>NW_027507748.1:121088873-121720123 GCF_037356315.1 Lithobates pipiens
CCTGGATGAAATTGTAATTTTTAGCACTGATTGGGAGTCCCAACGTCCCCGGGTTCAGGCAGTCATAGACTGTCTGAGGAAAGCAGGGTTCTCAAGTAATCCTGAGAAATTTGCGGTTGTGGTGGAGAAGGCCACCTAGGGTACATTGTGGTTAGGGGGCTAGTGAAACCTCAGTTGTATAAGGTAGAAGCCATACAGAACTGACCCCATCCACTAACCAAAAGGCCGGTCAGAGCATTTCTGGGCATAGTTGGTTACTATCGAAGGTTCTTCCCCAACTTTGCCACCATCGCTGCACCATTGACTGACTTAACAAAAGCCTTTCATAAGCTTAAGGTGGCATTGTGCCAGCATCCGGTGTGGCTCCTGATTTTGCAAAAGAGTTTGTAGTGCAGATAGATGCCTCAAGTAAGGGCTTAGGAGCAGTATTGTCTGAAAAGGTCAATGGGGACGAACACCCTGTATTTTTTTTGAGTAGGAAGCTGACGACAGTGGAGAAAAACTACGCTGTGGTAGAGCAGGAGTGTCTTGCCATCAAGTGGACTCTGGAATCCCTATGATATTTTCTCCTAGGTAGGAGGTTTCGCCTGGTGTCAGACCCCATTGACCTGAATAAGACAAAACAAGCACACCAATGCCAGGGTGACAAGGTGGTTCCCTTCTCTCCAGGTGTCACATACCTGGTTGGAAGCCGAAATGCCGAGAGGGCTCCCCTTGCGGCTGAGTGCAGTACACCCCTGAAGTTGGGTACAGAGGGTGTAGTGCCCAGAGAAGCACAGGTTGCCAGATGGATTCTGGAGAGAAGAGCTAGTGGGCACCTGAAGGATACCGGGTAATGCAGGAAACACAATTGAGCTAAAGTCTATAAGAATCCTTGGTAATACTTGGCAAGGTGTGCATAAGGAACAGTAGTGGAAGCCAGGCCAGGGGTCAAGCACAGTAGATCCGGCAGGAGGAAGAGGCAGGTTTCAGAAAAAATGGGGACAAGCCAAAGGTCTGGTATCAGGAAGCAGGCAGGAACAGGTAACTGTAGCAAAGTCCGCGATACTAACCAGGATCAGGTATAGGAGAAGACAACAAGTCGGTAAACCAAGCCAGGGGGTCAAACCAGAAGAGCAGATCAGACAGGTCAAGAACAAGCCGGCTCACAACAGGAATCCAAATAGTAATTTCACAGAGGTTCAGGAACACAGGAAGACTGACAAACCAACAACTGCAGACACTACCAGACTTCCTTATATAGGCCCATGTGACCTGCTGGTAGAGATACTGGGTCTTAAAGCCCTTCTCCTGCTGTTGGTTCCCTGACAACTGGCACTATTGCCAGTTCTCCTATGGCCATTTCACTGGCAGTGCCCCCCCCCAAAGGGGCAGCCTCCGGATGCCCCAAGGGGCCAATGCTTCAGGATGTCTGCTGTGAAAATCCTGCAAAAGTCTAGGAGCATGCACATTGTTTGCAGGCTCCCAGGAATTGTCTTCGAGAGGGTACCCCATCCATTTGATTAGATACTTGACCTGCCTACCCCTTCCCCGCCAATCCATAATGGCTTTGACCTCAAATTCTGTTTCCCCTTCTACCAAGACTGGAGGTGGAGGTGGCTCTTCTCTTCCAGGGAAGGGACTGGGTACAGCTGGTTTAAGCAGGGAGATGTGGAACAGTGAATGGATTTTGTAAGTATTGGGTAGTGCCAGCTCAAAAGCCACTGGATTTATCTCTCTTTTGATTTCAAAGGGGCCGATGAATTTGGGTCCAAGCTTCCGGGAGTGACATGAGAGCTTGAGGTTTACTGAAGAAAGCCATACCTTGTCCCCAATCTTAAAGACAAGATTCCTTCTTCTTTTATCATGGAACTTTTTATAGTCCTCTTGGGCTTTTCGCATGGCCTCCTGTAGCAAATTATAGTTGGATTGAATGAACCTTAATCGATCCTGGACAACGGGAGCAGATGTTTCAGGTATAGTATTTGGAAGGAAGGAGGGATGGAATCCATAGTTTGCCCAGAAAGGGGACTGATTGATTGCTGCATGCAAGGAGTTATTATATGCAAACAATATGCACAGGGAAGAAGGGAGATCCAGTCATCCTGCGAGCAAGTACAGAAACATTGAAGGTACTGTTCTAAGGTCTGGTTAGTCCTCTCTGTTTGACCATTGCTCTGAGGGTGGTAAACTGAGGAAAGACACACTTCTATTGATAGAGATTTGCAGAGGTCCCTCCAGAACTTGGAGGTGATCTTATCCGGTAATCCATGTAATCTGACAATCTCTTTAATGAACATGTTTGCTGTGTCTGAAGCGGAGGGTGTGCCAATCATCGGAAGGAAGTGTGCCATTTTGGAAAGGCGGTCTACCACCACCATGATGGTGAGGCAACCCCCAGAGGGGGGCAGGTCTACTATAAAGTCTATGGATATTTCTTTCCAGAGTTGTTCAGGAATGGGTAATGGCCTCAAAAGTCCTCATGGCTTGGCATTTGAACCCTTGTTGCGCTGGCAAATGGTGCAAGAGTTCACATACTTTCTGCTGTAATGTCTTAGGCTGGCCCACCAAAATGAGCGCTGAACAAGTTCAGTGGTTCTTCGTATCCCAAAATGCCCGGAAAGTTTATGGCCATGTGACATTTTTAGAACTTGGAGTCTGACTGACTGGGGAACAAAAATTTTATCCTGGTGCCACAAAAATCCATCTTGGTTTCTCAGTGAGGACACTTCTGATCCAGAGCACTGGGTTGAGGCTTGCTTGATTAAGGTCTTTAAGTCAGGTTGGTTAAGCAAAAAATTCTGGGTGGATAGGATCGTACTTGGCTCTGTCATTTCAGGGGTGTCTGGAAACATTCGGGAGAGTGCATCTGCCTTCCCATTCTTGGAACCTGGCCGATATGTAATATGGAAATTGAACCTGGAGAAGAACAGAGCCCAGCGGGCTTGCCGGGGTTTTAAACGCTTGGCTGTCCTGAGGTACTCCAGGTTCTTATGGTCTGTAAAAATCATAATGGGATGAGTGCCACCCTCCAATAAGTACCTCCATTCTTCTAAGGCAGATTTATTTATTTTTTTGGCACCTCAGTAAACTCGTTCGGGAAACACATATCAACTCTAATGTTCATCGTCGTCCCGACTCGTTACAACATCATTGTAGCATTCCTCTCTCCAGTATGTGTGTTTTTTTGTTTTTTTTGTAAATTATGCCCCTCGAGCAGAATTAATCTACTTTCCTTAGACAAATCTTTACAAATCTTATCAAAATTTTCTCCCACCCTACCACCAAACCCTCACCCAACCCCCTCCCCCCCCCCCCCGTTGTCTCTCCTCTATATCAAGCAACCAACACAATCCGCCCATATACATTTTATAGTACTTCTGCCATCCTAACAAGATATCTTGGTGTTTGTTGGTATTTTTCCCAGGCTTTCCATCTCTTTACAAATCCCGTTTCTCCTGGTTTTCCACTATGCTTTAGATACTCCAAATTATATATTTTATTGATTTTACCAAACCAACTTTGCAGCATTTAGTAAACTTGGAATAAATGATAGTCTATATTGTTTAATAGGCAAGGTGGTCCCATGAAGCAGGCATACCCTAGGATCCTCTGGGATATCTAGAGCCGTTATTTCTATAATAATTAACAAAACGGTCTTACAAAAAGTTTTAATTTGAGGGCATGTCCACCAGATGTGTACCACAGAGCCCACTTCTGAGTATCCCCTCCAGCATAGGTTATAGCTCCCTTTTTGAAATTGGTGTATTCTATCTGGAGTTAAACCACCGGGCCATACACTTGTAGTTCATTTCCAATAAACTACAGTCCGGTGAGATTGCATGCAGCATCTTTAATATTTTCATGATCTCGGCCTCTGTACTTCTTATCCAGATCTCTTCATACCATTTTTTAATGTATGCGGGGGGTTCCGTTATTTTTAAACCGCTCAGTATTTTTTTATAACCTCGCAATCCCTCACCTTCCTTCAGTCGCCATACACAACTGCTCTAATGGGAGCAAGTTGTCTACTGATCTAATCGGGTGGGGGAGGGATTCCACAAAATGTTTCAGCTGAGCGTACCTCCGCCAATTAATATCTAACACCTATTTTTTCGTCTTTACTTCCTGAAATGTGCAAATTTGACCTTTGTTAGTGATATCTTTTACTTGTGTCTCCCTATTTCTAATCCACCCTCCAAATGTCCTTTCTTTCCCTGGTGAAAAATAATTAGTGTCACATAAGGGTATCAACGGGGAATTGTGATCCCATTTTTGTTTTTTGTGAACCCTATCCCATATTACCATTACGGTCCGTGTAATTGTGTGAGTGTGAACGTCTAAATCTCTTAACTGTGGCGGAATCCAAATCACCTTACCTAGTGAAACTTTACTTATGCCTTTTTCTACTTTAACCCAGCTTTTCTGTTTATTATCCCTTACCCATTCCTCCGCTCGTGCCATTAAAATTGCGTAGTAATAGGTTTTAATATCCGGAACCCCTAGACCCCCTTGAGTCTTGTCTCTAGAGAGTGTTCCCATACTTATCCGTGGTTTTTTATGCCACCAAATGAACCTGCAAAATAGCAGGTTTAGCTTATTAAAATATGAATCAGGGATCAAAATTGGTAACATTTGGATTTTATATAATATTTTAGGGAGTATTATCATTTTTAAACAATTTCTCCTATTAATCCAAGATCTCTGTCTAGGAGTCATTATGTTTAATTCTGTTTTGATATAATTTATTAGCGGGATAACATTTTGTTGATATAACATATTGTATGTAGGTGTTATTTTAACTCCGAGATGCTTCTTTTCCGTCTCCCTCCAGGTAAACTGAAAATTTTGTTTGAGTATTTGAACCTCCTGTGAGAATTTCGGATTATGAGGGGTTCATCTTAAAGTTTGAGACTTCCCCATACATTTTTAAGATGTTCAATAGGCTCGGGAGGCTTGTCCTGGGACTGGTCATGTAAAAAAAAACATCGTCAGCATAGGTGGCTATTTTATGCTCTTCATTGTCGATCTGCATTCCCTTAATATTGGGATTAGATCTTATCCTTGACAACACCATTGATAGAATTAATAATAAAGGCAATAGTGGACAACCCTGCCGTGTCCCATTGAACATCTCAAAGGGCCATGATCGAGACCCATTTATTTTCACCCTCGCTGTGGGATGTTTATATAGGGCATTTATCTGGCCTAACATCTTAGGGCCAATTCCAAATACCTCCAGAGACTTTTGCATGAATCCCCAGTCTATTCTGTCAAACGCTTTCTGGGCGTCTATAGACAGTAGCAGCCCTGGGGATCCACTCTCTTTCAGTTTATGGATAAATAAAAGGGTGATACCATTATCCCTACTCTCCCTGCCCGGGATGAATCCCACTTGGTCTGTATGGACCAAATCATTCATTACCATTTTCAATCGGTTGGCTAGAGTCTTTGCGTACAGTTTTACGGTGGCATTTAATAGAGAGATGGGCCGGTAACTAGAACACAAAGAGGGATCTTTTCCCCCTTTGGGGATAATAGTAATCTTTGCCTCCAGCTCTTCTCGTCATATCTCCCAATCTCCTCCTATCCCATTCATATATGATACCATTCTAGGCACCAGAATCTCACTACATTTTTTGTAGTAGGCAATTGTGAACCCATCAAGGCCTGGGCTTTTCCCTGATGCAGAATATTTTAACATTCTGGATATTTCTAGTTCTGTTATCGGGTCCTCCAGTGGGGCCACTTTATCTGGGTGTATTTTCCTTAGGCCACATCCCTCAAGGAAGACTCTAATATTCTCAAATTTTTTTTTTAGCATTATCTGTGGGTTCCTTTTGGTTTATTGAGTATATATTCCCGTAATATTCTTGGAAGGCCTGTGCAATCTCTGGGGTAGAGAAAACCTTATCCCCTTTCCCTGTTTGTATACTCTCAACGAAATTGGCTTTATTTTTCTTTTTTTACATTTTAGCGAGATACTTACTCGACATGTCCCCCCACTGACACCTCTTTTTCTTAAACTGGTAGTAAATTGCTCTATTTTCTTGTTCAATTACTTCTTTTAAGCACTCTTTCTTAATGATTAGTTCCTGTTTTACCCTTTTTTCCCCACCGTTTTGATGTCTCTGCTCAAGCGCTTGGATTTCTTTATATAACCCTTCCCTAATCTGTGCATTTACTTTTTTCTTCGCAGTTTCAATTGAGATCAGGATCCCCCTAATACAGGCCTTATGTGCCTCCCATACTGTAGCTTCCGATGTGATTCTACCACTGTTTGTTGAAAAAAATCATTCCAATTCTATTTTAATCTTTTCTACGACCTCAGTATCTTGCAAAAGTTCAGTCTCCATCTGTTAACCCCCTTTCGTCCCCCCTCTTTCCTTAGTTTTATTGATACTGGGGCATGATCTGAGAAGACCTCGATCTCAATCTTTGAACTCCTCACTGCGTTTAGCATCCTATGTTCGACTAAGAAAAAGTAAATCCTCGAGTACGTCCCGTATACAGCGGAGTGGAATGAATAGTCCCTTACTTTTGCGTGTTGTGTTCTCCACACATCCATCAATTGATGTTGATACAGCTTTTTTTTGTGATTTCCAAAATTCCTTCTCCATCCGCTGTGTCCGAGACGTGCTATCCACCGCGGAGTCCATACTAAAATTAAAGTCTCCCACCAACAGCACCAGGCCCCTTTTAAACTTCATAAACGTATCCACTACTGCCAGGAAAAACCCTATAGGATTTCTATTAGGGCCGTAGATATTAGCTATTGAGTACATAACCTCATTTATTCTGCCCCTTTGGAACAAATAGCATCCCTCGGGTCTGCCCTTATTTCCTCAGGTACAAACCTTATACCGTTCGCAAAGCCTATGGCGACTCCCCTAGCCTGTTTGGTTGCAGGTGACCTGTGTAGTTCAGAGGAAGAGGCGGTGGTCGCACAGAGCCACCAGCACAGCAGAAGAGGGAGCAGGGTGCAAAAGCGGAGCGTCCGTCCCCTAGACACTATGCCTGCTACTGCCCAACGCAGCAAGGGACCGAGAACACCAAAGCCAGGTCCAAGGAGTTCCCTAGCGTGGCAGTTCTTCAGACAATGTGCTGATGACAAGACATGAGTGGTTTGCACGTTGTGCAATCAGAGCCTGAAGCGGGGCATAAACGTTTTCAACCTGAGCACAACCTGCATGACCAAGTGCAAAGCACGAGCTGCAGTGGAGTAGACACCTCAAAAACCAAGAAAGGTCTCTGGCTCCTCTTGCTTCCTCTTCTGCTGCAATCTCGGCCTCTTCATCCACCTCTGTAGTGACAGTGGCACCTGCCAACCCGTAAACAGAGGATCTGCCAGCAACACTACCACCTGGGTCACCTACCATCTCCACAATGTCCCATGGAAGCGTTCAGCTCTCTATCTCCCAAACACTGGAGCGGAAGAGGAACCCTACCCACCCACGATCCCTGGCCCTGAATGGCAGCATTTCAAAATTCCTGGCCTTTGAAATGCTGTCATTCCATCTGGTGGAGATGCAGAGTTTTAAAAGCCTGATGGCATTAGCTGTCCCACAGTACGTCGTGCCCAGCCTCCACTACTTTTCCAGGCGAGCCATCCTTTCCCTGCACAACCAAGTGGGGGACTAAATCAGGTGTGCACTGTGCAACGCCATCTGTGGCAAGGTCATTACTCACATGTCCCCAGGACAGCTGACTCCTCCCAGTTTCCTCCAGACACAACCTAGTGAGTGAGATGGTGGCTCTGCCAGACCAGATCCTTTGTGACGTGGTTCTGAAGTCAGCTCTGACCAAAGTCCATTCGAGCCTTTGATCCTAGCACCTCTGAGGCCTCTTAGTGCAGCTGTTCAGTCCATGGGCTGCCTCGCAGCAGAAGCCCCTGCGCCTCTGGAATCTTCTTGTGGAAAAGGAACCCTGATCTCCAGTGTTTCAGACATCTATCTGCACTCCAGTCCCCTTTTGGACACATTCCCTCCACGTATTGGCTGGACCCGAATAAATATTCTGGCTGGTCGATTTGATACTCCAGCCCTAAGCTCTGCAAGCTTCTTCAAGAGGCAAGGGGAGGCAAACAAACTCCCAGCCTGTGAAGCACTGAACATGCCAGACCAAACAATCACTGCTTCCTTGATTACAGAAGGAGCCAAAGTTAAATTTACCTAGCCACCTATACTAGGAGGGTGCTACACAGGGGCGTAACTATAGGGGGTGCAGCAGTCGCGACCGCAACTGGGCTCTGTCCTGCAGGGGGCCCATGCAGCCCCCTCTACATATGGCCGGCAGCAGCATAGGCAGCTAGGGGTACCAGTGCACCATGCACACGGGTGGCTGGAGGTGGAGGGTGACTAGCAGAGCTCCATGCTCGACTATCGCACTGGCTGCTCTTTAGTTGTTCATTCCCCGCATGACCTGTGTCCTTGGCCGGCTCCTCAGAGTACCCCTCTACTGCTCCATGTATTGCCGCTCAGTCCGATGTCTGTTCTCCCCAGCCAGAGTCCCCCCCTGAGTCCGGCCCACACTGCACTGCATACTTCTCCTGGGTAAACAAACTTTACGCACACAGATGCAGTGCAGCCCTATGAGAGCCGGCTCCCCAGAGGGCACTTCAGGCTTGTCTGCCAGCCCCCCTCCTCCCCCATCATACACAGATGATAAAAGGTCTTTCTGGGAGATATGCTGATCACCTGTCCAGCACACTGGATGGAGCCCAGGCCAACATGGATGAGTGCGCGGCCTGCAGCTTGGTCATGGTGAGTGAGAAGACCCCATCCCCCACACACCATTACATACCCCCTCCATCTCCCCCTGGGGACAGGCGCCCCTTCTCACGTGGGGACAGGGACCCTCATCTCCCCTGGGAACAGGGACCCCTTCTCATCTGGGGGCAGTAACTTCATCTGCCCTGGAGAAAAGGACCTCATCTCTTCTGGGGACGGGGACCACATCCTGCCTAGGGACAGTCCCCCAATGGGGCACCTAAAAATAAAAAATAAAATAATAAAAAAACTACTGATGCCAGTGATGGAACTACAGGGCTCACAAAGGTCATACCTGTGACCACGCCCTGGAGTTCCACCGCCGAACTCGGAGGGAAGGGCCCTGGCTGGGGTTCAGGGGGGCCCTTCATGGTTTCTTGCATTGGGGCCCTGAAGGTTCTAGTTACGCCACTGGTGCTACACATACTTCATCACTAGGATGCAGATGCCTCTGAACACCTGGCATCCTTTGCCAGCCGCTAGGATTCAGGTGGCTTTTTGCCACCCTGGTTCTTTGTCAATAGGATCCAGGCGGCCTAGTGTCTTTTGTTACTAGCAAGTGTCTTCTGCCATCTAGATCCTTTATTGCTAGGATGCAGATGGCAAGGACACAGAAGGCTACTGTTGTCTAGTGTTCTTCATTGCTAGAATACAGGCACTCCTTCTACATAGCACCCTTTTCTACTAGCGTGCAGGAAGCTGTTGGTGCATAGTTTCTAGGATGCAGGCAGCTTCTGCATGGACTAGTATATAGAATCAAGGTGCAGGGGTTCACTAATTCTCATGTTAGTTAATATGCTTGTCCATTAGTGGCTCTTAATCCCTAGAGACCTATTTAAAGTGCAGCAGATTTAAAGAGAATTATTGAGGGGTCTGTGACCAGACCTGCATCCAGTTATTCTCTGTGTGAACAGGCATCACTCCTGACTTTACTTTATCTTGATATCCTGTTGCTGACCTTGGCTGGTGTCCTGATGTTACCCTCTGCCTGCTGTTACTTCTGCTGCCCATCTGATACAGACCCTGTCCTGGCTTCTGACCCTGCTCCTACTTTTTGAATTGATACTCTTTCTGCCCGATTGTTGCTGACTCTGTCTTGTCTTCTCTACAGTCTTGATTCCTGCATTTGTGGGTTCCTGTGCACCATCTATGTACCAGCATTCCGCTCAAGTTCCAGACTAAGCACCCATTACATCTCTGCAGTATCCAGACTTTTATCTGACTGGGGCTAGGATAAGGAGGGACAGAAGTCCAGGGTGCAGCGGCTGTATCTAGAGGAGGAGGCATGATGAGAGCTCCAGCTACTTCCTTCTCCTTGGCTCACTGAGAGGAGTGACTGTAATGTAAGCATTGCAGTACGGCGAGGCAGTACTCAGTACTGCCCCTCGTGCACAAGCTGGCTTCAAGTGAAAGTGGCTGCCGGGAGGCTAAGCTATAATGTTGCAGAGCAAGGAACACTCACACAGAGCATAACAGGACATTGATGTCAATAACAGAACACCATGGCAGTATTGATCATATAATAGCAGTATTAATAGCTATTTTAATAGCAGTATGTATAATAGCAGTATTAATCTGAGCATGCAACCAGGCTGCATGCTCAGATTACGGGTCTGGTATAGGTTTTTATAGGAAACACTTTTTTGAAGAAGAGTCTTGAGGGGGTCTGTGTGCTGTTTACTTTTATTTTTTTTAACACAATCTGTCAATGACAGCCGTCAAAGCCATTTTCTGACAATTTTAAAACTGTTTTCCTTTGTATATGTGAGTGCTAAAAAAAAATCACTACTCCCAGCTGCATGCAATTTTTTATTTATTTTGCATTGGTATATGTTAACAAGGAAAGTTCCCATCCCAATGTTATCTTTTGACATCCCCTTGCATATTAGTACAGAATATGAAATAGGCATTTTTATTTTGACATAGTCTGTTCAAATTGATTTCAATTGCATTTGGGGTCAGCGTCTGAACTGCTCTGAAGTCTGATCGGCGCATTACTAGTCTAGATAGGAAAGGAAAAAGAAAAATAATACAAATAAAGATAAAAGCCACACTGGGATTTTATTAATAATTTTGTTTACCTGCCTTTGACTAAAATAAGATTCATCGTTGTGGTGGTTGGAGCAAATTAAGCCCCAAATCATTTGTGTCAGTGAGCAAAGAAATAAATAATCCCCATTTTTATCAAAAGGATAAAATAAAATCCAAATCATTGGTATCAGTAGGATACAATAAGTATGATTATTAGTGTTAATGGAATAATGTAAGCCCTTTCGTGATGGCCGTGGGAGAAAAAATAACACCCCATCATTGGTATCACTGGGATAAACAGAGTCCCTTTCTTGGTACCATTGTGAGAAAATAAGCTCCATTGTTGGCATCAGTGGGATAAAATAAGTCCCATTGTTGGTATTAGTGGGTTAAAATAAGTCCAGTTGTGGTATAAGATGTAAAAATTTGGTCCCATTGTGAAGTCTCAGAGTGTAAATGTACTTCTCTTGGACCACTTTTCCCAACAGTATTGGGGATGAACTTAGTGTCTGGTCCGAACTTTAGTTCAGACTGAACTCTGGCTGTTCATCTGAGCACTGCATGTTTAGGGAACCCTCTGGGGGGATTGGAACTACCCTGGGGAACATGTACCAAGGCACTAGATTTTGTGTAAGTTTTCTTTTTGTAAAAGAAAGAATGGCACATATGCCATTCCAAACGTCTCCCACAATACAGTACATAACAGATCCTTAGGAGTCTGCAATGCTCTGTGCCCTTTGGGTTCTGTGTATCATTTGTTCTTAAAAAAAAAAAAAAAAAAGAATCAAGAAGAGAGATGTCATTTGCTGGCAATGTAAAACTCTTTTGTTTTTTATTTGTAAATGTCAGTGCTAATATACACCACACCAAGCCTCATAGAATTGTTTATATTTTTTGGTATATGTTCCTTAAGGTAATGTCTACTATGTTGATTTTTGACACCCCCTTACCTATTAGTCCAGAAAATGGGCATTTTTATTTGATTCCCTTTGATTTCAATGGGGTTTAGGTTCAGCATCAAAACCTAAATTTTGGCAAACCCCTGCAAGATGAAACCCAAGGCAGTTCAGCTCATCAGTAATCAGTATATGCCTTACTTGTATCTTGTTGATTTTTAGCAGTCTTAGCGAATAATGGTTTCAAAGGCATTGGATTTTGTGGGAGCTTTATGTCTGAAACATGTATTTTAATGCATATTTGTCTGCCATGTAGTAGTTAGGATGTTGATGTTTATGTATGCATAGTTAGCTACTCTGTAGACATATAAGAACTCTACACTTGTAGCAGTACAGACTTCTTCCCCCTCCATGAGCTCACTCACTAAATGCAATGGAGAGCTTCCATGTTTTTCCTTATAAATGATCAGCAGGTGAGTTTGCATATGAATGAGCTGGTGAAGCGCATCAAATTGCAAGTTACATGTTGGTTTATTCATATGCAAATCCTATAGTGATATACTGTACATATGAACGTGCTGTGGGCATAGTATGCAGGGGCAGAGTTTTGTAGGCCCTGTACGCGGGACAGCGGGAGCAGGGTGAAAATGCCGCACAGCCCCACACAATGTTGGACAGCTAGGAGGTATAAGTACTACAAGAGATTCATATACTGTAAACTACTGAGTGGTACATATACAGAACAATTAGTGCTTCAGGTGCAATTCAACATTGCAAACAAAGCCATGTGCCCTTTAAAAGATGTATAGTGATATAAATTCAAGGAAAAGGACCACAATTTATTTAATCTGAGTGACCTTTCTGGTTTTCTCCATCAGAGGCTTAACGAGGCCACACCTGATAAGGCAGAAGTAGCTGGGCAAGTAATCTGCAGAGAGGCACTCCTCTGTCAGAACGGACATATGGGCAGCCGGATCTGAGCCGTAGCTTCTTCAGAAGACACAGCTCCTATGGGTTGCACCTCCCCTATTGCTACCAGAGTACTCCTGTTCCGGTGGAGTGGTACTTCCTCTTCTGGCCTTGGATCTCTTCAGCTGTTCACATGTGTTACCACAAATACCCTGGATATCACAGTGAGGGATGCTATCTATGAGGACAATTGCGAGTAGCTGTGTTCTGTGCTGTTTTAATCATTCTTAGCTTGACTCTTTGTTGCCATAGAGCAGGGGTCTAAAACTTTCAAAACAAAGGGCCAGTTTACTGTACTTCAGACTTAGGGGAGCTGGACTGTGGCCATTGGGAGTAAAAAAAAATGTCCTGGCAACAATGAGAGTAAACAATATCCCATCGTTGGTGTCAATGAAAGGAATTGCGCCCTAGCATTGGTGTCATTGGAAGGAATTGTACCCATCGTTGGTGTCATTGGGCCCCATTGTTGGTGTCAGTGGGAGGAATTGTGCCCTATATTTGGTGTCATTGGGCTCCATTGTTGGTAATAGCGGGAGAAATTGTGCCCCATCATTGGTGTCATTTGGCCCCATTGTTAGTACCAGTGGGAAGATATGTGTCCCATTGTTGGTCTCAGTGGGAAGATTTGTCTCCCATCATTGGTGTCATTGGGAAGATTTGTGTCCCATAATTGGTGTCATTGGGAGGAATTGTGCCCCTTTGTTGGTGTTGGTGGGGGAAATGATGCATCATTGTTGGTGTCAGTGAATTAAATAGTGGCCCAAGGGCTGGATAAAAGCAAGCAAAGGGTCATGCAGCCACTATGCAGCCACATGTTACCAGTGGTGGCTGGTGCTCCAAATTTTTTGGAGAGGTGCAAACAAACTGAAAAATACTGACCCCCCCCCCCCCCCCCATCAATTGCAGCCTCACTGTGCCCATTAAATGAAGTCACTGTGCCCATCAAATGCAGCAACTGTGCCCATCAAATACAGCTACTTGTGCCCATCATATGCAGCCACTTGTGTCCATCATATGCAGCCACTGCGCCCCATCATATGCAGCCACTTGTGCCCATAATATGCAGTCACGTGTGCCCATCAAATGCAGCCAATGGTGCCCTTCATATGCAGCCACTTGTGACCATCAAATGCAGCCAATGGTGCCCTTCATATGCAGCCACTTGTGACCATCAAATGCAGCCACTTGTGACCATCATATGCAGCCACTTGTGCCCATCATATGCAGCCACTGTGCCCCATCATATGGAGCCACTTGTGCCCATCATTTGAAGCCATGTGTGCCCCATCATATGCAATCACTTGTGCCCATCATATGCAGCCACTTGTGCCCATCAAATGCAACCACTTGCGCCAGTCAAATGCAGCCACTTGTGCTCGTCATATGCAGCCATTTGTGGCCATCATATGCATCCACTTGTGCCCAGTATATGCAGCCACTTGTGCCAATCAAATGCAGCCACTTGTGCCCATCAAATGCAGCCACTTGAGCCAATCAAATGCAAACACGTGTGCCCATCATATGCAGCCACTTGTGCCCAATATATATGCAGCCACTTGTGACCAGTATATGCATCCATTTGTGCCCATCATATGCAGCCACTTGTGTCCGTCATATGCATCCACTTGTGCCAATCAAATGCAGACACTTGTGCCAATCAAATGCAGCCACTTGTGCCCATCATATGTAGCCAATTCTGACCCTCAAATGCAGCCACTTGTGCCCATCATATGCAGCCACTTGTGCCTAGTATGCACGTCCCCCAGCTCGGCTGTCACTTCACTAACCCCCCGAGGCCGGTCCGGCGGCACTTACCGTTTGTGTGGCTGGGCTTAGCTCCTCTCCTGGAGTGATGGGGCTCTCCTCCTAGGTGGCTCTCCTCCTCATCAGGAAGCGACAGCTGCAGATCCTGTGTCTGTTGGCTCCTCAGGCTTCCTCTGCCGTGTCTCCTCTTCCGCCAAAGCGTTAGGCATCCAATAGGATTGCCTAATGCTTTGGCCAATTGGGAGACAGGTCTCACTGACCTCCCTGCTGATTGGCAGGAAGGAATGTTAATGTGAAAATAGCAAAAATGTATTTGCTATGCCACACAACTCGGTGGGATCGGTACGTAGTGCTCTGCTCCCCGAACCCACCCTATTTTGAAGCCTATTAGAGCCTCTGGCTCTAATCACATGCTTCAAAATACACACCCCTCGCCTAACCCCGCCATAATATTTTATTTTATATATTCTTTATTTAAACTTCAAGGAGGTTACAGAATCAGATTACACACATCTTCATAATTACATACAGACGTTCATCGGTTCTCAGCCCGTCTTATTCTCAACCGAAAATACTATTTCCCTGGTTTACATAACTGAGAGCCCTTTCTTATTTATCTCTGCTATTATTAAGTATTCCACTTTCCCTCCTTTTATTTTAATTTTTTTCCCCCCTGCCCTCCCACCCTCAAAAAAAAATAAAAATAAAAAAAAATAAAGGAGCCCCCTCTCTGCCTCCAACGAATACAATTTACTTACTCCCACTACATAGTGGTTTCCTTATCTTTCCCTGTTCCCCAGCAGTTTCTTTCCCTCTTCTGAAAAGAGGAAAACATTCCATACCGCCCATATCCTGGCATATTGCTCACTTCTGTCCTGGGCCGAGTATATTAAATCTTCCACAGCCCCCACCTTCCTCACTTTATTTAACCACATTGCTATTGTTGGTGGTTTAGAATCTTTCCAAGAACGGGCAATACATCCCTTGGCCTCATTAACCATATGACACAATACCGAGCCCTTATATTTTCTTATTGGGATATGTGAGAGGTGAAAAAAAGCCGGGTCATCTGGTATTGGATATTCTGTAAATTTTTGCATAATTTTTTGCACGTCTTTCCAATACTGTTTGATCCTGGGACAGGTCCAGAAAATATGTAATAAAGTCCCCCGTCCCCCGTTGCACCTCCAACATTGATCTGAAGCTCCAGGGGAAAACCTCTGGAGCTTCGATGGAGTATAGTACCACCTAGTCAACAACTTGTAATTTAATTCCTGAATTCCAGTGCAGATTGATGTATTTAACGAGAGGTATATCATCCTCTGACGTTGATCTAATGAGAATGTCCTGTCCAAGTCCCTTTCCCACTTTACAAAGCATGGCATCTCATAGTTATCTGGAAGGGCTATAAGCATTGTATATATCTTTGATATCGTTCGAGACAGAGGTTCCTTCTCTTCACAGTATATTTCAAATCTAGTTAGATCTCGTTTATAGTTTATTGCTGGACCTAATGACTCAAAAAAGTGCCGAAGCTGCATTGCCTGCCACACCTTCACTTCAAATTGGCCCCCCTGTTGAGTCAATATGGTCACTGTTGGCCAGAAATTCGATTGCAAAAACTGTGATACCTGCATATACCCCTTTTCCCGCAAGCTCTTAAAGTCCCTCCTCTCCATTCCTGGTTTAAAACAGGGGTTACCTAGCACCGGAACTAATGGGGAATGTGCTAACGAGAATTTAGGGTTCTGACTGATTCTAAACCCTATTTGCAATGTTGGGCCTATAAGAGGATGTTTTTTAATGGATTCCGGTAGTTTTGTATAGCACCAAATCGCTCTTCGGAGAGGTACTATACACATTTCTTGCTCTAATTCTATCCATATCTTAAATTCTGTATGTCGGCACCAGTCGATAATCCTCCCAATATGAACTGCCTTATAATATTTAAGTAAATCTGGTACTGCTAGGCCTCCGTCTCTTTTTAGCATGGTCATCCGGCTTCTACTGATCCTCGGTCGCTTACCTGCCCAAATAAATTTCGTAAACATCGTATCTATTTTACGGAAAAAAGCAGGTGGGATTTCTATCGGTAAAGCCTGTAATAGATACAGAAATTTTGGCAAAATACTCATTTTAATGGAGTTACAACGATCAAACCATGAATGCCGTCCCTGTTGCCATTTCTCTAACGATGTTCTAACTGCCTTAAGGAGCGGGGGAAAGTTCATCTTAAATGTCTCTTCTATCTTTACTGGGATCTGTGTGCCCAGGTATTTCAAGGCCGTCCCTACCCATTTAAATTTGAAATTGGGTTGTAACACTTGTTGTTTTTCCCGGGGAAGGGCTACCCCCATTGCCTCTGACTTTGAGTAATTGATTTTAAAATTTGCTAATGCACCATACTCTTCTATTTCCTTCATTAAATTTGGCAGTGAGGCCGCGTACACACGCGCGGACTGTTCGCCCAACCTTGTTCGTCAAACAGTTTCGGCAAACAGTCCGCTCAAAATTTGCATGAGCGGACTTGCCCACACACGAGCGGACTGTTTCAGCGAACTGTTTGCCAAACAGTTCGCTCAACTTTTGAAATGAACGGACTCGCCCACGTAAGGCGGAGGCAAGTCCGCCCATTTCGAGCGCGTGTGCAGGTAGGCGGGGCCCGCGACGGAGACGTCGTGGGCTCCGCCGCCTGGAATGGACTTAAAGGGGAACCCCAACGCCGAAAAAAATCGGCGTGGGGGTCCCCCCAAAGTCCACAACAGACCCTTGTCCGAGCACGCTACCCGGCCGGCCAGGAAAGGGGGGGCGAGCGAGCGCGCCCCCCCTCCTGAGCCGTACCAGGCCGCGTGCCCTCAACATGGGGGGTGCCTTGGGGAAGGGGGGGCCGCGCGCCCCCCCCACCCCAAAGCACCTTGTCCCCATGTTGATGAGGACAAGGGCCTCTTCCCGACAACCCTGGCCGTTGGTTGTCGGGGTCTGCGGGCGGGGGGCTTATCGGAATCCGGGAGCCCCCTTTAAGAAGGGGGCCCCCGGATACCGGCCCCCCACCCTATGTGAATGAGTATGGGGTACAATGTACCCCTACCCATTCACCTGTAAAATAAAAGTACCCAAAAAAAAAACACAACACACGAGAAAAAATATTTTATTGCACAGCTCCGGGGGTCTTCCGTCTTCGGGGGTCTTCTCGCCGGACTCCTCCGCTATCTTCTTGTAGCTCTTTTACTAGCGGAGGAGTCCGGCTTTCTTCCTCCCCGCCGCCGGCCTCTTCTCCCGACTTCGGGGGTCTTGTCCCCCTCTTCGGTTCTTCTGCCGGGCCACCGCGCCTTCTTGTAGCTCTTTTACAGGCGGTGGCCCGGTCTTCTGTCGCCGCCGCCTTCCGTTCTTCTGCCGGGCCACCGCGCCTTCTTATAGCTCTTTTGCAGGCGGTGGCCCGGTCTTCTGTCGCCGCTGTCGCCGTCGCCGCCTTCCGTTCTTCTTCTTCTTCTTCTCCAGGAGATGTTGACACGACGCTCTCTCCGGCCGGAATGCCAGAGCCGCCCTGCGCTGCCACTTATATCAGACATCAGAGGCACAGGATCAATGAAAATCTGATATGTTTCCCACCACTATCGGGTGCTTAGCCCCTGTTTTCCCCTAGAGGTGGGACTTTAAAGGCACAGGAGTGTGACAAAGTTTTGTAAAATTCAAATTTAATAGAATCAAAAAAGTACATATAGTAAGACACAATATATATAAAAACAATTCAAGCTAGAAGTACTGAGCTAACACACAAAGAGGTAGCAAAATTAATCATTACCATCTCAGTGAGACCTGGAAAGTGTGTGGCCTTAAGGGATAAAATCCATTTAAGTTCTCTCTGACGGAGGAGCTCCTCCTCTTGGATTAGGATGTATCCTATCAAGAACCAGAAATTTGATCTTGGGAAATTGTGAAAGGTGGTCACATGTCTCCCTAATGTTAGATCTAGGTTACATCCCTTCATACTCAAAACATGTTTGGATATTCTGGTATGGAATTCAACCTTTGTCTTGCCCACATAAACGAGCCACAGTCGAACAGCATTAAATAGACCACAATGTGCGTTTTGCAATTAGCAAAATGTCATGCCCTAAAAGTTTGACCATTAGGCAATCTACAAGAGGAGCCCACACATATTTACCTGCAGAAATTGTAACCTCTACATGTGTATAGAGGGCTCTTTGAAGGAATTTGGGGGCCCCAAGCAAAATGGACATGAAGGTCCCCCGCACGCACGCACGCTAAGCCTACAGGAATCACAGCATAGCAATACAGTTTAAGTTCACCAACACTTTATATAAATAAAAAAGGTTTACAGTACAAATACTGCTGTTGCATATAATGTGCATAAAATTTGAACAATTGAACATTTGCAAAAAAACATCAATGTACCATAAAATCAAATATACATTAAAAAAGTGCACAATAACTAAATCCAACATACTTAAAATACACGCACACATTCACGTTAACATTTTTCAGTTCTCACAAACATGTGCAAATTATCTAAAACTGCTGTTTGCGAGCCTTGTTTTCTACAAAGGCTATCACAATGTCCTCCATGTCCAAAGACTGGCGAACATCACGCTCACTTGACATAAGTGCCAGTCCTGTGAGCCTTTCTTGGACCATGGTGGACCTCATGTAATTTTTTATCAGCTTCAAAGCTGAAAAGCTCCTCTTACCATGTATTTATATGTTCATGTATGTCTTCATAAGAAGAGATAGAGGATAGTTCATTCACCACACCCATTTGTGAGTTATCGGTCACCATAGATACAGAACACCCATGAGTGAGAGAATTGTGTGTCGTTGGCTGATTCTGTTCCAACATCGACTTTTTGGCCACCTGGTCCTGTTTTTCTTCATTGTTTCTTTGTGTTTTGGAATGCCCATTGGTTCTGTGTTTAAAAGAAGACTGTGATTGAGAGAAAGAAGCATTATAGGAGGAATGGGATATGTTATTGCCATAGCCTCTAGATGGATTATCTTGTGTCATTTGTCTATTTTGTATAGAGTGCCATTTGTATGCTTTTCCCTCCCTAAATGTGGTTCTATCTCTTATAATTTTCTTTTCCTTTTTCATAAGAACACCCTTGTTGAAAACATCTAGGCATTCAATCAATGATTTTTCCTTTTCATTATATGATGTTTGATTTTTTAGAGGTTGGAGTAGCCCATTTATTTGATCTAAGTCCTTATCTAGATCATTAATTTGTTTTTTGTATGCTGCTATTATTAGCAGCATCATCTCTTTGGAGCATTTGTTTAAAGATTTTTCCCCACTCTCTTTTGAAATCAACATCTCATATCTTGAAAGTTGGAAATATTTGTACTCTAATGCCCCATACACACTATCATTTTTTTCTGCTGATTTTTTCCTTCAGATTTACCAAAACCATATAATATGAGGTCAAACCTTAGGAGTTTCAATTTGTATGCAATTAGGCAGGCCCTTGTACTACATGGTTTTGGTAAGCCTGAAGAAAAAACTGCAGCATAAGCAGCATAAAAACTGATAGTGTGTATGGGGCTTAAGACCAATGTGATTTATATCATCTTTAATATAATTTTCAAATGATTGTATATGCCAATGTAATGATGCTTTTTTTCCCAAAAGTTTGCCCAAGAAAGAAAACGGAGGTGAGATCAAATTCCAACTGCTCGGTTTGTCCAAAATTATTTACATATCCTGACATTCGATTTTGCCACTCCTTGCCTTTGAAGCCAGCCATGGCAATGTATAACTGAAACTATGAAAAAAGGGGGCAATTAAAAATGTGTGTATAATGTAGCCTCCTAAATGAATGGGGAAAGGAACTGTGTATTTGCTACCCAAAATAATTTATAATAAAAAATTGGAGTAGTTAATATCTGCTTAAAATGGGCAAAATCCCTCTAATGTATAAAAACACTGTTTCCCCCTAGGGCTGAGACTTTAAAGGCACAGGAGTGTGACAAAATGTTATAAAATTCTAATTTAATAGTATCAAAAAAGTACATATATATATATACACAATATATATATATATAAAAAAATTCAAGCTAGAAGTGCTGAGCTAACACACAAAGGGGTAGCAAAATGAATCGTGTATCTATAATATAACATGAGGCAATCTATGATATAATGAAAGGTAATGGTATGCATTCACAGTACCAATGTGTTTCGGAGTGACCTTGACTCCTTCATGGACAGTCCGTTATGCAATTTAATATAACTATAATCTAAAAGATAGAAATGTATTATACATCTGTTATACATTATATGGCAGTCCAGATGGCAGTGAATGAAGCAATTGTTAATGTAATACTTGCAATGCCCACAATTTCATGAATCACATGAGAGCAATAAAGAGAGCAATAAAGAGCTATGAGTGACCACAGTGGCGTAACTAGAACCTTCAGGGCCCCGATGCAAGAAACCATGAAGGGCCACCCTGAACCCCAGCCAGGGCCCTTCCCTCCGAGTCCGGCGGTGGAACTCCAGGGCGTGGTCACAGGTATGACCTTTGTGAGCCCTGTAGTTCCACCACTGGTATCAGTAGTTTTTTTATTTTTTTATTTTTAGGTGCCCCATTGGGGGACTGTCCCTAGGCAGGATTGGGTCCCCGTCCCCAAAAGAGATGAGGTCCTTTTCTCCAGGGCAGATGAAGTTACTGCCCCCAGGTGAGAAGGGGTCCCTGTCCCCACGTGAGAAGGGGTCCCTGTCCCCAGGGGGAGATGGAGGGGGTATGTAATGGTGTGTGGGGGATGGGGTCCTCTCACTCACCATGACCAAGCCGCGCACTCATCCATGTTGGCCTGGGCTCCATCCAATGTGCTGGACGGGTGATCCGCATATCTCCCAGAAAGACCTTTCATCATCTGTGTATGACGGGGGAGGAGGGGGGCTGGCAGACAAGCCTGCAGTGTCCTCCGGGGAGCTCTCATAGGGCTGAACTGCATCTGTGTGCTTAAAGTTTGTTTACCCGGGAGAAGTATGGAGTGCAGGCCGGACTCGGGGGGTCCGGGACTCTGGCTGGGGAGAACAGACATCGGACCTAGCGGCAATGCATGGAGCAGGAGAGGGGTACTCTGAGGAGCTGGCTGAGGACACATGTCATGCAGGGAATGCACAACTGAAGAGCAGCCAGTGCGATAGTCGAGCATGGAGCTCTGCTAGTCACCCTCCACTTCCAGCCACCCGTGTGCATGGTGCACTGGTACCCCTAGCTGCCTATGCTGCTGCCGGCCATATGTAGAGGAGGCTGCATGGGCCCCCTGCCTCACAGGGCCCGGTTGCGGTTGCGACTGCTGCACTCCCTATAGTTACGCCCCTGAGTGACCACACAAGACCACAGACTAAGTATATGGTGGGTACACCTAGAGAAAAAAAGTGGATACAGAAAAATGAGTCTCAGAACCTAGATCAGGTAACCACAATCATGTAAACTGGGATTAGATGGCATCTCTGAAGGGGGGAAAAGAGAGGGGTACACAGTATTTTATAAGTATATTGGTAAGACACGTCAGTATAAAAATATACAAAAAATACAGAGATGTATTATGCAAAATTGTCATGTTTCCTCATGTACCTATGATGAAGTAGGTAAAAATAAATGGAACATTTCCACTGGATATTTGATTGCATGATAACCTCTAACTAGTAATATATTTGGTGGGCCTGGCATTCATCAACTGAATTCTACCTGAGAATCCCTGATGGAAAAGAAAGATACAAAATGGGTATGTGTTAAGTAATGATGTCTATGTTGTATAGTATCATAGTGACCAACTGTAAACAGATGCCTATACAAAATATAAGGCCACACACCTAGAAAGCTTTCAAGTCCTGATATAATTACAGGAATTCGTCTGGGGCTATGAAAAACAGCCCACTGAAATCTGAGTGCCGAGAAACAGCAAGTTTTATATAATCTAGAAACATAGGGAATAGACAGATATATCTCAGACACAGATAATGATACTACAAAGCCCATATCAAGTACATCCGGGAATAAAAAGATGGAAACATGCCTGTATCTGATGTTTATCATAGTTTGCATTGAGATGTGTGGAGGCATCAGTAGCCATAGAGGAAGATATCAACTTTCCTACATTTATATGGCTATTGCCAAATGAGGGTAACCTCCCCAAATGGAAGTGGAGACCATGCTCCTTATGTGGAAGTGCAAGCTTCCTGTGTCCACCAAAGAAGAAAGTCCCCCGAGTGTTGGCGCACATCATCATTCCATGCCCACAACCAAGATGATGGTGTGGGCGGGGAGTGATGTCATGTGTCATGCACCCGCCGACATGCATGCGCGGGTCCATGTGGCCATGGGTGTCAGCATTGGGAGGCATTGGATGGATGGATTACGGGAAGAGGCCCACCCCTTATCAGAGGACCAAGCTTCTGCGAATGACAAAGGCGCCTGTCCTCACAGTAAAGTCTGCGGCAGGTGAATGGAGTTGGAATTGGGGAGGAGCGCAGCTCAAAAACCCAAACATCCCTGAGGACCCCCAAAGGGACGCCGGCTGGCCAGGGGCTCAAGGGGTGAATGGGATTATACACCCACCCGAACCATGGACCAAATGGCCAATGCATGCCAGGTATAGATGAAGTAGCACTCACCCAAAGGAGACGTACAGAAAAAAGAAAGAAAAAAAAAAGGAAAAAGAAAAAAGATAGTAAAGAGTGATAGACTGATGGAAGCCTGAAATAGGGGCAACACGATAATCAGTGCCATGGGACACAGGATAGGGAACAAAAGGACAAAAATGGCACACAGAGCAACTCATGGATGTACAGAACGCATATAACTTTCCAGAACATGCGTTCAGAATAGATTAATACAAAGGAAACATTCCTAGGACACATGTTGGTATATATATATATATATATGGCCTGAAATTATGGGAGGAGCCCGGAGGGGTATTTAACCAGCCCGTTCGGCTGTGTTCCTTGTCGGTTCCTGTGCGTGATAGTTGCTACGTCACAGATCTAGGGCCGACTATTCGAGACCATTCGTTAGAGTGAGTTCAGTGTTCGTGAGTTCCCGTGTTCGTTAATAGTCCTGTCTTCGTTTTCATGTTACAAATCAGTTTTTTGTCTTCGTGAGCGTTCGTGTATTTGTCTGAGTGTCGCAATACTCTAAACTTGCCGGTGTCATACAACGCATCTGGTCCGGCTGTCGCAGGTATGGCTTCGGCTCCCATTTCTCATTTCATGTTATTTTATGTCACTAAACTGTGATACGTTGAACTCACGAACCACTCACTGAAATGTCACGATCGTATTTTCCGATATTGTTTTACGCATTCGTTACCTCAAACATTTGTGCTCCTTAGCTTCTCGAAAGAAGTCATTGTCACTCGTCCGTGACACCACATCGAGCATTTCATTTCACAGTCATTTCGCTATGCGGACCAAATCACTGGTCTCTACCAAACGTCCCGAATCGTTCGGATCATTTCGAAAATTTTCAAACAGACATTCTAAGTTCTAAACAACCGGATCATTTCAATCATTTCATAATCATTTCATTTCATTTCGGTCACGAGTTGCGCTCCGATTCAAATCTAGTCGCATCTCCGATGCGCGGATTCGCTCTGGTGTGCCCCAGTTGTCGGCCTCATTTCAGTACATGCTCCAGAGAGAGAATCATTCGTAGGTTCAGGCATAGTTTTCGATTCTTGTCTTTGTCATGGCATATCATTTCTGGTCACCTATTACGCCCCGTTACGAATCCAGTCGCATTCTACCGATGTACCGATTCGCCTCGGTACACCCAGTTGTTTGGCCTAATTTCTGTACATGCTCCAGAGACGGATTCTTTACCGAATCGTTGGGCCAGTCGTTGATTCCGGTCTCTGTCATGGCGTGTCACTTATTACACTCCGGTTCGAATCCTGTCGCAGTTAGCATGCACCGATTCGTTCCGGTGTGCCCAGCTGCTTGGCCTCATTTAAGTACATGCTCCAGAGACAGGGTTCACTATCAAATCATGAGTGCAGCCGTTGATCCTTGTCTTTGTCATGGGTATCATTTCGTTTCACCTATCACGCTCCGACACAAATAGTCACGCCTGTGCACTAATTCGTCTCGGCGTGCCCCAGGACAGGCCTCATTTCAGTACATGCTCCAGAATCCGTTTCGTGCTCAGTCGCACAATTACGGCATGGCGATCTGGGCCTCTATTATGGTGGACTCATTCATTTCACTGTCACCTCCTGCACCTCGGTTCAAACCCAGTTGTTTTACAATGTTCAGGTTCTAGCCGAGGGGCCGTGCTCCTTTGGCCTCATTTCACTAATTGCCTCATTTCAGTACATGCTCCAGAATCCGGCTCGTTGTCAGTTGCGTCAGCGACACGACCGAGCTGCGCCTCTGTCATGGCAGATTCTCACCTAAAGGCAACATTTCATTTGTGTTTGTCTCATTTCATTTCATTTCAAAAAAAAAAGAAAAAAGAAAAAGAAAAGAAAGGAAAAAAAAAGAAAAAACATTTCATTGTGTTTGTTTGTCTCATTTCATTTCATTTCATTTCAAAACTCACCACTCCCATTAAAGTCACCATTTAGCCAGTTGTCTATGACAGGTATGGAATGCTCAACTGGTTTTGCCTTCATATTTGCAGGTCAGTCGAGTCCAGTAGCATCCCCCATGCACTGATTCGTCTAGGCATGCCCCAGTTGTCTTGACCTCATTTCGTTCTGTGCTCCACAGTCTAAACTCATCGTTAATCACAACGCTCCTGTTAAACAGGGGCAGAAAAATTGGGCCTTAGGCACTGGTGCAGGTGCCACGACACTGCAACCTCTCCCATATACTCTAGTTTTATTGCAGGAATTAGCCCTGCTGCAAAGCATTGCATCAAAAATTGTAATTAAACGCCCCTGTTAAACAGGGGCAGAAAAATTGGGCTGATGGCATCACCCAGAACCAGAAATGTTCTTCCAACATATCAGCGGAGGAGGAAGAGGATAGACAATCAACATAACAGGACAGCCACTCAGCATCAGCATAGGCAGTCTTGAAAGGATGTGATATTTCAAAAAAAATTATTCGGTTACATCAGCTTCAGGTGCTTGGTAGCTGTGGGTGATCCAAGACTGATTCATCTTGATGAAGGTCAGTCGATCAACTGATTCAGTGGACAGGCGCACCCTGTGATCGGTAACAAAGCCACCAGCAGCACTGAAGGTGCGTTCCGAAAGAACGCTGGATGCAGGACAGGCCAGTAGCTCAATTGCATACTGTGCAAGCTCTGGCCAGTGATCCATCCTCAAGACCCAGTAAGCCAGAGGATTTTCGGTGGGAAAGGTGTCCAAGTCTGACCTTGCCCCTAGGTATTCCTGCACCATGTAAATTAGACGCTGGCGATGGGTGCTGGAACCGATCATACCTTGGGGCTGCGGACTAAAAAATTGTCTGAAAGCATCAGTCAGACGGCCACCTTCTCCACCGCTCCTTCTGACCGATGCCTCAGCAACACGTTGTCCAGGACCAGGAGTGTGTAACCTCCCAGTCTCTGGGAACGCGCTGCACAGACCTTTCTGCAAGGCCTCCCGGAGATGTCTCATCCTCTGCTCCCTCTGCGATGGCAAGATAAGGTCGGCAACCTTACCCTTCTACCGTGGATCAAGGAGAGTGGCCAGTCAGTAATGGTCCCTCTCCTTGATCCGAAGAATACGAGGATCCTTCCGCAGGCTTTGCAGGATCAGGGAGGCCATGCAGCGTAGGTTAGCTGAGGCATTCGGTCCGGAGTCCTCTGGGTCACTAAGGACAACATGATCCGCAGCTACCTCCTCCCAGCCACGTACAAGTCCACGTGTTTCTTGGGACTGTAAATCATCCCTACAAGACTGCTGCTGCTGCTGCTGATGCTGAGTGCCAGCCTCCACCTCCATGCTGACACAATCATCCTCCTCCTCCTCTTCCTCCTCCTCATCCTCTTCCTGTGTGATAGGTGGCACAGCAGGAACACTGTCTGGATAAAGGGGGCCATGAGAGGCAAGGAAGTCCTCCTCTTCCTGCCTCTGTTCTGCCTCAAGTGCCCTGTCCATTATTCCACGCAGCGTATGCTCCAAGAGGTGGACAAGAGGTACAGTGTCACTGATGCATGCACTGTCACTGCTCACCATCCTTGTGGCCTCCTCAAACGGTAACATGACTTTTGCATATGACCGTAAAGTGGACCTTAAGTAATTTTTTCAACTTTCCAACTATTAAATCTTCTGCCATTGTTGTTTTAACTTTGGATAGTAAAACTATTTTTTTGTACAGTAAATACTTTATACAGCCAACTGCCTGTTTCTTGTCTGGTCATTAGCCTAGGCTTATGACATCATGCACAGCTCTTTCTTTCACTCTCATGAGAGTTTGCCAGAAAGGGAAGGGGGTGAGTCATAAGAAGGTCAATGAGAGCTGCAGGGCTGCAGAGCTGGAGGTGTTCCTCTGTGTGTCTGTGTAAATCCAGGAAGTGAACAGGCAGCAGCTTCAGCTGCCCACAGTTAAAATGGTTGCAGCCAGACTCAATCAAGTGAGATTTCTGTGGCATATTTGTACAGAATCACAGTATATATAAAATATTATGCAAAGTGGTTGGAGGTAAGCTTCACATTGGCAAAGATGTTTTTATTACAGATTATGTGAGCAGACTGCAGTTCCTTGTTAAGCCTCATTGCAGAAACCTGTCATATGTGTATGAAGGAAGGGAAAGGGTGTGTGTTTGGGCTGGTTGTTTCATTGTTGTTCATTTTTCCTCTTTCTCTTTTATTATTGAAATTCGAAATAGAACCTGATTTAAAAACATGCTCAGAATTTTGGTCCATTGCTTCATATATAACATGCATAATTTGCAATTGCACGGATAATTTGCTGCGGCCATTTACAGCCAGGAACATCAGTTACGGTCTTCCGGGTATTTACACCATGCTTGACACACTGCCATTGGGATAGATTTATCAGCAGCCTAGCAGATATTTTAGCATGGACGCTTTTCTGATAAAAATCAACTGTTTCAATTTTTAATATAACAATTTTCTTTTCCTGAAATACAGCAAACTTGCTGCATAGAATTTTAGCTTTTTATTTGTTACACCAGAATTTACTTTTTAATTCATATTAGAGCTGTCCACAGTTCAAAAATAAAATGAACATTATTATCACTAATAATAAAATTCTATAACATTTTTCCTTATCTTTTATCTTTTATTTTTTAGACCCTCCCATGTTATCTATTCCATAGGGTACAGAATACTCTGCTTTTGGTCTTCTTTTTACTTTTCTAATGTAAAACCCCAGACAATTTAACAAACTCTTTGCAAAAGTTTGCATTTAGAGAAGTTCAGGATCAGAGGGTCCTCCGCATTATGAACTGGTTCATTTTGTAGGGTCCCAGCTTTATGTGCCCATGTGAACTAATCAAACATTTTAGTTGTATGAGGTGTCTATTAAGGAGAGCAGAAAGATGAACCATTTGACGTGGAGGCAAAATGCTATTTCATAAGATAAAATACATATTAGTGAGAAAAAGGCAGATTTAAGAGGAATGGAGGTTTTACATAGTTAAAGGGATTGTAAAGGTTATTTTTATTTTTTTTAAATAACAAACATGTTATACTTACCTCCACTGTGTAGTTCATTTTGCGCAGAGTGGCCCCGATCCTCCTGTTCTGGGGGCCCACTGCGGCTCTCTCAGCTCCTCCCCGCAATAGCCAACCCCCTCAGGAAGCTCTCTCCCGAGGGGGTTACCTTGCGGGTGTGCTCCCATCTCATGCACTCTGCGTCCATAGACACAGAGTGTATTTCTCGGTCCCGCCCCTGGTGGCTGCATCATTGAATTTGATTGACAGCAGCGGGGGCCAATGGCTGCACTGCTATCAATCTATCCAACCAACGCCAAGACTCAGTGGAGAAGAGGATGCCAGGGGACGAGCCGAGCAGGTAAACGGGCTTAGGTAAGTAAAACAGGGGGGATGGGGGCTGGTCACTGCCAGGTGTTTTTTCACCTTAATAAATAGGATGCATTAAGGTGAAAAAACACAAACCTATACAACTTCTTTAAGCAGAACTAAACCCTCCTATCATTTTCAGCCAAGGAAGCTGACATCTTGGCCTATGTTTGATCTTCAACTGCCATGATGCTGCACATGTGATCAGTTATGACACCAGCCATTGGATAGTTTGACAGTTTGGTTGGGAGCACAACCAATGTGACCATTACATTTCCAGCATGTGCAAGAAATGTAACTGTTTTTGTTAAATTGATGGGTTTATTTTCATTTTAAATATCAGGAAAAATATACAGACTCTTATGCAACATCTATATTATAAATTAACATATTATTGTGAAGGAGCACTAATGCATCTTAGTGAACTGACCAACTAAAATCAGGGCAAGTGGGAGGTGGTAGCCTAATGAGTATTCAAATCTGCTTAGACAATGGGAACTTTTTATCAAAGTGTGAAATGGAATGTTTAATGGATGTTTATGTATTTTTTTCATTTATTTAATTAATTTTAACCTTTTTTTTTTTCAAAAGGTTTTTCATATTAATACTGAATTATTGTGTCCAGCAAGTGTGTTGAGCTCAAGGCCTCATACATACTGGACATTTTTGCAGTTGCTTCTAGGGGTGTCTGCCATTTTTTTCCTGCCCCTAAACTCCCCTGCATGTTAGCCTATGTGTCCATGCACACATAGCTTTTTAGCAGCGTTTAGTTGCAGGGGCTTTTACAGGCAGGAAAAACACTACTGCCACTGTGTCCAGGAACAGCAGAGTTTTGTCTCCTCTCCCAGCTCTCCTACCCCACCAAAGATGTCATCCTATCAGCAGAGCAGGGGGTGGGAGTAGCTGAAGATTTGCACAGAGAGTGGGAATCTTTTCATATTAACAAGCAGGTAATCATCCGCTTGTTTATAGGATCCATATCGGCAGCTCCTCCTGCCCCTGCTCTACTGATAGTATGACATCATCAATAGAGCGGGAGACCCTGGACAGAATACACAGGCTGAATCCTGCCTCTGCCCTGGTGAAGGTAGGACTGTGCAGGGGAAGCAGAGTAGAAGGGGTAACTGTTAGAGAGAAAGGAGAGGGGACAACAACATTACTGCAAGGAGCACTGTGATTGCTAGGGACACTGTAATGTAAAGGGCACTGTGATATAAAGGGGACTGCACTGTAAAGGGGCACTGTAATCATTACAGTGCCCCATTACAGTACAGTCCTCTTTATATCACAGTGCCCCTTTACATTACAGTGCAGAGGACCAACTCCATACTCCATGAATATCCCCTCACCAACGCCCCTGCAAACACTGCCCCCCCCCCCCCGGATCCTACAAAAATTGGCGGCTCAGTCTAAAATGCCCAGGTCTATGTTTTTTTCCAGTCGCTAGTCATACTAACCTATCTATATTATCTATAATAAACTTAGTAACTTCTTTCCTGGAGTACGCAAATTAGTACAGGTGAGTTCTGGGGCACCTATAGTTTGCAGCATTCAATTTTTCAATTGTTATGGCTGCTTTAGGCAATCAGGGGTTGAAGGAGATGTTGGTAAATGCCTTATGTAAGACTTGTGCCCCAGATCTCATTGAAAATATATCTGATCTGTAACATGCTTGGAGCACAAGGCAACCCAAAACAAAGGCATGTCCGTGGCTCATGGCAATGTGGTCCTTAGATATCAGTACTGTTTGTAAAAGTTTGGGGAACACAAGATTAAAGCTCAAGAGGCACCTGCACACACATTTAGGCATTTATTGGTGCTGCTAAGAAGTCCTGAAACTCAATAAACACTTTTATGTTCAGCATTACTTCAAATCTTTAAGCTCCATGTGGATCTGCTTTACTGTTGCCAATTAGCATGGATCACATTTGACCAAAAGGATTGCAGGTTCACAACCTGGGGTGAATAACAACCTATAATGCAGCCCGCAATCTTTTCCCTGGTCATCTGAGTCACAGAGCCAATATTTTAAAATAATTAATAACCCAGTCACCTTTCTAGAAGAGGGTAAGAGATACTGTTTTTTGGGATATTTTTGAATTAGAAAATGTCCTCCACGGCAGTGCCCAACTTCCATGCCTTTTGTGTGAAAGTGGTTCTCTTATTATTCCTACAAATAGGCAGAACTGAATAAAAATATTTTCATCCCAAAGACATCAGTGAGGGTTCACTGCAATGTTTACACAACATTTGTGTTATTGGACCAAATCAAGGCAGATTTGCTCATCCCTAGCTGTTGTTGTATTATAGTGTATAATGTAGTTTTGGGCTCCTAGATTGCTCTGGTAGATATACAAGGTCATGTTGATACACCTTTGGAAGCTTGCTTTATTAGTTTAAATATTATGTATAGCCCATTTTTTAAGTTTTAAATAAATAGAGTATAGAAGGATTCAATTTTGTCACCTTTTTATTTCTGTCTGTGTCCCAGACAGATTTTAGAGTTGTCACCATGATCAAACTTTCATTGTGGACAACCAGTTCCAGAGACAGCTAATAAAAGGATATCCCCCTCACTTTGTTGAGATTTTTCCTTAATTCCTGTTGCATCTCTGGGACAGGAAATTAAGAGAAATCTCTCCAACTGAACAAAAAACAGCTAAAAATAAACTGACAGGTAGTTTAAACATTCTATTCTTTATACAAAATGAAAAAAAAAACGATTTTGGTTATATATACACTTTTATTACTTTAATCTCAAAGCAGATGTAAGCTAACATTGCTTAAAAATAATATAACATAGCTTAAAAAAATAAAATACTATAGATCCCATTTAGATTCTTAGTTCATTTTTTTTCTATAATCTTTATGGTGATTATCGCCAACTTGCATAATTGCTAGCAATGTTAATTAAGCCTGTTCTTCTCAGCATTGAAGCCAGTGCCTAATGTACAAGGGTAAAAAGTACATGTAACTGACCCGCAAAAAGAGCAAATACACACGAATGCATTACTTCTATACAATGCACATTTTATATGCAGACACAAAATAAATCCCTTTGCATTACTCAGGCATACAGCATAATTACACATCCTTATTCAAAGACACACAAGCATATGGCTGGCGGGCATATCTCGGCGCGCACACAGGCCTGTGCCTCGCATTCAGACATTGCACTTCTTATCTTGGCTGGGAAGGAATAACCTATAATAATTCATCAGTGGCTTAACCTGCTGGGGAAATTCAGGTCTTTCATTTCTCACTGGGATAAAATCACAGCGGCTCGGGGGATATTAATGCTCCTCCTGTGCCAGCTTCAGGTTACAGCGAAAATAACTCACAAAGAATATTTTCCTCTGGTGGAAGTCAGAGTTGATCATTTAGTGAAACTTGTTTGTAGTGCGCTAACGCTCCAATGCCCTGAGATAAGAGATGTGGAGAGGCGGGAGGACTGTGGCAGATATGTGTACTTCAGCTATATGGCTTTCTTCATCATCGTGGAAAGGTAGCTGCTGTCCGATTGGTTGTTGTTACATGATGCATAAAGTAATAAAGAGCACCATTTATTCCACAGGCAGAAAAATGATCACGCCTGTAACTCTTTCAAATTGACTTTCAGATGGCCCGCTGAACTCTGATGCATGCAATGAGTTAATGTCATCGGTCTGAAATTAAAAGTTACTCTTTTGTGAAATGTGAAGGAAAAAACTTTGGTGTGATCAATTAATTCCATAGCTGAATGTGCTACCCTGTATGGGTGCAATGGTAATTGGATGGAACAGCACAATTTTAGTTAGAAGAGGCTTAACCATTTTTAATAACAAGAGTTTAGAGGTAGGGAACCTTGGCTGGAATAATATGTGGAGGGTGCTCTCTGTTATAACTGGTTTGCAAGACCACACAGCAGTCAGGTGGATTTTTATTTGAACTAGAAACTTTTGATAAGTAACGACTGGCATAAGTGTGCATGTTCTAGAATGGCAAGATGGAGGAAATTAAAAACAATGCTGAAGAAGTGCTTTGGTGGGCACTGGGCAGTATTTACAGGAAAAGATTGCAGAGGGTATGACTCTTTCATGTAATCTCTAGCACCTTGTACTCCCCACATTTAGGAATGGCAGGGTTAGCTCAGAGAAAAAGGGATCAGCAGAGCTTTATGGGCTCTTGGCCAATGAGGCTTTTCCACCTTCCTGGCTTTGGGAGTTGCTTTTAGTGTCTTTGACCTCTTTGCAGCCCTGCATAGACATGGTGGTCAATCATATAACCATGATGTTGCCCCCCCCGCCGCCGCCGCTGCTGCATTCCACCATCCTTCCCTGAGAATAGTGCTAGGCGTGGGTGGCCATAGCATGCATGATAGAGCTCTGGAAACACAGTGATGGTGGCTGTGCTCCTGTTTTTGCTTACACTTAGATTGTACTATATAAATGAAGATATGCGGTTAATGTGTTGGAATGTTTGCTTTGTCATTTGGTGAGTTGTCCACCATAGTCATATTTTTTATTATTAATAATAATAATAATAATAATCCAAAGGGGTATATTTCACGCCATTTGACTATGGAACCATTTTTCATATTACAAATGAGAATATGCAAAAGGAGGTTTAGAGGTCACCCTTTGGGGTTGTATATGTTTAGTTCATGGTCATTTTACACAGCATCTACATAGCTGTCTAGCTAATGTCACTGATACTCACTCTCTCTCTCTGTATATATATATATATATATATATATATATATATATATATATACAGACATACAAACATGAAAATGGCACATTTGTAACAAGTCACTTTTCTCTACTACCGCATAGACTTACTTTTTTGTGCCCCTTGTAATAGGCATATACTGTACTGCCAATATACAGTAAAATGATCCAGCTAGAAGAGAGCCATGTTGACAGAACTGCCACGTCTCCTGTGTTCATGAGTTTGTTAACATTATTACATACTTTGTGCTTTGCTGTAAGTAGGGAAATGCTGAGATTCTGTTCCCCATCATCCCCCAGAGTTACCTGTATCTTTAAGGCTACTTTTATACTTCTCTATTGCAAAACTGCATTAAAAAGTCATATTTTTTTTTTGCCGCATTTTTGCCACATCATCACCGCATTTTTGTGGTGTCTCTGTGTGTTTTGCACCTGTGAAAAAAAGGTCATGTGACTCAAAAAAGCACACCTAAATACAACCACAGGTGCATTTTTGGTGCATTTTCCATTTATTCTAATAAGTGGGGTGTGCTGTTTTGGTGCTTTCTTTTACTGCACCAAACATGCATCAAAAATGCAGCTTGCAGGACTTTGAAGAATGCAACTGACCCACTACTGACCAATGGGAAGAGTTTTATAGGATTTAATGGGCATGCACTTTTATTTCGCTGTTTTTAAAGCAAAAACAGAAGAAAAACTGATCACTGTGAAAGCAGCCTTAAACTGCTTTCCTGCTGGAATCAACATATAGAGTCTTAAGAGAAAAGAAGGGAGAATTTTTTTTTCCATTTTTGTTAAATTATTTGTTGAAATGAGCATCACATTGAAGCTTCAAGTATCAGGTCTAAATGGGAACAGTGACATTAGAACCAATTTCAGCAGAAGAGCTTCCTCACAAGTGTCACAGAGCTTAATACAGAAGGCCTCATGTGTATATTTGTGCCTATCATCCACAAAAAACTCCAGAACGTATTCCTGCCAAGCACAGCGCAAAACTCTAATCTGACTATCTATACATGATCTATGTCAAATCCTTCTAACCCCACCTATGGTCAAAAAGGACAATGCAAATTTGGAGATGAGGTCAATCAGCTGTCAGAAGACCCTTCTTACAGAGACAGACTCCACAGTGGAGTTGCCACTACTATACATTTATGGAATTTACTATTATAAGATCTGAAACAAGCCATACAACTGATGCAGCAGAAGCTATGAGACTCAGGGAGGTGGAGCAAAGTTAGTAATTCTGGTGAAGAAATCTTGTCGACTTAGTCAACCATCAAACAATTTAGAATATGTTTGCATGGACACATATACATTCATAGTTACATAATTAGCCTGGTTGAAAAAAGACACAAGTCCATCTAATTCAACCTATAAAAATGAAAAAAAAAATACAATCGAGTTTACACAATCCTATACCCACAGTTGACACAGAGTAAGGAAAAAAAAAAAAGGAAAGCATGATCCAACTTGCTCCAGCAGGGAAAAATGTCCTTCCTGATCCCCCGAGAGACAATTGGATGTTCCCTGGATCAACTTTAACCACTTCAATACCGGGCACTTAAACACCTTCCTGCCCAGACCAATTTTGAGCTTTCAGTGCTGCCGCATTTTGAATGACAATTGCGCGGTCATGCTATGCTACACTGTACCCAAATGACATTTTTATCATTTTTTTTCCACAAATAGAGCTTTCTTTTGGTGGTATTTGATCACCTCTACGGTTTTTATTTTTTGCGCTACAAATAAAAAAGTACAGAATTTTTTTTAAAAAAATGTTTTTTTTGTTTCAGTTTCAAAACTTTGTAAATAAGTATGTTTTCTCCTTCACTGATGGGCTCTGATGGGGCTACACTGATGGGCACTGATAAGGCGACACTGATGGGCACCAATGATGTGGCACCAATGAAGTGGCACTGATGGGTGGCACTGATGGGCGACACGGATGGGCACTGATAGGTGGCACAAATTGGCACTTATAGCTGGCACAGATTGGCATGGATGGGCGGCACAGATGGGCATGGATGGGCGGCACAGATGGGCATGGATGGGTGGCACAGATGGGCATGGATAGGCGGCACAGATGGGCATGGATAGGCGGCACAGATGGGCACGGATGGGCACTGATAGGCGGCACGGATGGGCACTGATAGGCGGCACAGGTGGGCACTGATAGGCGGCACAGGTGGGCACTGATAGGCGGCATTGTATTATGTTATACTGTACTAATGGATGCCAATCAGTGCCAAACAATAATGCATGCCAATCAGTGATGCCCATTGTAGGCACTGATTGGCATCCATTATGGGCACTGATTGGCATCCATTGTGGCACTGACTGGGCATCCCTGGTGGTCTGGTGGCATCCCTGGTGGTCCAGTGTGGGCATCCTCGGGGGGGGGCTGTGCTGATAATCGATCAGCACAGACCCCCCCTGTCAGAGGAGCAACCGATCGGCTCTCCTCTACTCGCGTCTGACAGACGCGAGTGAGGAAAAGCCGATCACCAGCTCTTCCTATTTACACTGTGATCAGCCATGATTGGACACGGCTGATCACGTGGTAAAGAGTCTCCGTCGGAGACTCTTTACCGAGATCGTAGTTGCCGGGTGTCAGACTGACACCCCGCAACAACGATCGCCGCGATGCACGCCCCCGGGGGTGCGCAGCGGGTCATAATCCTGATCACGTCATATGACGTCCGATCAGGATTATGCAACCACTTTGCCACCGTCAATTGCCTATAGGGCGGGCGGCAAGTGGTTAACTATACATTTTAGTACCCAGCTATATTATGTACATTTAGGAAAGAATCCAGGCCTTTTTGAAAGCAATATACTGAGTTGGCCAGAACCAGCTCTTGAGGGAGTCTATTCCACATTTTCATAACTCTTACTCTTAAGAATCCTTTCCATATTTGGAGATGAAATATCTTTTCCTCTAGACGTTAAGAATGCCCCCTTGTCCTCTGTGATGCCCTTAAAGTGAATAACTCAACACCAAGTTCACTATATGGCCCACTTATGTATTTATACATGTTGATCATATTCCCTCTTAATCTACTCTTCTTAAAGCGGAGTTCCACCCAGAAATGGAACTTCCACGGATCGGATTCCTCCCCTGCTCTGGTGCCACATTTCGCACCTTTCAGGGGGGAGGGGGGAGTGGATACCTGTCAAATCCAGGTATCTGCTCCCACTGCCAGGGAAAGATCACTGCATGAAGTGCAGCAAACAACCCAATGTCCAGCCCCTCCTCCTTCCCCCCTGCTGCCTTCTGGGAGACACACAGGTCCATGACCATTCAGAAGGCAAAGTACGACTCGTACATATGTAGCTCAAAACGGGCTGTGAAGCTGCAAGGCTCCACTTCCTGTTTCCCTTAGTAAGGTTGCCAGCAAATGCACCTGGAGTCGAGGGACAGGTAGATTTCGGGTGCCAACATCGCGGGCTCCCTGGACAGGTAAGTGTGCTTATATTAAAAGTCAGCAGCTACAGTATTTGTAGCTGCTGACTTTTTTTTTTTTTCGCTGGAGAGAATAAATTCAGTTCCTCTAATCTGATCTAATCTAATCTGGAGCAGAGCTCCGCCATGCCTCTTATCGGTTTGGTTGCTCTTCTCTGCACATTCTCCAGTTCCTCCGATATCCTTTTTGAGAGCTGGTGCCCAAAACTGAACTGCATTCCAGATGAGTTCTTACTAATGATTTGTACAGGGGCAAAATGATATCTCTCTCTGGAGTCTGTACCGCTCTTAATAAAGAAAGGATTTTAAAGCGGAGTTCCAGCCGCAATTTTGTTTTTTAAAAGTCAGCAGCTACAAGTACTGTAGCTGCTGACTTTTAATAAGCACACTCACGTGTCCAGAAAGCCTGCGGTGTCGCTCCCCCCCCCCCCCCCCAGGCCGATATGGCCATCGGCCCAGGTGCAGGCACCGCCATTACAACTAAGGGAAACTGGCAGTGGAGCCTTCAGGCTTCACAGAGGATTTCCTACTGCGCATGCGCAAGTCGCATGGCACTTTATGAATGGCCACCTCATCTTCTGAGACACCCACAGGTCCCAGTAGGCTGCGGGAGAGAAAGAGGAGGGCTTGCCACAGAAGAGGAAATTACGTACTTTGCAGTGGCATGGCTGGGACGGAAGTACACTTTGTACTTCTTAAAAGATAGGAAAGAAACAAAGTATACATATATATAAATATGTATACATACACACAAACAAGGGGTGAAGGGGTGGTCTTTAGTTTAAGACCACCCTGTAAAGACAGGACATTCATTAGTGTAAGTATTCAGCATACTAAATACAGTCATTCCGGATAAAATATGCATAATGTAAAATACTGTGAACAGAAATTTGACTGTGAAATGCAGTACGTATGCAGTAATACCACTTTAGGCTTCTAGACTTTATATCTAGCTAACTATATCAATTGTGAGAGAGAATTTAGTTATGACAGGGGTTTAAAATGATGTTATTTCTGTGTAATAAATCAATTAAGGCTCACTGGTATACCTATATATAGCAATGTTAGATGAGTAAGAACATGTTAATTGAAGAAACCTTAAAATTGTCATATTTGTGAAAGCCCAGTGGACTGTGGAATTTTACAAACCAGGCAGCGGGTGGAAAATTTACATAAAGAATTAGAGATATTAAAGCAAATCTGTCCTTGTTTATCTCTGTAAGGAGCACAACTATGAATCTAAACAAACACAAGTACACACGCACACACGCATAATCGGCCTACCTTTGCCTAATAGATGACACTAACAAAAGCATGCTGGTGCCACCAAAGTTCAAAAGTCAGGACAGGTAAGTGGACTCTTTAACAGCCTGTAGAGATCAAGATCTCTTGCCTGTTCTGTTTGAAATACACTCAAGAATCGTACACACGATCGGATTTTCCGACGGGAATTGTGTGATGACAGACTGTTGGTGGAAAATCTGACTGTTTGTACGCTTCATCGGACAATTTTTGTTGGATTTTCCACTGACAAATGTTGGATGGCAGGCTTATACATTTTCCGCGGACAAATGTCTGTTGTCGAATTTTCCGATCTTGCGTACACAAGTCCATCTGACAAAAGTCCAGAGTACAAACGCGTATGGTCGAAAGCAAGGACGAGCCAGAAGCGGTCGGTCTTGTAAACTGTTGTTCGTAATGGAGAATTAACATTAGTGACGTGGCAAATTATGAAATCTCGAAAATGCGGTGCACATTCTCTTCTTCTTTAATGGGATAATAATGAAGCTGCTTTGCTGGTGATTCTGATGGAGTTATTGCAAACTAATTTTCAAAGGCTTTTTTTTTCTAGTGATATCAAGAATAATATTATTATGCTTTTTTTATTTTTATTTTATTTGGGCAAGTTACCACAACACCATTATCCCGTAGTTTTTAAGATCAAAGATACAATTATGTTGGTGCCCCTTGTCAATTTTACATTGTATTTTTTTTTAAATGTAACTGCCTACTCCTAAATTGTCATTTGACACATAGCCAAGTATTATTCTACACCATTTTTTTTATTGTGCATTAAAAAAGAAAACAAATACAATTAGAAATGCTATCTGCCAATAGAACTTAACCAAAAGTGCATTCTATGCATCCAAAAATATAGAAAATATACCAAATCGAATCATTATTCAACCAAAAAACAAAATAAAAGCCTCATACATATGTCCTGCTTCTTAATATAGGGGATCAACAATTTCAAGATTTGGTGGAAGCAGGGGTCCGTCATCCAGAGATAATTCCTAAAATCATCCAGATTATTCTCTTGGAGCTCCCGCAGCAAAGGCATATGACATAATTGGTCACGAATAATAAAGCATCCAATTATTGGTCCAAGAAATCCTCTTCCTCCTCTTCCTGACTGGACTTGGGTTAAAGCAATAACTCCAAGGCCACATTATCTCCTCCGATTCCGCAACATGTCTGGTTGATGAACAGCCGTTCAGAAACGAACTGAAAAAGCACAAAATGAATAACGCAAAATGAAAAGCACGAAAGGAAAAGTGCAAAATGAAAAGCGCAAAATCAACACTCACCAAACTTCTACTAACATGAAAAATTAGCAGATAGAGCCCAAAGGGTGGCACCTGACAATTGAACTTCCTTTTTACTGGCTCGTAGTACATCTAGTGTTGGCCGACAATTGTGTACCATTTGTATGCAAGACAAAATCCAGGCAAAAGTCTGATGCTTTGTCTGCGGAAAATCCATGTGTGTACAAGGCTTTACTATCAATCAATGCTTGCAAGAAGGAGGGTGGGTGCAAATATGCCAGCATGCTAGTTCGGTTCTACCCTTGAATAAGGATGAGCCGAACACCCCCCAGGTTCACAGCAGAACATGCGAACAGGCAAAATATGTGTTCAAAGTCTATGGGACACGAAACTGAAAAATCGAAAGTGCTAATTTTAAAGGCTTCCTATGCAAGTTATTGCCATAAAAGGTGTTTGGGGACCTGGGTCCTGCCCCAGGGGACATGTATCAATGCAAAAAAAGTTTTAAAAACTAAAGTTTTTTCAGGAGCAGTGATTTTAATAATGTTTAAAGTGAAACAATAAAAATTAAATATTCCTTTAACCAGCTCACGCCGATATACGGCGGCAGAATGGCACCGCTGCACAAATTGCCGTACCCGCGGGCCAGATTCGTTACAGAACAGATAAATCTTCAGGTCCAGGCCAATGATTTCTGGCCTGGACCTACTGATTGGTCCTGATGAATGAAATGTTTCCCCTGCCTGTAAGTGTAAACACAGGCAGGGGAAGTGATGTCATCTCCCCTCATGGAATGCTTTTCGTTCCATATAGAGGACAGAGAACATTTCACAGTAAGTTTCACCAACACTACACTAACACCAGTACATGAAGGTACACTTGACACCCCCCAATCACCCCCCAATCACCCTCCAGTTAACCCCTTCACTTCCTGTCACAGTGTCAACCAGTGTAGTTGTCAGATTTTTCACTGATTACTGTACTGGTGTCATTTGTGACACTAATCAGCATTATAGCAGGTAGTAGTAGGCCCGGGTAGCTTTAGGGTACCCCCTAACCCACCTAATAAAGGTTTAGCCCCTTGCTCACCCCCTGTCACCAGTGATCACCGTATTAGTGTCATGGGTGACTCTGGTTAGTTAGTTTTTTTTATAGCGCCAGAGTACCTGCCATAAATTACCTAATAAAGGTTTAATCCCCTGATCAACTGGGGGGTGGCATCTGCGTCGCCCCAGGCAGCGTCAGATTAGTGCCAGTAGCGCTAACACCCACGCACGCACTTTACACCTCCCTTAGTAGTATGGTGTCTGAAGTGGTAAATATCTTTGATCTGATCAGATCTATACTAGCGTCCCCAGTAGTTTAGGGTTCCCAAAAACACAATGGTAGCAAGATCAGCCCAAATACCTGCTAGCACCTGCGTTTAGCCCCTCTGCCCAGCTCAGCCCAACCCAGCCCATCCAAGTGCAGTATCATTCAATCACTGTCACTTACAAAACACTAAACACATAACTGCAGCATTTGCAGAGTCAGACCTGATCCCTGTGAATACTAACAGTTTTTTTTGTTAGCGTTTGAAGCAGTTGCTGACAATCAGGTGCTCGTTTTTCCTTTGAGTTTCACTAGTTGTACCAGTAAATTTAGAGGCCACAATGTCCAATCGAAGGTACACTATTGAAGAGGCCTACACGTTTCTGAGCATGACAGAAGAGAGTGAAGAGGAAGCCACCCATTTGTCAGACTCAGGATCAGAATACAAACCAGTAGACAGTAGCAGCACCCTGACAGATAGCTCTGACAACGGAGTAGTGGTCCCTGCTAAGGTCAGGCGTACCTGACCCCGTTCTTCTGCTGTTGTTGAGTACAAATCCGCAAGGCTCTTGTATGGAGCAGAGAGACAGTACTAGTGCCGCTCATCCTTCTGGTGAACTGGCAAGCACCAGCGGTCTAGTACATCCTGGTTGTACATCCAGCACTGCAGTAACACTTGGTCCATTGTAATTAGATGCCCCTGTTAAACAGGGGCAGAAAAATTGGGCCTTGGGTGGTGGTGTCACAACACTGTAAACTCCTCACAGATACTCATGTTGGGCGCTGGAACAGGCCCTGCTGAGAAACATATCAAAAGTTGTAATTACATGCCCCTGTTAAACAGGGGCAGAAAAATTGGGCCTTGGGTGGTGGTGGTGAGGGTGGTGGTGCCACAACACTGTAACCCCGCACAGATACTCTTGTTGGGCACAGGAATGGACCCTGCTGTGAAACACGACTGCCAGTTTCTTGTCCTTCTGTGGCACCCCCCCTCTCTCTAGGCTCACGTTACTCCCTTCCTAAACTTGGGAACCAACATTCCAATTATGGCTCTCTCAGCAGAGCATGTTGTGATTGGCCAAAGCCTGCAGGTCAGGTGCATGCTTTGGCCAATCATCATACAGCAATGCACTGCGATCTCGCAGTGCATTATGGGGTGTTCTGCAGTGCTCAAATTTTCCATGAACGCCCCCTATGTTCAGTTCATTTTAGAACAAACGAACCGTGGGCTGATCCCTACCCCTGAGTGTAGTATGGTAATATACATTGAGGGAAAGGTATTCTCCTCTATGTCACCTATTATCCCTTATGGATTGCTTATGTCCTCTGTAGTCTATTTACTTCAGTGTACTTGTCTGTAATTCTACTGCTACACTAATAACTAACAAGGTAATTACTGGTATAAACTATATGACCAAAAGTATTGTGAAACCTGCTTTACACGCACATGAATTTGAATGTCATCCCAGTCTTAGTATGTAGGGTTCAATTTTGAGTTGGCCCACTCTTTGCAGCTATAACAGCTTCATCTCTTTTGGGAAGGCTGTTCACAAGGTTTAGGAATATACTCAATCACAGTGTCAGCTAAGGGGAGCAAAACAGAAATCCCAGCATGAAAAACTCACCACTGGGCTATTAAGACATAAAATAAATATGATGATTATGTGCAGGGTTGCTGTTAGAAATTATGGGGCCCTGTGCAGCCTACCTGAAAGGGTCCCCCTTTCTGCACTGTTGGGGAGGGGAAAGGCACACAGTGGGGACTGAACAGCAGTGGTGGGGGCACAGATACCAATCCCCCTGCAGTGCAGCTGATGGGAGAAAAAGGAGGAGAAGGTTACAGAGCTGTAGGGAGGCCACAATAGTTAGCAATAAGGCAGGGCAGTGCAGCAGTCGCTCCTGCCTGGGTGGTATCCGAACTGATGGGGCCTGGACCCAGTACAGGAGATCTGGCTGTACTGTCTTACCAGCGGCACTAAGGCCCCTTTCACACGGGGTGGATCAGTGCTGATCCACCCCATGGATATCCGCTTGCTCAGTGGGGATCGCCGGAGTGTTCTCCGCTGAGCAGGCAGAGGACAGGTCCGTCTCTGCACACTGCGCAGGGACAGACCTGTCACAGCGCCGCTCTCCCCTATGGAAGATCGGGTGACGACGGACCGCAGTGTCTGTCGTCACCCGATCCGATAGCTTTTTCCTCCGCCACACTTTTTCGGATCGGAGCGGCTCAGATGTCAGCGGACATGTCACCGCTGACATACGACGCTCCATTGACCTCTATGGAGCATCCGTTCAGGTCCGCCTGAAAAACTGACAGTCGGACCTGAACAGATCGTCCGCGTGAAAGGGGCCTGATTAAGTGCCTAACATGGCCAGGGCCACCAAGCTTGATTATCCTGTATGTCCCCTTAAATCATTTTTCCCAAAGTGATCAGAGAAGCAATATCTGTAATAGGTCAGCTCTGTACTCATAAACTTGAATGGGTTATTTTATTCAAAATAATCATCACTGGATTGGTTAATTTGTTTTAGGATATGTGGGTGGATGATGTGAACAAAATTCTAACATAATGGAAGAGCCTTTAGCTTCACATTTATTCCTGCAAAGCACACAATATATCTCACCTTATATCTCGTGATTACCTACAGCATTTACAAAAACAATTTATCTGCTTCATTCACTCCAGGAAAATAGCACATTACATTACTGTGATATTAGCAATCACATGTATAAGGTAATGTGCAATTTAACAATGAATCATTACTGCTCATTCGTCACCACTGGAAATATGCCTTATAAAGTAGATTACTAGAATTCTGATCTCATCCTATGGTAGAGACTATTATCAAATGAGTTCTAATTCATATGTAAATAGATCACTTAAAAAAGCCATGTATATTCAGACACTGACTAAGTACACAGAGAAAAATGTATGTGTCACAGAAGGCATGTTGTGGTGTAGCCATGTTACAATGAGCATGTCAGTCAAATAATAGCATTATACTGATAGTATTTGGAGTTTACGGTCCACAATAATATTGTAAGTATGGTGCTCACAGTAATGTGGCAAGCCTGATACCCATATCAAAGGTGTGCTTGTGCCCACAATTGTTTCCTGAATGTTTGTATACTTTTTATTAGCTAAATTAGGGCTAATATTTTATATAAAATAAGCTTTCTCAAATTACTGTGTCTAATGCCGTGTACACACGATCGGACTTTCAGGCAGAAAAAGTCAGACGGAAAAATTCCACGTGTGGGCTTCATCGGAATTCTGACGGACCTAGAAATAGAACATGTTTTAAATCTTTCTGACGGAATCAATTCCTATCGGGAAAACCGTTCGTCTGTATGCTGTTCCGACGGACCAAAAACATCGCAAGGACAGCTATCGGCAACTGGCTATTGAACTTCCTTTGTCTAGTCCCACCGTATGTCACCACTTTTCTAAATGATCTTACTTTGGTGTGATCATGTGTACGCAAGTCCGTTTCAGCGGAACTCCGTCGAAAAAAACTTCAGAGTTTATTCTGATGGAAAGAACGGTTGTGTGTATGCGGCATAAGTGTAACTATAGATTGCCTTTTCTCCCACGAGAATGGCCAACAGGAGCAGCCAGTTCATTAGGGGTGCAGGGCCATGGCCTCCCTAGTTTTCATGCAGGGATGTATGCAGGGTGCCGGACTCAATTTGTATGAATTCTTTTTTTTTTTAAAGCCACATGATTAGAGCCCGAGGCTCTAATTGGCTTGAAAAGGGTTGGGCTCGGGGGGCAGATTACTGCGCCCTGAACCCATCCACTTGTGACAATAACAATTCAATATTTGCTATTGTCTTCCAGGTTCTCCTCCCGGGCAATCAGGACAGGAGGCAGATGAGGTTGGCTGGGAGGGGAAGCTGAGGAAACCCTAAGGGGCTGAGTGTAGGGGAACCGTGCGACCGTACCCGTGGAGGGGTGAGTGTGGACCTGGGAGGGAGTTTGTTTGCAACCCTCCCAAAAAGTTTAGCACCAGCCGCCACTGATGACCAAGGAAGAGAATTCTGCCCATTCTTTGAAACTTCAGGTCTACTGCATTGAATTGTGCAAATTTGCATACATTGCCTACTTTAGAGTGGGTGTTATAACCCTTCCTCCTTAGACCCTATTCACACTGGGAATTTTACCCTGATACTCAATATCCATTCACCCACGCATACTATTACTGCTTACAAGAAAAAAAGGAAACAGTTGCTGCCACAAGACATTATGGAGTTGATTTACAAAAACTGGAGAGTGCAAAATCTGGAGGAGCTCCTTATAGAGCTAGTTCCACAGAACACAGGAACAGGTACTGAGGTTGTCAAACAGCTGTAGGTCCCTCCTCTGTCACCTTTACTCTTGGAGAATTGTCAGAAATTATTCATGCTGATAGCAGACAAACAAAGCAGCAGGCAGAAATCTGGTGCAGCTCTGCATAGAAACCATTTAGCTTCCATTTTTTTTTTGTCAAAGCTTAATTAAAACAAGCTGAAGTTAGAAGTTGACTGGCTACAATGCACAGCTGCACTAGATTTTGCACTCTCAAGTTTTGGTTCAATAAGTTTTTATAATTCTTTTTCAAAGTATAAACATTTGTAAACAGTACATTCAAGAGAGGAACTGGCCAGGAGCCCAGCAATAGGTTATCTGGTCCAAGAATGTCAAACAAGTTATAAGTTTATCAAATGAAAACAAAGCATTCTGTTTTGTCCATGTAGTACACTTGAGGTCTCATCTACAATCACAGGATAAAGCATGCAATAGATACATTACGGTTAACCTTCTCCCCGGACCGGGCGCCCCTGTGGGAGCCTGCTGCGTCCAGTAACCAGGGGAGAACAGATGTTAGTGCTAAATCTGCGACGGCGGACCAGACCAATAAGTCAGGGTCCTTTTAAATCCCTTAGAATCAAGGGGTTATAGATTAGTAGAACAGGATACCTGTAAGTATTTGGGTAAGCCAAGGGAGGCCTAAGAGGATAGGCTAGAGAAAAGATGGTGAGGAAAGCAGATGAGAGGAAAGGTAGTGAGAAAAATGGTAAGGAGGGGGGGGGGGGGGGAGAAAGGGCATAGAGACAGCAAGTCTTACTCGTACTGAGAGTCTCATAATCCAAGACCCAGGGTCTTCAGGTGAGAATTGTTTGATTTCTCAGGTTGTTTTTAATGCTGAGATTCTTCTTTTTAGTTTATCTGAAGTAGAGTAATGCCTCCATATTTTCCAGGTGAAGGAGAATTTTGCCTGCTTGTCCAGTATTTTAGCTTGCATTTCTTCCATAAGCATTAGGTTATTAATTTCATCCACCCATTCTAATAAGGATGGGGGGTGGTAGTTTTCCAATGTCTAGGAATGAGTTGTCATCCTGCACAGAGGAAACATTTTAGTAAGTTATTTTTCTGTGATTTGATTAGAGCCCGGTAGGAGAGACAGAAGGGCAATGGAGGGGGAGGGTGTAAGTGGTTTCTCGTATATTTCTGTATAGATCTGAAAGATTTGTGTCCAGAACGGGAGGAGCATATCGCACTCCCACCAAACGTGAATGTACGTACCTCTTGCGGAGTTGCATCTCCAACAGATGTCAGAAGTAGAGGGGAACATACTTCTGAGACTGGTTGGGACCCAATACCACCTTGATACCAGTTTGTAGTTTTTCTCGTGAGCGTAGCTCAAGATCGTTGATTTGTGAGTAAAGAGAAAGGCCCTACTTCAATCCGCCTCGGTTATGTCTCTCCCAAGTTCCTCTGACCAGGTTTTGGCGTATTTAGGTAGGGACCCATGAGAGTGGGACAGGATCAGTTTATAGATTAATGAAAGGGCGTGATGAGGCGTCTCTGGGAGCGTGCATAATTGTTCCTATCCCAACAGGGGCCTGTGAATTTGATTAGAGTTGTGGAGTTTTTTTGTAGTAAGACGTTAGATGTAGTTGCGTTAGCCAGGTGATCTTGGAGGGGGCATTGGTTTGATTAGTTACAAAGATGCCTAGTGAGTCGTTAACAAATTGTTGAGCCATGGGTCAGGAGGAGATGTCATAGTCATCTATGGTCTGGGTGGAGTTGCCTTCTGGGAAGGCCGGGTTGTCAAACAGGGGGGTGAAAGGGCTCGGTTTGGAGGATAATGAGTAGGTCTCACTTCTGCGGTACCAAATCGTCAGTGCGTCTCTAGTGAGGGGGGATAGTCCCGTGAGGGACTTGTGTGTTCGGCCATATCCCCATAGGAGTGCGCCAAGATCGATCGAGGATAGGTCTTGTTCCACAATGGTGGAGGCTTTGACCGGGGGGTGGGGGAGCCACTCCGGGATACGGGAGAGCACCATTGAGGTGTGATAAAGCCCGAAGTCTGGTAAGCTGGTTCCCCCTTTGTCAATGGGGGAACATAGGAGTTTATGTTTCAATCTAGGGTGGTTCCCCTGCCAAACAAATCGTTTGGCCATCGAACGGAGGGTGCGGAAGAAAGCCATAGGGAGGGCAATGAGGAGAGCTTGATAGAGATATAGAAGCTTGGGGAGTATGTCCATCTTCAGGGTATTCATGCGGCCAAACCAGGACAATGGAAGGTCCATGCGGCCTTCAGTGAGGCGTCTAAGTTTTGTTAGTAAAGGGCTAAAATTCAGGGAGTATATGTCAGGGATATGTCTTGGAATGGCTGTTCCTAGATATGAGATAGAGTGTGCTTGCCACTGAAAAGAAAAGTTGGTCTTGAGGGAGGTGAGGGCGTTATGTGTCAATGTTAGGTTTAGTGCTTCCGTTTTGTTCAGTTCAGATGTTCAGTTTATAATTACTATGACGTCCGAATCGGTCTATCTCCGCAAGTATGTAGGGTATGGATAGCCTGCAGGAGATCTGCAAAAAATGAAATAGATGTTAATATACTGCAGGAGATCTGATGGAAATACATAGTAATCTGCAAAAAAAGAAAAATGAAATATATTCTAACAGTCTGCAGGAGATCTGCAAAAAAAAAAAAGAAGTGAAATGGCTGTTAATAGTCTACAGGAGATCTGCTAAAAAAGAAATAGATGCTAATAGTCTGCAGGAGATCTTATTAAAACAAATGGTAATCTGCAAAAAAATTCAAAATGAAATAGATAGCATCTATATTCTATTCTGTTCTGTTGTTCTAGTCTATTCTCTATTTCTATTCTAATCTTTTCTATTCAAATTCGAATTCATTCTATACGAAATTCAAATGTTGGAAATATATATATATATATATATATATATATATATATATATATATATATATATATATATATATATATAAAACCATCTTCCGAAATTGGAATTTAGTATATAATGATTTTGATTTTAATAGAAAAGATTTTAATAGAAAATAAAAGAATAGACTAGAAAAACAATAGAACAGAACAGAATAAAATATAATATATTCTATTCTGTTCTGTTCTATCGTTTTTCTTGTCTATTTTCTATTTTATAATAATCTTTTCTATCCAAATTTAAAATTAATTAATTTAAAAATTTGAATTCATACTATTCAAAATTCAAATTTATTCTACTCAAATTCTAATTTCATAAGATGGTTGTATATTCTTTCTATTTTATTCTATTAAATTATATTTTTTCTATTCTGTTCTAATCTTTTCTATTTGAATTAGAAATTTTGGAAGATGGTTAGTTACTTATACTTACTTATATACAGTGGTGTGAAAAAGTGTTTGCCCCCTTCCTCATTTCCTGTTCCTTTGCATGTTTGTCACACTTAAGTGTTTCGGAACATCAAACCAATTTAAACAATAGTCAAGGACAACACAAGTAAACACAAAATGCAATTTGTAAATGAAGGTGTTTATTATTAAAGGTGAAAAAAAATCCAAACCATCATGGCCCTGTGTGAAAAAGTGATTGCCCCCTAAACCTAATAACTGGTTAGGCCACCCTTAGCAGCAACAACTGCAACCAAGCGTTTGCGATAACGTGCAATGAGGCTTTTACAGCGTCCTGGAGGAATTTTGGCCCACTCATCTTTGCAGAATTGTCCTAATTCAGTTACATTAGAGGGTTTTCGAGCATGAACGGCCTTTTTAAGGTCATACCACAACATCTCAATAGGATTCAGGTCAGGACTTTGGCTAGGCCACTCCAAAGTCTTCATTTTGTTTTTCTTCAGCCATTCGGTGGTGGACTTGCTGGTGTGTTTAGGATCATTGTCCTGCTGCAGAACCCAAGTTCGTTTCAGCTTGAGTACACGAACAGATGGTCGGACATTCTCCTTCAGGATCTCTTGGTAGACAGCAGAATTCATAGTTCCTTTTATCAAGGCAAGTCTTCCAGGTCCTGAAGCAGCAAAACAGCCCCAGACCATCACACTACCACCACCATATTTTACTGTTGGTATAATGTTCTTTTTATGAAATGCAGTGTTCCTTCTACGCCAGATATACTTGGACACACACCTTCCAAAGAGTTCCACTTTTGTCTCATCGGTCCACAGAATGTTGTCCCAAAAGTCTTGGGGATCATCAAGATGTGTTGTGGAGAAATTGAGACGAGCTTTGATGTTCTTTTTGCTCAGCAGTGGTTTTCTCCTTGGAACTCTGCCATGCAGGCCATTTTTGCCCAGTCTTTTCCTGATGGTGGAGGCATGAACGCTGACCTTAACTGAGGCAAGTGAGGCCTGCAGTTCCTTGGACGTTGTTGTGGGGTCTTTTGTGACCTCTTGGATGAGTCGTCGCTGCGCTCTTGGGGTAATTTTGGGTGGCCGGCCACTCCTGGGAAGGTTCACCACTGTTCCATGTCTTCGCCATTTGTGGATAATGGCTCTCACTGTGGTTCGCTGGATTCCCAAAGCTTTGGAAATGGCTTTATAACCCTTTCCAGACTGATAGATCTCAATTACTTTCTTTCTCAATTGTTCTTGAATTTCTTTGGGTCTCAGCATGATGTGTAGCTTTTAAGGATCTTCTGGTGGACCTTACTGTGTCAAGCAGCTCCTATTTAAGTGATGCCTTGATTGTGAACAGGTGTGGCAATAATCAGGCCTGGGTGTGGCTAGAGAAATTGAACTCAGGTGTGGACAACCACAGTTATAGTATGTTTTAACAAGGGGGGCAATCACTTTTTCACACAGGGCCATGATGGTTTGGATTTTTTTTCACCTTTAATAATAAACACCTTCATTTACAAATTGCATTTTGTGTTTACTTGTGTTGTCCTTGACTATTGTTTAAATTGGTTTGATGTTCCGAAACACTTAAGTGTGACAAACATGCAAAGGAACAGGAAATGAGGAATGGGGGCAAACACTTTTTCACACCACTGTATATCTGTCACATCAACTTTTCATACTTGCAGTGCACCAGTGCAAAAAAACACACACACATCTTATTTCATTTATATTTATGGTATCAATGAAATTGTTAGCCTGCCTGATTGAAGAAGTCACGGATGTCGATCGCAAGGCAAGTGCATATGCTGTATGTCATTGTCCACTTGCCTAAAGTTGTGTATTGTATTTGCCCACTTGCCACGTCACCTGCCACAAGTTGTGTATTGTGCACTTGCCACGACACCTGCCACGAGTGCCACGTGACCTGCCATGAGTGCCACATGGCCGGCCACGAGTGCCACGTGACCGGCCACGAGTGCCACGTGACATGACATGAGTGCCACGTGACCGGTCACGAGTGCCACGTGACCAAGTTATGGATTGTCCACTTGCCACGTCACCTGCCACCAAGTGACCCCAGATATGGGAATATGCCAAGTACTTTTCTGCAGTAGAGAATTACATTTTACGACCCGAATTTGGGGCCACATATCTCGGGGGTTACTTATAGCTAGAAACACCAAATTTGATTTGTAAACACAATAGAACTAGCACTACAACATCTCCAAATTTGGAGACAAAGTGACCCCGAGATACGTGGCCCCAAAATCGGGTCACAAAATGTCAAGCACTTTTCTGCAGTAGAGAATGACATTTTGCGACCCGACTTGGGGGCCACATATCTCGCGGTCACTTATAGCTAGAAACACCAAATTTGGTATGCAAACACAATAGAACTAGCATTACAACATCTCAAAATTTGGGGTTTCTAGCACCAAGTGACCCAGAGATATGTGCGACCAATTTTTCGAATTCGGTAGAAAACGAAACGAAATCCGAAAATGAATTTAATGAATTTAACGAATATAACTAAACAAAATTAATTCATTAACTAATTAAAAACGAAATGAAACTAAACAAATTTTTTTCCTTTTGCACATGTCTAGTGGACGGAGGGGGTTTGGATGCCATGTATATTAGGATTTGCTCTAATCGCCTGGGCTTTGTGCAATCACTAGTGCAAAAAAAAGTGGGCTGTCTGGTGCCATTTGTAATTGTGAGTTTGTCTGATTCGGAGCAAAGGGTTTGGAGTATAGAAACATGATGCGGGAGATCATTTTAGTGTCTAGACCTAGCTGGGACAGGGTGGCGCGAAGAAAGGGCCAGCTGATCCTATGAGAGTCGTCTTAAAGCGTAGATCCGCCAATTTTTTTTTACAAAAGTCAGCAGCTACAAATACTGCAACTGTTGACTTTTAAAATATGGACACTTACCTGTCCAGGGTGCCCACAATGTTGGCACCTGAAGCCGGTCTGTCGCTCGGGTGCTGCCGGCACCATCTTCGGTAAGGGAATCAGATAATGAAGCCCCCAGGCACCATATACTCTGAACAGCTGTATATATACTATACGGCCCGTGCTATATACTCTGCAGAAAATTGGCCCTTAGGTGTTGGTGGTACCCGACCATTGTAAGCCCTCACAAGTTATTCTTATGGGGTGTAGGAACAGGCCCTACTGTGAAATATTATATCAAGAACTGTAATTACATGCCCCTGTTAAGCAGGGGCAGAAAAATTGGGCCTTGGGTGGTGGTGGTGTCACAAGAGTGTAACTCTTCACAGATACTCATGTTGGGCACTGGAACAGGCCCTGCTGTGAAATATATCAAAAGTTGTAATTACATTCCCCTGTTAAACAGGGGCAGAAAAATTGGGCCTTGGGTGGTGGTGGTGCCACAACACTGTAACCCCTCACAGATACTCTTGTTGGGCACAGGAATGGGCCCTGCCGTGAAACAGGACTGCCAGTTTCTTGTCCTTCTGTGGCACCCCCTCTCTTTAGGCTCACGTTACTCCCTTCCTAAACTTGGGAACCAACATCTCCTTCAAATTGCTGCGCATCCTCCAGCAGCATATAACCAACACTTTGGTTGAATAATTCTGGGGACTCCTCCATGCATGATGGTGGGGCTATGGAAGGAGTGACTGTGGGAAAGGAGCCAGTTGAATAGGCCACTTTAGCAGCTTTGTTGGAAGGCAAACTACTCTGAGCCTGGGTGACAGAGGATGAGGAAGATGAGGACAGCTTTGTTATCCACTCCACCAACTTTTCTGCATGTTGTGGCTCAATAACACGGGCAGCAGCAGCAAAAAAGGACAAGCGCGCCCCACGGCCACCTGCAGAGGATGCGCCATGTCCACGACCACCACTGTTGACTGTAGACACAGAGGCTGCTTGCCCTCTTTTAGTGGTCTGCGAGCTTCTGCCTCTCCTTGGTGGCTTTCCGGGTATGAAGTATTTCTTTTTTTTTTTGCAACACCGCACTACACTGTATTAGATACTGTGTACACCACCTCCACTGTATTAGCAACTGTACAACAGCTGCACTGTATTGTATACTGTGCACACCACCAGAAGTGTAGTAGAAACTGTATATACCATATTAGATACTGTGTACACCGCCTGCACTGTATTAGCAATTGTATACCACGGAATGCACTGTAGATATAGGCTACACTGAATGCAGAATATATATTATATATATATATATATATATATATATATATATATATATATATATATTGTGAGGGGGTTAACTCGGTAGCGGGTGTGTGTGACCCCCTGGATGGGTTCACAACACAAAGTCAGGCACAGCAGACAGCGGTGTAGGTGCAAAAAAACAAAAGATCCGGTTTATTTAGGCTACATGCAGTGATACATATAACAGCCAAACAAAATAAAACAAGAAAATAAATCCTGGTCAGCTTGACCTCTAACTACACACGTAGACTCCCTGTCTAACAACTGGGTGCAGCCTTGTGCTGTACCAGTCCCTGCCTTTGTTGTAAAGGTTTTGCCACACAGGCGTTAACTCACCGCACAGTACAGGTGACACACTCCCCAGTCTATACAACACAAAACTGGTTCCAGGATGGAGCATCTCCCTATGCATGCTGGGGTTTTTTGTAGAGGCCTTAATGAGCCCACTTACTACAGCTGGGCTCATTAACTCTTCCCCTCTAATTGTAAAAGTCTGCATAAAGCCTGAATCTAGGACACACATATTTCCCATCCTGAATACAACCAGGTGATTTTACCTGCGTGCTGCCACATACCCCCCCCCTCTTGTTTCAACCTTGGGGTTGTAACACAAGCAGCCAGACACGCATGTATCCGAGACAAAGCATCCACATTCCCCATTTTAACACCAGGGCGATGCTTAACTGTAAAGTTAAATTCCTGTAGGGCCAGGAACCACCTATTTACCCTTCTATTGGTCTCCTTGTTTTGAGCCATCCACTTTAAAGGAGCGTGATCAGTCACCAGGTCAAAGTGCCTACCTAGCAGATAGTACCGAAGGGAATCTAGAGCCCACTTCACTGCTAAACATTCCTTCTCAATCGTGGAGTAATTTACCTCATGGGACTTTAACTTCCTGCTGAGGTAAATGACTGGGTGCTCTTCCCCGTTCCAGACCTGGGATAACACTGCTCCTAACCCAACGTCTGATGCATCAGTTTGTACAACAAAGTCCTTAGAGAAGTCTGGTGAGTACAACACTGGCTGGCTACATAAGGCTGTTTTTAAGGACTGAAATGCTTCCTCAGCCTCTGGGGACCATTTAACCATAACCGACTCTTTCCCTTTTGTCAGGTTGGTGAGGGGCACAGCCTGAGAAGCAAAATGGGGAATGAATCGTCGATAATAGCCAGCGATTCCCAGAAAGGCTCGTACCTGTTTCTTGCTGTTGGGACGTGGCCAACTCTGTATGGCCTCGACTTTATTGACTTGGGGTTTTATCACCCCCCTCCCAATAGTGTACCCAAGATATTTGGCCTCCTCCTGTCCAATGGTACACTTCTTTGGATTGGCCGTAAACCCAGCTTCCCGGATAGAGTCTAGGACTGCTTGTACTTTTGGAAAATGTGAGACCCAGTCTGTGCTATGGATAATCACATCATCCAGGTAAGCTGCAGCATATTTCTGATGGGGCCTCAGAATCTTATCCATTTTCCGCTGGAATGTTGCCGGTGCATTCTGTAACCCAAACGGCATTCTCTTATATTGGAATGCCCCATCTGGGGTTACAAACGCAGTTTTCTCCTTGGCCGACTCGGCCAGGGGAATTTGCCAATACCCTTTGGTGAGATCAAGAGTTGTCATATATCGGGCTGTTCCCAGCCGGTCAATCAACTCATCTATACGTGGCATGGGGTAGGTGTCAAATTTTGTAACTTTATTTAATTGTCTAAAATCGTTACAAAACCGCCAGCTCCCATCAGGTTTGGGCACTAGTACGATAGGACTGGACCAGTCACTCTGGGACTCCTCTATCACACCCAATTCCAGCATCCTTTGAACCTCCCCACATATTGCCTCCCGTCGGGCCTCTGGTATTCTATAAGGTTTTAGTTTTACCCTTTCTCCTGGCGGGGTGATAATGTCATGCTCTACGCCAGATGTTTGTCCCGGAAGCTCAGAGAAAATCTCTTTGTTACGAAGTACAAACTCTTTAACCTCCTGTTGTTGGGGTTTCGATAAGGTGTCTGCTATTCCAACCTCAGGAACTAAGCAATCAGGCTGTACTTGTGACAAAGTCTCTGCGACTAGGGATTCCCTATCCCTCCAGGCTTTCAGCAGATTGACGTGATAGATCTGCTCCGGCTTTCGCCTTCCTGGCTGTCTAACCCTGTAGTTCACCTCACTAATTTTTTCAATTACTTCATATGGACCTTGCCATTTGGCCAGAAATTTGCTTTCAACCGTAGGGACTAGCACCAAGACCCTATCCCCCGGGGAAAAAGTACGGGTCTTGGCCCCACGGTTGTACACTCTCTGCTGTGCTAACTGCGCTTGGGTTAAATGTTCTTTTACAATTGGCATTACCTGTGCAATTCTATCTTGCATCAGGGCGACATGCTCAATCACACTCCTGTGAGGAGAACTCTCATTTTCCCAAGTTTCCTTGGCGATATCCAGCAGCCCTCTTGGGTGTCTCCCATAGAGCAACTCGAAGGGTGAGAAACCCGTAGAGGATTGGGGTACCTCCCTAATGGCAAACATCAGATAGGGTATTAGACAATCCCAATTCTTTCCATCTCTATCCACCACCTTCTTTAACATTTGTTTTAGGGTTTTGTTGAATCTTTCAACCAACCCATCTGTTTGGGGGTGATACACAGATGTACGCAATTGCTTCACTTTGTACAACTTGCATAATTCTTTCATAACCCGAGACATAAAGGGTGTACCTTGGTCCGTAAGCAGTTCCTTACAAATACCCACGCGGCTAAAAACAAGGGATAGCTCTTTGGCTATGGTTTTGGCCGAGGTATTTCGGAGAGGAATTGCTTCCGGATAACGGGTGGCATAGTCCAATATAACCAAAATGTACTGATGCCCCCTAGCAGACTTCATTATCGGACCTACCAAATCCATTGCGATCCTCTCAAAGGGGACCTCAATGATAGGAAGAGGTACCAGTGGGTTACGGAAATGTGGCATAGGTGCCGACTTCTGACACACAGGGCAGGAGGAACAATACTTTTCTATTTCCTTCATGACCCCAGGCCAATAGAATCTCTGCAATACCCTCTCTCTGGTTTTCTCTGTCCCCAGATGACCACCCAGAATGTGTCCATGAGCCAATTCTAACACCAACTTCCTGTAAGGTTTGGGCACTACAAGTTGCTCAATGGTTTCTTCTGCCCTTTGAGCCACTCGATATAGCAGGTCCTTTTCCATAGTGAAGTAAGGATAAGGGCAAGTCTTATCTGGGTTCACTAACTCGCCATCTATTTTCACCACATTTTCCCGTGCCTTTGATAGGGTGGGGTCTTTTAACTGTTCTGTGGCAAAATTTTCCCTGTGAACCTCAAGATCCGAAAACTCCACAGACGGCATGTTTTCATCTGAGGATGTTGGCTCCTCCCCAGTTTCTCGAGTTTCCCCCGCCAATACCGACAAGGGAAATTCAGGAGAGTCCTCACCACTCCCAGAGGAATTCTGGTCATCTTCCTGGTTTATAGGGGCACCAATGGGGGCCTCAGGACAATCCCAGAGTTCCCAGAATTTTGGAAAATCCCTTCCCACAATAGCATCATGTGGTAAGTGAGACACTAACCCCACCTGATGAGAGAGGTTACCTTTGGGGGTCTCAAAAAACACTGAAGTTACAGGATACTCTCGGGTGTCCCCATGCACACAAATAACAGCCACCCTGTTCTTCCCAGAGACCTCTGTAGTAACTAATTCAGCTTTTATCAATGTTACCAGGCTACCTGAATCTAGCAACACATCAACATGTCTACCATTAATACACATTTTACATAAATGTTTCTCAGGTCCCCGAATGGCAGTGCATGCAACTGTCGCAAACAGCGACTGACGTCTCTCCCTTATAAAGTCACATTGCATAGGCTCATCCACAACTGGGCAATTGGCTGCAATATGTCCCTCTTGCCGGCAGCGGTAGCAAATAATCTTTTTCGCTGCCTCTTGCAGCATGGGCTTCCTGGGCTGCTCCCGCCAGACCTTAGGTAGAACTCCCACCCTCTCACTCTCTCCACCCTCACCCCTTGGAGTCATCTTACCCGCCACTGGGGATGATCTGGTCTTAGGGGGGGAAGTCCGTGAGTCCCTGGAAGAGGTGGTCAAGTTCTCTGTAGCCAAGTACCTCTCAACCAGATCCACAAGTTTATCTGCATTTTCTGGGTCTCCATAGCTTACCCATTTTTGGATGGCAGTAGGAAGAGCTCTCAGGAAACGATCCATAACCACACGTTCCACAATGTTTGGTGCGGTCAAAATCTCTGGCTGCAGCCACTTCCTGCTCAGGTGAATGAGATCATACATTTGAGACCTGGGAGGTTTTCCAACCTGAAAAGTCCAGTTATGCACACGCTGAGCCCGGACTGCCAGGGTGACACCCAGCCGTGCCAATATTTCTATATAAAAGCTGAAATAGGTGCTCAGTGACTTGTTCAGTGCTTCTCAAAAAGAAAAACAGGTGCCAGCAATCGTGTTGTAATTTCTGTGTCTCCAGTATACACGGCACACTAGGTGAAATGGCCCCTTACCTTACTGCTGTAAGGTAAACAGCAAATCAAGCAGCAAAAACAAGGGTCCAGGGATTCTATCCCAATTCCTAGCAGGTGGATATTGGTCCCCTCAGGTAGGTATTTTTCCTCTCAGATAGTTTCCATATAGATCTTTGGCTTCAGTATAGCTCCCAGAGGTCTCATAGGAAAGATAGAGGTACACTCGGATGGTGAAGTACGTTCGTAAAATTTATTGTAACGATATATAAAAAGAGGTACTCACAAACATACGATAAAATACAGCATTAAAAACGGACGAGCAATCCGCTCGTGTATGCGAACGTCACTTCCGGTATCCTCGTTCCGACGCGTATCGTCACTGGTCACGTGACTTCATCAGGGAATCAATGAAGTCCCTGATGAAGTCACGTGACCAGTGACGATACGCGTCGGAACGAGGATACCGGAAGTGACGTTCGCATACACGAGCGGATTGCTCGTCCGTTTTTAATGCTGTATTTTATCGTATGTTTGTGAGTACCTCTTTTTATATATCGTTACAATAAATTTTACGAACGTACTTCACCATCCGAGTGTACCTCTATCTTTCCTATGAGACCTCTGGGAGCTATACTGAAGCCAAAGATCTATATGGAAACTATCTGAGAGGAAAAATACCTACCTGAGGGGACCAATATCCACCTGCTAGGAATTGGGATAGAATCCCTGGACCCTTGTTTTTGCTGCTTGATTTGCTGTTTACCTTACAGCAGTAAGGTAAGGGGCCATTTCACCTAGTGTGCCGTGTATACTGGAGACACAGAAATTACAACACGATTGCTGGCACCTGTTTTTCTTTTTGAGAAGCACTGAACAAGTCACTGAGCACCTATTTCAGCTTTTATATAGACTGTCTTATATACATATTTAATAACTTTTTTATTTTTTAAGAAGATTACGGAACTAACTATCACTGGCACTTTATTTAATTTCACTAAAGACTGTATTTTATCATTTTTTCATGCACTATGAATTGCACGTTTTAACATTTGCACTTTATGGAATATTTTTTCCTTTTACTTAGTTACTTATGTTGATATATAAACACATGATTTCTGGAATTCAAGTTTTAGAATACACTAGCACAAGACACCTTAATTTCTATTTTAGATAGGCTAGTTGATTTATAGCTAGATTTTAATTTTTCCAGTACTAGGCTCTTTATATTTTTATTTATATCTAGTTCAGGTAGCGCAACACCATCTGTTTGATTTTCATTTATATATATATATATACACCTTTGACACTTTTGACACTTTTTTGGGATCATTGACTTTTATACAGCGATCAGAGCTAAAAATAGCCACTGATTACTGTATAAATGTCACTGGCAAGGAAGGGGTTAACACTAGGGGCAATCAAGGGGTCAAGTGTTCCCTAGGGAGGTGTTTCTAACAGTGGGTGCAGTGTACTGACTAGAGGGGTAGAAAGATCGCTTTTCCTGATCACTAGCAACAGCAGATCTCTCTCTACTCCCCTGTCAGAATGGGGATATGTCTATTTACATTGACAGATCCCTGTTCTGATAAAATTTCCCAAGTTATGGGGACCCCTAACAGTAAAATTATTTTCGTTGGTCCTTCATTGCTGTAATTTTATGACTGTTATGAATCAAAATGTAAATATCTGATATGTGGGATGTATTTTCATTCTTACAAACTTAACATCTTAAAGCATAGTGATTAATCACAAAAACAATCTGTAATATATAGTGTGCAATATTTATAATTTTGATGGCACAGTGGCGGCCTTTGATAGCACAGTGGCGACAATTGATGGGCACAGTGGCTGTGTTTGATGGCACAGTGAGGCTACAATTGATGGATTTTTATTTCAGGTTTTTTCAGATTGTTTGCGCCCCCCAAAAAATTTTGAGCACTGGCTGCCACTGATTTTTATATAAGCATCCCGGTTGATTCCTCAAAAGTGGTTATTCCGTGCCAGTGCTAGATATACAAAGTGTATAGCACCCAAACATGTATCTAGCACTGTCACGGAATAACCACTTTTGAGGAACCAACTGGGACGTTTATATATAAATTATATTTATAGTTCCATAATTAAAAAAAAATGTTTTGTTAGACTTATTTATTAACAATCTATGTATTGAAAAAAAATGCTTTTATTAATGCCCCTGACTTACCAAGGTCACTCAGGTGTTCCGTCAAATTCAGCAAGCCGTCTGTGTTAAACGGAAGTGGTGTTTCGTCTCCGCCATCTTGGTACACTCGTCCACAGCAAGCGGACTTCGGTGGGTGTAAAGAGATGTCCGATTGCCGACTTCTAACTATAGCCTTACTGCGGACAAGAGTACCAAGATGGCCGTGACAGAACGTCACTTCCGTGCGGTCTCTCCTCTCCCGGAAGTGACATGTCACTGGCCGAGACAGACAGACTCCAGCGTAACACAGTAACTTCGAGTTCGTCTAGGCCAGCATTCGCGACTCCCTGGCGAATCGGCAATTGACCCCCAGGGGGTCACGACTCCCAGGTTGAGAACCGCTGCCCTATAGCTTCTTAAAGAGGCCAACGTACAATGACAGCGATTGGTGCAGCCGTGCCAAACTCCCACAATATAACTGCGGTGGCTGGTCGGCAAATAGTTAAGAAAAAAATAAACTTTTACATTACATACGCTTTTCCATACCTCCCAACTTTTTGAGATGGGAATGACGGACACCTACTAGCAAAAAGTATGTAGGCATAGGACACGCCCCCTGCCACACCCCCTTAAAGGAGAATTAGTAAAAAAAAAAGAGAGAAACCAACAAGGACTTCGTTTTACCACTACTGATCCTTTATATTGGCTTTTGATATTTAAAAATGCAGCGATTTAGAATTTTAATAAAAGGTTTAGTGCTGGGAAACACTTTTTGAAAGATAAATAGTGCATTTTATATACAACTATATAGATCAGACCAAAATGATCGAACCCCCGGTTCGGTTCGCACCAGAACTTTCGAACGGACCCCAAATTCGTACGAACGTTAGAACCCCAAGTCTATGGGACTCGAACGTTCGAAATTAAAAGTGCTAATTTTAACGTCTAAGTATAAAAATGAAGAAAACCGCGCTAAAACACCGGTGGGGGTTGGAAATCAAAAAGGATAGTGGTAACAATGGCTACAGACAAATACTAATTGTATCACTAGGTTGCTGCCACCCACAAGGAGAGAAACTCCAATTGGGGTTTCCTCCAAAAAATAGAACAATATGGTAACCGGGGTAGTTGGCGCTACCTACAAATAAAACTCCTTACAAATAGAGTGAAGAAAAATCCTTCTGCCGGGATTCTTCAAATCCTATAAGATCCTAATAGTTTCCAACAGGATCAAAAAAACGGCAACAGAAAACAGTTCCTACTAGAATCTATTACAATCATAAAGATAGTCTAATGTGTATCGGCCACACCCTGCAGAGTAAGGTCGGTATATATAAAAAATATATATATAATCCCGAATAGATCATGTATTCATCCTAAAAAATATATATATAATAAAAAAAGGGTATATGCCAAAAAGTGCTGCTATTATGCGATTTTCCAAGTTACAAGCTACTCAAATGTCCCAAAAAACAGCAATATTCCTACTGGAAATTAGTTCCTGAGATTAACAGATAGATCCAATAAACGAAGGAGAAAGGAGAGAACTAAAAACCAAACAACAACAGACAAAAGACAAACAATTGTATATGTGTATCTGTTGCTAAGTGCAATATTGCCTAAAATCGCATTAACGCCAAGATATATTTAAATAAGCAAATTCCCAGTAAGAGGCGTATATAAATGTGCTTATGAAATTGTAGTCAAAACTTAAATATACAAGCTATAAGTGCAAAATGCTAGTATAAACATATATATAAAAAATATATTATATATATATAAAAAGTGCATCAAAAAGTGCGGGTGAAGAAACAAAAAATCAATTAGCCAACAAGTTAAATAAACAATCCATAATGAAAAAATATATAAATATAAAAAATATATATAAAAAGCAAACAAAAATAAAAATAGAAATAAAAAATAAAAATGCAAATAAAAATAGAAATACAAAAATAGTGTCCAATTGTCCAAAAAAATCTTCAATAGTGCAAAAAAAGGTGCAAAAAAAGTGACTTTAGTGCTTCTTGTGCAATCTTGAACGTGACTTCTGTGTTCCCCCACAAGGTACCCCACTCACCAGAAGAATGTACCCCTGCAGGGGTAATTCGCCTTGAGATCAAAGTCTGCCGATATTCAGCTACTCAATCGCATCCGGAGAGAGGTTTCTCAATCCCTGCCGATATCCAGCTCCTCAATCGCAACCAAGGGGAGATTTCATATGTCCTCATAAGAAAAAAATTGTAGCCTCCATAGTGTGATTTGTATAAAAAATCAATTTATTGCCACAAAGATATAAAACAATAAAAACATAAAAATAAAAATAAAAAATGGAAGAAACAAATCTCATATGTTGAGACAAGATATGGAAATACAGTCTACTAAAAAATCACTCAGCCCCCATTTATAAATAAATGGTAACGTTCCAGGAAAACAGATAGTAAATCCTAGAACCAAGCTGGGAGAAAAAAATACATAATCAACCATACGCTAATGGCACTATATCCCAAAAAACAAAGGACTAAGAGTGCAAAAACCACTTAGAAACAATGTACCAGGTTATACCCTGTTGCATATGGTCACTCCAGTTTATGTAACTGTCCTAAAAAGGGTTTGGGGACCTGGCTCCTGCCCCAGGGGACATGGGTCAATGCAAAAAAAACTTTTAAAAACGGCCGTTTTGGCGGGAGCACTGATTTTAATGACGATTAAAGGGGAAAAAAAAGTGAAATATTCCTTTAAATATCGTGCCTGGGGGGTGTCTGTAGCATGCCTGTGAAGTGCCACGTGTTTCCCGTGTTTAGAACAGTCCCTGCACAAAATGTCATTTAACGGAAATAACATCATTTAAAACTGCTTGCGGTTTTAATGTTATATCTGGTTCCTGCAATATGGTTGAAAATCATTGAGAAAAATGGCATGGGTAGCCCTCCCTGCCCATTACCAGCCCCTTTGGGTCTTGTACGCATATTAAGGGGAACCCCGTACCCATATTAAAAAAGGAAATACGTGTGGCCCCCAGGCCCTATATACTCAGAACAGCAGTATACAGGCGGTGCAAACAAGACAGGGACTGTGTAGGTTTGTTGTGTTAAGTTGAATCTGTTTGTAATTTTCAACTGGTACATTTTTAAAGTGTAGCTCCAGGCAAAAAAACTATTTTTAAGCTTTTTGGAAAACATAGGGAAGGGTTATCACCCCTGTATAATTTGTTTTGCCGTCCGTCTTTTTCAGAGCACGCAGACAGCACGCACAATCTCCTACTGCTGACTGCAAGCTCTATTTAAAATGAGCAAGATAGTTAGCTATATAGGTGGATATAGCGGTGTATACTGCGTTCAGAGCACGCAGACAGCATACACAATCTCCTAACACTGACTGAAAGCTCTATTTAAAACGAGCAAGATAGTTAGCTATATAGGTGGATATAGCGGTGTATACTGCGTTCAGAGCACGCAGAAAGCACGCACAATCTCCTAACACTGACTGAAAGATCTATTTAAAACTAGCAAGATAGTTAGCTATATAGGTGGATATAGCGGTGTATACTGCGTTCAGAGCACGCAGACAGCACGCACAATCTCCTAACACTGACTGAAAGCTCTATTTAAAACGAGCAAGATAGTTAGCTATATAGGTAGATATAGCGGTGTATACTGCGTTCAGAGCACGCAGACAGCATACACAATCTCCTAACACTGACTGAAAGCTCTATTTAAAACGAACAAGATAGTTAGCTATATAGGTGGATATAGCGGTGTATACTGCGTTTAGAGCACGCAGAAAGCACGCACAATCTCCTAACACTGACTGAAAGATCTATTTAAAACGAGCAAGATAGTTAGCTATATAGGTGGATATAGCGGTGTATACTGCGTTCAGAGCACGCAGACAGCACGCACAATCTCCTAACACTGACTGAAAGCTCTATTTAAAACGAGCAAGATATTTAGCTATATAGGTGGATATAGCGGTGTATACTGCGTTCAGAGCACGCAGACAGCACGCACAATCTCCTAACACTGACTGAAATCTCTATTTAAAACGAGCAAGATAGTTAGCTATATAGGTGGATATAGCGGTGTATACTGCGTTCAGAGCACGCAGACAGCACGCACAATCTCCTAACACTGACTGACAGCTCTATTTAAAACGAGCAAGATAGTTAGCTATATAGGTGGATATAGCGGTGTATACTGGGTTCAGAGCACCCAGACAGAACGCACAATCTCCTAACACTGACTGACAGCTCTATTATAAAAGATAGATATATCGCTAGCTATATAGGTGAATATAGCGGTGTATACTGCGGTCAGGGCACGCAGACAACAACCACTACAGAAGAGCAAGAACGAAAAATCGGCCAATAACGATCGGTGTATACTGTGTTGAAGGTACACAGAACACCCACTAACTGCTACAGATGCCAACACACTACACAAGGCCGCCGCGCTGGGGGCCTTATATAGTGTGGGGCGTGTACTACACAGCCTGAGCTATGATTGGTCACAGGCATCCTGCCTGTGGCCAATCATGGCTCTCCTCGCTGCCGGCGCTGTGATTGGCCAAGCATGCGGGGTCACAGTGCATGCTTGGCCAATCATGAGCCAGCAATGCACTGCACCATCACAGTGCATTGTGGGCCGTGAGCGCCACACGAATTTGGCGCGAACGGCCCATAACGTTCGGAATTCCCCGAACGGGCGAACAGCTGATGTTCGAGACGTACGTATGTATACACGAAGCTCATCCCTACTCAGGAGTATGAAATGTACAACATAGGGGTCTATGTATGTAAAATAGCTTTGCTAATGTCTCACAATTCATGCAATTGTAGTAAACAATACGCGTAATGTTTGTAATATGTGTTTAATGTCATCCCCTATTTGTTGCCTTTTTCTAGCAAATTTAACATTCCCTTATCATTCAATCCTAAAAGAAAACAGCCAAGATAACATTCGATCATACATACCTCCCAACATTTTGAGAAGGGAATGAGGAACACCTATCAACAAAAGTATGCAGGCATAGGACACACCCCTTGCTACGCCTCCTTAAAGGAGAATTCTGCAAAAAACAAGATTGGTTAAAACCACAAGTGCTTTTTTTACCACTACTATTCTTTTATATTGACTTTTGGAATTTACAAATGCAGCAATTTAGAAATCAGATAAAAGGTTTAGTGCTGGAAAACACTTTTTAATAGATACAAAGTGTATTTTATATACATCTATATAGATCAGAACAAAATGAGGGACAAATGAGGAGGAATGAGGGACAGAGGGACATTGCTCCAAATCAGGGACAGTCCCTCGAAATCAGGGACAGTTGGGAGCTATGCATCATAGGTTAAAGAACATTTGACCAATAGAGAAAATAGCCTAATAGGACTTATGCCCCATACACACGATCGGAAATTCCGCCAGCAAAAGTCCAATCAGAGCTTTTGGTCGTAAAATGTGACTGTATGTATGCTCCATCGGACTTTTGCTGGCGGAATTTCAGCCAGCAAAAGACTGAGAGCAGGTTCTGAATTTTTCGGTCAGAAAAAGTTCCAATCGGAAATTCCGATCGACTGTACAAATTCCGACGTGCAAAATTCCTACGAATGCTCGGAAGCATTGAACTTAATTTTCTTGGCTCCTCGTAGTGTTGTATGTCACCGCGTTCTTGATGGTCGAAAATTCTGAGAACTTTTGTGTGACCGTGTGTATGCAAGCCAAGCTTCAGCGGAATTTGGATGTTTTTTTTCCGACGGAAAATCCACTCGTGTGTACGGGGCAAAAGAATATTTGGCCAGAAGGTGAACAATAATGAGGGAGACCTCTGCATTGTGCAGATATCCTATGGATATTCCTGTGCAAAGGTTTGAATAAATGGCTGAACAAACGTCCAGCAGTAGTGTGAAGTGAAACATTTAACAGCTGTATTATTACCAGTGCTAAATGTGACAGCTTCTTGCTCAGGGCTCCTAGTTGTTAAAGATCTATAAACCAGTATTTCCTCCACTTTTTGTGGAAATGTGCGTTAAACTATAGCAGGGGTAGTGTCAAGCCGCACGTTGAACTTAAAGCTATCTGAAAGACTTTCTTTACCTCCTCTACATATATACACACAGACAATACATATGTGAGAATGTTGTATATTGACTTCTTTGAAAAAATGATTTTATTCATTGATCTTTTCCATCCCTCTTTCTCCAATTAATAATAATAGAAATGGAGTATTGAGAAGGCATGAATTACTCTGTTGGCTACCCAATTACTGATTTAGCTAGAACTAAGTCACAATACATCGGGCAGCTTTAAAAAATACAATAGCTCTACTTTGATTTGGAATAATAAACACAATGGCTTTATAAGCAGTACATTATTTATGTTTTTGTAGCACTCAGTATATATAGTAGTAAACCCCGCTCTTCCAGAGATCAGCATGGCAGTATGTAGCCAAATCCATAATGTAAAACATATTGGAAATTTGTAGTAGTATTCTCAGTTTGTTGGCCATGTAACCTAGGAGTTGGATAATTCTCTGCTTTGTTTACCTGCCTTAGAATTTAAAATATATATTTCTGTACTCCCTGCTGCTTTATCTATACTGTCATTTAAATGTAATGCAATAATCCATTTATGTGGTGGGGCTGAGCCTCAAATTTGACTAGGAAATTCTGAATCTTTCTAAAGATATCAATATCAAGGGTAATTTAAACCTCCAGAACCCACCCAAAATGATGGCATCAGTTTGTGAACAGACAGCCTTTCTGAAATAATAAAGCTTTGGAATATGTAGCAGCTATAGTATATGAGATCAGTGGCAGCCCGTCCATTAGGCGCACCAGTGCACCGGTCCCTCTATCCACACCACCCCCTATATGTATAATAGATAGATTCATGCATAGCATTCATGCATAGCATGAATCTATCCACAGCTGCCGCGGTCACCCCCTATTCATGTGTCCGGCCCCTTTCAGGACGCCGGGTGCCTGAATTACACTGGCGGGAGTGTTTTTTTTTAACCATGTGATTAGAGCCATAGGCTCAAATAGGTTTCAAAATAGGGTGGACTCGTGGCGCAGAGCATTGCGCCATGAGCCCATGCAGGTATTACAACAGTGAATGAATATTCACTGTTGAAACACTGATCCTCAACCTGCCCATTCAGAAGCGGGTGTGAGACCCATTTTCCCCTTAATGGAAAAGAGAAAACTCCTGATTACCTGCCAAGGAGGAGGGAGGAAATGGAAGCTGCTGCCATGATCACCCGTGGAAAGCATGTGAACGGTAGGCCACCGCCAAGCAGGGGAAGCCACTGGTGAAGCAATGGGGTAGGTGCTACCGACCGACCAGGAGTTGTCGGCGGCATACTGTTTGCAGCCCCCCCCAAAAAAAATTACCACCAGCCGCCACTCCAGAAGGTCACTATGCACACAGTGACAGCCATTATAGCTCAACCCTAGGCTGTAGGTATGAGGCCGAGGTATGTGTTTTGTTCCCCTGCTCCAGTTACTAACCACAGTGCTACCCTTTTATTTCTGACTTATTTCTGACAAGCTCATAAGAATTCTACATTTCACTCTAAAGAAAAAAAAAAAAATTTCTTCTCCTGTAGACATAAGGTGCTAAGTGACCCCAACAGTCACATAATTCACATGTTGTCAGTATTTCATTTCAGCTGTGCTGTTTTGATACATTACATTTATAATTAATAACTTTGAACTTTACAATTTACTTTGTAAATTAATTACAACTCTTCTTGCGGCCTTTCTTATAATGAGGCAAGGTGAGACTTTTGTCTCAGGTGATGTTTTGTTCAGTCATGTGAGAGGTGGCAGCTGAAAAGGTGTGTTGGTTGAACAGTACGCTCCCCCCTGTGTTAACTGCTTGCCAACCGCCCCATTTACAGTTACTGCATGACGGTGGCTTCTGTGCACAGAATCACGTACTGGTAAGTGATTCTGAACTTCCGGGTCTGGGGCAGGTCCTCACGCTGCCAGGGCTAAGCAGGAACATGGATCTCTGCCTTGCCACAGTAAAGCAACACCCACACAGTTAGCAAGCACTCCCTAGGGACACATCTAACCCTTTATTTCCCCTGATGTTAATTCCTTCCCTGCCAGTGTCATTAGTACAGTGACAGTGCATATTTTGTTAGCACTGGTCACTGTATTGGTGTCACTGGTCCCCAAAACAGTGTCAAAAGTATCACCTAGTCTGATTTGTCTGCCGAAATGTCGCAGTCCCACTTTAAGTTGCTCATTCTATGAAAATATCCCATAGTTTGTAGACGCTATAGCTTTTGCGCAAACCAATCAATATACCAAAAACATGTGGCAGAATACATATTGGCTTAAATTTATGAAGAAATGCGATTTTTAAAATTTTTTATGAGATGTGTTTTATGGCAGAAAGTAAAATATCTTGTTATAATCCTTCGATCAAAAATCCACAGTTTTGTTGTTGGAAAGTCCGATCGTGTGTACGGGGCATTAGTGTTATGTTCCAGCTATATATGCTTTTTCTGTGTTGTATTACACAGCATCAGATTATTATTGCTTTAATTCATGCTGACATCTAATGATGTCAGCCCTCACCCCCATGCTGTTTAGTGCTAGTAAGTTCAGTCCTAGTTAGACCCTCCCTGTTTTTTCCTTGTTCCCTCAATCAGTGTCAGATACAGGGCTCACAAAAGTCATCGTCTTCTTGCAGTTCAAAAGAGTTCAATAATATCCTCTGTTCTGCAAATAGCTGAAGCAAAATTGTGTTGAATTAAACTTTTGTGTCTTGCTGAAGAGCTAAGCTGCCTGTAGATGGTGCCAGGTCAGCAGGTGACCAAAATTCTAGGACAGACTGAGTCTAAGGAGGACGTGAATGCATAAAGCAGCATTTGAAACAAAAAAAAAAGATCTGAGCTAATATCTGCTGGAAACACTAACATCTGAGTTTCTCTCTGCTAATGACACTGAAGCGCGTGTAGGCCTCTTTTGGGAAACACTGAGATCTGTGCTGGTCATTGCTGGGGACTCTGAGATCTGGTCCGGTCACTATTGTGACACTGATCTGGGCTGGTCACTGCTGAGGACACCAAGATCTGTGGTAGAGCAAGAGCGGTGAAATGCATTGCGAGACAAATTAATAACAAGAATCAAAAAATTCCACTTTTGACTGCTATAAAGTCCCACTGTGAGTCAGTGAAACCTGACCCTAAGCACTTTTATTTTTTTTATCTGTTTAGAGTGGACGTCTATGTTATCAATAGAGATGAGCCTGCGGTTCGAGTCAAACCCAAGTTTGAGTCGAACATTGGGGGTTTGTTTGTTCTAAAACAAACCAAACATATGGGGTGTTCTCGGAAAATCTTAGCGCCGCGGAACGCCTCATAATGCATTGCGAGAATGCAGTGCATTGTTGTATGATGATTGGCCAAAGCATACACCTGACCTGCATTCTTTGACCAATTACAATATGCTCTGCTGAGAGAGCCATAATTGGCCAAAGGCAGGGTGCCTTTGGCCGATCATGGCTCAGGGGGACCAAGTCCACGACCCACACTATATAAGGCTGCTTACATAGTTGGCATGTGTATGTAGTGTTGTTGTTGGAGACAGAGAGATAGCTTGAGTTAGGTTATGCAGACAGGTTATTCAGTCAATGGCAGCGTATTTAATATATGTGTATATATATATATATATATATATATATATATATATATATATATATATATATATATATACATCCGGAAGGCCACCAAGGAGAGACAGACGCTCACAGGCCACTAAAAGAGGGCAAGCAGCCTTTGTGTCTACAGTCAATAGTTGTGGTCATGGTGCATTCTGTGCACACTTTTCCTTTTCTTCTGTTGCTGGCCGTGTTATTGAGCCACAACATGCTGAAGAGTTGGTGGAATGGAAATGAAGCCGTTCTCATCCTTCTCATCCGCTGTCACCCAGGCTCAGAGCAGTTTGCCTTCCAATGCAGCTGCCAAAGTGGCCTATTCCACCAGCTCTTTGTCCACATTCACTCCTTCCATAGCCCCACCATCATGCACGGAGGAGTCCCCAGAATTATTCGACCACAGTGAGTTATATGCTGCTGGATGATGTGCAGGGATTTGAAGGCTCTGATGTTGGTTCGCAGGTTGAGGAAGGGAGCAACGTGAGCCTAGAGAGAGGGGGTGCTCAAGAAGGACAAGAAACTGGCAGTCATGTTCCCCCAGCTGCAGCATACTGCCAAGTTTTCTCCAGTGATGAGGAGGGAGGCGATGATGAGGTCACTGGCTGTACTTGGGTGATTGAGAGAAGAGAGGAGTAAAGTGAGGAGGAGGAGGAGGAAGAGGCACAACTTCAATGAGGCAGGATGTCATCTAGGGGGCAGCTTAAGGGCAGCTACCCTATTGCATCACAATGCCGAGCTCCACAGGTGCAGGGCGCCGCTGACTCCTCACTGACTTTTAAAAGTTCCTTGGTGTGGGCCTTTTTCGACATGTCTGCAGCAGATTGCACCATTGCTGTTTGCAGCCTATGTCTGAAGCGGATCAAGCTTGGCCAGAACAGCAGCCGCTTGAGCACCACATGCTTTACCAGAAATATGATGACCTGCCATGCAGTCCGTTGGCAACAGCACTTGAAAGACCCATATCATAGAAAAAGGCGGACTTCTCCTTGCCCCTCATCTGGGATCTCCAACCCTACTATACATCAAGTCCTCTCAAAAACCTGCAATGGGAGGAATGAAGGTATAGCAATAGGTGTCCCAAGTACTTGCAGCCATTCTGCTAGCAGTATACTCCCAATTGATTTTAGCAGGCAAATTTCCCCACCCCAGGTCCTGAACCGTAAAAATAAATTCGGTCCCAGCCATCCACATGCTCAGCGTCTAAAGTCTAGCTTGGCCAAATTGGTATATTTTTGATACAATATTTAACAGCAGGGCCCGTTCCTGTACCCAACAGGAGTAACTGTGAGGGGTTACAGTGTTCTGGAGCCAACAAAACCAAAGGCCTAATTTTTCTGCCCCTGTAATTACATTTTTTTAATATAATATTTAACAGCAGGGCCCGTTTCTGTGCCCAACAAGAGTAACTGTGAGGGGTTACAGTGTTCTGGCACCACCAATACCTAAGGACCAATTCTTCTGCAGAGTACATAGAGCAGGCCATAAGGTATATATACTGCTGTTCAGAGTATGCAGTGCCTGGGGGACCCCCATGCCATTTGGTAAGTTTGGTGCGGGGTTCCCCTTAATATCCATACCAGACCTGAAGGACCTGGTATGGATTTTGGGGAGGACATCCATGCTATTTTTTTTTGTATTTTTGGCATGTGGTACCTCTTAATATTCATACCAAACCCAAAGGGCCTGGTAATGAACTGGGGGGGGGGGGGGGGCATGCTGTTTTTTTAAATTATTTTTTTCTATATTGCCGGGATCCGACAATACATTACAGTCCCGAGCAGTTTTAAATTACATTTTTTTCTCTAGACTAGAAATGTAATTTTGCTGTGGTACTGTTATAAACATGGGAAAGATGCGCTACTTTACAGGCAGACTAAAGAAACCCCCAGGCACAATATTTAAAGGAATATTTCATTTTTATTGTTTCACTTTAAGCATTATTAAAATCACTGCTACCGAAAAAAATGCAGTTTTAAAAAAATATTTTTGCATTGATACATGTACCCTGTGGCAGGACCCAGGTCCCCAAACACTTTTTATGGCAATAACTTGCATATAAGCTTTTAAAATGATCACTTTTAATTTTCACGTTTGCGTTTCATAGACTTTAACGGTGTTCGCATGTTTGCACTAATTATAAACTAATTTTTTTCTGTGGAGAAAAGCAGATGTAATGGAAGAGTTTAATTTTTTTAAAACCTTTCTTTTTTCCTGCAGTTATGTGCGTCTCTGAGAAACCACAATTTGAAATAATTTGAAGGACTGTACAGTATATACAGCAAAAATACTTTGTTTAACCTCTTGAGATCCACGCTATAGGCGAATGACGGCTACAGCGCGGACCTCCTTTGCCGGGACTACGTCTATTGACGTCGCCCCGTGCACGAGCGGCCTGCACGCCCCCTGAGGGGCGCGCATGGCGCGCTCTGTGATCGGCGAGTCAATGAGACTCGCCTGATCACCGATCCGAGCAAGGGGTCGATCCCGACCCCTTACCACGTGATCAGCTGTCAGCCAATGACAGCTGATCATGTAACAAAACAGAGCCGGTAATCGGCTATTTTTCCTCCTCGCGCTGACAGCAGATCACCGGCGGCCATGATCGGGACATCAGTCCCGATCACGGCCAGTGTATCAGTGCCCACCTGCCCCCTGCCAGTAACCCCCAGAGAATTAAAAAAGTGCCACCCAGCAGTGCCACCCATCAGTGCCCATAATGCCACCCAGCAGTGCCATACATCAGTGCCCACAGTGCCATACATCAGTACCCACAGTGCCACCTATCAGTGCCCACAGTGCCACCTATCAGTGCCCACAATCTGCCTCAACAACATTGCTGCACCTCAGTGCCACATATCCGTGCCCATCAGTGTCATCTACCAGTGCCCATCAGTGCCCATCAGTGCCACCCATCAGTGCCCAGCAGTGCCACCTATCAGAGCCACCTATCAGTGCCACCTATCAGTGCCCATCAGTCCCATCTATCAGTGGTACCTATCAGTGCCCCTTAGTGCCACCTATCCATGCCACCCATCCGTGCCACCTATCAGTGCCACCTATCAGTGCCCATCAGTGCCACCTTATCTGTGCCCATCAGTACTGCCTTATCTGTGCCTATCGGTGCCACCTTATCTGTGCCTATTAGTGTCGCCTTAACTGTGCCTATCAGTGCCCACCAGTGCCGCCTATCAGTGCCCACCTGTGCCACCCATCAGGGCCCACCAGTGCCGCCTTATCAGCGCATTTCAATGAAGGAGAAAAATGACCTGTTTGCAAAATTTTATAACAAACTATTAAACATGATTTTTTATTTTTTTTGCATCATTTTTTGTTTGTTTAGCAAAAAATAAAACTCCCAACTGTAATTACATACCACCAAAAGAAAGCCCTATTTGTGGGAAAAAAATGATAAAAATTTAATTTGGGTACAGTGTTGTATGGCCGCGCAATTGTCATTCAAAGTGGTTAACCACTTGCTTACGGGGCACTTAAACCCCCCTCCTGCCCAGACCAATTTTCAGCTTTCAGCGCTGATGCACTTTGAATAACAATTGCGCGGTCATACAACACTGTACCCAAATTAAATTTTTATCATTTTTTTCCCACAAATAAAGCTTTCTTTTGGTTGTATTATTTACAGCTGGGAGTTTTATATTTTGCTAAACAAACAAAAAAAAGATGCAAAAAAAAAATAATCATGTTTAATAAAATTTTGCAAACAGGTAATTTTTCTCCTTCATTGATATGCGCTGATGAGGCGGCGCTGGTGGGCACTGATAGGCTGCACTGGTGTGCACTAATAGGTATAGTTAAGGCGGCACTAATAGGCACAGATAAGGTGGCACCGATAGGCACAGATAAGGCGGTACTGATGGGCACAGATAAGGCGGCACTGATGGGCAAAGATGGGCACAGATAAGATGGCACTTATGGGTGGCACTGATGGGTGGCACGGATGGATGGCATGGATGGGCACTGATAGGTACCACTGATAGATGGGACTGATGGGCACTGATAGGTGGCACTGATAGGTGGCTCTGATAGGTGGCACTGCTGAGCACTGATGGGTGTCACTGATGGGCACTGGTAGATGACACTGATTGGCCCGGATATGTGGCTTTGAGGTGCAGTACTGTTATTGAGGCAGATTGTGGGCACTGATAGGTGGCACTGTGGGCACTGATAGGTGGCACTGATGGGTGGCACTGTGGGCACTGATGGGTGGCACTATGGGCACTGATGGGTGGCACTTTTATCCAATCTTTAGGTGGCACTGGCAGGGGGCAGGTGGGCACTGATGAGCTGACTCCAGCTCGCCGTGATCGGGACCGAAGTTCTTCTCACGGCCGCCGGTGATCGGCTTTTTTTTTTCAGAGCCGCTGACAGCGCGAGGAGGAAAAATAGCCAGTTATCAGCTCTGTTGTGACCACATGATCAGCTGTCATTGGCTGACAGCTGATCACCTGGTAAGGGGTCAGGATCGACCCCTTGCTCTGATCTGTGATCAGGCGAGTCTCATAGACTCGCTGAGACTCGCCTGTCAGGGGGCGCACAGGCCGCTCGTGCACGGGTCGATGTCAATAGACGTCGCCCCGGCAAAGCAGGTCCGCGCTGTAGCCATCATTCGGCTATAGCGCGGATCTCAAGCGGTTAATCATCCCTAGTTGAACCACTTCCACTGTTATACCTACCACTTGCTTCAGCATTGCATCATTTCTGCATTCTCTTCCAAGGTGCCCTAGGTTATTAATGTTATTGCCTGCAGAAGGTTTAAGATATATGTTCCCTGAAAACTTACCTTTGCCTTTTTTTACCTATTTTACAGAATGTGTATTCTGACTCTGATAAACTAGTTGCCTCATGAGAATACTTTTACCCAGGTGCTACTGTAGTCATTATTGCACCCAGGGCTAATTTGTGAAAAAAAAAAACAATTAATCTGCAAGAACATTGTTGAGCTTTGGAAGAAAATTGGAACACAATGAAGGAAGATCATTTAAATATGAAAGGAAGCAAACATTTATCACGTACATTTAATTTGTATTTCAAAAACTTTATCATGGAGTTTAGATAATAAAAAGACAAACCTGAGTGGAGATTAGGTTTACTGCTCTCAATAACCTTGCAACTAAAAATTCTGTTTTTCAGTGTAAGTAATTTAAACTATGTGAAGGATGAGTTTAGACTTGGGAACCATATAAACTTTCGTTGCAAGCTGTTGTCTTTTTTTTTTTTTTTTTTACCTTGTGCACCTATTGCTTTTTCCCTTTGGATAGCTCCTGTAAATTGTTAAAAGGCAAGATAGAAAATGCTGAGCAGGCTCCCACATGCGTAATAATTTGTCTGCTCTGTTAATCTGGAAGTTGCTTAGAAATGTGAAGAGGCAAATCTAAGCTCTCAAAATTGCCTGGCTAGTTCCACTGACAATATTCTGTAAGCTCACAAGACTCATTTTAATTATTTCTGTGTTTTTTGGATCATTAGCTGTACAATCTTTTATGCTACAAACAGTTGAATTTAAAAGTTCTAGGGAAAGTCTTGTTCTTGAGTACACAAAATGGATCCCCCAAAAGATCAACTTATCATAAAGACTTGGCTGGTAAAATAATTGGGCTCAGCAAGCCAAATATGCCACTTTATCAGTAAAAAAAACACCACGTTTCTTGAGTGGTAAAAATGTAGAAAGAATAAAATATAGGAGTGTGCCCAAAAAGAGGCAGTGTATATGTGTTACAAATGATGCATTAAATGTCTATTGGTATTAGGAATAAAAAAAATATGTATTAAATAATTGACTGTGAGGGTATGAAAAATAAGTGAAAAACAGTTTGGATATAAGTAATTATACATGTGCCCTAAAGTGTGTTGCACAAAAGGTTCATGTGCATACTATGTATTTAAAAATAGTAAATACAAATTGTATTGACAAAATATGTTACTTGTCACAGCGAGGGAGATTTACTAAAACTGGTGCACACAGAATCTGGTGCAGGTGTGCATAGTAACTGTAACTCCTCAACCTCCAGAGGTCTGGTGGTGACCCCCAGAGTCAGGGAGGGCTGACATTCCTCTTCAGGGTGCTGGTTACTAGGCAATGGCATGGTGGGTGTAGTGCAAGGTGGAAAGATGGGTGTCTGTCACTTTTAAAAATGAACAAAGAGAGTTTTATTTATTTTGGAAATAACAGGAACCGGGAAAGAGAGTGGTAGGGCACCTGACACCCTTAGGCAAATGCAATAGCAACTTGGCAGACTCCTTGGACAAAAATTGAACTAGGCATACATCAATACAGAAAAAGGGTGTTTAAGCTGAATGCAGCAATCTGTATTTCGTAGCAACTGCTGTCTCCTATAGCATACTCACAGTATCCCAATGTAGATCCTCAAGCTCAGTTCACAGCTACCTGCTGGACTCTTCAAGCTTAACGCACAGCTGCCCGATGTATTCTTCCAGCTTCACCCACAGCTACCTACTGGGTTTCTCAGCCTTACAGCTACCCGCTGGATCCCTCAAGCTTATCTCACAGCAACCACTTCTACTTCTTTTCAAACTTTACTTACAGCTACCCACTGTACTCCTTCAAGCTTTACTCACAGCTAACCGCTGCATTTCATCAATGAATTCTCTCCTGAAGCTTTCTCAGCTACTTCACAGTCTCCAGCTAATGAAGAGTCTCCTCTGGTACTCCTTCCAAACGCCATCCCTTTGCACCTGCCACCGTCAACAAGAGTGGTTGACCCTCTGGCAAATTCTTCTTCTTTGCCTCCAAGCAGCGATCAGGCTCCCCTCAGTCCCAACCCCTCTACAAATGGTTAGGGCCCAGGCTTCAGAACTAAACTTTGGCTGTTGCTACACACACAAACACACACACACACACACACACACACACACACACACACACACACACACACACACACACACACACACACGCCACAGCCTGGATGGAAAGAGCTTGGCTTGAAGAGGAATGATTAGAATTTGAGCTGATGCATGGAATACACTTCACAAATGCAGCAGTCAATGTACACACAAAATACTCCTCAATTGCTCTGCTACAAGCAATAGTATAACAGACCAATATAAACCTTAGGCATAATTTTTAAAGAATAGGTTAAGCCCTTGCATTGTATAAGCTTTTCTGCATACAGAATGTAGACATAAACCTAACACTTTGAACTTAGCTTAAAAAAGAAATTCATTAAAACAGTTTGAGAAAGTAAACACTTTGGTCAAGAATATGTAATGTACATACGTTCGACTCGAACATCGGCTGTTTGCTCGTTCGGTGAATTCCGAACGTTATGGGCCGTTCGCGCCAAATTCGTGTGGCGCTCACGGCCCACAATGCACTGCGTCATCGCAGTGCATTGCTGGCTCATGATTGGCCAAGCATGCACTGTGACCCCGCATGCTTGGCCAATCACAGCGCCAGCAGCGAGGAGAGCATAGCTCAGGCTGTGTAGTACACGCCCCACACTATATAAGGCCGCCAGCGCGGCGGTTTTGTGTATTGTGTTGGCGTCTGAAGCAGTTAGTGGGTGTTCTGTGTACCTTCAATACAGTATACACCGATCGTTATCGGCCGATTTTCGATCTTGCTCTTCTGTAGTGGTTGTTGTCTGTGTGCTCTGACCGCAGTATACACCGCTATATTCACCTCACCTATATAGCTAGTGATCTATCTTTTATAATAGAGCTTGCAGTCAGTAGTGTTAGGAGCTTGTGCGTGCTGTCTGCATGCTCTGTACCCTGTACACACCGCTATATCCACCTACATAGCTCTTCTCTATTTGAGCCCACTTGCCATCTGCAGGAGTTATTGGAAGTTGTGTGTGCCTCCAGCACAGCACAGTATACATCTGTATATACCCCTTTATCTCTCGTGTTCTATAAAAAAGCCATCTGCAGGAGTTAGTGGGTGTTTTGTGCCTCCAGCACAATATACACCTGTATCTACCCTTTATTGCTGTTCTCTAATAGAGCCATCTGCAGGGCTTAGTGGGTGTTGTGTGACTCCATTACAGTATACCCCTTTATCTCTGGTGTTCTATAATAAAGGCATCTGCAGGGCTTAGTGGGTGTTGCGTGACTCCATTACAGTATACCCCTTTATCTCTGGTGTTCTATAATAAAGGCATCTGCAGGAGTTAGTGGGTGTTGTGTGCCTCCAGCACAATATACACTACCCAACTGCTGTTTTACCCGACTCCCTTCAGGCCATTACCATGTCTGGAAGGCCAGCAAGGAGAGGCAGACAGGCGCGGGCCGATAAAAGAGGGCAAGAAGGCTCTGTGTCTAGAGACAACAGTGCTGGTCCTGGACGCGGTGCATTGTCATCAGCACGTGGCCATGGGACACGCTTGTCCTTCTTTTCGGCAGCTGGACATGTTGAACCGCAACATGCCAATGACTTGGTAGAGTGGATGACCAAGCCCTCTTCATCCTCCTCATCCTCTCTCACCCAGTCTCAGGGTACTAGCAAAGCAGCTGCCAACGCATCGTCTTCCCTCGTCTCAATGTCATCATCAGTGACTCCTTCCCTAGACCCACCACGTCCTCCTGAGGAGTCTCCTGAACTCTTTGAGCACAGTGTTGGGTACATGCTCCAGGAGGATGCCCAGTGTTTTGTAGCCTCTGATGATGACACTCAGCTAGAGGAAGGCAGTAGCGTGAATGCAGAGAGAGGGGATGCTCAAGAAGGACAGCAATCTGGCAGTCATGTTCCACAAGCTGCAGCATATTGCCAGGTTTGCTACAGCGATGAAGAGGGAGGGAATGATGAGGGCACTGACTCCACGTGGGTGCCTGGTAGGAGAGAGGAGGAGGAGGAGGAGGAGGAGGCACATGTCCAACAAGGCAGGATGCCCTCCGGGGGCCAGCTTAGGGGCAGCACACCGACTGAATCACACCGCAGAGCTCCGCCTGTGCAGGGTGCTGCCTCTGCGCGTTATTCTAAAAGTTCTTTGGTGTTGGCCTTTTTTGAGACGAGTGCATCAGATCGCACCGCTGCTATTTGCAACATATGTCTCAAGCGTATCTCGCGTGGCCAAAACATCAGCCGCTTGGGCACCACATGCTTGACTAGACATATGTTGACCTGTCATGCAGCTCATTAGCAAGCGTACCTCAAAGTCTCACACCAAAGAACAAAGCGGACCTCTCCTTGCTCCTCATCAGCTGGCATCTCCAACCCCACTAGACCTTCAGTCCTCTCTGAAACCTGCTCTGAGAGGAATGAAGGTGTAGAATTAGGTGTGTCACAGCCAAGTGCTTCTGGGAAATCTGCTAGCGGTACACCCACGTCCGATTATAGTAGGCAAATGTCCCTGCCCCAGCTGCTGGACCGGCGAAAGAAGTTCACTCCCAGCCATCCACATGCCCAGCGGTTGAATGCTAGCTTGGCTAAATTGCTAGCACTTCAACTGCTGCCTTTTCAGTTGGTAGACTCGCCCCCCTTCCGTGAGTTTGTACAATGTGCGTTTCCTCAGTGGCAGGTCCCCAAACGCCACTTTTTCTCACGGAAGGCGATTCCGGCTCTCTACCGGCATGTGGAAGGCAATGTCCTTGCCTCGCTGGACAGGGCGGTCAGCGGTAAGGTGCATATTACCGCTGACTCATGGTCCAGCAGGCATGAACAGGGACGTTACCTGTCTTTCACGGCCCATTGGGTCACTCTTCTGGCAGCTGGGAAGGATGCAGGACAAGGTGCAGTAGTGTTGGAGGTTGTTCCGCCACCACGCCTCCAAAATGCTACTATTGGTTGTGACACACCTCTCTCCTCCACCCCCTCCTCTTCTTCTTTCTCCATGGTCTCTTCCAGTGCTCTGTCCTCAGAACCAGCGGTGCTCCGTAGGCATTCCAGGGGCTATATTACATGGTTGAATAAAGATGCAAGACGGTGAAAAAAATGTGGTAAAATTTGGAGATATAAAAATGCAAAATAAAAATAAAAATGAAAATAAAAACAAATGGGAATTAAAAATAGTAATTAAAAATAGTAAAAAAGTGTCCCTCAAAAAGGTGGTTATGAATTAGTGGGGTGTCCTCTGTGGGTGAAAGTGAAGTGAAGGGTGGAGGAGATTTCAATTGTTGTTCCCGGTGCTCTGTGGCTATTTTTATGCAGTTGCTCTCACCAGAGTTATGGCCCCTTCCGGGTTGGATCAACCTTCACAGTATCAGCCACTGTGTTGCTCTCTGGCTTGCCTCTATTGCGGTTCCGGGAAACCTTCGTTCCTCCGTTCATATACCATGTTTGGTTATATGTAATGAATAAGAGGCATATCCATGGTGCAGTATGTCTTATAAAACTTCGTATTTATTATATAGGCAAAAGTATTACTCACAAACATCCGTTCATATATGTATATAGCACGCCTTCTGAGTTAGCGGCGTATGCTTTCTGGCCACGCCCTACGCGTTTCGTCATCAAAGACGTCCTCTGGAGCCTTTGATGACGAAACGCGTAGGGCGTGGCCAGAAAGCATACTCCGCTAACTCAGAAGGCTTCCCGGAACCGCAATAGAGGCAAGCCAGAGAGCAACACAGTGGCTGATACTGTGAAGGTTGATCCACCCCGGAAGGGGCCATAACTCTGGTGAGAGCAACTGCATAAAAATAGCCACAGAGCACCGGGAACAACAATTGAAATCTCCTCCACCCTTCACTTCACTTTCACCCGCAGAGGACACCCCACTAATTCATAACCACCTTTTTGAGGGACACTTTTTTACTATTTTTAATTACTATTTTTAATTCCCATTTGTTTTTATTTTCATTTTTATTTTTATTTTTATTTTTATTTTTTATTTTTATTTTGCATTTTTATATCGCCAAATTTTACCACATTTTTTTCACCGTCTTGCATCTTTATTCAACCATGTAATATACACCTTTCATCACAGTTACACTACGTGAGGACTTGATATGTTTAACAGATAAACGGAATATTTTTTATATATATCTTTATATATATTTCTTCTATATATACCTTTTTTATATATATCTTTTTTATATATATCTTTATATATATTTCTTCTATATATACCTTTATATATATTTTTTATATATATCTTTATATATATTTCTTCTATATATACCTTTATATATACTTTTTATACTAAGCTTTACTTTTTATTTATATAGTTCTGTCACAAATACCAGTATTTGTTCACCAGCACCTTGCACTTTATATATTTTTTATTGCATGCTGTTACATTTGTTTAATGATTTATGAATTTATGATTTTTTATGACACTTATGGTCTTTAAAGGATAAAATAATTGTTTGTTGACACTTACTGACACATACACAGTTATTCATATTTATTTTATTTTATTATCCAGCATGCTGGAAATTTCTTGCTAATTGTATACCTAAGTCTCCAATTTTTTAAAGGGTATAGCGCCAAACCTATTTCCCCCCCTCCCTATTTCATTTTATTCCTTCCCTTACTGGGTAGGAATTTAAATAGGGGCTGCTCTTACCCAAATCACAATCCATAGCGCGACCTAAAAACCCCCCTACTTTTGTTCCAGGGGCTACGCAAGTACGCAGGCAAAACTATGCCATGCCGTGCTTGCGCTGGTTTGTTTGGGGGACAGGAGCCACACTGGGGCGGATGTTTTGTCAGCTCTGCAGGGGCAGGCCGAGAGGTGGTTGACGCCACTCCAGCTTAAGCCAGGAATGGTGGTTTGCGACAATGGCACCAACCTCCTCTCCGCCCTCCGATAGGGACAACTGACCCATGTGCCCTGTGTAGCTCACGTCCTTAACCTGGTGGTGCAGCGGTTCTTGGGCAGGTACCCCGGCTTACAGGATGTCCTGAAGCAGGCCAGGAAAGTCTGTGTGCATTTCCGCCGATCATTTAATGCCTGTGCTCGGCTGGCTGAGCTCCAAAAGGAGTTGAACCTGCCCAAGAACCGCCTTATATGTGACATGCCCACCAGGTGGAACTCAACGTTGGCCATGCTGCAGCGGCTGCACACGCAGCAGAGGGCCATCAATGAGTACCTGTGCGACTACGGCACCAGGACAGGGTCAGGGGAGCTCGTTTTTTTCTCACCATGCCAGTGGGGCATGATCAGGGATGCATGCACTGTCCTGTTACCATTTGAGGAGGCCACAAGGATGGTGAGCAGTGACAGTGCATGCATCAGTGACACTGTACCTCTTGTCCACCTCTTGGAGCATACGCTGCGTGGAATAATGGACAGGGCACTTGAGGCAGAACAGAGGCAGGAAGAGGAGGACGTCCTTGCCTCTCAAGGCCCCCTTTATACAGACAGTGTTCCTGCTGTGCCACCCATCACACAGGAAGAGGATGAGGAGGAGGAAGAGGAGGAGGAGGATGATTGTGTCAGCATGGAGGTGGAGGCTGGCACTCAGCATCAGCAGCAGCAGCAGCAGTCTTGTAGGGATGATTTATAGTCCCAAGAAACACGTGGACTTGTACGTGGCTGGGAGGAGGTAGCTGCGGATCATGTTGTCCTTAGTGACCCAGAGGACTCTGGACCGAATGCCTCAGCTAACCTACGCTGCATGGCCTCCCTGATCCTGCAAAGCCTGCGGAAGGATCCTCGTATTCTTCGGATCAAGGAGAGGGTCCATTACTGGCTGGCCACTCTCCACGGTACAAGGGTAAGGTTGCCGACCTTATCTTGCCATCGCAGAGAGAGCAGAGGATGAGACATCTCCGGGAGGCCTTGCAGAAAGGTCTGTGCAATGCGTTCCCAGAGACTGGGAGGTTACAAACTCCTGGTCTTGGACAACGTGTTGCTGAGGCATCGGTCAGAAGGAGCGGTGGAGAAGGTGGCCGTCTGACTGATGCTTTCAGACAATTTTTTAGTCCGCAGCCCCAAGGTATGATCGGTTCCAGCAACCATCGCCAGGAATACATGGTGCAGGAATACCTAGGGGCAAGGTCAGACTTGGACACCTTTCCCACCGAAAATCCTCTGGCTTACTGGGTCTTGAGGATGGATCACTGGCCAGAGCTTGCACAGTATGCAATTGAGCTACTGGCCTGTCCTGCATCCAGCGTTCTTTCGGAACGCACCTTCAGTGCTGCTGGTGGCTTTGTTACCGATCACAGGGTGCGCCTGTCCACCGAATCAGTTGTTCGACTGACCTTCATCAAGATGAATCAGTCTTGGATCACCCACAGCTACCAAGCACCTGAAGCTGATGTAACCGAATAATTTTTTTTGAAATATCACATCCCTTCAAGACTGCCTATGCTGATGCTGAGTGACTGTCCTGTTATGTTGATTGTCTATCCTCTTCCTCCTCCGCTGATATGTTGGAAGAACATTTCTGGCTCTGGGTGATGCCATCAGCCCAATTTTTCTGCCCCTGTTTAACAAGGGCGTTTAATTACAATTTTTGATGCAATGCTTTGCAGCAGGGCTAATTCCTGCAATAAAACTAGAGTATATGGGAGAGGTTGCAGTGTAGTGGCACCAGCACCAGTGCCTAAGGCCCAATTTTTCTGCCCCTGTTTAACAGGGGTGTTTAATTACAATTTTTGATGCAATGCTTTGCAGCAGGGCTAATTCCTGCAATAAAACTAGAGTATATGGGAGAGGTTGCAGTGTGGTGGCACCAGCACCAGTGTCTAAGGCCCAATTTTTCTGCCCCTGTTTAACAGGGGCGTTTAATTACAATTTTTGATGCAATGCTTTGCAGCAGGGCTAATTCCTGCAATAAAACAAGAGTATATGGGAGAGGTTGTAGTGTCGTGGCACCAGCACCAGTGCCTAAGGCCCAATTTTTCTGCCCCTGTTTAACAGGGACATGTAATTACAATTCTTGATATAATATTTCACAGGAGGGCCCGTTCCTGTGCCCACCCAGAGTAACTGTGAGGACTTATAGTGTTGTGGCACCAGCACCACAACCACCAAAGGTCAATTTTTCTACCACTGTTCAACAATGGCATGTAATTACAAATCTTGATATAATCGTTCACAGCAGGGCGCTCCAGCGCCCACCAAGAGTCACTTTGAGGGCTTACAATGTTGTGGCAAAACCAACACCTTGTTCCACCATTTCTGCAGAGCATATAGGGCAGGCCCCTACTTTCAAACATCCATCTTACAAACATCTCCTACTTGCAAACGGTAGGAGACAACAGCAAGTGAGATGAAAAAAGATGTACGACAAAACAAATTATACAGGGGTGATAACCCTTCCCTATGTTTTCCAAAAAGCTTTAAAATAGTTTTTTTGACTGGAGCTACACTTTAAAAATGTACCAGTTGAAAATTACAAACAGATTCAACTTAACACAACAAACCTACACAGTCCCTGTCTTGTTTGCACCGCCTGTATACTGCTGTTCTGAGTATATAGGGCCTGGGGGCCACACGCATTTCCTTTTTTCAATATGGGTACTGGGTTCCCCTTAATATGCGTACAAGACCCAAAGGGGCTGGTAATGGGCAGGGAGGGCTACCCATGCCATTTTTCTCAATGATTTTCAACCATATTGCAGGAACCAGATATAACATTAAAACCGCAAGCAGTTTTAAATGGTGTTATTTCCGTTTAATGTCATTTTGTGCAGGGACTGTTCTAAACACGGGAAACACGTTGCACTTCACAGGCATACTACAGACACCCCCCAGGCACCATATTTAAAGGAATATTTCACTTTTTTTTTTCACTTTAATCGTCATTAAAATCAGTGCTCCCGCCAAAACGGCCATTTTTAAAAACATTTTAGGCATTGACCCATGTCCCCTGGGGCAGGAGCCAGGTCCCCAAACCCTTTTTAGGACAGTATCTTGCATATTAGCCGTTAAAATTAGCACTTTTAATTTCGAACGTTCGAGTCTCATAGACTTCAATGGGGTTCTAACGTTCATACGAATTTGGGGTCCGTTCGAAAGTTCTGGTGCAAACCGAACCGGGGGGTGTTCGGCTCATCCCTAATAAAGAGCCAAACAGGGGGCGTGGCTTGGCACATGGAGTGAGAGGACGCACACCGTGGCAGCTCCCGGTCCCATCGGTTTCCACGGAGCTCTACCTTCTCCATCACAGCCTGCAATAGCACCACGACATACAGATGGGCAAGGGAAAGCCCAAGGCACACTCTCATCCGGTCGGCGGACAGGCACAGCGAGATTTAGGTCAGTTTATGACCCGATCTTTCGAGGCCCACATGCAGCAGGGAAATCCCAAGATAGCGCCGGCACCTCCGTCTCCGACCCATTTAGAGCCTGCAGAAATGAGCCAGGTACAATCTAGAGGCTGCACTGCCTCACTTACCGATCTTGAACCCTCCCTGCATAGTCCCCATAGCCTCTCACAGTCCTCCCGGCTGGGACATGGAGTCGCAGGTGCTATCCATGCATACATACATGCGATCCCTGCCCACAAAATTGGATTTTGAGCACTATGTCTCTCAAAGTGAAAAGGCATACAGACAGGAGATAACTGAACTTAAGCAGGATTTGGGGGTCTGCATGGAGGATGTTGAGAACACCACAGATGGTATCTGCAATTCCTTGCAATCACATGAGGAGACTCTTAATTCCCATACAGTTATGATCCAGTAGCTCATGTACCGCCAAGATGGTATCGAAAACCATAACAGACGGAACAATATCAGGATCCATGGAATCCCAGAGATGGTGGAACACAAAGAGTGCACAGAACCTCAGGCCCACGGAACTCTGATTCCTCCTTTATTCGTGACACACTGTGTAGAGTGCATTTCTATAAAGTCAAGGAGGATATCATGCAGGCCGTTAGCACACAGGATTCTATTCGGCTGAATGACACCCCTGTTATGCTGCTTCCAGACCTTTCGCTCCAAACCCTGACCATGGGGCGCTCTCTCAAGCCACTTACATCTCTTCTACTGTAAAAGCATATCAAGTACCAGTGGTGGTTCCCGTTTCAGCTGCGGGTCCGTCGTGAAGGTAAGACAGCCCTCTTTCACACTCTGGGGGACTTACCGCAATTCTTGAGCACCCTGGAATTACCTCAAGTCTCCCTGCCAGATTGGCCACTACCGCCTACCACCCCGGGTCTTTCATTCGACTCGCAATGGCAGAAGGCAAGCAAGAATAAGCACCCCCGATCTACCACTCTAATGCCACCTGACGGCTGACTCTACCACATCCCTGACTAACTGTTTACCTCTGTTCCCATACCCGGGAATGCGTCATTCTCTTTGCCCGGCTGAAGGAGTCAAAAGCCCTACTTCCTTGGTTTTTATTTTTTTCTTCCATCTAACTTTATTTTTCAAATTTTTTATTTTTGATCTACAATTCGTGATTGCCTGGCCGATACCCCAGGTTTACCACATTTATCACGCTTGGGACACTTTTTACTAGAAGGTTTTCTTTTCTCCCCTTATCTGTAATTTTCTTTTCTTTTTTTACTGTTATTTTAATGTTATCCTTGCCCAGACTACTTAACAATGTTTTTCTTCCCAGACTATGTGGACACATGGAAATATTCCTCCATGCTGTGGACGGTCCTGGCCACTATTGTTGGTATTTACTGTCTCTCTCCCTATGCCCCATCTACATCCTGCTTTCCATGGCCACACTATTTTTCTCCCTGGGCATACCGTCTTACAGCATGGAGGAACATGTGTCCTTCATGGTGCTATTGTGCCTAACTGTTTATTATATGTTAACTATGACTATGTTGATGATTATTCTTAGCTTCGCAGTAATCGCTGAGCCTCCATGGACCCCGGGACTGGGAGACACCCCATGTGCTTCCCAGGTACACCCTCCTTAGGACTGACAGTGCTTGTGTATGCACTGTAATTCTCTTAGTCAGTTTATTGTATTAGGAATACAATACAATACAATACCTCCACCTTGTGGCCTGTTACTTCTTCTCCGCTCTTTCTCTTCAGTGGTGGTTCCAGCTTACTGCAAACCAATTCCCCTATCCATCCCTGTCACAAGGGTGGATCCCACACACGCCCTCAACTCTCTCCTTTCCCTCTTTTCTCACTCTACCTTCCCGCTCTACCTCACCTCCCCTTCCCTCTACACCCTCCTCTTCCCGACTGGGCAGACCTTGGTCTTTACACTATCTGCTGTTGGACCCTTTTGGAGACTTGTTGTCCTCTCCCACCAGTTCCATCATGATGCCCCTTGACCACATAACCTTGTCTTCCTATAACTGTAGGGACCTCAATTTCCCAGAGAAAAGGAGCCAGATCTTATACCATTTTCACAAAGCCAGGACCCAAGTTTTGCTCCTACAGGAGACTCACTTTAGGGGCACGGCTATCCCGCTCCTCAATAACCCTTATTACCATCAATGGCACCACAGTAGGAGCCCATTAGCTAAATCAAGGGGAGTGTCCATAGCCTTCCACAAATCTTTCCACCCAGAAGTTCTAGATTCCCTCACTGACCCCCAGGGCCGTTTTCTTTTTCTTAAATTGAAGACTAACTCTTCTATTTTTACAGCGGCTAACGTATATGGACCAAATCAAGATCAGGGGAGCTTCCTATCCGCAGTACTGAACAAGCTAATTTCTTTTGGCAGTCCTTACTTTATTCTAGGTGGGGGCCTTAATGTAGCCCTTTCCCCAGCTGTGGACACTTCCTTGGGTAAGTCATCTACACAGCACTCTACCCTCACACACATTAAATCGCTCATGAACTCCGCTCAACTTGTGGATGTCTGGCGATTACAACGCCCGTTCGAGAAAGATTACAGCTGTTACTCTATAGCCCACAATTCATACAGTCATGTGGACTATTTTTTGATCTCCCAATCCTTGTTAGATGTCCAGCACAAAGCTTCCTTAGGTAACATTCTGTGGTCCGACCACACCACCGTACACTTTAGCTTGGCCCACCCTCCTAAATCTCATAGGTCGTACTCTTGGCACTTGAATGACAATATTGAAAGATACCCCTTGCGTGGCTGCTGTCGAGCAGACAATTAAAGACTTTATTCGAGATCACCGGGCCGACAGCACCAATCCCCTTACTAAATGGGAAGCCCTGAAATGCGTACTCCGGGGAACCTTCATACAACATTGCACCCACCTAAAGAAGGCCAGATCTGCTGATATTGCCTGCTTGCTTTCCACGATTGCTACTTTGGAACTCGCGCACAAGCAAATCCTGGATCCTACCACCTATGTTGATCTTTCCAATGCCTGACGAGATTTACTCAACATATTAAATGCCCACTCCCTTACAGCCAGAGATAGAGGCCGTAACAGGCACTATACTTTAGCCAATAAATGTGGGCAACACTTAGCGAAAGTCTGCCACCCTCACCCACCCCGCCGACCCATCCAACACATTTGCACTTCCAGTCAACAAAAGATTAGTAACACCTGGGGTATCTCGGACGCCTTCCAACGCTATTATTCCCAGCTATATAACCTTCCCCGCAGACTAAACAGTCCCCCTCAAATAACCCGCACCCTCCCAACATGCAGGACTATATCACTGAGACGCCCCTACCATGGATAGATACAAAAGACTTTACTGATTTAGATGATTCCCTCACAGTGGCGGAATTTCTCACCGCAATTAAAGGGCTGAAATCCGGTAAATGTCCAGGCCCGATGGGTTTTCCCCCAAGTTTTATAAATCGTTTGCCCAATCCCTCGCCCCTTTTCTCTCTATAGACGATTCCCATCCTCCCTCCAGTGCCCTTTTATCAGCCAACATCTCAGTCATACAGAAACTAGGTAAAGACCCTTCTCATTGCAGTAGTTACCGGCCGATCTCGCTACTCAACATAGATGTTAAACTTTTTGCAAAAGTTCTGGCCAACCGCTTCTCACCCCTTTTACCTTCTCTTATTCACACAGATCAAGTGGGGTTTGTCCCTGGAAGGGAAGCCAGGGACAACACCACTAAAACCATCCATCTTGTTTCTTACAATCAACGACCCCACCTTAAGGCATGCCTTCTCTCCTTTGACAAAAGGCAGAGAAGGCATTTGACTGAGTCAATTGGCAGTTTTTACGCCTCTCTCTTGAACAGGTGGGCCTTGGCCCCGCCTTTGTGTCCAAGGCTATGGCGCTATAATCCCGACCCTCAGCCTCCGTCCTGATTAATGGATCTTCATCCACACCGTTCCACATATTGAATGGTACCCGGCAGGGCTGCCCTCTGTCACCCCTAATTTTTATATTGGTGATAGAACACTTAGCTAGGGTCATCAGACAGAATACCTCCAAAGTAGGGATTAAGACACCCTCCGCTGACCACAAACTCTCCCTCTACACGGATGAACTTCTGGTCTACATCCAGCAGCCACACACATCCCTACCTTCTCTGATGCACGAATTCCACAAATTCGGGGAGTTTAGTAACTTCAAGTTGAATATGTCCAAGACGGAGGCCCTTAATATTTCCTTATTGCCCCCCACCCTTGCCAGGGTTAAGGCTAACTTCCCGTTCCTATGGAGCAACAAAGGCATATCGTACTTGGGGATAACAATACCATCTAATTTGTTGGACCTATACTCCCTTAACTATCTTCCTTTACTTACCCGACTCAGGAAGGAACTAGACGCTTTATGCATAAATCCTCTATATCCTGCTATACCCAAGATTTTTTTTTTTAACTCCTCTCCCGATGGTATAGAGATACTCAAACTCTTCATAAAATATTCTTGTCCGTATCTCCCTTATGCTGGAGATGTGGAGTGGCGGAGGGTAGTTACCTACACATCTGGTGGGAATGTGCAGCAATACAACCCCTATGGTCGCAGATTTTTGCCATATACAACAGCCTATATGACCGAACATTATCGCCCACCCCAGAAATATCCTTACTGTCCATGCTCCCAGGATCGATAGCCTCGCAGAAGCGCTCTCTGTTACGTTTTTTCTTATCAGCTGCCAGACAACTTATACCTCTGTTCTGGAAAACTACTACCACCCCACCCCTGGAAATCTGGGTCTCCATGGTCAACGATATCATGCGCATGGAGGAGATGATAGCCCTAAACAATGACGCTTTTGACAAATTTAAGGTCCTTTGGCTTATTTAATCGACTATTTGACCTCTGACTCCCTGAAAGCGAGGTTGGCACCTTACAGCCAACCCGGACTTATTACCTGAATCCAGCTAAGCGGCTTTGTTGTACCAAGGTCTGTACTGAGGGGCATAATGATTGGGGGGGGGGGGGGGCTAAAAGGTTTTATGCTGGAAGTTGCAGAGAAAACTTGTGTTAGGAAAGAGGAATCAGTTGAGTTGCTTCCAACTGATTGTTGTGCGCCTGCAATTCTCCTGTTTTGCTGCTTTATCTTAAGACTAGGTTCACATCTATGTGGCTGCGCTTGATGCATTTTTCAGGCATGTTTTTCAGTGCATTTTGCATTGTTAAACCAGTGTTATTTATGTGTTTTTGCATGCAGTTTTCATCCATTTCTTCTTTTTTTTCTTTAAACGCACTGTAAAACACACTGTAAATAGCTGGTTGCTAAGGAGGGGGCTGGGAAGCCGGCCATCGCGTCCTTAGCAACCAATGAATTATCAGCTCAGCGGGGTTCCCTGCTATAAGCTTAATGTAAAAAAGAATAAAAAATTTGCTGGCAAAAAAAGTAAAAACCCCCAAAAATGGCGCGGGGTTTCCCCCCTGGTCCATACCAGGCCCCTCAGGTATGGATTCGGAGGGGACCCCCCCATACCAAAAAAGAAAAAAACATCACCCAGAGAGCCCGTCCCTTGAGACAAGGTGATATTTTTTTTTAGCGGGTAACCAGCGGCGAGGAGGAACACAGCAGTGGGGAGAGACATGGAGGCGGGGGGAAGGAGAAGACAGCAGGAAGAGACGGCTAGAGATGACTGAGCTATTAATAAAGGATTGTCAAAAACCAGCTCTTGTGTTTTTATTACATTTTACTGCTTTTTGGTGAATGGGTAGGGGTACGATGTACCCGATACCCATTGACATGGGGGTGCGGAATATGGGGGCCCCCCTTCTTAAAGGGGGGCTTCCAGATTCTGATAAGCCCCCTGCCTGACCCCGACAACCACCAGTTATAGGGTTGTCAGGTAGAGGCCCTTGTCTTCATCAACATGGGGGCAAGGTGCTCTTCCCCCCTGCCCCAAAGCACCCACCACCCCATGTTGAAGGGATACGGCCTGGTATGGTTCAGAAGCTCATCTCCTCCCTTTCCTGACTTGCTGGCATGCACAGATAAAGGTCTGGTATGGATTGTGGAGGGGACCCACACCATTTTTTTTTCAATTTTGGCATGGTGGGTCCTCTTAATCCATACTAGACCTGATGGGGCCTGGGGGAACCCCATGTAGTTTTTTTCACAAATTTTTTTTTCAACTGACAGCTGATGACTCATCGGTTGTTAAGGACATGGCAGCCGCCTTCCCAGCCCCCTGCTTAGCAACCAGCTATGTACAGTGGTAAAATTAAATCCACAAATGCAAAACACATCAAAAATTGCATCAAAAATGCACCACTTGCGTTTCTGGTGCAGCTCCATTGAAGTCTATTACATGCAAACTGCTGTGGGAAAAAAAGACCCGACCCTTTCCAAAAAACGCAACGCCGCAAAACTAGTGCCATAGGAAACCATGTTAAATGGACTGTAGGGCTTTTCTGCAAACTGCAAAATGCACTGAAAAATACATAGGTGTGAACATAGGGTAACAGCATAATCACCTTATCATCAGCACAAATGTGTTGGATGCTGTGTTGAAGTTGTGCTGGAAGGGCAGTCACTCTTTAACTAACTAGCTGTATTCTGCTCACTGACTGAGTTAGCTGTGAACACTTTGAACACTGTGAACGGATACCAAGATCAGAAACAACTCAAGTAAAACTATGTTTCCCAAGATATCAGGGAATGTTCAGGAATCATGCCTATGAGAAGCACACCAGTGGCTGTTCTAAAATGCACCAAAGTCAACAGGGTCAGATGTATCAGTAAAGAGGCCCACGCTAAAATTGTCAGTGAAATCATCCTGCAAAACTGTGCAATCATTAAAATCCTTAAGAAAAGTGCCCTAAGGACATCAGGATTGAGGTCATCTTTAATGGCACAAGATAACCTGACAGGAGAATAAAGGGGTTTCAGCTCAGCTGTTGCCATGAAAAGCAATCTTTGAAATGCCCTACCCACTGGTAATACAGGCTGCAAAAGCAGTGAGACCCAGTAGTTACTGCATATCTTTCAAAACAGTAAAATGCTAGGTCCACCGTTTGCAAAATAATTATAAAAATAGAGGCGCTTACCGCCGGTGCCCCAGCACCTCAGTGTGAAAGTGCCCTAGAGGGGTAGCATTAGTCTGATGCAAAGAGCAAAGACTAATGTCCTTGACCCCCATCACAAGGATAAGTGAATGGAAAGCCTTTAGTGTAAAGCCTTGTCATACTTGAAAAACACAACACCACCAAAAATCAATCAAGAATGATTTTCACATAAAATAAATGCAAAAATTTGTCTGGAAATTTTTCAGTCATCACCAAATTTTAAAAACAGAAGGTGTGTAACCAGTTATCCACTTAAGGACCGCCTCACGCCAATATACGTTGGCAGAATGGCACGGCTGGGCACAATCACGTACCGGTACGTGATTTTTTAATCCGACCATGGCCGCGGGACCAGCGGACCCTATCGCCGCTGGTGTCCCATGATTGGGTCACAGAGCTGAAGAACGAGGAGAGGTCTGTGTAAACAAACCTCTCCCCGTGCTTCTCTGTGTGGCTGTCACCGATCGTCTGTTCTCTTTTATAGGGGAGGACGATCAGTGATGTCACAAGCCAGGTCATGCCCCCTACAATAAAAAAAAACACATCACGTCATACATAACCCCTACACTGCCCCCTAGGTTTTACTATGAATTATTTAGAGGATGGTAAATGCAATATCAAATCTCTAAAGGTTAATTTCTCAATGTTTCCTTTGATTGTAGGATGGAAATCCAAAGCAAAAGTCCACAAGTAAAACCTCCTTTAGATGGGACTTGTAAACCCTTTGAGCATAAAAAGAAGTATATGACATCACAGAAAGTAAAGATACCATAGACTAAAAAAAAAAAACGCTCAGACTGAAAACTGTGCTAGGTCAAAATGAAATTTAACAGTGGGTCAACTAGAGAAGTTGAACATTACTGAAAAAAAGCACAAGACACATTTTGGCAGGTAGAAATGAGCAACAAATGAGGCAGACAAACCAGTGGAGACCAAAACAGGCCTAGCAATATTAATTCAACATAGAGAATCTGAATTAGCAGACCATAGTGAACTCACATTAATAGACTTGTCAGAAACAGAAAAAAAAACTATATTGGCCAAACAGCCAGGTACTTCAATCTATGAAATTGGTCTGAGACAGAAATAGTAGCAGGCATCTCACCATTTGCTGGAAATTAAGATTCATCCTTACTTAGACTTGGACAGCCTGCATTAAACAACACTGTGGTCTGGGACGCAGATGACATCTTCTCTTGCTGCAGTCAGGGCTGTCTTTAAGGCAGGGCAAAAGGGGCAGCTGCCCTGGGCCCTGTCATTGTTGTGGGGCCCAAAGCAGCTGCCTCATACTTGCCAACTATCCCAGTTTAAATTCCCTTGTCCCTTGAAGTTTTATTCCTGTGCTGTGTCCCGATATCTCAGTGTGAAGTGATGCTACTAATTCTGCCCAGCTCTGCCCTATTGTTGTGTACAGATGACTCACCTGCACCTGTTTACATGGAAATAACCGGCATTCATATGTAAATAACTGCGGCTGCCAGCATTGATATGTAAATAAAGGCGGCATTCGTATGTGTATCATGCTCCCCTGCAGTGAGGAGATGATGTGCTGTAACCTCTAGCAACCAGGCAGTAAGCAGTAATGATATGCTTTAACTGCTGGCAACCAATCACAATTGCTGCCTGATCTGATACAGTAAACTGATTTTGAGTCTAGCTGTTATTTATTGTATGCCTCAGAGCAGGTGGAGAGTTAAATTGCATGGGGGGGGGGGGGGCAAGAAAATTTTTGCCCAGGGTCCAATCAATATTAAAGACGGCCCTGGCTGCAGTAACCATATCTGATAGGGAGCAGGCTTTCCTCCTACTTGAATGTTGTGACGAACATTGGAGGAGAACACTCTTCTTCTCGCCCCCTCTTTGATCTTCTAATAGCACAGCTGTCTTTGGGGGCAATAGCTGGGACTAGCGCCAAGAACCCAGAAAGATATATGAAATCCAGAAGAGAGGTGCTGCATTTCATCGGAGCCAACTCAGTTGGAGCCAGCAGCAATGACTCCTTTGTGTTCATGGCAAAAGTTGGCATCAAGACTTGGGGCTTAAAAGGAGTCCTGGCCAAGAAGCTCTGTAACCAAGTCTTTTTCCCTTTTTTCTTCAACCTCTCAAAAAGTAGTTGTTGAATCAAGGCCTAAGTTTGTGCATAGAGATGTAGGTGAAGAAATAAATGTGTCACAGAGCACTGGAGCTGGGGGAAGTTTACAGAAAAGCAAAATATGGGAATTAAAGCCTTACATATATATAGTGAAATGACTAGCCTTGGGTGATATGCAGAGATGAAACTAATCTTCCTACATAAGTTGTACCTATCTATCTGCAGTCTTCTCTTCTCTACATCCCGTCAAAGTCCTGAATTCATAAATCTTGTCGGAACTGTGAGAAAAAAGAGGCAGAGAGCTGAACTTGAACTCTGTAGAGGTCAGTGAGGAGACCTCTGAAAGCTGATTGGAGGAAAGGGACACTTCCCCTATTACACAACACACAGGAACAGAGCTGAGGCTGTCAAATAGTTGAAGGTCCCTCCTCTGTCACCTTTTACTCTTGGTGTCAGAGAAATGATTCATGCGGACAGCAGAAGAACAAAATAGCAGACAGAAATGACACTTAGGGGTTGATTTACTAAAACTGGAGATTGCATAATTTGGTGCAACTCTGCATAGAAACCAATCAGAAACTATGTTTTTTTTTTTTTGTCAAAGCTTACTTGAACATTATTACAAATGCATATTTCATGCACTTTAAACTCTTTATCACTTAGCTGGACCTTAATGAAATGTTTACAATATGTACCAAAGCTTCCATTGGGTTTTAAAAAGGACCAGTCTTTTTGGTAATGTACTTATGGTGAAGGCTCTCAGCATCATCTATCAATTCAATTATACCAATGAACATCCATACAGTGGAGTTCCACCCAAAAATAGAACTTCCCCTGTAAGGGAGGTGACCCCCTGACATGCCACATATGGCATGTCATTTTTTTTGGGGGGGGGAAGCAGGTACCCTCCTTTTCGAGGGTCCCAGCTCCCACTTCCTCCCGTCGCACCGCGGCAATCACCTGGGACATGTCACAGGTCCAAGATGATTGCTTGGTCAGTCACGGCGTGCTGTGCGGCTCGGGCATGCGCAGTGGGTGCCTGGCTGTGAAGCCACAGCCGGGCGCCCACAGTTACAATGCTGGCGGCGCAGAGAGGAGGGGGAGACGAGTGGGGCTTCATTCCCCCACATCTTTGGATCCTGGGACAGGTAAGTGTCTGATTAAAAGTCAGCAGCTGCAGTATTTGTAGCTGCCGACTGTTATTTATTCTTTAAGCAGAACTCCGCTTTAAACCATCTTTAATTAAAACAGTAAATATAAACTGCTTGTGCCTCATTTTAACTTTGCATGTATTACTCAAATATCAGTTATAATTGAAAAAAAAGTAGTTTTAAAGAACAGATACTCCTCCTGGCAAATATACCCATACCCAGCAATTACTATATTTTTTCTGAATGATAAAGCTTTGTATTTTGGACTCTGTTTCAAAAATGAGTCATGGTCTTGTGTTTTTTAGGCAACAGTAAAATAAACACTTTATGCATAAATTGCTTCTTTTTTGTTTGCAGGCATAATTTTATGGATTGTATTTATATTTGTAGCACATTTGAGGAACAAAAGAAGTTACAAAAGAAAAATGTGTCCAACTAAACCAACTTTTTTCTATGTTAAGATTACAAAACTATTTATTTCGTGCCAAGGTAAGCAATTGACAATAAGCATTTTGAGAAACCGTAACGGTAAACAACCATAATTACTGTGTTCAAACCCTCTTTTTAAACTATTTATCTATAGATAGATATCCAATTTGTTGGGAGTCTGATACATAAAGATCTAATAGATACATCCATTACAGTTTATTTATACATGTGCGCAAAGCTTTTTATCACAATATTATTTCATAACAACTTCCAACATATGACAACTTTTTTGGAAAAAATATTATTTAAGAAACACTTTGTTTTGGGGTATCCCTGTCAACATTTGTATATTTCTCTCTTTTCCTTATTATCTAATAACATCCATCAATCCATCTATCTAAGCAACCAGTAAAGAATCTGTACTATAATGTCTTTATGTTCTGTACTAATAAGCAAATACTGTTTTGTATGTATATATTGACTAATGATATAACAATCTATAAAACTGAACAGATGGCCCAATCAAGAATTGGTTGCCTTCAGAAAAAATTAATGATGGGCTTTGCAGCAACTAACCATTACAGCCTAGAAATGACCCGCAAGCAACAGCTATATAATGTGAGCTCCTGGTATAATGAAAGTGAGCAGTTAATAGAGATCATGGGTGAACTAGTGACCTCTAAGCACATACTGTGGAATGAGATTCTGATGGTGAAGAAATAAGGCCGATATAGCTGCAGGATGTGTGGAGACAATACTCCTCTGCTGGCTTTGCAAAAAATCAACAAAAATGTATTTCATAAATTCTTCATTACAAAAAAACTAAAGTCACTGTAATGCCGCATACACACGAGCGGACTGTATGGCGTACTTAGTCCATCATACAATCCGACGGACAGTCCGTCATACTTTCGACTGAACGGACTTGACCACACACGGATGCACAAACAGTCCGTCGAAAGCTTACGCGGTGACGTGTACAGCACGTACGACGGGACTAGAAATAGGAAGTCCAATACACAGCAAAGCACCCTTCCGCCGTGTAAATCCTTTCTGGGCATGCGCCATTCTTAGTCCCTCGAACTAGCATACTGACGAGCGGATTGTCCGCTGAAACCAAAGTATGACGGACAGAATTAAAAAAAATCCGAAATACTTAGTACGCCAGACTGCACGCTGAAAAAGTTTGCTGAAGCCCACACACGAGCGGACTGTCCGCTGAAATGTGTTTCAACGGACTAAGTACGCCATACAGTCCGCCCGTGTGTACGCGGCATAAGCAAACAGAGTTAATTTTATATCATGAATTCCTTTTTGTCAGAACCAAAACTAGTTCCGGCTTTTGTTTTTTCCAGGCCTGCAATTGTATGTTCTAATACTGTCATGTTTGCTTTGATTTATTTTTTATTTTAGATTATGAATGGAAAGGTTATCAGTTAAACCAGCCATTCTCAACCAGGGTTCTGTGGAACCCTAGGGTTCCTCCAGAGGTGGCTAGGGGTTCCTTGAGCTGTGGCTGATTTACCTCCTGTTTGATGGTGCCTACAGAGTTTTGAGCCAATGCCACTTGGAAGAGTCAGTGGTATGACACCAATGATCTCTATAGCTCTCTGTAAAGGGGCTATTCTTACACTGACCACCAAAGTAAGTGGCATGGTTCACACTGACCCCCAATGAATGGATTTTATCAAGGGTTCCCCGAGACCTGAAAATTAATTTTAAGAGTTCCCCTGAGCTGAAAAGGTTGAGAAAGGCTGAGTTAAAGGGTAACTCCACTTTCGTGGGAAAAAAATAGCAAATAAAGAAAAAATAATATAGCATATACAATTGCGACACAGGTCATATTGTAATTGAATGTTATTAAGAATTACCTTTCCTTTTCAATCTGCAGCCACTGTCATTTTCTGAGAATACATTGCAATATGGCTACATGGAGTTGTTCTGTACACAGAGTGTGTACTGACCACTCCCCAGAAACATAATTTCCTGCTTGTGTGATTGGCTCACCAATTTTGCCAGAAGTCTGCCTAAGATACAAGTCAGATTTCAGGCATTCTCTGCAACAAAAATGTAATTTTTGGTAAGGTACTCCCTGTAGGAACACGTCTAAAGGGAGTACAGGCCCAGCAGATTTAATCACTAGTGTCCTACAGGTGCACACCGGATAGATAATTATGAAACCCCTCCCATTAGACCTATTAGACCTACTCAGAGCAGAGCCACAGAGGAAGATACAGGGATTTCTTCAGAATAATAAAAGGTAGGAATCTGCAACAAAGTTTGTTAAAATACTTGCAATGCACATAGATCACCCAGAGGGGAATGTTTTTTCTCAACAAAAGAGGAATTACGCTTTAATTGTCTTACATGGATCTGTCATCGATCTGTCATTGACATACAACAGCATATTAGACTTAAACACACAGCATATACTGTAAATAAACATTAAAAATATAGGCCGCTCCAGAATGTAGTTTTTCTTTCTGTTTTTAATTAGTCAAAAAAAGGCTGCATACGTTTATGTCTCCACCCAAAACCAACCTTCCTTCAAGGAAGGTTGGTTCTATCGGTGGAGACAGTAATGTACGCATTTTTTGTTTTTTTGACAAAGTAAACTCAAAGTTCTGGAGTATGGCTTATATTTTTCATACTTTTGACTCACTGTGGTAGCTATAAATTGGATTGTGTGGGAAGAAAGGAGCAAGTCTGGAGTGGAGCCATGAGTTGGCACATGTTCTTGATATAAGTAAACAGGCTATAAAATCTATAGGTTACAGCAATATATTTCCATTTATCCAAGGTACATAATAACAACATCAGTTCTTCACAACTCACTGCTTGCTGTGCAGTCGTTCAACCTACATATTGTTATAGCATGTAATCTGTGACAGGGAGATGTGCTTTTAAATTAAGGTCACTGATGATTTTTTGGCCAGCTGAACACTACACTGATCATGGCCAACTGAACTAAAACTGCTGTATGCAGTTTGGAGTAAATGACTTTATAATAGTAGGCTGTATCTGTACTACAAACTGATGGTTCTGTATGTACAGTTAGGGCATACAGTAAGGGAATGATTTGCAGGCATAGAATTATATAGATTGTTTTCCTAACCTGTAAGGGAGGTTTGGCTAACAGGTGTGCACCTGCACACAAGCACAGGCACACCAGTGTGTATGGGCGCATGCGCGGGTGCACACAGACGCACTCCAACGCGCGCACACACATGCACATCTGGGTGCCAAGTAACGAGTGAGTGGTCTTTCAACTAGTACCTGTTACCTGTATCTTATCTGTTCCAGCGTTCCTGTGTTTGACCCGGCTTGTACCTGAACCTTCCCGTTGACTTCTACCTGCCTTCCTGTGACCTCGGCTTGTGTTTGACCTCATTCCTGCTTCATGCTCCTGTACTGCGCTCCCCGACTGTGTACCGAACCCAACCTGTAACCTGTCCTTGATTCTGTCTCACGTTTCGGTACCTGTTCTGCTCGGCTGTTGATGACCTCCTGGCTTATGTTCCGACCACTACTCTGCCTGCTGATCCAGCAACACGGAAGTCCAGTCCTCGTTGCCCATCTGGTGATCTGCAGCTATCGGGTTCCTGCCAAGACTCGTCCTGAGCCACCTGCTACATCGGCCCTTGTGCCACTCTGTGTCTTTCACTCCCTGCCATCTCTACCAGGGGTGTTAGACAGGAGATGCAAGAGAAGCCCTCTCTGCAGCTCAGTCTGCACCATGTACGTGACATAACCATTTTCTATGGACGTTTATATTTAGTTCACATGCTGACATCTAGTGACCTTTTGTGGTAATGCACTTGCTTTCTCAAGTTAATTTTCCCTTATGTTATGACACACTTCCTTTGTATGTAATGCTCCACCCTTCTTCCTGTGTTTGTACTTCCTGTGTCATGGATGTAGTAACAAGCCTCATGTAGCAGGGCACATGTATTCTGTATCGTAGGCTACAGACAATATCATCTTTTGACCACATAAATACTACAACCCATTCATCTGTTTGTATCCTGTCATCTGCTGTAACCTGATGTTCAGAATAAAAGCATCTTGTGAATGGAATCGGTATTTGGTGAGTTCAAACTATCTGATGAGGATTGTCCTCAGTGATTATATCTTATACAGGCCAGGCATAGAGGTCTCACAAGGGATAGTCGCTTCACAACAATCGGAGTCAGAATAATGGTTCTATTTACTGTCTCATAGATCTTATTTTAGTGATCTTATTGAGGTGAGACATGCAAATGCCTTTTGTTTTAAGAAGGCTCTACTGTGATTACTATGAATGGAAAATATATACTAATCAGGTCCTCTAATGAAACCATACTTTTTAGAAAATCTATGTACACTGACAGTTTGGTGTGCATAAACAACCGATATTAAAGTAAGGCATTATGTTTTGGATATAACACCACCAGTTCCGCCTGAATCTCTATCCAGTCTCTCCTTCCTGGTAACATCTGTCATAGGTATACATGCCCATTTGTCCTTTGAGCTATCCGGAGCTTAGTCAAGATACTGCTTATACTGTAACCAAACGGGTACTAGGGGGATCTGTAAAAAAACTATGCATCCTTTTGGGCCAGCAATCCATCAGGATAGTATATTCCAATAGCAAGCAGAATATGATTATTCCTGTGTGAGCTGTCATACATTAGGTGTTGCATGGGTATTTGACCTCTGGACCTGTAACTCTTCTTTTTGGTATCAAGCCCTCACAGTAAGGACATACACCACCACTGATGTTAAAAAAAACATTAAAAAAAATCATCATCCCTTTCTTTGCATTTCAAATATGTGTGTCCTGGAGTAATGCTGTGGTCAGGCCTTTGCATCTACACATTTTAAGAATGCTGTGCTGTGAAAAATATTCAGGGTAGTCATTAAGTGACATTATAATAATGTGTACAATTTTGCAGTTGGCTGGGGGATGGATCTGGACCTAAGGGTAAGTCTATATGCTCACTTTGGATGCACATCTAAAATAAAAAACACAAATGTAATATATTGTAGATTGACAGATGTAATGGCTGTATTCATTTTCTTTTTTCAGACTTTTTTTTCCCCTTTTTTCCCCTTTTTTATAAAGTGATTGTTAAGGTTATTATTATTATTATTTTTTAATAATAAACAAGTTAGACCTGTGCATGGCGGAATTTTTTTTATTTTCGTTTTCATTTGTGAAATACATAATTTATAGTATAAATATTCATTATAATGAATCAATTCTTTTTATTATTTGATTGTTTAGTGGTAGAATAATTCATTATTTATTTGTAATAACGATTCGTAATTCGGAAAGTAATTTTTTGTTCAATCTATTAACCACTTCAGCCCCAAGCCTCTTTTTTACACTTGTTGTTTACAAAGTAAAATATTTTTTTTTTTTGCTAGAAAATTACTTTATATTGGGAACCCCAATATATTGGAAACGCCCAAACATTATATATTTTTTTCTAACACCCTAGAGAATAAAATGGTGGTCGTTGTAATAATTTCTGTCACACAGTACTTGTGCAGCAGTCTTACAAGCGCACTTCTTTTGGAAAAAATACACATGTTTGAACTAAAAAATAAGACAATAGTAAAGTTAGCCCAATTTTTCTTTTATTTTGTGAAAAATAATGTTACTCCAAAATTGCGCCCACTTGTGGTATGGCGACAAACTTTTCCCCCTAAAAAATCTCAATAGGCAATGTTTAAAAATTTCTACAAGTTACCAGTTTTGAGTTACAGAGAAGGTCTAGGGCTAGAGTTATTGCTTTTGCTCTAACTATCGTGGCAGCTCTTCACATGTGTGTTTTGAACACCGTTTTCGTATGCAGGCACCACTCAAGTTTGCGTTCGCTTCTGCGTGCAAGCTCGCCAGGACGGGGCGCTTTAAACTTTTTTTAAATTTTTTTATTATTTATTTTACTTTTAGTTTTTTAGTTTAAAAAAAATAAAATAATGGGTCACTTGTAAACATCCCTTGTAATAGAAAAAAAGCATAACAGGACCTCTTAAATATAAGATGTGGGGTCAAAAAGACCTCAGATCTCATATTTACACTAAAATAGAAATAAATAAACAATTAAAAATAATTGAAAAAAAATAATAATACATTTCTCCTTTAAGAGCTATGGGCGGAAGTGACGTTTGACGTCGCTTCCGCTCTCCCATGCCCAGGGGCCATCTTCCCCTCAGTCGGCAGCCAGCCAATCATGAGAGAGGACGTGAATAGTTTTCTCCACTACCGGCTGGTCGGGTAAGTAGCAGAGACGACCGTAGTACAGCGGGGGGGGCGCACCTCTCCCGCCGCCGATAAAAATGATCTTGCGGGAATCCACTGTGGAGACCACTTTTATCTTAAAGAGAAATGCATGTAGTTCCCAAAAATACCAGGGTTATGACAACTGGCTGCTGTCATAACCCTGGTATTTCACGTCAAAATACCAATGTACGGATACGACGCTTTGCTTGAAGTGGTTAACACATACAATAACAATATCTATTCTGCTGCTTCTCAAAACTTGTCTCCTCTGCTCAAAATCCAATATAACACCCTTTTGGGAATGCATTTTGCCAGTGATTGTGCTGTGTCACTGCTGCTGGTACCAGGAGGAACTTGATGTTGAGAGCTTGAATCCATTCACACACACACACATTATCTCTTCTGCTGCTTCTCAAAACTCGTCTCCTCTGCTCAAATACAACACCCTTCTTACTCAATTCTCAGGGCTGCACTTTGCCAGTAATGCAACCTCCAGCACAAAATGAATCAGCTGATTGGACTGTAAGATTTTGTTTCATTAAACCTTTACTGAATTAACGAAACATGCAGAATTCATTCACTATTTTTGTTACAATTTTTTTCTCATTAGTTGAAATTCGTTGTTTTTTTCTTCGGATGCACCCGAATGTTCGAAAGATGCAAAATTCGGCCAAATTTTGATTTGTTATGAAATTTCGATTTGTTACGAAATGAACTGCACATGCCTAAAACATTTAAGGAATGGCCCCAAACTTCCTCTTATGGAGCCTCCTGCTGGCAATCTTGGCTCCTTCTTAGTCACTTGCTATGGGGCCACACATGCAGGCTTGATCCCGAGCCAGGCTGTGTGCATCTATAGACACACACAGCATGGCTCAACTCTACCTCCTCTCCTCACAATGTATTAACGAGTTTCGTGCACATTTGTGGAAACACAGGAAGAAACACACATATTTGCCATATTTGTGGACGGAGCCTAAGAGGAATTTAATACACAGGGTTTACATACCCTTTAAGTGAAGTAACAACCTTGTCCTATGTGCCCCGACTGCCTTTGGATGCCAAATAGAAGAACTCAGGATAAGAATAACATTGTAACCCTCTTTAAAACATGAATGAAAAATCTAGTATACTGGAATAATTACTGTTGTTCAGTTCATTGTATGGTTCTCTTCCCAGTCAGCCTCTTTTACATTTTCTTGTTCTGAATTCATGAATTATTCATTCAAAGACATATTTTATCCAGTATTTACTGGTCACAATTTTAGCAAGTGTTTCCCACATAACAGAACATATCATAAATATCCATAAGATTGTAAATGACAGATAAGAATAACCATACATGATGTACATTTGTTCGAGGCCCTTGCTTGACACCTACTTATAGCCAACAAAAAAAATGAAGGAAAATGGTAATTATGAGATGGCATGTCTTTGGTCAGAAATATCATTGCTTGCATTGCACATATTTAAAATGCCTGTTTTAATCTGTATCCAGTATGCTCAGTTTACAAAAGATATTATGTCATGCATTGTGAGTCATATAGTGTCATGCAATTAGCTCTAGTATAATTTGCTTTGCACCTCACTGATCAGACCAGGATCACAATTTGCAATATGTTGTTTACAACAAGGATATTTTTTTCATTGCTTCTTTTCCCTAAAGACTTGATTTTTCTTGCTTTTTAATAAATAGCAATCAAAATATTTCTTAGGATCTCATATTTGGAAACATTCTGAAATAGGAAAGAAGATACTTGTCGAATTACATCAAGTAGCTCCTATCTAATAATTACTGAAAAGTGACATGGTAGAATGAGCAATGAGAGGAGGAGGTAGCAGGAAAAGGTTTTTGGTACTTCATAGTTATAGCAGGGCTGGAGATGTGATCATATTTCGTACCTAATAGGCTTAAATCTAAAAGCTAACACAGCAGGCTAAAGATTCCTATTTTCAAAAAAGCAAATTATTTTGAGACTAAGATTTGAAAATTGCAGTCACATGGCTAAAATAAAGATCCTTACTCTTGTGATAAAGCTTTTTGAATTAAGATAAAATTCTTCTCCACATGTATCTACCAAAAACGAAGGAATAGCACTTCTTGATGTAAAGCAGCCTGCAGATAAATACTTTTTTTTGGTGTTCAACCAGCTTGTTGAATGAAAAAAACTGACTTTATTTCCCCATCCACAAACTCAATGGCAGCGGGAGACTTCCCCGCTGTCAGAATAAACTGATCAGAGTGGCAGTTTATATCCTGTAGTGCTGATGTACCAGTGAAAATCCAACAGGATGATTGTATAGTAGTTTATAGACTAGATTTAGAAAGGGATGTCTAGTCTGGGCAATAGTCCAAAGGGGGAATATAAAAGGATTTCGGAAATGCGCCTAAGATAGGGCTCATGATGGGTAAGCGCTTGCCATTGGTTGCGGGCTGCTGCTACTGAACACTGCGCAGGAGGGCTTTCACTGTGTGGGCTATGAACAGATGGCTTTCCAGGATCCTGTAAGGACAGCAAATGCTGAACACTGACTAGGTACTGCCTGATAGTATAATGAGCGAGAGCCAGCTGTGTGTGGCAATACGATATAAAGGCTAGGATGTGAGCGGCGTTGTCTGCTGTGGTTCTGGGGCAAGCGGGTAGGAACCAACAATAGGCGTTCCAGGATATGCAAGAAGCCTTTAGAGTTTTGCAAGACAGTGAGTGGTAGACAAGCCGGGCAGCGCTGGCAAGGTGTGACTACAATCCATTGTTAGTTGAGACCAAGGGGGGATAGGAGTGGATGATGCATCGGCTCCAGGTTCCTGCTGGAAGAATGAGCCAAAAATTGAGGAGGAGACAGTACATCTGCTGCGGTATTGCACTTGGCAGGGATATGCTCAATGTACATGTTAAATTGGTGGTGTAGTGATGATTGCACCAGCCTGTGCAGGTAGGACATGATGGGGATTTACCCTTATTTATGATGTCGGCTGTTGCCTGGTCATCTGTGGTGAAGAACACTGTCTGACCTGTCCACATGTGGCCCCAGACTTGGGCCACTGCCACGATGTGGTATAGCTCAGACAATGATGAAGACCGTGCAAAACCAGGAATCGGGAAGATTTCTGGGGGCCAGGGTCTGGCAAACCAGTGATGGCCAAAAATTGCAGCAAAGCCTGTGGAGGCTGCAGCATCTGTGACTACATGTGGTGACGGAGCTGATACTGAGGGTATAAACACAAATATGCCATTCCAGTTGGTGAGGAACTCATCCCACATAGCTAAGTCCATGCTTGCTGCTGGGTCTTGTCTGGGGACGGGGTCGGGTGCTGCCAGCCCACGGCTCTTGGCGAGAAAGGCCAAGAGCTGGGAGATGAACGAGCGCCCCTGAGAAATAATCCTCATAGCCAAATTGAGCATCCCTATCAAGAACTGCAGCTGTCTTTTAGTACACCCCTTCGACTGGGTAAAATCGCGAACAACCGACCTAACATGGGGCAATTTGTCAGAAGGCAGCTAGCCTGCATAGCATGTGTATCCAGGACAATGCCTAACAAGGTGATGGAGTGTACTGGACCTTCCACTTTATGTTCAGCTATAAGCACACTTAGATTGCTGAAGACCGCTGCCAGCTTGTCTAGATCTACCAGGGGTATGTCCAGCCGTTCATTGAGCAGAAAACCATAGACAGACTATGAAGAGGCATCTTGTGGCTGCCTGAGAGCACACATTTGTTGTGTGGGCAGAAAATTGGCAAATCACGCAGAGTGGGGAATGAAGACCAGCAAAGTGTTGACAAAACAATTGCGTATCTGTGACGCTCCAGTCAGTACTGATCTGGAACTGGACGAGTCTTGCCCCTGCTTTGGCTGAGAAAGCCCAATGGTAGTTGTAGAAGGCAAAATAACCATATTCGTAAGCAAGACATAACACTACATGAAGGTATTAATCCAGATCCTCCTTCCTGCTGGGTGAGGCTGAACAAAAGGATGTCTCTGAACATCCCAAAGGTCAGGGCAAATGCAGTGGCTGACAGCTTCTGACTGAGCCTGGGGTCAATCAACTTGACAAGCACTGAGACTTCCCCTTGGTGTACTTGCAGAAGGAGAAGCTGTCATCAGGACTAAGACCGGGTTAGGGATGGTCGAGTGTGGGCGAACTTTCCAAAGTGTGACTCTGGTCTTGTCGTCTAAAACTGCTGTGGTTAAGGAGGAGACCAAAGAATGCAGCTGGAAATGGATCGCAGGCATGTCTGCTGGGTGTTGGACCCAGCTGCAGCTGGAGGCTGGAAGAGGAGCCAGAAGAGCTCTGCCTTCCTAGCCATAGCGGCAAAGGGAATATCCCTGCTTCTCAGCTCAGAAATGTGTTTGGAGATGGTCCATCCCCTGAGGAACTGTACGCTGCCGCAATCTGAGCCCGCGGAGGGTGACAGAGGGGCAGGTGTGAAGTGCTCGCTGCTGCCTGCGACATGGCTGCGGCTAGGCAGGGGTGCTCATGTTAAGAAGAGTCATAGCCATAGGATAGAGAGCAGAGCGGTAAGGAGAAAACTCAGAGAGGGGGAAAAAGTGGAGAAGAATAGGAAAAGGAATGATAGGCGTAGACAGGAGCTGACCATGTTCTGTTGTGGCAAAACTATGTGGAGAGAGAATTTAGAAAACTCTGAAGAGTGAGAGGTGACCGAGGTGAGCCAGGAGGGGACAGGCCAGATAACCGATAGCTCAGGTGCCTGTTTGTGGTGAGCACAAACCTGAAGACCAGAACACCAGGGCCTATTGGAGCATGATGTATGCTCGCCCTGCTAACACTTGCACTGCCAGCAAATCTACTGTTAAGCAACTTTGTCTGCGAGGTAAAGGGTCACCCTTTGAAAACAGTGTGTCATGTATAGACATATGTGACATAAACTAACGTCTGGAGAGCACGTCCAATGATGTATGTGAAAGGGTGCTGCAGAATGATGTGATAGAGAAACGTGTGAACTATGCACTTGACTGACGTTCTAGTAGTGAGTTCCTGGTTCCTGGTAGTGAGTTCCTGGTCAGGATCGAACTCAATCGATCAGGAACACCTGCAGTAGGGGTGACATAAGTGCAACAAGATTCCTTACTCCTTTCTCTATTTTTTATTTATTTGTCTCCCTTTTATGTGACTGCCCCTGGTGAAGATGCAATCATTGCGTTTTTTTTTTCGGGGGAAATATGTCTAACCTGGTACAGGGTGGAACCTGAACTTGATTGACCTGCGGGAGAAAGGCAGAAGAAAAAATAATGAGTGGCTCGTATGAATGCCACTGGAGCAGAGTGACCGATTAAGTGCCACTAAAATGAAGTGTGACCATGTGAGAGCCAATGAGTTTGCTTGCAGTGATTTGCAAGAAGTTGTGTTGAGATGTGTATTTGCAGCGTTTCCAAGGAGTTTAGGCTGAGATGCATGTTTAGCAGTGTAGCAAATGTGTAGCAGCTGTGATGCCTGTATGTAGCAAATTTAATGAGTATATGCGGAGATGCGTGTTTTTTGCAACGATTGCTAGATGCGTATTTTTGCAAGGATTGCAAGAAAGGTAATCTACTAATAGGCGAAAAGAAAAGGATATCAGAAATAGTATGTGGAGGAATGAACTGTGGAGGGCCATAGGCATACTGAGAAACTAATCGTAGATTTATGATATGGTGTGTAATAAACCGGTGTGTGGAATAGTGGTGATGTGAATCGTGTCACCGGAGCGACCAGGTTTGGTTTGGAGAGTGATGCACGTAGCTGCTGACACAATATGGTGTCAATGATATGGGTAACAAATCATAGAGTATGGTACTAACCGCTACAAATCAGTGCGAGTGTTGCAAACCGTTGTGCCACCTGTGTGACTAGGTTAGTTTTGGAGTGTGTTGTACGAAGTTGCTGACATGATCCGAATCAATCAGAGCTATGATATGAATAACGAATCCTAAGGTATGGTACGAACCACTAAGAATCGGCAGTGGAGATTCTTGAAGCGCTTGAAATCCCTTCTGGAAATGTACTTTACTTTTAATAAATTATATTAGTCATACGGAATTACACAATGTAGCCCCTGCATGGAGACAGACTTTCCATAAGTTTTGGGACACATTTTCCAAAGGTTACATCTTAGCTGTCGGTTGACACCAAAAGCTTGGTTTATTCATAGAACGTATGCTCTTTTGAGTTCAAATTATCTGGTAAGCCTACATCTATTTCGGTGGTGGTGCTGCTACACTGGTGGTTTCAAGTTCCATCGTTGTTGTCAACATGGTGGTTTTATGATCTCCAAGGCTCTGATTCAACACTGTGGACTATATAATATTTTTCACAGACATATTTATATAAGCTTTGGATTTATTTCTTTAATCATTCACACGGCACTATTTACATGTGAGAATTGGTGTGATATATACCGTATTTATCGGCGTATAACACGCACTTTTTCCCCTTAAAAGCAGGGGAAAATCGTGGGTGCGTGTTATACGCCGATCCCCCGAAATTCTGAGCCTCTGGGCGTCTTTCAGCCGCCTTCGGCTCTTCAAGGCGACTTTCGACCACCTTTGGCCGTTCTCGGAAGCTTCCGGCCGCCGAGAAGAGCTGAAGGTGGCCGAAAGCTTCCGAGAACGGCCGAAAGCTTCCGAGAAGAGCCGAAGGCGGCCGGAGGCGGTGGCATTTAAAAAAAATAAAATAGACACGGCTGCAATGGGGGACAAGACTGCAATGGGGGGACAAGACTGCATAAGGCTGCAATGGGGGACAAGACTGCATAAGGCTCCAATGGGGGACAAGACTGCACTGGTGGACAAGGCTACATAAGGCTGCAATGGTGGACAAGGCTGCATAAGGCTGCAATGGTGGACAAGGCTGCATAAGGCTGCAATGGTGGACAAGGCTGCATAAGGCTGCAATGGTGGACAAGGCTGCAATGGTGGACAAGGCTGCAATGGTGGACAAGGCTGCATAAGACTGCAATGGTGGACAAGGCTGCAATGGTGGACAAGGCTACAGATGACACTGATGGGCATATAAATGTAAGTTTTTTTTTCCCTTAAACTTCCCTCCTAAAAGTTTTTTTCCTTAAAATTCCCTCCTAAACTTGGGGTGCGTGTTATACGCCGGCGCGTGTTATACGGCGATAAATACGGCAATTTGTGTTATAAGTTTTGTCACTATTTGCTTGTAATCATTGTGTATAGAGTTTATGGCATTAGTCTGGCTAGATAACATATAGGGGGCGCTATTTAACAAAAAATTAGCATCAACATGAATAATATCCCTCTCATTAACAATCAATAATTTGACACTCTTTAACATATATCATATGTGCAACTACTCATAGTACATTCACCATAATATGTACATAAAATTGATTTAAACAACAGTTCACACATTCATGTGATAACACCCCAGTGACAGCAATTGCTGCAACAACTATAGTGTAAAAGTCCTTGAGATTTAAACTATTCCAAATAAAAGTTCCTCTTAAACGTGATTGTCACACACAAAACGATGACAGATCTTTCATGTAGAGAGATGTAGCCACAACCTTCCACGTAATCCTTCACCACAACCTCGATTATCCACACCAAATAAGTGATTGTAATATGATTCAGCTTACCAAATTTTATTGACCACTTTATTAAAAAAGTTAGTCAATTATCGCTTCTGCAGGATTGTGTCTGCTCACATGCTTTTAACCTGTAGACAGTTTCAGCAAGTGCTGTAAGTAGAAAACAGATGGAGAGCCTCCATAGCGTAATTCAGTTTTATTAAAAAATAAAAAATAATACACAGCCAAATGGCTCCTTACTTGAAAAAAATGCCTTTCTCTCTGCACTGGGGCTGCTGGCGTTAATCTCAGACGAGCTGCAATACCGAAGGTATCCACACTATCCACTACAGATGGTGTGCGTTCCACACACTCGCGCCGCTAGCCAGAATGAGGGGATGTACTGCATGACCTTGCACTGCCTACGATGTATGTTTCGTTAGTATAACATCTTTCTGGGGGGCGTCCCCCTGAAGACGTTATACTAACGAAACGTACGTCACCCCACACTATATAAAGCTGCTTACAGGGCGGCCATATGTAGTGTGTTATAGTGGAGATAGATTAGGCAGGTTAATTAGTGTGCATTGTAAGTGCATTGTTAGTGTGTGTTAGTAGTGCATTTAATACAGTGCAGTCAGTGTAGTGTATACAATACAGTGCAGTTATTTTAGTGTATATAGTACAGTGCAGAGTATATAGTGCAGTGCAGTGTATATAATACAGTGTATTGAAGTGGTTAAGGGGAACAATATAACAGAATAAAAAAAAAAAAACACTGGGGTCTCCCAAAATCCATACCAGGCCCTTTGGGTCTGATATGAAAACACTGACTGCTCTCTCTTCACTTTGATAGCTCTCATATAGGCAAGGGCAGGGCCACCCTGTGATGTAACCAGGCGAACCCACCCCTTCTGACCTCATGTGGGGACAGGGCACCCCAAAGCACCCACCCCCGATGTTGAGGGCATGTGGCCTTTTATGGTTCAGGAGGGGGGGGCGCTCGGTTGCCCCCCCTTTTTCTGACCTGCCAGGTTGCATGCTCAGATAAGGGCCTGGTATGGATTTTGGGGGCAGCAGGCAGCAATACATTACAGCTGTGAGCAAGTTTAAATTAATTTTTTTTGTTTAGAAATGTCATTATTGCTCCGGAATGTTCTATACATCCCACAGATATGCCACTTTACAGGCAGACAAAGGGGGCCCCACAGTCAAAATATTTAAAGGAATATTTCATATGTATTGTCAGCAATTTTTAATGTCATTTCATGCTTTTTCTTTCTTTAGAAATGTCATTTTTGATGCGGCATGTTTTATACTTGCTACAGATGGCCACTTTATAGGTAGACTAAGGGGATCTCCCCGGGCATTATATTTAAAGAAATTTATCATTTTTATTGTTGTACTATAAGCATCAATAAAATCATTGCTCCTTGCACATAAGCCTTCAAAATGGGGACTTTTGATTTTTCAAGTTTGGGTCCTATAGACTGTAATAGGGTTTGCCGCTCAGGTTAGAACTTTTTCTCTGTTTGGGAGTTCTGGTGCGAACCGAACAGGGGGGTATTCAGCCCATCTCTAATGAAGAGCAGACACAAACTCCATTCAATAACTTTACATGGGAATGAAATAAACATGGTTTTTAAAACGGGATGAATCTCATTCCCCCAAATTGACACCCTTCAACCAGGCAGGGTGTGTCTCTTGGTGCTCATAGGCATGTCCTATCCCATTATCCATCTGAAAACAGCCTGATTTTGCAATTGTCATCTTATATCTATGGGTACCCAGAGGGTACTGTAATGAGCTGAACTGGAAGAAATGCTTGTTCAATTCGATACAGGCAATGTAATGGCTGACTAAACTATGATCATTGGAGTAAATGTATATATATTCTTAAATAGGAGAGCCAGTTTTAAAAAAATTTTTTTAAAAGTCAGCAGCTGCAAACACTGTAGCTGCTGACTTTTAAAAAGCAGACTTACCTGTCCAGGGCGCCTGCGATTTTGGCCACCCGAGGCTGACCCGTCCCTCGGCTCTCGAGTCCCGGCGCCGCCATTTTAACTAAGGGAAACAGGCAGTGGAGCCTTGCGGCTTCACTGTCCGTTTCCTACTGCGCATGCACGAGTCGCGCAGCGCTTTGTGAATGGGGCGCGCTGTGTTCTGGGACACACAGTTCCCAGAACACACAGCGCCCCATTACCCAGAAGACGCCACACGGAGGAGAGAAGACCGAAGATCACCACGGAGGAGGAAGAGGCAGATTAGGACGATGTACCTAGCAACAGGCATTTCTGGTAAGTTAAAAAAAAAAAATTTCATTTTTTTCTGATTTTTTTCTAAATTTTAATGTATTTTTGTTTTTCAGGGTGGCCCTCCACTTTTTTTAGATCATACTTTGATTATATACCATTGTAACCACACCACAATTCAAACAAGCAAAAAATAAAAAAGCAAAAATGTTGTTCTTCAAAAAGATTTCCTGCCATACACGGTGTGGGAATGTTTGTTAGATATGGTTTCGGACTTAAAGCTGAGTTCCAGGGAAAATTCAAAAGAGGATCTCGTTTTTGTTTAGGGCACCTGTAAATGCAGTTTTACCTACCTTCTCTTCTATCAGTCTCCTAAAGTCGCTGCTCTTGGTGAGCCATCTGTCACAGACTCACTGATGTTATCACATATAATACAGGACCGGCAGTCCTGCACTGTAAGTGAGGAAGCCAAGAAGTTCACAACCTGGTGTAGGAAATTGAAGAATGCCGCCTACTGGGGAAGTAAGGGATAACATAAGTAAAGTTACTTTTTAATTGTACCCTAGGCAAAAATTTGCATTTAAACCTTTCAGGACAAGGGGGTCCCTATTTAGTTTTGAATTATCCCTGGAATTCAGATTTAAAATACTTTAATACTAATAAAATGGAAGAAGGCCACTATAAACTGTGCCTATGCACAGCTTATAGTGAAGTACGATTACATTAGGATATGCTATACTTCTTAATTTCAAATACACCGAGCTGTGTGTAAATCTTATAATGTAATCTAATCCCTATGGCAAAGCAACAGTTAAGGCAAAACATAATAATCCCACACCTCGAGGCAATCAATGTAATTACTATTTTCCTCAATGTAATTTTCTAACTACATGTAAACCTTAATAGATTTGTAGTGATCAAGAATTTGATTTCTTTTTCCCTTAAGCTTCATAAAAATGTGTTTTGTAGCTATTGAGATAATTAATTCAGACAGAAACAGCTACTTGCATACTTGCCCTTGTCTCCTAAAAGGTTGCTATTGAAGGGGTTTCTGATTTATAATATGCAGATAGAACACAGTTGATTTTGACAAATAGTGGGTTTTGGTTGCATGTAATAAAACAGATACAGCAAATTATATGTGGCCTTGTGTATGCAAACAGTAATGGTGTCTCCCACAGTACTCAGTTAGATAAGTATGTTGTCTTACCCGTACTAGAAGAAAAAGTAGCAAATGCAGGACATTTTAAAGCCAAACTCTGATCAGCAATAAAAAAAATGGCATTAGGGTACCCACCTTTAGTATATTCATTACTGCTCAGTTCATCTACAGGGTGTAATGTATTTCTTGCTCTCAGGGCATCTGGTCATTTTACTTGCTCCTACTACAGCCTTGCATGTGTTAAGTTGTCAGGGTAGGAGGTGTTTGCTTTTATCTTCATTAGCCAAAAAAAGCTTTTCTGCTTGCTCTTGTGATTCTGTTGTCCACTTTGTTACTAAGGATGTAACTGTGGATTTGGCGTTACAGCTCTTCCACCCATGATGTGAGCATTCTATGATGGATCAATGAGAAATCTCTCTTGAACATGGCTGGTTTCCAAAAATATATTTCAGTGGCTAAATATTAATACTGGGAAAGACCAGCAGTAAATCTGGAGGACAGTTCAATGGAAGATGCATCGAAAGGGTTTCTAAAATAGAACCTGCGGACCTCAACACAGGGAGTTCCCTGTGTACAGGAATGTGTATTGAGCATATTAAGGCACAGAAGATATAACTTCCCTGGTCTATGGTGTGATGTAACAATTTGCGCTGGGGTACTGCTGGATCCAAGTGAAAATGGCAAAATGGCAAATTTAAGGATACATTTCAAATATTTACCATTCTAAGGACAATAATTGTAAGGAATGACTGAAGCACAAGAGGGAACACAAGTATTCAAGTATTCATTTTGTTTTGGTTGACAATGATAACGGCAGTCTGGGTATAAGGCTAAGTGGCATATTTTAACAGAGAATGGATATCACTACCTGTTCTCACTGTGACTGAAAATATGGAATCCAAAACTTTGAGTTGTCAACAGAACAGGATCAGGTAATCTTCGAATGAGGACATTTGTTCTAGTTACATCTAGAGATGAGCCTAATGTTCGGACTGAATCTTGGCTATTTGCTGTATTCGAAAAAACATTTGAACATTTACCGATTCAGTGAGAACGAAGCGTCCTGTATAATAGTGGTATTACTACACCAGTGGCGTAACTGGCCTCATTTACTTACATGGTCAGGAAGAATCCCTGGCCATGTAAGCAAAGCGGAAGGAGGGGTGGTGGCATCACTATTCAAATATGGCTGTGGCCATAGACCAGATATGGCTATGCCCATATTTGGTCAGTGATGTGACCTTGCCCCTTACAAAAATTACCTAAGGACACCTCTGGAGAGCTGCCATATGTACCCTGAATGGTGAATTGGTGTATAGGCCGTATTTTCTTTGAAAAATCATCATGATTGAAACTGAATTTGAAACCCAGTTAAAAATGTGTGTGCTCATATTCAATGACTTTTTTTTTTGTAAATGAGTAGGGGGCTTGCCAAACCTTGCCAGTGTTTCATACAGTTTTTTGGAGGAGCCCTGTCATTTTTGAAACATGTATAGCAAAGTGACATATAGAGAAAATACCATTAATTCACCTTTTCCTGAAAGCTTTGTTTATTTTGTAAATAATGCAATGGACCCCCCCCCCCCCCCCCCCCCACACACACACACACACACACACACACACACACACACACACACACACACACACAATCCTAAAAAATCCATATCAGATCACTGTTCCTGATTTTTTTTTTTTTTTTTTTTGGAGGGTTGCACGTTGCATTATTTACTAAATAAAGGACGCTTGCAGGGAAATGTGAATTAACAGCTTTTTACATGGCTTTTTTCCTTTGTAAATTAAACTTTTGCTATACTAGTTTGTTTACATGGTAGAGATTCTCGACTTCAGGTATAAAAAGGCAGATTTAGGGAACCCCCTAATCAGTTTTTTTTTTAAAGGAATCATGCATTTTAATGTTGCACTTTCAGCATTATTAAATTATTTACTCTCTTTGTAAAAAATTCTTGAGCATTGGTACATGTCCACTGGGGCAGTATCCGGCCCCAATGTGCTTTTTTGCCTATACCTTGTCTGTAACTCTTAAAAATAAGGAAGTTGATTTGACAGATTCAGAACACATTTACTTCAATGGGGTTCTAAATTAGCACCCAAAATTTTTATATTTTTGAAGAACTGCTGCAAATTGAGCCCATATGTGTTTGGCTTATCCCTGGTGACAACTATCTGGAGAGATTATCTGTTGTTTCTACAGGACTTTGAAGATAAAGAAATTATTGGCAAAAAATATATTTAAACATTACCTGCTTTAAGCAGAATGAAAAAAAAAAAGGTTTTGCCTACTTTGACTGTAAAGATACTTTAATAAATTAATCATTCCTTCAGACAGTACCCCAAAAAATCCATAATTTCGAAAGGATATATATATATATATATATATATATATATATATATATATGTGTATATATATATATATATATATATATATATATATATATATATATATATATATATATATGTGTGTGTATATATATATATATATATATATATATATATATATATGTATATATATATATATATATATATATATATATATATATATATACTTTAATTGAGAAATACACAGCAATTTTTAAAGTGGAACCTCACCCAAAAGGGGAAGTTCCACTCTAAGCCCTTGTACACATGGTTGGATATTCTGATGGACAATGTCCGATAAGACCGTGTTGTCGGACAATCCGACCGTGTGTGGGCTCTATCGGACTGTTTCTGTCTGAATATCCAACAGACCAAGTTTTCCAGCTGGGCTATAACATTTTCCGACAACATGATCCGATCGGACTTTGTCCAATTGTGTGTAGAGAATTCCGATCGGACAAAGTGGCACGCATGCTCAGATCAAATTCCTAGACCAAAGCTATTGGCTACTAGCCTGAAAGTAGTCCCATCGTAACGAAATAATGTCACCACGTTCTGAACGATCGGATTTTCCGACAACTTTGTCCGACCGTGTGTATGCAACAGTTTCAGACAAAATCCGTCGGACAAAATCCAACGGAAGGATTCGGTTGTCAGAATGTCCGACCGTGTGTACAAGGCCTTCTCCCAACCCCCTACCTAATTTGGCATGCTATTTTATTAGAGGGGGGAGCTAGGAAATCTGAGCGGAAGTTGCCCCCCCCCCCTTTACACATCACAGGTCCCGGAAGGCTGTGGGACCATTCACAAACTGCAGCGTGGCTCGTGGATGCGAGGTAGGAAGATGGCTGTGAAGCCGCAAGCTATCACAGCTGGCATCCTACACTAAAGGAACTCCAGGGACACGAAGGAACCCGAAGGCTAGTGAAGAACTAAGCCTGGGTTACAAATGCACGGGATCTTTGAACAAATAAGTGTCCTTTTATTAAAAGTCAGCAGCTACAGAATTTGTAGCTGCTGACTTTAAATCAATTTTTTCTAGAGAAAATAGTAAGGGTAAGATAAGATCACAAGAGGATAATTGGGATCACTAGGATGAAGAAAGCTCTCCCCTTTTTTTTTTTTTTTTTTAAGGATCGATCCGGTCGGGTACCCAATGAGAACTTTCTTATCCCTTATTTCCATATTATCAACATTCATAAAAAAATAACATGAATGCTAAACAAAGTGATTTGTAATAGTATGTACAAGAATTTTTTTTTACTGTTTTTTGTAAATGTGGAAAACGAAATAAAAATACTTAAATATAAAATCAATTTTTTCTAGAGTGAAGAACCGATTTAAGTATGCTCATGCATAGGTATTGCTACAGGAGAAAGTAAGAATTACTTATTATTCCTGAGATTGAGCTGCATATGCAGATTTAAAAATAAAATGCATGGCAGAAAAATAGATTCATTTTAAGCATTTATTTAATTATTCATAAGCAATTTACATTTTATTACAAGATTATTTATTATGACATTTTCCTCAAGAAGAACAATTCACTAAATGTCTGCAGAAATATCTCTATTTTAATTAAAGGTAGCAAAGTAGAATTTACAGTTTTAAGAGATGTAGAATATGGGAAAATAATTTGAGAGTAATACTATGGGTTGGCTGATGTAGAACAAAATACTCAAAATTATTATTATTACAGCTATTATAGAACCTATTAATTTTGCTCCATTTTTCTAAATGGCATACCCGATGAACAGATTGTCTATGTCAGAAGAAAGTGAACAGCATTAGAGATTGATAAAGCAGAGTTTCTTGTTTCAGATACCTAACTCATCCCATTAGTTCCTGTAACAAGTCTGACTCAAGTAGTGTTGATGGTATAACAGGAGTCTCCAAACTTTCTAAACAAAGAACCAGTTTGCTGTCATTCAGACTTAAGGGGGCTGGATTGTGGGCATTGGGAGTAGAAAAGGTCCCAACGTCAGTGAGAGTAAACAATGCCCATCTTTGGTGTCTGTCACATACCTGATGGCTGAGCCTGACGTGCATAGGGAAGGCCTCTCCCAGGGGCGGACTGACAACTCATGGGGCACCGGGCAATAGGAGATCATGGGGCCCCCCCTGTGTCCCAGCCACACTGCCCACATTACATACATTGGTCTCTACCCCCTTTAGCTGCAGAGGCAGCAGCTGAGGATGTACACATGCTGCGGCAGGAATTATACCCCCTGTTGCTTTTGGTGGGTGATCGTGACCCAATCAAGGGAATAGGGCCACTCTGCAAACACCCAGCAACAATGTGTAATGCACGCAGTAGCATCATGCTAGTGTGGGATCAGTGCTGTGTCCTCCTCCTGTGCCCCTTTCACCTCTCCACAGGTCAGGGCAGCACAGTGCTTCCATGACCTATGGGGAGGTGAAAGGGGCACAGGAGGAGGACACAGCACTGATGATGTGGAGAAGTAATATGATAGTTGACAGAACACATCAGTCTCTGTCCCTCCCCTGCATGCCACAGCTTCACCCTCCGCCACCTCCTGGCTCCCAGCGATGTCCTCCACTTTCACTCCCCACAGTTTTACTCTCCTCTTCCCTCCTCAGTACTTTCCCGAGCACGGCCGGCTTTGGAACAGCGCATGCGCCGTTCCATGGTCGGCTCGCGCCCATCTTTTTTACGGGCACCGATGCCCATAAAAGATTTTAACGGGCAGCTCCAAAAAGGGGTTAACTGTACGGGCGGTTGCAAACACCGTGGGGCCCCCTGCTGGACACCAGGCCCTCGGTCGGTGCCCGACTGCCCTAATGGTCAGTCCGCCTCTGGCCTCTCCTATAACCCTAGCTAAGGGACCACCGATGTTGTAACTTTGGCCAGGAGAGTGTGGTCGTGTATGGGTGCCTGGATCATCTTCCGTGTGGTGGATGTGTCACAAGGGTGGACCAAAAGGTTAAATGGCAGGCTTTGGCAGGCCAGCAGATTCCCGGCTGGTGGCAGCAGGCAGCAGGGACCAGGCAGGAGCGTGCGGTGCGTGGGACATGCACCACGAGATATTGAAGGAAGCTGCCACAGCTTCACATACACACAAAGACAAACATCTGATTCAATCTTCATCTTAAGAATATAATACATTATTGATATTTTATTTTTACATTCTACATTTTGATATTGTTCTTGTAATATTTTTTACTTACATCACAGATTACTATTTCCCAACCTGCAAATGACAGACCCTACTCCAAAGGATATCACTCCCATTTACTCCCCCCACCTGATGATTGATATCCCTCCATGACCACCTCACACCCCCTGCTGACAGACCTCTCTCCCCATCCTGTCCCCACACACCCTCTCACCTGCTGACCTATGGATGGGGGAATCACTCCTGCAGTGTTATTGTGTTCTGCCAGTGGGGAGCCTTCCTTACCCACAGAGTACAATGATCAGTGTTGCTAACTATAGCTGGCAGCACTGATTATTTGGGGAAAAACCTGACAGGCTGATTGTACTCAAGTCGATTAATAGATTGACTTGTGTACAACCAGCTAGCCCATACATAGATCGAATATGGCTGGTCTCTGCTTAGTTGGCTTAATTTCAATCCATGTATGGCCCACTTAAACACAACGCAGTCCCTAAACATCCTTCCACAAACCTTTTAATTTTTCCTTCCCAGATTCCTTCATCCTCCTCACCTGTACATAGTGCCCACTGTCATACCCTCCACAATCCTCTCCTGTACATACTGCTCACTGTCATACCCTCCACACTCTTCTCCTGTACATACTGCTCACTGTCTTAGGCCGCGTACACACGCGGGGACTGTTTGCTCAACTTTGTCCGTCAAACAGTTTCAGCGGACAGTCCGCTCAAAATTAGCATGGACGGACTTGCCCACACACGACGAACGAACAGTCCGCTGAAACCGTGCGCGTACGTGACGTGAACGGCACGTACGATGGGACGAAAAATACGACGTCCTATACACTGCAATACAACTTTCAGCGTGTAAATCCTTTCTGAGCATGCGCGGAACTTAGTTTGACGAACAAGCCTACACACGAGGGGACTGTTCGCTGAAACAAAGTTTCAGCGGACAGTTTTTCGGAATTTCCGAAAAACTTTGTTCAGCAGACTGTTCGCTGAAACTGTCCGCTGAAAGCGCACACACGAGCGGACTGTCCGCCGAAACACTGTTCAGCGGACAAAGTTGAGCGAACAGTCCCCGCGTGTGTACGCGGCCTTACCCTCCACACTCGTCTTCTGTATATACTGCTCACTGTCTTACCCTCTACACTCCTCCCATGTACATATTGCCCACTGTCATACCCGTCACACTCCTCTCCTGTACATACTGCCTACTTTCATTAACTCTTCTACTGTACATAGTGCCGGCTGTCATACCCTTCACACTCCTCTCCTGTGCATGCTGCCCACTATCATACTGTCCACACTCCTCTCCTGTACATACTGCCCACTTTGATACCCCCCACACTCCTCTCCGGTACATACTGCCCCATAATACCTTCCACACTCCTCCCCTGTACATACTTCTCACTGTCATACCCTCCACATTCCTCTCCTATTCATAGTGCCCACTGTCATACCCTCCACACTCCTCTTCTGTACATACTGCCCACTGGCATACCCTCCACATTCCTCTCCTGTACATAGTGCCCACTGTCAACCCTACACACTCATCTGCTGTGCATACTGCCCACTGCCATACCCCCACACTCCTCACCTATACATATTGCCCACTACCATACCCTTCACACTCCTCTCCTATACCTACTGCCCCCATCATACCCTCCACACTCCTCTCCTGTACATACTGTCCACAGGCATTCCCTCCACACTCCTCTCCTGTACATAGTGCCCATTGTTAACTCTCCACACTCCTCTGCTGTTCATACTGCCCACTGTCATACCCTCCACATTCCTCTCTTGTACATACTGCCCACATTTATACCATCCATACTCCTCCTCTATGCCTCTTACCCACAAAAAACAGTTCTTTAAAATTATATTGAAAATCCTCAATGTTACCAGCTCTAGAATGGGTACACTTTTGTTAGTTCAACTAAAGGAAATCTTCTCGGTCCTCATATTTGTTCTGCCTATTATTAGTACTCATTTAATTTTGTGATTACTACTGTGATGTATAGAGGAACAGGGGGATGTCAGCTACTCTAATGCCCCATACAAGCGGTCAGACATTCCGACCACAAAATCGAATATGGCTGGTCTCTGCTTAGTTGGCTTAATTCCAATCCATGTATGGCCCACTTAACCACTACGCAGTCCCTAAACATCCTCCCACAAACCTTTTAATTGTTCCTTCCCAGATTCCTTCATCCTCCTCACCTGTACATAGTGCCCACTGTCATACCCTCCACAATCCTCTCCTGTACATACTGCTCACTGTCATACCCTCCACACTCGTCTCCTGTACATACTGCTCACTGTCTTACCCTCCACACTCGTCTTCTGTACATACTGCTCACTGTCTTACCCTCTACACTCCTCTCATGTACATACTGCCCACTGTCATACCCTTCACACTCCTCTCCTGTACATACTGCCTACTTTCATTAACTCTTCTACTGTACATAGTGCCGGTTGTCATACCATCCAACACTCCTCTCCTGTGCATGCTGCCCACTATCATACTGTTCACACTCCTCTCCTGTACATTGCTGCCCACTTTGATACCCTCCACACTCCTCTCCGGTACATACTGCCCCATAATACCTTCCACAGTCCTCTCTTGTACATACTTCTCACTGTCATACCCTCCACATTCCTCTCCTATTCATAGTACCCACTGTAATACCCTCCACACTCCTCTCCTGTACATACTGTCTACTTTCATTAACTCCTCTACTGTACATAGTGCCAGCTGTCATACCCTTCACACTCCTCTCCTGTGCATGCTGCCTACTATCATACTGTCCACACTCCTCTCCTGTACATACCGCCCACTTTGATACCCTCTACACTCCTCTCCGGTACATACTGCCTCATAATACCTTCCACACTCCTCTCCTGTACATACTTCTCACTGTCATACCCTCCACATTCATCTCCTATTCATAGTGCCCACTGTCATACCCTCCACACTCCTCTCCTGTACATACTGTCCACAGGCATTCCCTCCACACTCATCTCCTGTACATAGTGCCCACTGTCAACTCTCCACACTCTGATGTTAATACTGCCCACTGTCATACCCTCCACATTCCTCTCTTGTACATACTCCCCACGTTTATACCCTCCATACTCCTCTATGCCTCTTACCCACAAAAAACAGTTCTTTAAAATTATATTGAAAATCCTCAATGTTACCAGCTCTAGAATGGGTACACTTTTGTTAGTTCAACTAACATAAACCTTCTCGGTCCTCATATTTGTTCTGCCTATTATTAGTACTCATTTAATTTTGTGATTACTACTGTGATGTATAGAGGAACAGGGGGATGTCAGCTACTCTAATGCCTGATACACGCGGTCAGACATTCCGACCACAAAATCCGTCAAATTTTTTCTGACGGATTTTGTCCAAAACTAGTCTTGCATACACATGGTCGCACAAAGTTGTCGGAAAATCCGATAGTTTGGAATGATGTGACGTTCGTAACGTATGATGGGACTACGTAGAGGCCAGTAGCCAATAGCTCCAATTTTTTTTCTGAGCATGCGTGGGACTTTGTGCGTCGGATTTCTCTACACCCATTCGGGAAAAGTCTGATCGGATTTTGTTGTTGGACATTTTTTAATCCAGCTCCGATAGAGCCCACACATGATCAAATTTTCCGACAACATAATCCGATCTGACTTTTTCCGTCGGAATTTCCAACCATGTGTATGGGGCATAAATATACCACCGGTAAAAAAAGTGTCCCTGATAATATTTTTTAAATGTTGGCAACTATGCACTTGGGCACTGTCCAAGGACCACCAGGTCAGCAGGGGGCCCCATGAGAGGCTCCTGGGATCCTGTGATATTTAAGTGGTAGTAAACTTTGCCAACATTACTACTTTTTACCACTTTTTAAGCCTTGAGGTAGGATATGCCATAATGTACTAATGTACTAGTATGCATAGGGTACACTTACCTGTCAGACTGAGTCCTCAGGCGCTGCGCTATGATCAATCCGGTGGGTCCCGGGCACTTCCATCTTCGCCCGGTCTTCTTTCCAGGTTTGGTAACTTGCCTTGGCTGGGCTGCGTTGCTGTCACTCCCGTGCATGCTAATGCGCATTCTCTCTCTCATCCTCCCTCCCTTACCCCTCACCCCTCTCTCATCCTCCCTCTCTCTATTTAATTTGTTATAGCAAAAACTTTTTGCTTTTTTTTTATAAAAAGCCCCACCAAAATCCTCAGCACCAGGCCCATGATGTTCTTAATCTGGCCCTGCACATGGGACCAAACGACAGAAGCTCATTGTTAGGGCTTACATACCCTTTAATCTGAGGTTTATGTAGTATATGGTAGCCAGATCTATTAAGTTCTACAGAGGGTGGTCCTCAGCACCAGGCAATACTTGTCTTGCATGTTCACCGACCCAGTTCAGTAATAAGAATACTAGCAACCACTAATGCTGAAGATGTTAAAGACAAGTTCAGACTTCCAGCAGTTACGTTGTGTTCTGATTCAGTTTGAATATACTTTCACACTGAGGCGCTTTACAGGCACTACAGCGCTAAAAATAGTGCCTGCATAGTGCCTGTAAAGAGCCTCTCCTGTCTCTCCAGTGTGAAAGTCCGAGAGCTTTGAAGGACGGTAAAAAAAAGTCCTGCAAGCTGCATCTTTGCAGTGCTGTAGGAGCAGTGTATTCATCGATCCTAAAGCGCCCCTGCCCATTTAAGACAAGACAATGGGGCAGCACCGCCAAACCGCTGGCAAAGCGCCGCTGCAGTTTTGTGCTTTGTGGGCGGTTTTAACCCTTTTACGGGCACTAGCAGGGGTTAAAACTGCACCGCTATCGGCCAATAGCGCCGCTAAAACGAAAGTAAAGTGGCACTAAAAATAGTGCCGCTTTACTGCTGACGCCCACCTGCCCCAGTGTGTAAGTAGCCTTAATGTGACATTTTCATATCAGACTGGAGTATGTCTTTAATCTGTAATTAGCTATATTTTCTATTCTGCTTGCAATATTCTAATTTTCAGCTATAATAAACAATCTATTTTGAAGATAGCATGTGGTACATTCCTGATGATAAGTGACACAAACATCAACCGCTTACATATCATTAATGGTGACAGATTATAGAAAGCTGTGAGACAACTAATCAGCATCCTAGAAAGTGTCAGTCAAAAACTTCCAATGTTATTTTCATAGATTATTGTGTATCAGTGAATATAATTATAAGCACATTCATGTGCAAATTTATTTATTGACTGGACTGGATTAAAAGAAAAAAAGTAGGAGTGCAGTTTTTCTCATTGTGGGTTTTGAGAAGGAAACTGTTTATTTCGTGACAGTTACATAAAAAGAAATTGAGATTTGTTTATTAAAGGGAAATAGATGGTTCACTTTGCAAAGGAAGTTGCACAGTGCATGGGAATTTTCTGCATAGCTTAGTGAATGAGGTGAAGCTTTGATGATTTGCATCATTCAATCATGTGCAAGCAAAAATGCTGTTTTTTTCTTTACATGTGGATATTCTATGCAATGTGAAATTTCCTAAGCTCTGGGGAAAATTGCACTGTGCAACTTCCTTTGCAAAGTGAACTGCCTATTTGCCTTGAGTAAATCAACTTCTAAATGTCCAATCAAGTGGTATATTTCATTAATACGACTTTTAATTTGACTATTTAGTATAGCTACTGCACATCATCTTTACTTTATATACTGCCTAAGAAAATAATAATAACTTGAAAAACTTTTAATTTTAAACTTTGTTTGAAAAAACACTTTGTTGGCAACATCATCATTCTTTGGTTATTTACTAAAGGAAAATCCACTTTGCACTGCAAGTGCACTTGGAAGTAAAGTCGCTGTAGATCTGAGGGGGACATGCAAGATAAATAAAAAACAGCATTTTTGCTTGCACATGATTGGATGATAAAATCAGCAGAGCTTCCACTCATTTCAGATCTAGCCCTCAGATTTAGAGCGACTGCACTTCCAAGTGCGCTTTCAGTGCAAAGTGGAGTTGCCTTTTGTAAATAACCCCCTTTATGTTTCAGCAAGATCATGTGAACTATAATCTCAGTATTTTTTTTTTTTCAAACAAGATTTAAAAAAAAAATTGACGTGAGACAAATACAAAGTCTGATATTGCCGATCTTCTAAAATGTACGTTTTTTGCTATTATTGAACTATCTAAGAAACCACAATTTTCAGCTGCTGGTCAGCAATTTTCTATCATGGCAAGATACCTTTAAGGTCCTTAGTTTGCCAATATTCAATTCAGACTCTCCAATGTGACCAATGACTCTCCAATGCAATACAGTGTACAAACTACCATACCTCAGTATGAACAGGTTTCTGGAGGATGAGTCTGAATTCTTTTTAGTCTTCGATGCAAAAATATATTTTTCCTGCAATATATTTACATTTATAATTTTGGTAAAAGGTGGAGCTATTGTGAATTTTGTGCAACACACTGCTGCCAGGCTCAAGAGAGCTCCTCACAGGGTCACTGAGAGTGTTCCTGTAGCCTGTTTTATGTCTCAGTTATAAGTTCTCAGATAATTAGATTACTCACAAAAGTGAGAGACTTCACTATAACTCTGTTAGTGAGCTGGTAGGCTTCCTCCATGCATCTCAAGGCTTCATTTACAGTTTTTAACAGGAGCTTTTATTAATAATTCCTGATTGGTTCCTTTGGGACTAGAGGGATACAATGTGCTTAAGCCACATTAGCAGATGTTCTTTGCTGCTTAGTGAACGACTTTGTTACATTAATGAATCAATGTTAGGATCTATATCAATAAGCTTTAGTTTGCTTCACAGCTTTTATATTCTCATACAAGTCTATGGGAAGGTGAAACGTGTATCAGGTCAAAAATGTAGGTTAAGAAGAAGTTCACTGCAGGTCACCAATACATTTAATCTCAATGATCTCAGAAGCATCTTAAATTAAAGAAATTGTAAAGGCAGAGTTTTTTCTTCACTTTAATACATTCTATGTATTAAGATAAAAATCTCCTCTGTGTAGCAGCCTCCCTAATATTTACCTGAGTCCCATCTCTGTCCAGCGATGTGCATGCGTCCAATGCAGGACTCTCCTCCTGATTGCCTAAGATACAGCAGCAGCACCATTGGCAACTGTAGCTGTCAATCAAAATCAGTTAGCCAATTAGGAGAGAGAGAGGGGGTGGGGTCGAATGGCAGCTCCGTGTCTGAATGGACACACGGAGGTGCAAGCTTGGCTCAGGTGCCCCCATAGCAAGCTGCTTGCTGTGGGGGCACTCAACAGGAGGGAGGGGCCAGGAGCAGCAAGGAGGGACCCAAGAAGAGAAGGATCCGGGCTATTCTGTGCAAAACCACTGCACAATACATGTAAGTATAACACGTTTTTTGTTTTTTTTTAAACAAGACTTTCCAATCACTTTAATGTCAAACTCATGCCATCAACATAAGCCCAAAGACACATAAACATTAGATCTTACATTAATGTAAACGTATTTAACAATATCATTTTATTTTAATATTTTATTTAATTTTATTTATTTATTCAATATGCAGATTTCATTAAACTAACAGATATGAAGGCCCTTGCACTTCATGTTACAAGGTGACAATTCTCTGTCCCTGTCTGCCAGTTGCTTTCCTGCATTGAGCTTCTAGAGGAGACTATAATTAGGAATGGCGATGCTCACTGTGCCAACATATTCCACTGTTGACATCAGGAAGCAATAACATACAAAGGATGCTGGAACAAGTGCATAGTGACAGGAAGTAGCTGAAAAAGTTTTGAAGGTATGGATGGGGTTCGAGTTTGTGGTGACACAGGGTTCGCTGCAAACTAAATTGCCTGTTGGCCTGCCCACTGAATGAACCTCCGACTGCTGGTAAGTTACAGTATTTAGTGGCAGTACTACTACTACAATGTGACAGATTCTTATTGTTGGCTCATTGGTTTCTAGGATGCTGACAGCTGCTGGAATCCTAGCAACCAATGACGCATCCTTTGCCCCATTCAGGTACCTACCAGGAAATTTCCTAGCTGAATAAAAGGCTGACTGACATCATTAACCAAATATTTTCATCATTGACCTTAACCATATTTGCTTTATTTGGTATAGAATGTAATATGAGCATACTACTGGTAAATAATTGGAGTCAGCAGGCTAAGCTTTGGCAGGTTCTGAACCCACGACTAGTGGCATGTAGCTGAAAATCTAGAGCAATATCAGTTTCCTTTTTTCTGCGGGAACATGGAGGAACACACCTCCAGGAGTGTTAGGATGTGCTGGAGGGTCTATTGATGTTGGCTGCTGGGGGACTTATTGTGACTTGGGGGATCTATCCTTGCATGGTGGAGGGGGTTGGTTGTTGCTGGGGAGGATCTGTTGATGCTTTCGGGGGTCTTATGTTCCTGGAGGATTCAATTTTTGTTGGCAGAGACTTACAGTTGAGGGGGGGATCTTTAGTAACTGGCTGCTGGAGGGTCTATTTATGTAGTCACTGCTTCCTCAGGGCTATATCCTAAGCATCCATGTATCTTAAGGGCCGGTTCACACTGCAGGCGCGGCGAGGCGTCTCCGACTTGCCTCGCCGCGACCTGCGGCGACCTCAGCGGCGACTTGCAGAGGACTTCTGTATAGAAGTCAATGCAAGTCGCCCCCGAAGTCGCCCAGAAGTAGTACAGGAACCTTTTTTCTGAGTCGGAGCGACTCGAGTCGCTCCTCTCAGAACGGTTCCATTGTACAGAACAGGGGCGACTTGCGGGAGCGAGGCGAGGCGAGTCGTGTCGCCTCGCATCGCCCGCTGTGTGAACCGGCCCTAATACTGACACCCAAGTAGCAATGGTGGAGACAGACAGCATTCCATGTCAACACAGGCAATGCCCGGGTCACCTCAGTGGTTTCGTGGATGTTGAAGCATGTGAATAAATATAGCAATCTTATAAAATGAATGTGTCCAAATTGGTCAAGCAGCGGTTCATCATATGCTGAAAGAAAATTAGAAAATTCCAGCTGGTAATTGAAGCCAGGGGAAAAACCCCTCCTGAAGTCGAAACAACAAGGGTCCCCAGGTACATCCGCCTGCGTCCAGCCACGCCACCGTGAAATGAGTCGCGTGACTCATATCGCGTGACTCATATCGCAGTGGGGTGGCAGGACGCATGCCGACAACACTGTCTGATCGGACTTTGTCCGATCGTTTGTAGAGAATTCCGATCGGACAAAATGCCACGCATGCTCAGATCAAATTATGAGACCAAAGCTATTGGTTACTAGCCTGAACGTAGTCACGTAGTAATGAACGAACGTCATCACGTTCCGAACAATCGGATTTTCCGCCAACTTTGTCCGACCGTGTGTATGCAACACCAGTTTCGGACAAAATCTGTTGGAAAAAATCAGACGGATTTTGTGGTCGGAATGTTCGACCGTGTGTACAAGGGCTAAGAAAAAAAGCCCTGAGCAGTTTTATTTTACAGCTATGACTTTATGGTGCTTTGTCATTCTCTGTGGAAATTTCCTATCTGCAGCACTGTAAATTAATATTAACCATTCCCTTTAGTCTCTAGCTAAAATATATATCTAAAAAAATGATCATGGAGAGACCTATAGCACTTCACCAATATCTAATATGAAGACTTTAATTCAGATTCTCGAGACTGTTTTGACTACCATAATCATAACAGATGTCTTTGCAGTACTTATCATAACTTTGGCACTAAATGTACAAGCTCTGATCTTACCTACTGAAAGCATTGATAAGACAGAGTATGAGATCATAAATATGAATTAAGGCTGTCACTGTAATGGAAGCAGAAAACAGAAGGCATCTATCACACGCAGCGTAGTGTCTTGTACTAGGACATAATATAGATGTTCTTATTAGGTCAGGTCAGTTATATATAACATCCTCAGCAGCATTAAACCTGCGGCAAAATTTATTAGAACCCAACGTGCTGCAAACCTTGTTATGCTGAATTCAAGACCTGCTGGTCTGAAGGTATAAAAGCTGAACATAAATTGCTGGAACCCTACAGACTCTGGAAGATGCTGTGCCAAAAAGTGAATTTATAGAGCTGTTGTTTCATAAGCAAAAGGGTCAGTGTCTTCTTTGTATCTTTTAAGTGTTAGGCCTCATGTACACTGGGTGTTTTTGGACGTTTTTAGAGCTGCTGTTTTTGGCTTCAGATGTTTTTTTCTATAGTCAATAAACCTTCCAGCCGGTTATCCTAAGCCCTTGTACACACGGTCGGACATTCTGACAACCAAATCCGTTGGATTTTGTCTGACGGATTTTGTCCTACGGATTTTGTCCGAAACTGTTGCATACACACGGTTGGACCAAGTTGTCGGAATTTGCGGTTGCCAAGAACGCGGTGACGTAAGCCATGTACAGCGGGACTAGAAAAGGGAAGTTTAGCACCACGTCCAGCACCCTTTGGGCTCCTTCTGCTGATCTCGTGTTAGTAGAAGTTTGGTGAGAGACGATTCACGCTTTTCAGATTAGTGATTCAGATCGCTACTGCTCTTCGGTTTGTGCTTGTGTGTGCGTATCTGATAATCAGTGCGTGCAGTCATTAAGTATTTGTTTCTCATTGTGGACTATATCTTGGTATAGTACGCTTTGAAAGGCATTTCTTATTGTCTGCTTGCTTCTGCTATTCAGGTCGTTCTTTCAGGCCTTGCTGTTTATGGGTGCTTTCTGGTGTCCGTTCTGACGAGCCGACCGTTTTGAAACCATGTTTCGTCTACGTACTCGTTGTAGAGTTTGTGCTGTGCAGGGGCTTCATGTTGGGGTTCTTACTTTGACACAAGCCGGTCCATGAACAGGGAGGGGAGGCGTTTGTGGACCAAGAATTGGTTGCGCCAGCGTGACTAGTTCTCGCACATGCCTTTGCTCCGTGAGATCCGCGAGAATAATCCTGATGATTTCAGGAATTATCTCCGGATGACGGACCCCGTTTTTCACGGTCTGCTGGCTTTGCTGACCCCTTATATCCCCAGGCAGGATACCTGCATGCGGCAAACCATCACTCCGGAGCAGAGGCTCATCGTCACGTTGCGCTACTTGGCGACAGGGAGAAGCCTTCAGAACCTCAAGTTCTCTACAGGCATCTCCCCCCAGGCTCTGGGGATCATTATTCCAGAGACCTGTTCTGCCATCATTCATGTCCTGCAGAAGGACTATATGAAGGTAAGTTTTATCCTTAAACATCACATTCTATGTATTTCATGATTGCTAATGTCTTACATTTCTTTCCTCATTCCCTAATTACCATCATTGCAATATTCTCTAATTCATATGCTCTGCCCCTTTGTCCTCAGGCATATTTGCCTCACTAACTTCCCCACCATGCTCTTCTTGGCCCATAAAAGTATAGTCTAGTCACTTACCAATGTCTTTTGTCAGCTCCATAGTATTGTCTTCCCCTAAACACCCCATATAATGTCTACAGATGTGATGTGTGTGCTTCAATTCATGCAGAGTGACATTTTTTTAATTTTTGGGGTTGTGCCAAACTCATTAGGAACCCCCTCCCCCCAACTGCTAGCTTAGCTGATAGCAATCCTCTATCTGATGACTTTACCAAACCCAATACACACTATAACTACCTTTTTGATGATCACATTTATGGATGAATTCACCTAAGCATGTAGTGCAAGGGCCTACCTCAATACTTTCAAATGCTATTTTTATTTTGTTTTTTTAACATATTAATTATCTGGATATGTTTTCTTTTTGGGATTATGACACTTCTTACCTGTCCGGTGGGCTGCCAATAGTGTAACTAAGGAGGGGCTTCCCAAAGTATCACACATTATTTAGGCATTCAGCTCTCAATCAAGGGGAGAGGGTTACCTGTCCAAAACATCCCGCCTCATTTTTTTAGCAAGGGCCCATCAGATGGGAGGGGGGGGGATGGGGGAGGATGATGACTTTCATAAGGGGACCTTATACTTTAGGCTTTAAATACTCAGTTCCCAAAATGTTATACTAATTTTGACCAAAAATTTTGGTGACTAATCTGCTTGCAATGTTGATTTGTCAAATTACTAATTTTTGTTATTGGTTCACTACACAGTGTCCTTCAATGCCACAGGAATGGCAGACTGTGGCCTCCCACTTTGCCAGTCATTGGGACTTTCCCAATTGTGGAGGAGCAATAGATGGGAAGCACGTCTGCATTGTCCCACCACCCAACTCGGGGTCGTACTATTTTAACTACAAGGGGTTTAATAGTATCGTGATGTTGGCGGTAGTGTCTGCGACATATGAGTGTTTGTATGTGGACATGGGGCAAAATGGACGGATGTCGGATGGGGGAGTCTTTGTACGGACGGAGTTCTACTGGTGTCTCCAGAGTGGCAGTCTGGGCTTGCAACCCCTAGAGGAGAATCAGGAATTACTCCTGTTCGTCTTTATCGCGGATGAGGCCTTTGCCCTGGCGAACCATCTGATGCGGCCTTTCCCGATGAGGACCCTCACCCCAGAGCAGAGGATTTTTAATTTCCGCCTGTCCAGAGCCCGAAGAGTGGTGGAGAACACTTTTGGTATACTGGCCAGCCGGTTCCGCCTTTTTCTTATGCCTATTCACATGGCGGAATACAAACTGAATCACATAGTGCTGTGTTCTGCACAATTTTATGAAAAAAGTTTCTGTGAACTATGCGGTCTCAGTTGGCCAACAAGAAGCAGACTTGCTGGAAAATGAAGATAACCTCACGGCCTTGAACCTGCTCATCCTGGCTTGCCCCCCCAAAGCGCCCGTGAGGTTAGAACCCAATACATGGACTACTTTGTGGGTAGGGGGGCCATTGATATGCCAGACAATGTCTGAGCTGCATTTTAAGAATAAATTTTTCTCTGAAACTCCTTCGTTTACTGCTTGGCTTAGTTTTAGGTGTCTCCTAGGTATATTTATGTTTTTTCAAGTTGTGCCTTTTTCAACAACAGCGCAAACCCAAGTTCAGAGCGAGATGAGGGGACAGTCTCTTCTTCAGATAATCTTATTATGTTGTGGGTCTGTCACACACACACCTTTTTTTTGGTAACTAATGTATGTAGTGCATTACTGACCAAAATCGTGCTCATTTTCAGCACCATGGCAGGAAAATGGCATGATTGTCCAAATTTACACATCACTGTGGGTGTTTTTTACTAAAGGCACATCCACTATGCACTACAAGTGCACTGCAAAAGTACACCTGAAACTGCACTTGGAGTGCAAAGTGGAGTTTCCTTTAGTAAATCACACTCCTTCTCAGCACAAACTAAAATTTTACTCCAAATAAATTTTTGGCGCAATGAAAAAGGAAGCCACACATTGTTGATAATTAAACTTTTTAATACAAGCACATTCACATGTGCGTTTAAAAAAAGGTTTTTACAACAAACCAAGAAATTGTGTGTATCAAAAACAGAGTTTCTGTAAAATTTGGTTTACTTGGTGTTTTTGTGTAAACAGGCATCTATCAAAGCGTAAAATACAGAACACAGGAACTTACAAAGTTCAACTTTGAAAAGTGAAGACAATATCAGACATGAGTATGTACAAACTGGACTGATATTGCCTTCATCACATGGGGTGTGACCCCTGGAAAATCTAAATTTGGAAAATGCACACAGTGTGTCACCATGTGCTATCTCCCATCATGGGGGATCAATGTACATGCTTTGGGGCTGCAACCCCTTCATCTCAGCCACTTTACACAAAACACGTACATTGATCCCACATGATGGGAGATAGCCCATGTTTACACACTCTGTGCATCTTCCAAATTTCTATTTTAGAAAAATACAAAAGTTGAGTTTTAAAATAGCAAAACTAAAACCCTAGCTAGTTTTTGGTCTTTCACACTCTCCCCAAAACATCAATGATGTTCTTCATTTTATTTTTAACATCATTGATGTTTTGCTGTATGTTTTCCAAATCCCGATTGCACCCCATTATCTCCCCAATCAGGATCTGGGCACTTTCACTGGTAAAACGGGAATCTTCTTCCACATCACCTACAAAACAAAGCAAAAAAACACACCATGTAATAAAAATATGGTGACATACATTGATGAGCTTACCAGAAGCTGTGTTCTCCGACACTCACCTGTTGTGGTGACAATTTGGCCAACCTCAACGATCTCTCCTTCCTCCTCCTCCTCCTCCTCCTGCTCCTCTGTTTCTGGTTTTGGAATTTGGCCTTCTTTGGGAGGGGTGTGGTCCCTGGTGTCCTCATACTTGCCGAGTCTTCTCTCCCCTATGAGAATGAAAAAAAAAGAATAATTAGCACACAGAGGGCATAATTAGGAATATGAAACATTGTTTGAAAGTGTTGTACAATTGTTTCTTTTGGCAGAGCTTCAAGGTCAGAACATTATTGGGGACACTGTGTTCAGCTGGAATACTTACCTGCAGAACGATGTTTCCTACGAACGAATGAAACCATGAACTTGAAAGTGGCCATTTTAAACTGGACAACATGAAATCAAAGCACATGGAGCAGGATGCAAGCAATAATAATCATATGAACACACGACAACTACTTACTTTTGTCAAGAACACGCTTGATCCTTATGTACTGCTCGTGCTCCCTCAGTTTCGGGTCTGACCCGCGCTTTCTCAGTTGATCCTTGGATCGGCATACCCCAAAATTCTTATGAAGACTCTTCACAACTTTATTCATGATCTTGGCCTTTCTGATATTTGAGTTTGGGTAAGGTCCATACTTCCCATCATAGTCGGTCCTGTTCAATATGTCCACCATCTCCAACATCTCTCCAAAAGACATATTTGAGGCCTTAAATCTTCTCTTCCTGGATCGGGCCTTTTTAGGCTCCGGGCTTTCCTCACCCTCCTCCTCGTTAGTGGAACTATTATTAGTGCGCACCTGCGTTCTCTCTGCCATGTGCTCTCCCCACTGCGCCGGAAGCGAAGGGCGGGGAATAGTCTAGAAAGAACATCAGGGGCAGGCGGAGTTTCACGCATGCGCACTGTATATAAAACGCAACACGCTTTTGTCGTCCGTACAATCGGTGAACAGAGGGAGAAGCTGACGCGGCGAAGGTGCAAACGAAGGTAAAATTTTGAACTAGGTTCATCACTAGGCTATACTGCTTCTAGATTGAGGCCTGCATTAGTGGAGTTTAGACTGACATTAGGGTTTGTCTTGTGTTGTGTCTTGCAGACATTATGGACGCGTTCAACGATCATAGCTTCCTCCCTCTGTTCATCGATAAATACAGAGACATGCCCTTCCTGTGGCAACCAAAACACCCACAATATAGTAACAAACAAAAGAGGCAGGCAGCAATGTTGCAACTGGTTGAGTTTGTGAAGCCGGTGGTCCCCAGGGCAGACGTCAACTATTTAAAAAAGAAAATTGGTAGCCTCAGGAGTACATATCTGAGGGAGAGGACCAAGGTGCTGAAGTCCATGCAATCTGGAGCTGCAGCAGATGACGTTTATGTCCCCACCCTGTGGTATTATGACAGGATGTATTTTCTGTCAGACCAGGCTGAGGTCAGAGAATCCCTCTCTACTCTTCCTTCCACGTGTCCTATGCTCCATTCCACACCCGATGAGTCTTCCGACGCCCCACCTGGGCCTTCCACTCAGGAAGAACTGGGGGATGCCAGCTTGAGCCAGGTATAGTATTGTTGTACATATTTTGGGAGTAAAAATTAATGATGTTAACTTGATTTTTGCTCACTAATTGCTGAGTTTTGAAAGTGTTTCACATATCAATAGACAGTAGTGGCCAAAACCTTTGGGACAAGAAAGAAAAATGTTGGGCACAGAATGATAGTCTTTTCTATTGGTTAACAATTTGCAACAGTGTTGATGTGAAATTGTGTGTGTTTGATGAACCAAAAACTCAAATGATGTCCCTTTTTCATACACAGGAAGAACTCAGCCAGGAACAGGAGGGTGTGGAATGCAGCAGCCAGGATGTGGCTGTGAAAAGTGGCAGCCAGGAGGAGGCGGGGTAAGCGGCAGCCAGGCAGTGGTCCGGGCAAAGAAGCCTCACTGAATGCCAGGTCCCTCCCCTCCGCCTTCCACACAAAAGGGCGAGAAAGGGGGGGAATGTTGAGGAGTCGGCCCTGAGGCTGATTGGCAGGGCAGGACTTACCATTGGGCTTGCCCCCCCAAAGCGCCCGTGAGGTTAGAACCCAATACATGGACTACTTTGTGGGTAGGGGGGCCATTGATATGCCAGACAATGTCTGAGCTGCATTTTAAGAATAAATTTTTCTCTGAAACTCCTTCGTTTACTGCTTGGCTTAGTTTTAGGTGTCTCCTAGGTATATTTATGTTTTTTCAAGTTGTGCCTTTTTCAACAACAGCGCAAACCCAAGTTCAGAGCGAGATGAGGGGACAGTCTCTTCTTCAGATAATCTTATTATGTTGTGGGTCTGTCACACACACCTTTTTTTTGGTAACTAATGTATGTAGTGCATTACTGACCAAAATCGTGCTCATTTTCAGCACCATGGCAGGAAAATGGCATGATTGTCCAAATTTACACATCACTGTGGGTGTTTTTTACTAAAGGCACATCCACTATGCACTACAAGTGCACTGCAAAAGTACACCTGAAACTGCACTTGGAGTGCAAAGTGGAGTTTCCTTTAGTAAATCACACTCCTTCTCAGCACAAACTAAAATTTTACTCCAAATAAATTTTTGGCGCAATGAAAAAGGAAGCCACACATTGTTGATAATTAAACTTTTTAATACAAGCACATTCACATGTGCGTTTAAAAAAAGGTTTTTACAACAAACCAAGAAATTGTGTGTATCAAAAACAGAGTTTCTGTAAAATTTGGTTTACTTGGTGTTTTTGTGTAAACAGGCATCTATCAAAGCGTAAAATACAGAACACAGGAACTTACAAAGTTCAACTTTGAAAAGTGAAGACAATATCAGACATGAGTATGTACAAACTGGACTGATATTGCCTTCATCACATGGGGTGTGACCCCTGGAAAATCTAAATTTGGAAAATGCACACAGTGTGTCACCATGTGCTATCTCCCATCATGGGGGATCAATGTACATGCTTTGGGGCTGCAACCCCTTCATCTCAGCCACTTTACACAAAACACGTACATTGATCCCACATGATGGGAGATAGCCCATGTTTACACACTCTGTGCATCTTCCAAATTTCTATTTTAGAAAAATTCAAAAGTTGAGTTTTAAAATAGCAAAACTAAAACCCTAGCTAGTTTTTGGTCTTTCACACTCTCCCCAAAACATCAATGATGTTCTTCATTTTATTTTTAACATCATTGATGTTTTGCTGTATGTTTTCCAAATCCCGATTGCACCCCATTATCTCCCCAATCAGGATCTGGGCACTTTCACTGGTAAAACGGGAATCTTCTTCCACATCACCTACAAAACAAAGCAAAAAAACACACCATGTAATAAAAATATGGTGACATACATTGATGAGCTTACCAGAAGCTGTGTTCTCCGACACTCACCTGTTGTGGTGATAATTTGGCCAACCTCAACGATCTCTCCTTCCTCCTCCTCCTCCTCCTCCTGCTCCTCTGTTTCTGGTTTTGGAATTTGGCCTTCTTTGGGAGGGGTGTGGTCCCTGGTGTCCTCATACTTGCCGAGTCTTCTCTCCCCTATGAGAATGAAAAAAAAAGAATAATTAGCACACAGAGGGCATAATTAGGAATATGAAACATTGTTTGAAAGTGTTGTACAATTGTTTCTTTTGGCAGAGCTTCAAGGTCAGAACATTATTGGGGACACTGTGTTCAGCTGGAATACTTACCTGCAGAACGATGTTTCCTACGAACGAATGAAACCATGAACTTGAAAGTGGCCATTTTAAACTGGACAACATGAAATCAAAGCACATGGAGCAGGATGCAAGCAATAATAATCATATGAACACACGACAACTACTTACTTTTGTCAAGAACACGCTTGATCCTTATGTACTGCTCGTGCTCCCTCAGTTTCGGGTCTGACCCGCGCTTTCTCAGTTGATCCTTGGATCGGCATACCCCAAAATTCTTATGAAGACTCTTCACAACTTTATTCATGATCTTGGCCTTTCTGATATTTGAGTTTGGGTAAGGTCCATACTTCCCATCATAGTCGGTCCTGTTCAATATGTCCACCATCTCCAACATCTCTCCAAAAGACATATTTGAGGCCTTAAATCTTCTCTTCCTGGATCGGGCCTTTTTAGGCTCCGGGCTTTCCTCACCCTCCTCCTCGTTAGTGGAACTATTATTAGTGCGCACCTGCGTTCTCTCTGCCATGTGCTCTCCCCACTGCGCCGGAAGCGAAGGGCGGGGAATAGTCTAGAAAGAACATCAGGGGCAGGCGGAGTTTCACGCATGCGCACTGTATATAAAACGCAACACGCGTGTGTCGTCCGTACAATCGGTGAACAGAGGGAGAAGCTGACGCGGCGAAGGTGCAAACGAAGGTAAAATTTTGAACTAGGTTCATCACTAGGCTATACTGCTTCTAGATTGAGGCCTGCATTAGTGGAGTTTAGACTGACATTAGGGTTTGTCTTGTGTTTTGTCTTGCAGACATTATGGACGCGTTCAACGATCATAGCTTCCTCCCTCTGTTCATCGATAAATACAGAGACATGCCCTTCCTGTGGCAACCAAAACACCCACAATATAGTAACAAACAAAAGAGGCAGGCAGCAATGTTGCAACTGGTTGAGTTTGTGAAGCCGGTGGTCCCCAGGGCAGACGTCAACTATTTAAAAAAGAAAATTGGTAGCCTCAGGAGTACATATCTGAGGGAGAGGACCAAGGTGCTGAAGTCCATGCAATCTGGAGCTGCAGCAGATGACGTTTATGTCCCCACCCTGTGGTATTATGACAGGATGTATTTTCTGTCAGACCAGGCTGAGGTCAGAGAATCCCTCTCTACTCTTCCTTCCACGTGTCCTATGCTCCATTCCACACCCGATGAGTCTTCCGACGCCCCACCTGGGCCTTCCACTCAGGAAGAACTGGGGGATGCCAGCTTGAGCCAGGTATAGTATTGTTGTACATATTTTGGGAGTAAAAATTAATGATGTTAACTTGATTTTTGCTCACTAATTGCTGAGTTTTGAAAGTGTTTCACATATCAATAGACAGTAGTGGCCAAAACCTTTGGGACAAGAAAGAAAAATGTTGGGCACAGAATGATAGTCTTTTCTATTGGTTAACAATTTGCAACAGTGTTGATGTGAAATTGTGTGTGTTTGATGAACCAAAAACTCAAATGATGTCCCTTTTTCATACACAGGAAGAACTCAGCCAGGAACAGGAGGGTGTGGAATGCAGCAGCCAGGAGGTGGCTGTGAAAAGTGGCAGCCAGGAGGAGGCGGGGTAAGCGGCAGCCAGGCAGTGGTCCGGGCAAAGAAGCCTCACTGAATGCCAGGTCCCTCCCCTCCGCCTTCCACACAAAAGGGCGAGAAAGGGGGGGAATGTTGAGGAGTCGGCCCTGAGGCTGATTGGCAGGGCAGGACTTACCATTGGGCTTGACTGGGCTCAAGCCCATGGGCCCCTCCCAATAGGGGGCCCCGCCGAGATACATAGCCGAGTGTACTCAGCTCGGCTCCACTCACAGTCACGCCCAGTCCTGCCCAATGATGGACATAACACAGGGACTGGGTGTGACTGTGAGCTGAGCCGAGTACACATGGCTACTCTCAGCTCCGCTCGGGACTGCAAGAGGACCCAAGAGCTGCCGAGATACAGAGGACTCTGTATCTCGGCGGCGGCATTTTTAATCTTCAAGACTGCAATAAAAAGGCTGCAAATGACACTGGGGCAAGGCTGTAAATGACAAGGCTACACTGACAAGGCTGCAGATGGATGGGCAAGGCTGCAACTGGACACTGATAAGGCTGCATTGATGGGAATTTAAATGTAAGTTTTTTTTCCTTAAACTTCCCTCCTAAACTTGGGGTGCTTGTTAGATGCCGGCGCGTGTTATTTGCCTATAAATATGGTAATGTATAGAAGGTAGGGCCCGAAAGTGACTCAAGCCCAGGGCCCCCCACCACCCTAAGTCCTGCCCTGCTGATTGGTGAGGCTTCTGCGGCCCTCCAAGCAAAACCCACCTACCAAGAGACCTTTGCCGCCTTGGTTGCGTGCAAGCTTGATAAAATGGAGCAGGGGCAACAGCTCTTGTGTGAGGAGGTTATTATACACACCCTCAACAAGGGTCTGTTGGGCCAAACGACACAAGAAACACTTGTGTGGTTTGGCCCATGCCCCTGCTCCTCAACCTCCTCCTCCTTCTGCCACACCTCCAGCACCACAGCCACAGCCTGGAAGGAAGCGTGGAAGGAAGACCAGAGAGTGATGACCTGGGTTCAGTCTGGTCTGACAGAAGATTCCTCAGGCCACCAAGTTTGGCGTTTAAATAGTTGATGTGTGCCCTGGGGGCTAAAGGCTTTGCTAATCTCCACAGTTTCAACATCGCTGCCTCCCTCTTTATTTGTTACTGACACCTAAATAAAGGTATTTTTTGTTTGAAGAAATACTTGCATATGTGTTTTACTTCAAAAAGGCCAGTTTATTTGTGATCAGGCAGGTACATTTCAAAAAAACTAAGTGAAATGAATAACAAGGGGTACCAACACTAATCAACCTCCTGTAGATTAAAAAAGAAAAAGAAAATATCAAAACTACAATAATGTTGTTGTGGTAAGTTAACACACAAAAAACACCCTAAAAAATGGAGAAATGAACAAACTGACAAAAAAGGAGATGTTTAGGAAAAAAAAAAAAATGCATCCAAAAAAGAATAAATTAAATCTAAAATTGTGTAGATGTGACGAAATCCAAAATTGGATTTCCGAAATGGTTAAAAAAGAGTCAGGAAATACGTTCGGGAGAAGTGTGTGTGATTATGAGCATCAAAAGAAGTTCCTTCTTGCAGCATTGTAAAGAACAAGAGAATGCGCTTCATGAAAGAATTTTTAACATTGCAGCGTGACGAATGTGCTATATCGCTTACGAGCAGTAGTTTTACCTGAACAAGCGCTTCCGTGTCAGAATTTGAATGTGAGCATGCGTGGCACTTTGTCCGTCGGAGTAGGCTACACATGATCGGAGTATGTCCTATCGGAGCAGTTTGTCGGAAAATATTTCCAACAAGTTGGAAAATTTGGTCCGACGGATATTCTGACGGAAACAGTCCGATGCATACCACACACTGTCGGAATATCCGACAAAATGGTCCGATAGGACACATTCCGACGGAATCTCCGACCATGTGTACAAGGGCTAAGTGTCCATGCATACACAGGCTGTTATCAAATGTTTTTGGCTGGGGGGGGTTTGGCTGTAAAAAAACAAAAACAAAACTAGTGGGTTCTGAGAGCAGTTTCTCAGCTGTAAAAACGCTCTAACGTAAAAAAATAAAATAAAATAAAAAAAACTGAAAAAATAAAGATAAACGATCAAAAACGTGGCTCACCAGTATATTTTAACATTTTTGATTGGATTGACTAAAGAACATTGAAAAACACTAAGAAAAGCTGAAAAACGTTGAAAAACTAAAGCTACTGGCGTTTTTATAACATTATTATAACATCTAGTGTGCATGAGGCCTTACACAAGGTCAGTCCACCCAAAAGCAATGTTTTAGTTATAGCTGGAGACTGGTAGTCTGAGCCAGCTCCAGGCTTCTGAAATGGCTTGGATACTCCAACAACCAGATTTCTGCATCTTCAGTTACAACTCTCTGGCTGAGAGCTTTGGGTGATCCTGTCCAGGGCTGGGACAAGGGGTGGGCAGGAGGCGCTGCTGCCCTGAGCACTGTGGTATCACATGAGGTGGAAGGGGGCCACAAGAAGATTGGTGGGAAGGGATTTGTGTTGGAAGGGGGAATTTGAGGGGTGGCAGGGGGTAAGTATTGTTCTAGGGGGTGAAAGCTGAGAATTTGTGCTAGGAGGGGGTATTTGGGGGGAATTTGTACTGGAATGGGGGATTTGAAGTGGGGGAATAAGATGTATACTAGGAAGTTATGGGGTAGAGGATTTGAGCATACAACAACGTCCCACTCTCGCCATGCTTGCGTGCCCCTGGAGCACACAGCACGGCGCTCTGATTCCCTGGAACACGCTGCATCCTTGATCTCGGTAAAGAGCCAATGATGAGGCTCTTTACCCATGTAATCAGCTGTGTTCAATCAATCGTTGGTTATTGGCTTTCCTCTCTTCACACTGACAGCGTGAAAGTAGAGGAGAGCCGATCAGTGACAATCTTCTCAGAGGAAAGGCCTGCGCAGATAATCAGAGCATTGATCATCAGGAACTTGATTATCAGTGCAGCGCCAACAATGCCCAGCAGTTATGCTAGTCAGTGCCAATCCGTGATGCTAACAAGTTATGTTATGAGGAAAGGTTGCAAGCACTGAACTTATTCTCTCTGGAGAAGATATGCTTGAGAGGGGATATGATTTCAATATACAAATACCATACTGGTGACCCCACAATAGCAATAAAACGTTTTCGCAAAAGCAACAACAAGACTCGTGGACACTCATTAAAATTGGAAGAAAAGAGCTTTAACCTTAATTGTTTTTAAGGACCGCCTCCAGCACATATGTGTCGGCAGAATGGCACGGCTGGGCATAAGCACGTAACGGTACGTTGCTCTTTAAGTGCCCAGCCATGGGTCGGGAGCGCGCCAGCGGCGGCGAGCTTACGACCCGGTCCTGAGCTCTGTGGCCGCGGGACCAGCGGACCTGATCACCGCTGATGTCCCGCGATCGGGTCACAGAGCTGAAGAACGAGGAAAGGTCTGTGTAAACAAACCTGCCTCCGTGCTTCCTACTGTGGCTGTCACCGATCCTCTGTTCCTTGTTATAGGGAAAGACGATCAGTGACGTCACATGCCAGGCCACGCCCCCCTACAATAAAAAAAAACACATAACGTCATACATAACCCCTCCTCGCCCCCTAATGGTTAACTCCTTCACTGCCAGTGTCATATACACAGGAATATGTGCATTTAAATAGCACTGATTGCTGTATAAATGACAATGGTCCCAAAAATGTCCGCTGTGTCCGCCATAATGTCGCAGTCACAATAAAAAAAAAAAACGCTGATCGCCGCCATTACTAGTAAAAAAATTATATTAATTAAAATAAAATATATATATATATATATATATATATATATAAAACTATCCTCTATTTTGTAAACGCTATAACTTTTGCTCAAGCCAATCAATAATCGCTAATTGCGTTTTTTTTTACCAAAAATATGTAGAAGAATACATATCGGCCTAAACTGAGGAAAAAAAATGTTTTTTTTTTATATATTTTTGGGAGATATTTATTATAGCAAAAAAGTAAAAAAAAAAAAATAAATTTTCAAAATTGTCGCTCTATTTTTGTTTATAGTGCAAAAAATAAAAACTGCGGAGGTGATCAAATACCACCAAAAGAAAGCTCTTTTTTGGGGAAAAAAAGGATGCCAAGTTTGTTTGGGAGCCACGTCGCACAACCACGCAATTGTCAGTTAAAGCGACGCAGTGCCGAATCGCAAAAAGGGGCTTGGTCCTTTGGCTGCTAATTGGTCCGGGGCTTAAGTGGTTAAACTACGCAAAGGGTTCTTTACTGGAAGAGCAGCAAGGATGTGTAATTCCCTTCCACAAGCGGTGGTCTCAGAGGGGGGCATTGATAGTTTCAAGAAACTATTAGATAAGCACCTGAACGACTGCAACATACAGGGATATACAATGTAATACTGAGATATACACACACACATAAGTTGGACTTGATGGAGTTGTGTCTTTTTTAACATCACCTACTATGTAACTAAGTGTCCATCGGTGATGCCAGTCAGTCCTTCCTTTCATCAGTCCATCTGTGCCTGCTCATCAGTGCCGACCATTAGTGCCCATCAGTGCCACCCATTAGTGCCACCCATCAGTGCTGCTAATCAGTGCCCATCAGTGCCACCAGTCCTTGCTGCCAATTAACACCCATAATTGCCACCTATCAGTGCCCATCAGTGCTGCCTATCAGTCTCGCCTATTTGTGCTATTCAGTACCGCATAACAGTGCTGCCTATCAGTGCCCATCAGTGCCCTTCAGTACCATCTCATCAATGCCCATCAGTGCTGCCCCATCAGTGCCATCAATACAGCCTATCAGTGCCCATCAGTGCAGCCTCATCACGCACATCAGTGAAGGAGAAAAACTACTTATTTTACAAAAAAAAATTAACTGCAAGAAAAAAAAAATCAAAATTGTATTTTTAGCAAATAATCTGTCAAAAAATGATAAAAATTTAATTTGGGTACAGCGTTGCATGACCGTGCAAATGTCATTTAAATTGTGACAGTGCTGAGAGCTGAAAATCGGCCTGGGCAGGAAGAGGGTGAAAGTGCCCAGTATTGAAGCTGTTAAACTTACTACTGTGTCACCGAGTTATAGGTCAGTTGTTTTTATTTCATAAACATGCATGCCTGTGCAATCTGGCAATTAAAGGATAATCAAACCTAAAACCAAAAAACAATGATTAACTGCAGCTCACACAATGCAACATATTTTTTCAAAGTTTTTCTTCCTGAAAAACTTTTGGTGATTGTGTTAGGCCTCTTAAAACTAAACACATGCATTATTTTAGAATGACTGTATCATGTTGGGATCTTGAGAAATGTGAAATTTACTTTTAATGACTATACTGTATATAATCGCATAACGTTTTTGACACCCTGGATAAGTTCTACCCTGATGGATTCCAGTAGCCCTGATACCATTTTTCAATTGTGGCAATGTCCTGGTAAAAACTTTTACCGTGTTCATCACTGACTGCACCTAGATTGCCAGGAAAGAAGTCCAAGTGTGAATGCAGAAAATTATTCTGCAGTGAAATGTTGCACTTCATTCTCTTGTACAGTATGCTGTAATAAATTTGTCAACCAGTTGAATATAGTTTGCGGCTCTGTAGTTATCAAGAAAATTCTCAGTGACATCCTTGAATTCTTTTTCGGCTATTTGCTCTGGTACCAATAACAGATCTTTGAACCACTTGTCATCAATGGCGTATCTGGTCTGTGGACCAACAAAAATGCCTTCCATAAACTTGACATCTGTTTTCCTTGGAAACATCTGTCAGATAATGAAAACCTTCACCTTCTTTGTTCATTGCATTTGTTTCCCAAATTTTTGTCCTCAGTTTCATTTGCATATGTAACAACAGTACCTGGTATAGCAGAGCTGCATTCCAAGCAGCAGAGTCACTACTTTTATATCTCCACTGATATTCCAGTTGTGCTTGGTGTACTGGATGTGCTTCTACAACAGTTAAGTGTTTTTGTATGCTTCTTTCATGTGTACAGCAAAGCCTGTGTTTGCAACTTGCAAAACATTGCTATAAAATGGTTTGTGATAGGCAAATTAAAGTTCTTTTTTTGTGAAAAATCTATAAGATACACCACAAAGTGTTTAGGTAGCAAAATATGTGTTGTCCAAGGTCATCAGTCCATAGCCATGTGATGGCTGTTTTAATTTTCAGCAAGGACTGAAAATTTCCAGTAAGTACAGAAAATACTAAGCGGCTCCTTATGAGCTGTCAGTTTTTTGGGGGGTCTTTTATGAAAAAAAAAATAATAGTGTATACTAGGCTTTACAAAGGAAAATAAGCTACAAGCACCATATGTAAAGATTGGTAAGATGCAATATATAATAATTTTTTTTGGTGGGGGGGGGGGGGGGAGTTGGATTTAAATATCTTTTAATGACTGTGAACAGTGCAATGTTCGGGGGGACCAGCTAGATCGCAGGACATAGGCTTTTCACTCAAAAGAAGGTTTATTAAAATTCTTCAATAATCCCCAGGTCTAACATCTTCTTCACTTCCTCTGAAACGGCCTTCCTTTGAGCCTCTGGTATGCGGTAGGGCCGGACAAAAACTTTGACTCCTGGTTTCGTGATAATATCATGCTTTATGACACTAGTGAGTCCTGGTAAGTCTGAAAATGTTTCTTTATTTCTCTGCAAGAACTCCTTTGCCTGCTGACTTTGGGTTTTAGACAGGGTATTTGTTACTTGGACACGACAGGGTATTTGCTACTTGGACACTCTCCACCCCAACCCGAGGCTCAAGTTTTTTCTCTAGCCAGGGAGGTCACTGGTTCCCTGTCTGTCCAGGGCTTTAACAAGTTTAACAAGTTTACATGATATATCTGATAGGGTTTCCTCTTGCCTGGCTGGTGGACTCTATAATTTACCTCTCCCACTTTTTCTACAACCTCAAAAGAGCCTTGCCATCTGCCCAAGAATTTACTTTCCACAGTGGGAATCAATACTGATACTCGATCCCCCACTTGGAAGTTCCTAATTTTGGCAGCCCTATTATAGACCCGTCGTTGAGCCTCCTGGGCTTTTTGTAAATGTTCCTTAACTAGTGGCATCACAGTTTGGATCCTCTCCTGGTTCACTTTCCCATTCTTCTTTAACAAAGTCCAGTAGTCTGAGAGGTCTCCACTCATATACAGGGCCGGCGCTACCACTAGGCGGACTAGGCAGCCGCCTAGGGCGCACTTCCGCCTAGGGCGCCCCGCCACTGGTGACCCTCTTCCCCCTCTGTCTGCAGCCAGCAACTATGTCTGTCTCCACACAGCAGGTAGCCGCTCCCGAGGCCCTCCGTACAGTCTCAGAGGCACAGTGGCTGCGGGTGGAGAACTCTGGTGCTGCCTGTGACCATCTAAAGGGATGCCGGGGATGCTCTTTGCTGGTGTTCTCACTTCATCCGGAGAACAGATATCCCACTAACACTGATCACTGTAGGAGGAGGGGGAGGGCGGGGGACTGCGGGGGACTGAGCACACTTCACCTCTCCTTCCCGGGATCCTATTCAGTCTGGTGCCGGCTGGAGCTCTGTGGGAATCCACTGATAAGAGCCGCATGTGTGATCTCCTGAGAGCCAGAGAGACACAGAGTCCTCCCGCTGGTTGTCATCCGCAGCTGACTGACTACCCATCACCATGGGGTAAGTGTGTGCCAGGACAACCCCCCCCCACCTGTATATGGTTCAGTCCTCCCACTATCACTTCTATGCAACTTTGTCTACTTTTGGTCACCGATGTGTAATAATGGGGGGGGGAGTCACCCTGTGTGGTAATATGTAATAATGGGGTTCCTCCTGTGTAGTGATGGAGTATTACTACCCTGTGTATTAATGTGGGGTTATCTGTAATAATGGGGCAACTCTGTGCAGTAATTAAGGGGTCACCCCCGTGTAATAATGTGGGGTCACCCATATGTAATAATGGGGGTCAACTATTGTGTCGTGACGAGGGTTACCCCTGTATATTAATGTGGGGGTCACCGCTATGTATAAATGTAGGGTCACTCCATGTGTACTGATATGTAATAATGGGGTCACCCCATGTGTAGTGATGGAGGTCACATTCCCTTTTCACTTTATTGAGGACTTGCTCCCCCCGAGGTGTTTTAGAGTGTGTGTGTTCCCACCTATCGTGTTTTAGTGCCGGGTCACACTTGTGCGATGCCAGACATCACATGTAATTTGCAGCGCACTGCTGTTCATATTACATGCGATGTTTGTGCGGGTGCGATGTCAGCCATACAGATAGAATGGCTGATATCGCACCACATTCGGTCCAAACACGCACAGGACCCTTTTTTCTGTTCGGACCAGAATCGGATCGCATGTGTGTTCACACATATCCGATCCGATTCATGTCCGAACTGTCAGTTCGCAGTGCGATACACAAGCTGAAATGGGGGTGTCGTTAACATATAATGACACTCCCCAGCAGTTGGCATACGGTGGTGTGAACTGCTGTGCGTGTCGAGTGCGATGCGGGAACCCGCAGTTGATTCGCAGGGTTCTCGCATCGCACTAGTGTGAACCGGCACTTAAGGAAGCCTATTAATATCAATGGGCAGCCGTGTTTGCATGAAACGTGCAATAAAGGTGCAAATGTGATTTTTGAAATCGCTTCACACCAATCTGCATTATATTGCAGTGCGGTCTGTTTTGGTGGGTGTGTTTGCTGCATGTGTGGGGATGCCATTAAAAAAAAAAAAATCAATGGATCCCATAAATTTCTGTATTTTCATGTGGTGTGGGAAAAGTGCAGAAATCATACAATCTGGTATCGTACGAAGAAATTTTTCAAGCATGTCCGATCGTATATATCAGATGAACTGTCATGATTGGCTCTGGAACGCTGTGTACAATCAGATTATCATACGATCGATTCAAAAGCAATATTTTTTGCTCTGATCATGTGTATGGGGGCTTAAATAAACAAAATATTGACTATCTGCTGCTGCCTCTGCAGCTGAAGAGGGTAGCAGTTGAGTGCTCAACCATGGAGATTTATAGTTATGTAGCGGGAACAGGGCCGGTGCTACCACTAGGCAAACTAAACAGCCCCCTAGGGCGCACTGTTGCCTAGGGGCACCTGGTCACTGGTGTTCTACTCCTTTTCTCTCTGCAGCAAGCAACTTAGCCTCAGCATCACCAGGCCGCCACTGCTCCGTTTGCACAAAGTGTCAGAGGCGCAGCGTTGGCAGAGGACTGTGTCTGTGTCCCAACTCCTGAATGAATGCAAGCAAACATTCATTGGTAGGCTGCATTGATGGGCGCTTCATTAAAAAGGTGGGGTATACATGGGCAGGGCAAAGGGGGTGGGGTCAGGGGTGGAGCCAAGGGGGCGGCAAAATGAGGTTTCGCCTAGGGTGTCAAAAATCCTTGCACCAGCCCTGTTCATATACCAATGCTAAGGGCGAAAACCCAGTGGAGGCCTGGGGCACTTCCCGGAGAGCAAACAGGAGAGCTGGTAACAGGCAGTCCCAGTCTTTCCCATCCCTTTGTACCACTCTCTTGAGCATAGACTTAAGGGTCTTATTAAAATGTTCTACGAATCCATCTGTTTGGGGATGGTAGACCTGTTTATTCCGGAACAGTTTGCATACATCAGCCATAACCTTCGACATAAAAGGGGTGCCCTGGTCCGTGAGTATTCCCTTGAGAAAACCAGTCCGTGTAAACAACTGGAATAGTTCCTGGGCAATAGCCTTAGAGGAGGTATTCCGCAGGGGTAGCGCCTCAGGATATCGAGTGGCATAGTCGAGGATCACCAGTATGTAAGAGTTACCTCGAGTCGACTTTACCAAGGGACCCACTATATCCATGGCTATCCTCACGAATGGGACCTTAATTATGGGCAGAGGGACCAACTGGCTCCGGAAGTGGGTCGCCGGAGCGGTCAACTGACAGGTGGGACAAGAAGTACAGTATCTCCTTACCTCTGCTTTCAGGCCTGGCCAGTAAAACCAGTCGGCGATCCGTGCCTCCGTTTTTTCAACTCCCAGGTGTCCCCCTAAAACATCATCATGGGCCAGGTCCAGGACCTTGCGTCTATACTGTTGGGGTACCAATAATTTTTCTACCACATTTTCTCTCACTTTGGTAACCCGATAAAGCAATTCATTACATATTGCAAAGTGTGGCCACCGCTCATTCGCACCTGGCTCTTGGGGATCCCCATTTATTACTACAACCTGTTCCTGTGCCCTGGCCAAAGTGGGTTCCTGCATCTGGGCAGTACCAAATGCCCCCTGGGAAACACCCAAATCTGGCAAGGCAGGGGTAGAGGCCACTTCCTCATCCTCTTCCCCCAACATTACCTGAAGTGGGGAAGGCCCCCCCCCCCCCCTCAGAGTTCGGGTAGGTCTGTGAACCACACATTTTGACATCCTTAACAGTATCAGCACTACTTTCATCGCCATTAACCAAATCATTGGCATTTTTATCAACTGAATCCATATTCAGAACATGTGGCATCTCAGGGTTAACACCCTCAACAGCAGGAACAGAGGGACTAGTTTCTCCCCAGTCTCTGGACCATTCAGATAGTTCTCCTTGTCCCCACAGTTTTGCAAATAACAGACAGTCTCGTCCTATGATAACGTCATGTACCAAGTTCTTTACCATGTCCACCTCTTGAGTACCAGTGCCACATGCTGTGGAGATGGACACTGAGATGAGAGGGTACTCTCTATTGCTTTATTTTGCTTACCGGACCGATCTTCCCAATTACTCTAGGGTGAATCAGGGTTACCATGCTTCCGGAGTCCAGCAAAGCCCAAGCAGGATGGTGGTTCACTTGGACTTCACACTCAAATTTCCCCTCTCCAAGGTTAAGATGTGTTGTACACGCTTTATGGGCATAAAAAGACCCCCTCCGAAGAACCCTGCATTCCATGGGCTCTTCTTGCAATTGGCAGTGGGCCCGGGTATGGCTCCAGGCATGATATCGCCAATATTGTACATCCCCTCCTCCCCAAACAGGAACAGATCACTGAGGGGGTAACGGGAGTGACTCTTGGCTTTCCGGGATGTTGGTTCCAGGGCTCCTGGGGACGTCCTTTCAAATGGAGGCAGTCAATCAGAAAGGCCGTGGCAGACTGGGCCCTTGACGCTTGGTAGGGCCAAGCAGATCCTCCACCACTGTATATTGACAAGGAGGTTCACAGTTTTGGGGTCTCCATGGCTGACACACCATTGAATATCAGTCCAGCACGACCCGCTTTACAATTTGGGGGCTGGACAACACTTCGGGCTGCAGCCATTTATTTACTAGTTGCACCAGGTCATGCATTTGGGACCGCGGTGGCCGACCCGGACGATACTTCCATTGGTGCACTTATTGGGCCCGAACAGCCATAGTCACCCCCAACTGAGCCAGTATTTCTGCCTTTAGTTTTTGATAATCTTCTGGTGGTAGGATGAAATAGGATTTTTGAGGATCTCCGGTGAGGAAAGGAGCAATTAAGCCGGCCCACTGGTCCTGGGGCCACCCTTCTCTCTCTGCCTTCCTCTCAAAGGTAGCCAGAAATGCCTCTACATTATCACTCAGGGACAACTTCTGCAAAAAATGGCTTGCCCTTATGGTCACCTGGTTGCCAGGGGCAACAACTGCTTGTTCACGGCCCTGAGAAAGCTGCTGCACTGCTTCTTTTAAGGCAGTCACCTGAGCCTGCATAACCCCTTGTTGGGTCACTTGCTGGGCTGCCAACTGGGCCACCAACAGGCGAGTATTTTCTTGCTGCAGAGCCAGCGCTTCGTTGTGATGCGTTTTTTGTACCTCCAGCTGGGTTGCTAAGTGCTGATTAGCTTCCTCATGGCGAGTCTGCGCTTGCATATTAGCCAAGGACAGCTGTTTAATTAGCTCCTCCATTGTTTCAGCTTTCAGCAGTTGTGCGGCTTTAATCCAGGACATAAATTCACTGTACTGTCCCTTTAAATGTCAGTTTAAATCCAATAAAAAAAAAAATAGCAAGAAAAATGCCTGTTACTTTGTTCTGCCCGCATTCGAGCACCACTTGTAATGTTCGGGGGACCAGCTAGATCGCAGAACACAGGCTTTTCACTCAAAAGATGGTTTATTAAACGTAAATAGCTTTACAGCAGCAAAAACAAAAGAAAAAGATTTCAGTCTCCCCCGACTTGCAAAGTCCAGAATTGCTGTCTCAATCAAACAGTCCTTGATTTCTGTTGCAGGTAGCTTCCCCTGCCAGGAGGCTTCCAGGCAGGACACTGCTGTCCACTTTTGTTGCTGCAAACCAAACACAAACCACCATCCACCATCTCCACTACACTCCCCCACACCCATCTACAACTTCCTGTCTTGTTTTAAACCCACTTCCTCTGACATGTAAGTTAACCACTTTTGTTCCCTTAAAGGGACCACAGTCCAAACAGAGGGGAAACATAGCGTCAGTGGCGGCTGGTGACGTTTTTGGATGGGGGGGGCGCCAGACCCCGCCCATCATGACCCCGCCCATCATTTTGGCCCATCCCACTTCTCATAAAACACGCCCCTTATGTAATCTGGAAAAAAAATTTGGCGTGGGTTCCCCCCTCCGAGGGCATACCAGGCCCTTAGGTCTGGTATGGATTCCAAGGGGAACCCCCTACGCCGAAAAAACGGCGTGGGGGTCCCCCCCAGATCCACACCAGACCCTTATCCGAGCACGCTACCCGGCCGGCCAGGAAAGGGGGTGGGGACGAGCGGGCGGCCCCCCCCACCCTCCTGAGCCATACCAGGCCGCGTGCCCTCAACATGGGGGGTGCCTTGGGGGAGGGGGGGCGTGCGGCCCCCCCACCCTAAAGCACCTTGTCCCCATGTTGATGAGGACAAGGGCCTCTTCCCGACAACCCTGGCCGTTGGTTGTCGGGGTCTGCGGGCGGGGGGCTTATCGGAATCCGGGAGCCCCCTTAAATAAGGGGGCCCCGGATACCGGCCTCCCACCCTATGTGAATGAGTATGGGGTACAATGTACCCCTACCCATTCACCTGTGAAAAAAAAGTACAAAAAAAACACAACACAGGGTTAAAATATTTTATTGCACAGCTCCGGGGGTCTTCCGTCTTCGGGGGTCTTCTCGCCGGACTCCTCCGCTATCTTCTTGTAGCATTTTTGCTAGCGGAGGAGCCCGGCTTTCTTCCTCGCCGCCGGCCTCTTCTCCCGACTTCGGGGGTCTTGTCCCCCTCTTCGGTTCTTCTGCCGGGCCACCGCTCCTTCTTATAGCTCTTTTACAGGCGGTGGCCCGGTCTTCTGTCACCGCCGCCGCCGCCGCCGCCCGTTCTTCTTCTTCTTCTCCTTCTTCTCCAGGAGATGTTGCCTCGACGATCTCCCTGGCCGGAATGCCAGGGACGCGCTGCGCTGCCACTTATATAGGGACAATGGGGCGGTGTCACATGGGTTGATGTCACATGGGTTGGTCACATGGGTTGATGTCACATGGGTTGGTCACATGGGTTGATGTCACATGGCGACTGTGACATCAACCCATGTGACCAACCCATGTGACATCAACCCATGTGACACCGCCCCATTGTCCCTATATAAGTGGCAGCGCAGCGCGTCCCTGGCATTCCGGCCAGGGAGATCGTCGAGGCAACATCTCCTGGAGAAGAAGGAGAAGAAGAAGAAGAAGAAGAAGAACGGGCGACGGCGGCGGCGGCGATAGAAGACCGGGCCACCGCCTGTAAAAGAGCTATAAGAAGGCGCGGTGGCCTGGCAGAAGAACCGAAGAGGGGGACAAGACCCCCGAAGTCGGAAGAAGAGGCCGGCGGCGAGGAAGAAAGACGGGCTCCTCCGCTAGCAAAAGAGCTACAAGAAGATAGCGGAGGAGTCCGGCGAGAAGACCCCCGAAGACGGAAGACCCCCGGAGCTGTGCAATAAAATATTTTAACCCTGTGTTTTTTTTTGTACTTTTTTTCACAGGTGAATGGGTAGGGGTACATTGTACCCCATACTCATTCACATAGGGTGGGGGGGCCGGTATCCGGGGCCCCCTTATTAAAGGGGGCTCCCGGATTCCGATAAGCCCCCCGCCCGCAGACCCCGACAACCAATGGCCAGGGTTGTCGGGAAGAGGCCCTTGTCCTCATCAACATGGGGACAAGGTGCTTTGGGGTGAGGGGGCCGCACGCCCCCCTCCCCCAAGGCACCCCCCCATGTTGAGGGCACGCGGCCTGGTACGGCTCAGGAGGGGGGGTGCCCGCTCGTCCCCACCCCCTTTCCTGGCCGGCCGGGTAGCGTGCTCGGATAAGGGTCTGGTGTGGATCTGGGGGGGACCCCCACGCCGTTTTTTCGGCATAGGGGGTTCCCCTTGGAATCCATACCAGACCTAAGGGCCTGGTATGCTCTCGGAGGGGGAACCCACGTCAAATTTTTTTTCAGAAATTTGGCGTGGAGTTCCCCCTTCAGAGCTCATTCTCTGATTGGCCACGGCAAAAGTCGCCTGGCCTGGGGAAACCTTTCTGGCTGTGAAAGCTTTTTGCATTAATTCAGCTAAATGCATGAACATTCTCAACAAAGTAGAAACTAGAAAGCCTTTATGCGGTGACTCACCTGTCTCACTGTCTGGCAGCTCCGCTCGGGCTAAGGAACGGAGCTGCCAACGTCACTTCCGGGTTTTGTGAAGCAGCCGAAAGCCGGAAGTGACTGCCTGTCTAAGAATGACAATGCTCCCGCCCGTAGAATCACAGTGATTTTACAGGCGGAAGCTAGTCGGCGTTCTGCAGTGCGCCGCAAGGCGGGTTTTTAACCCGCAAATGAAGCGCCATGGATGCAATCTTGTGATTGCATTGACGTGGCGGTTCTCATAGTGCACTGTGACCGGCGCCACAGTACACTATGTCAAATTGTTAAATGACATTTTTTTTTTTTTTTTTAATGTCTTAAAGGGCCGTTTTTTTTTTGTTTGTTTTTTTTACTTTTTTTTTTTTTTACAGCTAGGGAGAGGGGGGGCGGCGCCCGGGCGCCCCCTATGGGCGGGCCGCCACTGCATAGCGTCCTTCCAGGACCCAGCCACGGCATCCTGTACAACAGCTATACTCATAGCTACTGTGTAATACAGAAGGTTACAATATTATTTGGTGAACTGTGGGTGGCTGTTGGGAAGCACAACATTAACATGCGGGGGTGCCAAATGAAATAAATATGGGGTGGTTTTGCATTTACCCTATTCATTATAAATATGAATTATCATGTCTATTCCTATAGTTAGCTAGTCTATCAAAGCTCTGATAAAGTAAATGGTGATTGTGCAATAACATTGTTAGCTATATAAATAAACACACTGCTTAAATAAGCAAGGATCTCATTTATTTTCCAAGAAAGTAGAAATGTTACATAATGTAACATAAAACCCTAAAAGAACATTACAGAGCATATATGCCATGGCTAGGGTCACCCCTTCCTTCTCTGATCAGGCCGCTCAGCTGTTGGTAATTTTCCAGCTCAATTTTTTCCACAGTGACTCGCCTGATGATGATATCCTGTTCGTCAGTCCTGCTGGTTACTTAAGCTGTTCCGTTCAGTCCCTCTCTGTCTTCGTCTCAACACATCCAGAGACCTCCTGGCTTGTCTGACTCTCCGTTCTGGTTACTGAACTCTGGCTATGATTTGATTACGTTGCTCTGTTTACGTTATACTATTATTAATATTATTAAACATTTGTGATTTTTTACTTTTTACCTGTACTTCTGTCTCGGTCTGATTCATGGTTTCTGACAGTAAGCGAAGGTCATGAATTTAGAAGATGCAGTCAATCCACTTGTTGGTAATATTTTTTCCAGGTTGGAAGAACAGGATCAATTTGGGGGCAATCCAGTTCAATGCAGAGGATTTCTCAACCAGGTTGAGATATACTTCGAGATACTGCCCCAGGTGTTTTCCACAGACAGAAGCAAAGTAGGTTTCATGATATCTTTGCTTTCTGAGAGAGCCTTGGCCTGGGCAAACCCTCTATGGGAGACGCAAAAACCTGTTGTCTTGAGTTACCCTCAGTTTGTGGCCTCCTTTAAAAGGGTTTTTGACGTTCCCACGCTCTACGCTTCTGCTGCCAAGTGCCTCATGTCCATCAAACACAGTATGAGAACTGTTGCCTACTACGCCATTGAATTCCGTACTCTGGCAGCAGAGGGAAAAGTAAAAACTCATTGTCCTGAGTTACACAGAGTTTGTGGCTTCCTATAAAAGGGTATTTGATGTACCTGCACGCTCTGCTTCTGCTGCCAAGTGCCTCATGTCCATCAAACAGGGTACAAGAACCATTGCAGATTACGCCATTGAATTACGTACTCTGGTACCAGAGGTTGCGTGGAACAATGAGGCCCTTGTGGCTGCTTTTTCTCATGGTCTTCTGGATACCATCAAAGATGGTATAATACTGTAAGTCCTTCCTTTCAGGGTCTGAATGCTGGCTGGGCTCCAGGACAAAGAGGAATAACTCTAACTGGCCATTACTTTTAAAGCTCACTCAGACACCACCTACACAAACACCTTTTGCCCGCCTGTCTAACCATCTGTCCAATGAAAATGTAAGGGGCTGTTCTTCCTAATCACCAGGAAGTATATTGTTCTCCTGCCCATCTTCAAGGAAGCATGCTGTAGTCTCCACTAGGGGCAGAATTAGTCTATGAACCACTGCTTTGACCCAGGTTCATACTCCAACAGCAGCTGGTCTTTGAAGCTTTGTTTGCAGTCAGGTGCCTGGTAATTAGGCACTTTTAACTTCATTACACCTGGTAGTTTAAAGCAAAGCTCTCCTATCCCATACTCCACCACCAGAGGGTATACATGACTCCTTCTTCCTTCCAGGTGAAGGTTCTGATATGCATTCTTCAGTTACATAGCCCTGCTGGGTTAACCTGCTGCACTGACATCCCAGGCTACCCTCACTAGTATTTAGGCTAGGTATAACCAGATTTCACAGTTCAGAAACATCTTAGCCCTTGTACACACGATCGGACATTCCGACGGATAATGTCCGATCGGACCATGTTGTCGGATAACATCGGACTGTTTCCGTCGGAATATATGGCAGACAAAGTTTTAGAGCTGGGCTATAAAATTTTCCGACAACATGATCCGATCAGACCTTGTCCAATTGTTTGTAGATAATTCCTATCAAAGTGCCATGCATGCTCAGATCAAATTCCTAGACCAAAACTATTGGCTACTAGCCTGAACGTAGTCCCATCGTAACGAAATATCGTCATCACGTTACAAACGATCGGATTTTCTGACAAATTTGTCTGACCCTGTGTATGCAACACCAGTTTTGGACAAAATCCACCGGATTTTGTTGTCGGAATGTCTGACCGTGTGTACAAGGGCTAAGGGCTCATTCCCACGAGGCAGATCTGCTTCCACGGAGTCCGCCTCAGAGGGAGATCTGTCCATTGATCTCCGCTGAGCCGGTGGATGACAGGTCCCTCTCTGCTCACTGACTATGGAGGGATCGGATGAAAATGGACAGCATGTCCATTTTCATCAGATCTCACCCAATCCGATCCGCCAGCGATGGATCCGGACGTAGGGCCATCTGTTTTCTTTTCGCGGATTGAACCGAGTTGGATGTCAGCAGACATATCACCGCTGACATCCGTTTCTCCATAGACCAGCATGGAGCTCCTGTTCAGGCCCGCGTCAAAACTGACAGGCGGACCTGAACGGTACGACAGTGTGAAAGGGGCCTTACATTAGAAAAAAAAAACATGTTGCTTTCCAAATGTGGCACTGCAACAGGTCAAAGTTTGATGTTGAATTATATTGTTAGATGTTGAAAATACAGAGCTGCACTAGCCTGTCTTTTGACAGCCTCAGTATGTCAACCAGAAAAACATTATAAAAGAACATTACAAAGAATAAATTAAATTGACCTTTTGTGCAGAAGTGCACAAAAGAATTTGTGCAGGTTGAAATCTGCCCCAAAATCAGCTGCTTTGCAGATAGTGAATACCTCTAATTCTAAGTCTATCAGTCGACTGATCTGTTTTTTTTTGTTTTGTTTTTTTAAATATAAAAATGATGCATTCTCCCAAGATATCTGGCCATTGCATCAAGCTTAGGGATATCACTACAAACTTATATCTCCTTGCTATACTGGTGTACAGCATGTACACTCATCAGCACTAGGCCAGTGTTTGATAGAGAATATCCCCAAAAAGTAAAAACCACCTACACTAAGGGTCTGTTTAGATAAAAGGACTGCAGCACCCAAATATCAAAATACCCAATATCAAATAATAGATGTCTAACAAGAGTGCGCTGTCATTTTAAATATTTTGTGTTGTCAAAGTGGTCGAAATTCATATATGAAAATTCCTCAAAATAAAAACCAATTAGATACAGAATTCATACATCAAATATTCATATAAAGTGTCATAAATACTTAAAGTGCAATAATTCATAGATTAAAATACCACGTGTAAAGTGTAAATGCCAACAGATAAAACAAACACAAAGTCCAAATGTGAAATCCTCCACACTCAAGGTGATGATAAAGATCACACAGAAGACATTCCATGAAGAGTCCCACCACCAATATAAACGCTCCTTACTAGGGATGAGCTTCAAGTTCGAGTCTAACTCATGTTCGGCGAACAGTGAACAATTTGGGGGGTTTTCGCGGCAAATTCGAAAAGCCGCGGAACACCCTGTACAAGTTTATGGGAGAAATCTAAAGTGCTAATTTTAAAGGCTAATATGCAAGTTACTGTCCTAAAAAGTGTTTGGGGACCCAGGTCCTGCCCCAAGGGACATGTAGCAATGCAAAAAAAACTTTTAAAAATGGCAGTTTTTTCGATGTGATTTTAATAATGCTTAAAGTGAAACAATAAAAGTGTAATATTCCTTTAAATTTCGTACCTGGGGGTGTGTATAGTATGCCTGTGAAGGGGCACATGTTTCCCATGCTTTGAACTGTCCCTGCACAAAGTGTCATTTCTGCAGGAAAAAAAGTCATTTAAAATCACTCGCGGCTAAAATGAATTGTCGGCTCCCGTGATACAGAGAACAGTCATTGAAAGTCATTGATAAAAAAAAAAAGCGTGGGGTTTCCCCAAATTCAACTACCAGGACCTTCAGGTCTGGTATGGATATTAAGGGGAAGTCCGCGTCAAATAAAAAAAAAATGACGTGGGGTTACGCCTAAATATCCATACTCTATCCAGACCCTTTATCCGAGCACGCAACCTGGCAGGCCACAGGAAAAGAGGCGGGGACAAGAGAGCGCCCCCCCCCCTCTGAACCGTACCAGGCCACATGCCCTCAACATTCAGAGGATGTGTTGGGGTTCACAGACCCCTCAAAGCACCTTGTCCCCATGTTGATGAGGACAAGGGCCCCCCAACCCTGGCCGGTGGTTGTGAGGGTCTGCGGGCAGGGGGCTTATCAGAATCTGGAAGCCCCCTTTAACAAGGGGACCCCCAGATCCCACCCCCCGTTTGAAATGGTAAGGGGGTACAAAAGTACCCCTACCATTTCACAAAGAAAGTGTAAAAGAATGTTAAAAAAGACAAACACACTTTTGAAAAAGTCCTTTATTAAAAATAAAAAAATTAAAAAACGATTCCGGGGGGAGCTCTCTTGTCCTCCCCTCTTTTCCTGCGGCCTGCGGCCTGCCAGGTTGCGTGCTCGGATAAAGGGTCTGGTATGGATTTTTAGGGGGAACTCCACAGCATTTTTTTTTAAATTTGGCATGGAGTTTCCCTTAAAATCCATGCCAGACCCTTCAAGTTATATACTGTATCTACTCCAGCTATACCTCTTTAATTTAGAGGTCTGATCAATTTGGTGGTGGGACTCTTTACTGGATGTCTTTTTTCTGATCCTTATCATCACCTTGAGTGTGGAGGATTTTGCATTTGGGCTTTGTACTTGTTTTATCTTTTGGCATTTTCACTTTACACTTGGTACTTTAATCTATGAATGGTTGTTAAGTATTTATGACACTTTTCATGAACTTTTATTATATGTATTCTGTTTTAATTCTTATTTATTTTTCATGAGTTTTCATATATGAATGAATATGAGTGTGCATGCTCTATAATCAATAAGACCAGGGGCAGAAATAAAAATACCAGACCTTGGTTGGTTCTGATCCAAATCAACAGCTAACACTAGCAGTGCATATTTAGCTATGGAGTTTTTTTTTCTTTTTCTTTTACTATAAGCTTGACTTACTTTATATACAACAGCAGCACCCAAATAATTAATTTAAGTCTGAAAAAATAAAGTTATTTTTTTTCTTGTTTTAGAAGCAAGTCACACATTTTCAGCAAACTATAATCAACCTGTTGTAACCGGCAGGTAGAAATTGCCCGTTCGGTGTGGCTATCCCCATTCTCAGTGATGTAAATCTAATGCAATTCCTGTCAAAAGAAGTAAGAAGTAAAATGATACACACCAGATATAGCAGTGTAAAGTTTGCCAGCAGCAGAATATTTTTAATGAGGAAGAACTGGCCACAATTTACTAGCAAAAAAAAGATTAGAGGTAGGTGCTCTACTACAAGAATTAGGAGACTGCAGATGGCACAGCAGTGTAAAACTGGCTAGTAGCACGATGGTTTTAATCAAGGATAATTAGCCAAAATGTAATTGAAAAAGAGCACAAGCAGGTGTTTCACTATAAGAATGACACAGTGGTACAACATTGGCCAGCAGCAGAATAATTTTAATGTGCAAGGCTAGGCTCAAATTTACTAGAGCACAAGCTGCAGTTTTACTCCAAGAATTTAAGCAGAACAAAAGGCAGAACATTTTTTTCAGTTTGGACCCATCAGGTTTTTTTGACATCTGTGTCCCATGGGGAAGATTTACCTTTGCTTCCTAGCCCATAGCCAAAACAGGAAGTTAGATAAAATCCTTGCATATTAACCACTAGCCGACCAGCTCACGCAGATATACTGCGCAAGTCGGCTCTCCTGTGGCAACCAATATACCTGTACTTCGGCCGGTGCAAGGAGGATAGTGGGTGCACGCACTCAATTGCGGTGAGGTTAGTCAGAATGGGGAACTGCCTATATGAACAAGGCGATTCCCCATTCTGCCAGATGACATGACAGAGATCATCTGTTCCCAGTGATCAGGAACAGTGATTTCTGTCATGTTCCAGTAAGCCCATCCCTGCTACAGTTAGAACACACTGAGAGAACACACTTAACCCCTTGATCGCCCCCTAGTGTTAACCCCTTCCCTGCAAGTACAATTTTTACATTGATTAGTGCATTTTTATCGCACTGATCAATGTAATAATGTCACTGGTCCCCAAAAAGTGTCATTTGGGGTCAGATTTGTCTTCTGCAATGTTGCAGCCCTGCTAAAAATCGTAGACGATCGCTATTACCAGTAAAAACAATAAAAGTCCCTAAATCTATCCCGTAGTTTTTGGATGCGATAACTTTTGCGCAAACCAATCATAATACGCCTATTGCAATTTTTTTTAACCAAAAATATGTAGAAGACTATGTCATCGGCCTAAACTGATGAATATATTCATTTTTTTATTTTTATTTTTTGGATATGTATTATAGCAGAAAGTAACAAATGCTATGCTATACAGTCTAATCTCCCACCTAGGCTATCAATAGTATATTTTATCTGTCATTTGCCCATGTTGCCATTTAGTTGAGATCCTATTTTAATTTATTTACTTGCTGATATTTAATTTACCATAGTTTGGTGTCATCAGCAGAAATGGCAGCATTGTTTTATCTTCTGCCCAAGAAGTCCCAATAAGTTATTAATAAAAAAAGAACTTGTCTCTATACAGATACCTAAGATGAAAGACTGTTAAAGTGAAAGTTAAGTTCCATACCTGACTTTTACCTATAGGTAAGCCTATAAAAAGGCTTATCTATAGGTAGTGTAAATATCTCCTAAATGTGCGCTGTTTAGGAGATATTTACTGAACATGCAGCCAGTGACATTACTGGTGCATTCGCTCTGAAGGAACGGCTATCCATGCCAGTGGCGGTCGGTTTTCGTTCAGAAGCGATCCGGGATGAGGGGGCGGCCATTCATTCATGGCCACCCCCTCTCGATCGCTCCTGACGAATGGAAGTGAGGCGTGACATCACTTCCTCTCCTGTAATGTAAACACAGGAGAGGAAGTGATGTAATCTCTCCTCCGTGTCGGTATTTTTCGTTCCGGCACCGAGGAGAGAGGATCGGTGAGTTGCACCAACACGACACTTCACAGTAGAACATGCCAGGCACACTCACACCCCCCCTTCACCCCCTGATCACCCCCCCAATCACCCCTGCCCCCCAGTCACAGTGACACCAATAGCATTTTTTATTTTTTTTTGCATTGGTGTCATTTGTGACTGTAATAACTGTTAGGGCAGTTAGGGTTAGCCCCCTTTAGTTCTAAGGTACCCCCCTAACCCCCCCCAATAAAGGTTTAACCCCGTGATCACCCCCCGTCGCCAGTGTCACTAAGGCTGGGTTCACATTGCAGCGGTTTATGAGAACGGATGTGATTCGCACCGCACTGCAGTGCAAATCACATCCGATCTCTGTGCGATTCGAGTTCAGCCATACAGATAGTATGGCTGAATTCGCGTCGCACCCGCCGCACCCGCCGCAAACTCGGACGGGACCCTTTTTTTGGTCCGCAGCAGAATCGGATCGCATGGGTGTTCACACCATGCGATCCGAGTTTGCAGATCGCACTGCGATATGCGAACTGATCTGGAGGTGTCATTAACATTTCACTGACACTCCCAGCAGTTCGCATAGGGCAGTGTGAACTGCCGCCGGGAGGCATGCGATGCGGGAACCCGCCGCGGATTCGTGGCGTTCCCGCATCGCTCCAGTGTGAACCCAGCCTAATAAGCGATCGTTTTTCTGATCGCTGTATTAGTGTGACAGGTGATGCTAGTTAGGCAGGTAGGTATTTAGGTTCACCGCAGCTTTTTATAGCGCCAGGGACCCCCATATACTACCGCATAAAGCCCCCTGATTGCCCCCTAGTTAACCCTTTCACCAGTGATCACCATATAACTGTTACAGGTGACGCTGGTTGGTTAGTTATTTTTTTATAGTTTCAGGGCACCCGCCATTTATTACCTAGTCTCACTAGTGTACCCCTAAATTTAGGGGTGTCTACTTTCCAAAATGGGGTCATTTGGGGGGGGTTTGTGCCATCTTGGCATTTTATGGCCTTCAAAACTGTAACGCCCTTAGAAAGCCTGAAGGCGGTGCTTGGTTTTCGGGGCCCCGTACGTGGCTAGGCTCCCAAAAAGTCCCACATATGTGGTATCCCCGTACTCAGGAGAAGCAGCAGAATTTATTTTGGGGTGTCATTTCACATATGCCCATGGCATGCGTGAGCAATATATCATTTAGTGACAACTTTGTGAAAAAAAAAAAAAGTTTGTAATTTTCCCGCAACTTGTGGCAAAATATAAAATATTCCATGGACTCAACATGCCTCTCAGCAAATAGCTTGGGGTGTCTACTTTCTAAAATGGGGTCATTTGTGGGGGTTTTGTGCCATCTTGGCATTTTATGGCCTTCAAAACTGTAATAGGTAGTGAGGAGTGAAGTCAAATATTTACGCCCTTAGAAAACCTGAAGGCGGTTCTTGGTTTTTGGGCCCCGTACGCGGCTAAGCTCCCAAAAAGTCCCACATATGTGGTATCCCCGTACTCAGGAGAAGCAGCAGAATTTATTTTGGGGTGTCATTTCACATATGCCCATAGCATGTGTGAGCAATATATCATTTAGTGACAACTTTGTGTAAAAAATTTTTTTTTGTTGTCATTATTCAATCGCTTGAGGCAAAAAAATAAAATATTCAATGGGCTCAACATGCCACTTATCAATTTCCTTAGGGGGTCTACTTTCCAAAATGGGATCATTTGGGGGGGTTTTGTACTGCCCTGCCATTTTAGCACCTCAAGAAATGAGATAGGCAGTCGTAAACTAAAAGCTGCGTAAATTCCAGAAAACGTACCTTAGTTTGTAGATGTGACAACTTTTGCGCAAACCAATAAATATACAGTTATTGACTTTTTTTTTACCAAAGACATGTGGCTGAATACATTTTGGCCTAAATGTATGACTAAAATTGAGTTTATTGGATTTTTCTAATAACAAAAAGTAGAAAATATCATTTTTTTTCAAAATTTGCGGTCTTTTTACGTTTATATCGCAAAAAATAAAAATCGCAGAGGCAATCAAATACCATCAAAAGAAAGCTCTATTTGTGGGAAGAAAAGGAAGCAAATTTTGTTAGGGTACAACATTGCATGACCGCGCAATTACCAGTTAAAGCAGCGCAGTGCCAAATTGTAAAAAGACCTCTGGTCATTGACCAGCAAAATGGTCCGGTCTGAAAGTGGTTAAAAATGTCCCATGTTGTGCAGTCAGCTGTATCCTGGATAAATCTTCACTGCAAGCATAAACTTCAGCAAACCTAAAATCTAGGTATAAACAGATAAATTATTTTCTTTCAGCCTTTGGGCTAAAAAATAAATAATTGAACAGATTTCCCCATCCATGCTATACAGAGCAGGCATAGTTATCGCCTGGTGTGGCTATTGTATTTCTGCCACCAACATAATGAGTTTCAGCTGCTTGTCAGGAACCGGCTGAAATTCATATAGTGTACCTGTTCAGTAGGACCACTTATCCACCCTTTGCTGCTGACTAGGCAGAACTCATCATAAAGGTGCCGAAATATATATAATTGGGTTGGATCCCTCCAGTTATCGTACCTTGAGTCATAGGAAGTGTCATGAAGCGCTGAGCAAACAATGGATCTTGAGGAGTGGACCCCATTATTCACCCTGTTGGGAAAATATTAATTTCACCCAGCATAATTAGGGAAGTGGTATAAAGTAATGCAGAGGACCACTTACTAGTTCACTTTCCTGTAGCAGAGTGGCATTAGGACAGTATGAGTTTTCTTACCCCTGGATGACCTTTTGTCACTTTGCAGGGGGGTCCTGCTTTTAACAACCCATGGGGTTTTGAGTGAGCACTCTGGTGTATTTATAAGAAAAAAAACATATATCTTCTTATTAGGATAGCAGGGCCACAACAGGAAGATATCATACTTTCTTATTTGTTTAGCACCTTATTAGGCAATGGCTTTACAGATGGAGGTTTTGCCCTATATTCCCTTGCATCATAATGCGGCAATCCCATTGATGTTGACAGTTGCCCTTAGAGCGTGGGCTTCCTATTTGCAAAATGTAAATAAACTAGCAAGTGGTTTGCTGGGTGAACACCAACTCAGTGAAAATCTACTGGATTTTCTGTTATTTGTGAATCCTAGTCATCCTTGTCATAAATATTTCAGCACTTGGGCACCATGGGCTTTTTCTTTACCAGAAGCAAGCGGGAAGAAAGGAGCCATATTGTTTTTTGGACATTCTCCCATAGTTCTTGCATTCTATTCTATCCCACGAATATGAATAACTATATAAAATGTTTTAGAAAAATCCATGAATATCGCATGAATAATATCTCTAGATTTAAACCTTCCTCCTAATAAAAACAAACATTTGCTTTGCACTTTGTATGGTAGTTGAGTTACTTTTTTATCTTTCAGAAAAAATATATTATCACATTTTTTTTTCTTTTAATCTAACAACATCTTTTTCAGCCTTTCTGAATGTAATTTATTTTTTGAAAATGTATTACATTTTCTAAAATTTCTTAATGCTTTTTGTTAGAGCCTTCAGAGCTAAGATATTTAAAGTTAACATTTAGCGGTGTGACAAAATATAAATAAATGCAGTTAATTAGTAAGCACCATAAGGTGCCCCCCATGCCTGTATTGTAATAACATTCCCTTCTCTGGTAGTTGGGGATGCCACAGTATAGTTATAATTGTATAGTTTAATTGCAGCCTACAGCAGGCCATAAAGAAAGAATTTTCCTATGAAAATCGTAACTAAGAATTTCTTTCTAATTTCGCACCATTAGTGGGCTGCAGCAACAGCCCATTTTGTGTCATCGAATCTGAGTGATCGAGCATGTTGGACATTTTTAAAAAAATGAACACATTTCTAATCAAATCTAATCAGTGATGGGAGAATTGTGTGACAAATGTAATCGAAAAAGAAATGCGCATGAGCTGTGACTTAAAAAGAAAAGAAGATACCCGGCCACAAAAATCCTTTTCTGTAGCAACATTAGGTGAAATTAAAGGCTTGGTTGGTTGAATGGTGGCACCATCGGATCACAAAACACACAAAATTTCAGATTTTCGAAAGAAAATTCTTTTGGAATTCGACTCATGTATGTCTGCTTTAGTGGATAATAGGGTTGCACTATACAAGTACAAGTACTGATTTTTTTTTTAAAGTACTCGCTGATACCGGTTAATGTTACTTTTTTTTAATGTCATATGACAGCCATCTTGGTACACCCTGCACTCGTCTGCAGTAAGCCTGCAGTCAGAAGGCAGCAGCAGACATCTTGTTGCACCCAGCCAAGTCTTGATTTTCAGACTTATTTTAGCAGTACACTGAGCTTACATACTGAAATACGGTGTTTTAAAATCTGTGAGACTGTTTTGCTGTTGAATTTTAAAAGCAGTGGTGTTCTGTCAGATTAGCAAACCTGTCAGATCAGCAGGCTTGCTGCTGCTTTTTAAATTCAACATCAAAACAGTCTCATGGATCTTAAAATACCGTATTTCACTATATGGGCTGGGTGTAACAAGATTTCCGCTGCTGGCTTCTGACTGCAGGCTTATTGTGGCTGAGTTCAGGGTGTACCAAGATGGGCATTGAGGTGTTCGGACAGAATGTCACTTCCATTACTAAATCTGATGGGTCACCGATTCTGATGGCGTCCCTGCCCCGGTGTTCTATCAGATTACCGCAACTCATCAGATTATGTAACGGAAGTGACGTTCCGACCAAAAATACTCACTGCGCATGCGCTATGCATTCCACATACTTCTCCACTTCACTACCAACAGAGCCCATCAGATTGTTCGACAATAGTGGCTGAGCCACTTTTAGGGGGGAGGGGAGAAAGGGCACCTGCTTTGGACTGGTACCCTTCTCCACTTCTGGGAAACTGCGTTGCGGCAACGTCCCTTGGTAGTTTGGCCCACCTTCTCCTTCCTCCGCCGCCGGGCCAGTAAGAAAGTGCAGTAGGGAACCGGCCATGAACCCAAAAAGCTTCACTGCTGGTTTCCCTTACACTGAATGACGGTGGCAACACCTGACCCGAAAATTGTCTGGGGTGCCGACATCACAGGTTCCCTGGACAGGTAAGTGTCCTAGTATAAAAAGTCAGCAGCTACAGTATTTGTAGCTGCTGACATTTTTTTTTTCTGCAGGCAGTACTCTTCTTTAAGTTGAATTTGTATGTAAGTGGGAACCGGTTATTTTTTTTAAGTGTAGCTCCAGCCCAAAATTTTTTTTTTAAGGTTTTTGGATCGCATAGGAAAAGGTTAACACCCCTGTAACTTTTGTTTTGCTGTCTGTGTCCCTGTTCAGAAAAATTTCACTTCACTTTCTGTCCCTATGACAATTGGATTTTGTAAATTTTGGGTTGTTTTTGAAATAAGGATTGGTGAGAAAGCTTCAGGAGACACCTTTTTCCAATTATAACTCTTACAGGAGTGAATTTCCCTTCCTAGGGGGAGATTTCCTCTCACTTCCTATTGTCTCCCTCTGTTTGTAAGTATGAGTCTTTTGTAGGCCGGATGTTTATAACACGGGGACCGCCTGTATTGGCGCCGATACTAGTATCAGTATTGGTGCAACCCTAGTGTATAATGTATGTCCATACCACAGGCGTGCTCTAAATATATAACTCTTGTGTCTTACATCCAAAACATTTCTATTCAGTTGGTCTCTAATGACCTGTGTGCGATATAACAACTCTGTGCACTTCAGAATCTAACATTTGAAGATTTGCTGACATGCTGGGTTTTCACCTGGAGTGGAAAGCCATGGGTGGCTTAAAGTGTATCTGAACCCAAGAACTAAAAGGTAACATATTGCAGCTTACTAGTAAGCTACAATATAATACAGCTACATTGGTTTTGATTTTACAGGCTATTTATTTTGTTTTTATTAATACCACACTGTCAGGAAATGTTCCATCCGCTGATAATACCTGTCTTTTGGCGTGCAGTACTGAGGTCCACCAGAAGGTGTCTCCTGGCAGTTTGGAACTGTCAGGAGAGCTTTTCCCTGCTGATGTTATGTCATCTTTGGGCTGCAGTACTGGCGTCTACCAGCGGATAGATCCTGGCAGTGTGGAGCAGACAGCTCCGCCTGCAATTAGGTGTCACTTGAGGCCAATCACAGGTCTATAAATAGCTGGCAAGCACTCACATGTTTGCCTTGGTATTGTCCTTGTGCCCTGACCTGCTGCTTGTGATTCTGAGCCTGATTCTGAACCTGTCCCTGTGCCCTGAACCTGTGACCCGTGTTTCTGATCCTGTTTCCCTGTCCTGGTCCCTACTCTGTCCCACCTGTTACCATCATCCCTGCCCTGCAGTCTGATCTGTCCATCCTCTCCTTGTCCTGTGTTCCTTACCCCCATCTGCTGATCTTCCCCTGTATGACCATGGCCTAGCTTGTGTCTCTGATTCTGGACTGCCCTTTGTTTATCTACTGATCCTCCGTGCATGACCCTGGCCTGGCTATCGTTTATGATCCTGGTATTTCCCATTTATTGTACATATCTGTCTGTTGTTATTTGGGGGTCTCTACTGGTTGATTTATAGCACTGTGTGGTTGTATTTATATTATTCACTTCCCTTAATAAATCATTATATTTCACTAATACACCATTGTGTTTCCTCTGTTGCAGTCCACACAGTTTTTGTCTTATCTGATACATGACACACACAGGACAATAAACTCTCCTTCCTTCTGTCAGCTTCAACAGGGAAGGATACTTGAAAGTTCTTGGGAAGCATATCTACTGAAGCCATACTCCCCATTCTACAATGTTTTATATGGTAACTTCCCATAAGATATATCATCAAGAAGGAAAACCCCTTGCCCCTCAAGCCCCTCATCACGCAATTCATCTTGACCCACTCTCCTTCTAAACCTCTGTGCACTACCTCTTGACTGGGGAAAACTCACTAATTAAAGAGAGAGCAGGTCAAAAAAGGGAATCGCTTAAGAGGGAGACAGCACCCCTTTAAAGACTCCCTAACATTAATACCCAAGTCACATTTGTCTTCTAATAATGTTTAAAGCCAGGTTCAGCCAAAATAAAAAACAGAAAAATCAGCACAACGGACATAAATTACAGTAAGTAGGATGTGCCCTTGTGCTAAATCCTCATCCGTCCACGCTCTCCCTCACCCCCCTCCCCCGCATTGTAATCTTCTAGTGTGGTGGGAGTTTATAGAACTAATGGACTGTCACATGCTGTTATCAACAATACCTGCCTATGCCTGCCCTTTCCACCTAGCTGTACAATTCATAGAAGCAGTAGTACAGCTTATATTAATGAAACAAGATCTATGAATGGAGGGGGCAGTCCTATCACTCATCCAGCTATCCTCCATTCATAGATCCTATTTCATAGAAATTACCTATCTTCCTTTTTTTTATTTTTTTTATTATTATTATTATGTAATATCTTTAAATTGTTATGAGGCTGTTGATACTATTTGTACTGTATATGGGGAGTAAAAACATTTTAACTTTTTAAGTTCCTACAATTATTAGAAGATGGAAACAAGAGGAAGAATGTTTCCTTCTTCTAATATTTGCTCCTTGCCATTTACTGGAGGTAAGGTGGTGACCTTGTGCATTGTTGTCTCTCCAAAATATGTTACTAAAAAGATCACATGGTCCATAGTTAGTAGCAAGGAGCTCTTACCTTTAAAGCATATGGAAACCCTCACCTTGTAAAACAACCCATTCAGTATAAAACAGAAATGAATGGCAAAACATTTATGTATAGATATAAAAACATTATAAAGAAAATTTTCCCCTTGTTTTTTATAATTAATCACATCCCTTCTGTTCTCAGATGCTTTAGGAGTTCAAAGAGCTGGGGCAGGAGAAACAGTAGTATATGGCTGTAATGGGGAAGGGTCTCCAGAAGTCTTATCATTGGAGGAGAGCAGGCTGAGTTTCCAGCACAGCTAGGGAACATACCATGCTGTGCTATCATGCCTAGTGTGGCCAGTTTTTGTTAGGAGGACTGGCAGGAACTCCGGAGATTTCACACAAAGAAAGCAATACAAAGAGGACAGGGTACCTTTTCATACAGGTACATGGTACAGCAGGCACATATCAGGAAAATGAAATATTAGGTTTACATACTCTTTAACTTTTAGGGTGTTTTGGTGCATTTCCCCATGAGGTTGTCCCTCCCCTTAAAGGGGTAGGACATAATAATTAATACTACATATCCATTTGTATTTACAGTTTACTTCTGTACCCAACTCCTGATGAATGGCAGATAACCATGAAACACGTCGAGTTTCCATGGGGTGCTCAGTCAAGCCTGGCTTACTATCTAATCATTGGCCCACATATATCTTTTATACATTTAAAATTCATTGAGTAGTATGTAACCACTCATGTGTATGTACAGCTATCTTACAGCTGCTCTTTTGCATATGGGTTACCAATGCCTGTTAATAGGGATGAGCCAAACACCCCCCCCCCCCCCCCGGTTTGGTTAGCACCAGAACCTTCGAACGGACCGAAAATGCCTACGAACTTTAGAACCCTATTAAAGTCTATGGGACTCGAACGTTCAAAATCAAATGTGCTCATTTTAAAGGCTAATATGCAAGATACACAACAGATAACACCAGCAATAAGGGGTATCTTCAGGTGTACACTGTGCTGGAGGCACACAGCACCCACTTTAACTCCTGCAGATGCCTGTAGTAGAGAACACCAGCAATAAAGGTTAGATACAGGTGTATACTGTGCTGTGCTGGAGGCACACAACACCCACTAACTCCTGCAGATGCCTGTATTAGAAAACACCAGCAAAAAAGGGTAGCTATAGGTGTATACTGTGCTGGAGGCACACAACCCCCACTTTAACTCCTGCAGATGCCTGAGAAAAGAACACACTGTCCCTGCCTATCTTTCTCTTTCCCTGCACGCCGGAACACACTACACAAGGCCGCCGCGCTGGCGGCCTTATACAGTGTGGGGCGTGTACTAAACCTTCTGATCTATAATTGGCCACAATTATGGCTCTCCTCGCTGCTGGTGCTGTGATTGGCCAAGCATGCGGGATCACAGTGCATGCTTGGCCAATCATGAGCCAGCAATGCACTGCAATGGCGTAGTGCATTGTGGGCCGTTCGTGCCACACGAATTTGGTTCGAACGTTCCACAAAGTTCTGAATTCCCCGAACAGACGAATGGCCGATGTTCGAGTCTAACACCGAGCTTATCCCTACTCGTTAATAAGAAATACCTTGTATTATACTCTATTATTACTTACTATCTCTTTATGTGCTGCCAAGTTGACATATATGTATTTATTATGGTTTATGTGTATGCGCAGATATATGAAAATACTTTTTTTTATCTGTTTTATATTATTGTTACAAATAAATAATGTTTACCAACCACTCTACCTCCACAAGTCAATTGCCTCATTTAAAGTCCCATATGTCACCTTTTTGGTTACGTACTGGGGATGGAGGTACATATAATGTGCCTCATTTAAAGTCTCAAACTCCCCCCGTTTTGACATCACTCTACTGCTTTACTATAATACTAGTTTCTTCATTGTGATAGTCCTCATTCTTGATATAACATAAATTATTCTGTTTTTGTCCTTGTTCTTGTCCTTGGCCTTTCCAAACATTAATAGTTGCTCCTGAGATACTGCAGGCCAGAAAAATAAAACTTATAAATTTTAATTTTGTCTGCCTTCTTTTTCACCCTTAGTTACCTGCAACATCTGCTTCAGAAGGGAAAAAAATGAAAAATATTAATAGGAATAAATATTTAATAAGTCATTTTTAACCTTAAGCTCCTTGCATGCCTTATATTCCTACTATAGCACATCTGTAAGATGAAACTGGCCAAGAAATGAACAAATTTAAATCTAAGTGTGTATATGAGTCAACATTGATGATATGAATAGGAAGTCAATTCGAAGTATAGGAATTCATAGACATTTTTAAATATTTTTAATATAAAATGAAATGGACTTTAGCTTGAACAATAATTTTATCACAGTGCATTAAAAAAAAAATTTCATTATATAGTTTGTAATTGTCTATGTATATGGCAGCCATATTTCCTCATTACACATGCTTTTGCTTCTTGCATTGTAATGATACTGTCCCTTTATTGTTCCTTCTCAGAGTGATAGGATAGTGGGGTTTTTTTCTGTCTGTCTCTGCTGGGGAGATTCACCCTCTCTAATTATCCTAGTGACCATTGCCAGCAGGTCTGAAAGTGATGGGAATTTCAATATTTTATAAGACACAGCAAAAATTACTTTAAACGCTTAAGGACCGCCCGCCAGCAAAGTACTGTACTGTACGATGAGACCTACTTATGAGTTTTCTCACGCATGTGGTGTATGCACCTCCACTAACCCCCACTGTGATTTGCTGCAGGTGCAGTCCAATAGGGGATCCTGGCTTATGGTTTTCCCTGGGACCTTGCTGATCATCTGCAGTAAACACAGGTACTGGATCTAGCTGGTTCTCTTCCTGGATCCTTTTTCGAGAACACAGTGAGTAAAATCAGCACATATCCATATACACACATACATGCTGGTTAGGCACAATTAACCCCTCGATTACCCTCAGTTGACCCTTTTATCACCCCTGTCAACCAGCAAGTGCCATTAGTACAGTGTCAGTGCACAATATTTTTCACTGTATTAGTGTCACTTGCAACATCAGATAGCATTAGGGTCAGTTAGTGTTCCTCCCAGCCATGGTAAGTTGGCATTAGAGTGCCCACACACTATTGCCTAAGCTATAGGTCGCTGAAAACTGCTATTACTAGTATAGTGTCTATACGGATCAATATATTGATCATAAACAGAATCATACTAGTATCCCCCTTAGTATAGTGTCCCCAAAAACACAGCATTAACAGGATCAGCTCCAATACCTGCCAGAACTTGTGTTTAGCCCCCTCTCTCCTCCCCCCCCCCCAAATGAGTGCAGTGTCAGTAGATCACTATCACCTCTGATGCATTGTACACAAAACCACAGTGTTAGAAAGATCAAGGCTGATCTCTGCTAGCACTACCAGGTATACATGGATTAAAACTCAGCTGTTTCAGCAGGGACCAGCCGAGATTTAATCGATCTATGGGCAGGCTGATTGTATCCAAGTCGAACCATCGATCAACTAGGGTACAACCAGCTAGTCAGATTTGTGATATGCGATTGCTGCCGGCAGCTATAGCCACCAGCAGTAACCATTGTATTCTGTTTGCCAGGAATGCTTCCTGTGCTCCCTCCCCCACCAGCAGAAAACTGTAGCGCTGCAGGAGGCTGAATGTGTTGAATGGGGAAATGGAGCAGTTTTTTCCTGCCAACCTTCTTTTTTTTTTTTTAAATAAACAAACAGGTTTATACTTACCTGTGCAAAGGAATTGCACAGAGTGGCTCCAATTCTTCTCTTCTGAGCCCCCACTGGTGCTCTTCTCAGTGGGCAACAGCTCAACCCCTCCCCCTTGTCACAGGATCTGACTGGAAGAGAGAGATGCTGCAGATGGGCACAGCGATGGATCGGGTGAAGACTCAGGTAAGTAATAGGGGGTGAGGGGCAAACATACATTTCTAATGGTTCAAGCAGTCCCTGACAGCCAGGAGCTCTTTTTTTCTGTGCGTCACACTAGGTACCTGTAAATTTAGTGACCAAAATGTCCCAAAAAAGGTACAGTAGTGAAGAGGCCTACAGGATTCTGAGCATGTCAGATGAGAGTGATGGGGAGTCTTTTTTGACAGAATCCACCTTCGAATATGAACCTGTAGTAGCGGCACCCTGACAAATAGCTCAGACAACGGTGAAGAGGTCTCTGTTAAGATCAGGCATACCTGACCCCAGGTAATTAAAATGCTAGGAACACATGACTTGTTTTATATGCAGCAGGGTCCAATTAATAGTGCTGCACTACCTTTTGGTGGAATGGCAGGCACCAGAAGCCCACTGCATCCGGGCATTTTACAAACCAGCACTGCAGTATCTCATGGTGATGCGGCGAATCCCAGATATGAAGTCCAAGCTGGTGAGGTGACTAGTGCTGATAGTGTCCCACAGCCACCAAGAAATCGTGCACAAACCCATTGAGCCAATAGTGTCCTTCCAGAGATGCTTGCAAATCCTGATTGGCAGCCCCCAGATTTATCAGCACCCGTTTTTCCCCCATTCACTGCTCAATCTGGAGGTCATGTGGAAATAGAAAATTTAACAACTCCCCTTGATTTTTTTTTTTTTTTTTTTACAGAAGAACTGTATCAAGTGATTGTGGACCAAAGCAATCTATACGCACAACAATACATCGCTGCCCACCCAAATTCAACTTTTGCCAGACAATTTGCATTGAAATCTATCACGGTTTCCAAATTTAAAACTTTTTTGGGCCTAACCCTTAACATGGGCATTACAAAGAAGATTGAATTGCAGTCATATTGGTCCCAGGCCAAGATTGGCCATAGGGCAAAACGGGCATTTGCCCGGTGGGCCGGGGCCACCAGGCCGCTTTTCCTTGTTTGGGGGGCCAAGGCAGGCTGCTCTTTAAGCCCGCACCAGTCCCCTAACCTTTCTGCGGCTGTCCGGCTGCCAGATCAGCTCAGGCTGAGCCATCGGCACAAGGGGGACTGAGATATAAAGGGGGAGGAGCTAAAGGAGCCACGGCTGCTAATATAGTTTAGCCGCTGGAGCCGGGGGCGTGACCACGAAGGGGAGAGGAGCCTGATGCAGCCGGATCAGAGGCAAAGTAAGTGCGGCCACCTGTAACCTGAATAGGAGGAGCAGTGGGGTGGCTGCATATCGAAGAATCATGCACTCCATCTTCCTCCCGCAGTCTCTGCTTCTGCTCCTCTCCCTCTTGCAGGCTTTCAGGTACTGCGGGAGGAAGATGGAGAGAATAATTCTTCTATATGCAGCCGCCCCACTGCTCCTCCTATCCTGCTTATCTCTACCCCCCCCCCTGTGCCCTCCGCCTCTCCCCCCTGTGCTTTTTTACCTCCCCCTGTGCTCTCCACCTCCCCCCATGCTCTATGCTCTCCCCCTGTGCTCTTCACCTCCCCCAGTGCTCTCCACCTCCCCCCATGCTCTCCGCTGCCCCCCCGTGCCCTCCGTCTCTCTCTCTGTGCTCTCCACTTCCCCCATCCTCTACGCTTCCCCCCCAGTGCTCTCTAGCCCCCCCATTCTCTATGGTGCCCACCTGTGCCCTCTGCCTCTCCCCCAGTGCTCTCTAGCCCCCCGTGATCTCCACCTCCCCATGCTATACACTGCTCCCCTGTGCCCTACGCCTCTCCCTCAGTGCTCTACAGCCCCCCCCATTGATCTCCGCCTACCCCCTGTTCTCCCCTCCTCTTCTCATGCTCTCTGCTGCCCCCCTGTGCCCTCTGCTGCCCTCCACCTCCCCCCAGTTCTCTACAGCCCCCAATGATCTCCGCCTCCCCCTGTGCTCTCCACCTCCCCCGTGCTCTCCGCCCCACCCTGTGTTTTTGCTTCCCCCTGTGCTCTCCTACCCCCCACTCCCTGTGCTCCCCAGCCCCTTATGTTCTCCGGCCCCCTTGTGCTCTCCTCTTCCTCCCTGTGTTTTCTGCTTCTCCCCTGTGCTCTCTGCCTCCCCATGCTCTCCGCCTCCCCCCACAGTGCTCTCCAGCCTCCCTGTGCTCTCGCCTCACCCCATGTTCTCAAGGTTCTTCCCTGTGCTCTCTGCCCCCCCCCCACTCCGCTTTACTTTACCTGTCCCCCTCGCTCCCCCCGCACCTTTTCCGGGTTTCCCCCTCCCCTCTCCAGGGGGATTCATCAGGATGGAAAGTGGGAAAGGGGCCGGTTAAGATGTCATGGGCTGCTCATTCGAAAATGCCTGGGCCTATTTTTTGTCCCAGTCCAGGCCTGATTGGTCCACATATGCCCATGTTCTCTGATGCAATGGCCAGGCATGGATATAACACAATAGAGCGTTACATGCATTTTAGTGATAACACATTCTGTCGTCCTCGGGGTAACCTTGAATATGATTGGCTCCACAAAATTTGGGCCATCATAAACTACATCTTTGAGAAATTCACAGATATGTACATGCCCCAACAACACATCTGGCCACCTTGCAATCAAGCAGTATCTCCACAGCAAGCATGCTAGATATTGGGTCAAACTGTAGAAGCTCTAAGAGAGGGCAAGAGGCTAAACATATAGATTTGTAGTTTATGAGGGAAACACACAAATCCCTGTGCTGTCAAAGGAGAGGAGTCATATAGTTTCTTCCTTCTAAGTAGGAAAATCTATATGGCTCCTCTCCTAGTCACTCCAATCCCTGCACAGTTAGAACATGCTGAGGGAACACACATTTAACCCCTTTATCGATCGCCCCCTAGTGTTAACCCCTTTCACTGCCAGTGACATTTACACTGTAATCAGTGCATTTTTATAGCACTGATCGCTGTATAAATGCCAATGGTCCCAAAAAAGTGTCAAAAGTCTCCGGTCTGTCCGTCACAATGTTGCAGTACCGCTAAAAAGTGCAGATCACCCCCATTACTGGTAAAAAATAAATAATAATAATAAAAATGCCATAAAAATGCCATAAATCTTTCCCATAGTTTGCAAACCCTATAACTTTTGTGCAAACCAATCAATATACACATATTGTGATTTTTTCTTAACAAAAATATTTAGAAGAATATATATTGCCCTAAACTGATAAAAAAAAATCATTTAAAAAAAAAAAAAACTTGCGGGAATATTTATTATAGCAAATAGTAAAAAATATTGTTTTTTTTTTTCAAAAATGCCATTCTTTTTTGTTTATAGCGCAAAAAATTAAAACTGCAGAGTGACCAGTATGAAGGCTTGGGAGGTAGACAGAATGGATCCAAGCTTTACTTTTATATGAAATATGAGATGTACATATTAACTTATAAATACACTGAATGTATTTTGTCATCATTGCATTGTCCAAATTTGTGACAGGTTTATAATAAAAGTCTGCCTATCTTTACTTGCACAATTGTATGCCTGTGGTCAACATTGTATCACTTTAAAACAATGCTTATGGTTACACGATCATATCTACAACACTGAAAAAGAACATGGCACCAGTATCGCTAGACATTTTAATGAAGCACATGGTGGTGATACCACTTTGTTGCAGATACAAGGCATAGAGAAGGTGTCAGCTCCCAGGAGAGGTGGTGACAGTTTTAGCATCCTGTGTAAACGGGAAGTCTTTCAGATATTTAACCTTCAAACTAGGATTCCCACAGGGTTACATTTTGAATGGTACCTGACCCACTACTATGAAAAAGTCTCAAGTTTTTGGGTATAATTGAATCTACTGCTTATGTTTTTTTAAGATTTGGATTATACTATAGCCCATTGAGACTGGAACTGTTGTTACCATCATGTATATATGCTTCAGTTTGGAGCAGAATGCTATATGTTACATTTTTCTGTTCTTAATGATTTTTGTTTTTGTTCTTTGTTTTTTCATTTTTCAGTCATTTATTCTTTTTTTTTTTTTTTTTGTTCACTAATACTATGTCAAACATGCTTATTATCAGTGTTTTTTTCTATGTATGAAAACAGATTTTGAAACAATGGTTGCAATCACTTTATTGTATGATCATGTGATTTTATATATATATATGTGTCTCTCTATTTAAATTCCACTCAGACCAATTTCTGGTTGCTTGAGCCCCTTCATTGCAACTTTTCCTAACCTGACTTCACGTGAACTGATCTCTTGTTTACCGACTCAGCTCGTTCTCCTGATTAAGTTTGTCTGCTGCCCCGCCCTGACCTTGGCTCGTTATCCAGCTCTCCTTTTGCTCCATCCATTCATCTGCACCTGCACTGTGTCTTCAGGTATTCTCCTTGCGAGCAGATTGAACCTCTGGTCAGCACACAGTCCAAACTCCCTTGCGGGCGGTCCCTGGCAGAATACGTAGTGGCCCTTAGATTACACCCCCCCCACCAACTCACCTGTGGGCTCACACTAGTGTTATTCTGGTATTATATGGTTTTGACAAAGTGTGTTTATCGTGTGAAACCCGTCAACCTGTTCCTCCCCTGCCTGCTCATCTTGTTTTTAATGAATTTTGAATAAAGCCGAATTGCATTGTTTGTGGGTATGCAGCCTTTCAATTTTCTCATACAAATGCTTATTTTTAATTCCTATAAATTAAAAAACCCTTTACAGGTTTGGTTGCTATGAGTTTTTTGTATTACCAGCACGCTTTGAGCTGCCCTATTATATAAGCCAAATTGTACAGAAATGTTTATTTATAAGTATGGGTGGTGGGTGTTTTTTTTGTTTTTTTGTTTTTTTAGTAGCTGATTGTCATTGTAGGATGATAATTGGTAGCTTAACCACAGTATAAATCAAACATGTGTTGTAACCTTTACTCCATTTTATAGCGTGGTTAATTAAATGTTTTTGACTTGTAATCTCCCTATGTTCCCCAAACATGAATGCTTTTAGGCTTGCATGTAAACAAGTAGCCCTATTTTTCACAAATGGAATCTTAGAATTATATGTTCTACTCTTTTGGCCTTGCATCATTCCTTAAATGTTCAGCGTGGTTCTGCATTGTTAAATAAAATAAATAAACACTTACACAAAATTAACAGCCAACAATTTTAAGCCAGCTCACCCCCACTGTTTCTGTGAATCAAATTGGATATAATAGGCATTATGAGCTATTGTATGATTTTCTGGACAGGTATTCTCTCCTATCATTTAATATGCATGTCTGATGCACTTACCATTGCGCTATGTTTTTATCCACACTTTCCATTGTTACCATTGAGTCGGATACAAATTTAAGCAGCTGGTGCATATTTAACACAGCTGAAACACTGGGACTATTACTGTTCTCCAGCAGTTCTGGCACAGGGAAAAGTATGCTGTGTAGTTTTTCCATTTCAGGTAGGCTTTGTTACAGGATATGAACATTTTTGAATGTTAAAACCACAGCTTTTTTGGAGTTAAAGTATTACTGCACATTCACATTATATTATGCGTTTGTAATTATGGTTTATCTGATTAAATGATATTATAAGTAGTGATGGGTTCAGGCGTGTTCGGGATCATAGTCCCAACCCACCTGGACAATCTTGCCAAGAAGCCGACATTGCACACCACCAATCATAGGCAGTGAGACTTTTCCCGGCCTGTGCAGCTGCTGACAAGGAAATAATCACTGTCTATGATTGGCGGTGTGCAATGTCGGCTTCCTGGCAGGATTGCTCAAGTGGATTGGGACTACGATCCCAAATATGCCTGAACCCATCTCTAGTTATGAGCAGCATGACCTGGTAATGTGCTTGTATCTATTTATGTTGTGAACAACTAAATGTGGTGACCAGGGCCATTTTTAAGGCAGGGCAAAAGGGGCAGCTGCCCTGGGCCCTGTCATTGTTGTGGGGCCCAGAGCAGCTGCCTCATACTTGCCAACTGTCCAGGTTTAAATTCCCTCGTCCCTTGAGGTTTTAGTCCTGTACTGTTTCCTGATATCTCAGTGTGAAGTGCTGCTACTAATGCTGCCCAGCTCTGCCCTATTGTTTACAGATGACTCATCTGCAGACCCTGTGTTTACATGTAAATTACCGACATTCATATGTAAATAGCAGCGACGGACGGCATTGATATGTATATCATGCCCCCCTGAGGTCAAATCCACAGTAATCTCTAGCAACCAATCAACAATCAGAAATCAAGTGCTGTAACCTCTAGCAACTAATTAGTGAGCCGTAATGTGTGCTGTAACCTCTAGCAACTAATCAGTGAGCGGTAATGATACACTAACCTCTGGCAACCAATCGCAATAGTTGCCTGATCTGATTCAGAATACTGATTTTGGGTCTAATTGCTAATTATTGTATGTCTCGGAGCAGGTGGAGAGCTAAACTGCATGGGGGGGCCCCCAAGAAAAGTTTTGCCCGGGGTCCAATCAATATTAAAGACGGCCCTGGTGGTGGCCATAAGAGGATGCTGTCTGGAGACCTTTGCTTTGAGCCAAGTGATCAACCGTTCTCCCTGGGGCAGGGCACACATCAATGCCACTGGATGTTATGATACACTGAATTAAAGTTTGTTAATTCTTCTTGGCAGTGATACTGCAAACTTTTTGGCCAAAGGTTTGTGATTGGCAAGCATCCTGAATCCCGAGGATTTGCAAAAAGAAAAAAAAAAATGGAAGTGGCAAACTTGAACCTCCTTCCTAATGTCTTAGGAAGTAAAGTAGAATAACTTCTAACTGCCACAATTTATAATTGTAACCATGTGACTCACATGCTACTGCTCAATAGGGATGAGCTTCGTGTTCGAGTCGAACATACGTTCGACTCGACATCGGCTGTTCGCCCGTTCGGCGAACTCCGAACATTATGGGCCGTTCGCGCCAAATTCGTGTGGCGCTCATGGCCCACAATGCACTGCGTCATCGCAGTGCATTGCTGGCTCATGATTGGCCAAGCATGCACTGTGACCCCGCATGCTTGGCCAATCACAGCGCCAGCAGCGAGGAGAGCCATGATTGGCCACAGGCAGGATGCCTGTGGCCAATCATAGCTCAGGCTGTGTAGTACACGCCCCACACTATATAAGGCCGCCAGCGCGGCGGCCTTGTGTAGTGTGTTGGCGTCTGAAGCAGTTAGTGGGTGTTTTGTGTACCTTCAACACAGTATACACCGATCGTTATCGGCCGATTTTCGATCTTGCTGTTGTGTAGTGGTTGTCGTCTGCGTGCCCTGACCGCAGTATACACCGCTATATTCACCTCACCTATATAGCTAGTGATCTATCTTTTATAATAGAGCTTGCAGTCAGTAGTGTTAGGAGCTTGTGCGTGCTGTCTGCGTGCTCTGTACCCAGTACACACCGCTATATCCACCTACATAGCTCTTCTCTATTTGAGCCCACTTGCCATCTGCAAGAGTTATTGGAAGTTGTGTGTGCCTTCAGCACAGCACAGTATACATCTGTATATACCCCTTTATCTCTGGTGTTCTATAATAAAGGCATCTGCAGGAGTTAGTGGGTGTTTTGTGCCTCCAGCACAATATACACCTGTATCTAGCCTTTATTGCTGTTCTCTAATAGAGCCATCTGCAGGGCTTAGTGGATGTTGTGTGACTCCATTACAGTATACCCCTTTATCGCTGGTGTTCTATACGAAAGGCATCTGCAGGAGTTAGTGGGTGTTGTGTGCCTCCAGCACAATATACACTACCCAACTGCTGTTTTACCCAACTCCCTTCAGGCCATTACCATGTCTGGAAGGCCAGCAAGGAGAGGCAGACAGGCGCGAGCCGATAAAAGAGGGCAAGCAGGCTCTGTGTCTAGAGACAACAGTGCTGGTCATGGACGCGGTGCATTGTCATCAGCACGTGGCCATGGGACACGCTTGTCCTTCTTTTCGGCAGCTGGACATGTTGAACCGCAACATGCCAATGACTTGGTAGAGTGGATGACCAAGCCCTCTTCATCCTCCTCATCCTCTCTCACCCAGTCTCAGGGTACTAGCAAAGCAGCTGCCAACGCATCGTCTTCCCTCGTCTCAATGTCATCATCAGTGACTCCTTCCCTAGACCCACCACGTCCTCCTGAGGAGTCTCCAGAACTCTTTGAGCACAGTGTTGGGTACATGCTCCAGGAGGATGCCCAGTGTTTTGTAGGCTCTGATGATGACACTCAGCTAGAGGAAGGCAGTAGCGTGAATGCAGAGAGAGGGGATGCTCAAGAAGGACAGCAATCTGGCAGTCATGTTCCACAAGCTGCAGCATATTGCCAGGTTTGCTACAGCGATGAAGAGGGAGGGGATGATGAGGGCACTGACTCCACGTGGGTGCCTGGTAGGAGAGAGGAGGAGGAGGAGGAGGAGGAGGCACATGTCCAACGAGGCAGGATGCCCTCCGGGGGCCAGCATAGGGGCAGCACACCGACTGAATCACACCGCAGAGCTCCGCCTGTGCAGGGCGCTGCCTCTGCGCGTTATTCTAAAAGTTCTTTGGTGTGGGCCTTTTTTGAGACGAGTGCATCAGATTGCACCGCTGCTATTTGCAACATATGTCTCAAGCGTATCTCACGTGGCCAAAACATCAGCCGCTTGGGCACCACATGCTTGACCAGACATATGTTGACCTGCCATGCAGCTCGTTGGCAAGCGTACCTCAAAGACCCACACCAAAGAACAAAGCGGACCTCTCCTTGCTCCTCATCAGCTGGCATCTCCAACCCCACTAGACCTTCAGTCCTCTCTGAAACCTGCTCTGAGAGGAATGAAGGTGTAGAATTAGGTGTGTCACAGCCAAGTGCTTCCGGGCACTCTGCTAGCAGTACACCCACGTCCGATTATAGCAGGCAAATGTCCCTGCCCCAGCTGCTGGACCTGCAAAAGAAGTTCACTCCCAGCCATCCACATGCCCAGCGGTTGAATGCTAGCTTGGCTAAATTGCTAGCACTTCAACTGCTGCCTTTTCAGTTGGTAGACTTGGCCCCCTTCCATGAGTTTGTACAATGTGCGGTTCCTCAGTGGCAGGTCCCCAAACGCCACTTTTTCTCACGGAAGGCGATTCCGGCTCTCTACCGGCATGTGGAAGGCAATGTCCTTGCCCCGCTGGACAGGGCGGTCAGCGGTAAGGTGCATATTACCGCTGACTCATGGTCCAGCAGGCATGGGCAGGGACGTTACCTGTCTTTCAAGGCCCATTGGGTCACTCTTCTGGCAGCTGGGAATGATGCAGGACAAGGTGCAGTAGTGTTGGAGGTTGTTCCGCCACCACGCCTCCAAAATGCTACTATTGGTTGTGACACACCTCTCTCCTCCACCCCCTCCTCTTGTTCTTCCTCCATGGCCTCTTTCAGTGCTCTGTCCTCAGAACCAGCGGTGCTCCGTAGGCACTCCAGGGGCTACGCAAGTACGCAGGCAAAAACGATGCCATGCCGTGCTTGCGCTGGTTTGTTTGGGGGACAGGAGCCACACTAGGGCGGATGTTTTGTCAGCTCTGCAGGGGCAGGCCGAGAGGTGATTGACGCCACGCCAGCTTAAGCCAGGAATGGTACCAACCTCCTCTCCGATCTCTGACAGGGACAACTGACCCATGTGCCCTGTGTAGCTCACGTCCTTAACCTGGTGGTGCAGCGGTTCTTGGGCAGGTACCCCGGCTTACAGGATGTCCTGAAGCAGGCCAGGAAAGTCTGTGTGCATTTCCGCTGATCATTTAATGCCTGTGCTCGGCTGGCTGAGCTCCAAAAGGAGTTGAACCTGCCCAAGAACCGCCTTATATGTGACATGTCAACCAGGTGGAACTCAACGTTGGCCATGCTGCAGCGGCTGCACACGCAGCAGAGGGCCATCAATGAGTACCTGTGCGACTAAGGCACCAGGACAGGGTCAGGGGAGCTCGGTTTTTTCTCACCACGCCAGTGGGGCATGATCAGGGATGCATGCACTGTCCTGTCACCGTTTGAGGAGGCCACAAGGATGGTGAGCAGTGACAGTGCATGCATCAGTGACACTGTACCTCTTGTCCACCTCTTGGAGCATACGCTGCGTGGAATAATGGACAGGGCACTTGAGGCAGAACAGAGGCAGGAAGAGGAGGACTTCCTTGCCTCTCAAGGCCCCCTTTATCCAGGCTGGCACTCAGCATCAGCAGCAGCAGTCTTGTAGGGATGATTTACAGTCCCAAGAAACAAGTGGACTTGTACGTGGCTGGGAGGAGGTAGCTGCGGATCATGTTGCCCTTAGTGACCCAGAGGACTCCGGACCGAATGCCTCAGCTAACCTATGCTGCATGGCCTCCCTGATCCTGCAAAGCCTGCGGAAGGATCCTCGTATTCTTCGGATCAAGGAGAGGGACCATTACTGGCTGGCCACTCTCCTTGATCCACGGTACAAGGGTAAGGTTGCCGACCTTATCTTGCCATCGCAGAGGGAGCAGAGGATGAGACATCTCCGGGAGGCCTTGCAGAAAGGTCTGTGCAACGCGTTCCCAGAGACTGGGAGGTTACAAACTCCTGGTCCTGGACAACGGGTTGCTGAGGCATCGGTCAGAAGGAGCGGTGGAGAAGGTGGCCGTCTGACTGATGCTTTCAGACAATTTTTTAGTCCGCAGCCCCAAGGTATGATCGGTTCCAGCAACCATCGCCAGAGTCTGATTTACATGGTGCAGGAATACCTAGGGGCAAGGTCAGACTTGGACACCTTTCCCACTGAAAATCCTCTGGCTTACTGGGTCTTGAGGATGGATCACTGGCCAGAGCTTGCACAGTATGCAATTGAGCTACTGGCCTGTCCTGCATCCAGCGTTCTTTCGGAACGCACCTTTAGTGCTGCTGGTGGCTTTGTTACCGATCACAGGGTGTGCCTGTCCACTGAATCAGTTGATCGACTGACCTTCATCAAGATGAATCAGTCTTGGATCACCCACAGCTACCAAACACCTGAAGCTGATGTAACCGAATAATTTTTTTTGAAATATCACATCCCTTCAAGACTGCCTATGCTGATGCTGAGTGACTGTCCTGTTATGTTGATTGTCTATCCTCTTCCTCCTCCGCTGATATGTTGGAAGAACATTTCTGGTTCTGGGTGATGCCATCAGGCCAATTTTTCTGCCACTGTTTAACAGGGGCGTTTAATTACAATTTTTGATGCAATGCTTTGCAGGAGGGCTAATTCCTGCAATAAAAATAGAGTATATGGGAGAGGTTGCAGTGTGGTGGCACCAGCACCAGTGCCTAAGGCCCAATTTTTCTGCCCCTGTTTAACAGGGGCGTTTAAGTACAATTTTTGATGCAATGCTTTGCAGCAGGGCTAATTCCTGCAATAAAACTAGAGTATATAGGAGAGGTTGCAGTGTCGTGGCACCAGCACCAGTGCCTAAGGCCCAATTTTTCTGCCCCTGTTTAACAGGGACATGTAATTACAATTCTTGATATAATATTTCACAGGAGGGCCCGTTCCTGTGCCCACCCAGAGTAACTGTGAGGACTTATAGTGTTGTGGCACCAGCACCACAACCACCAAAGGTCAATTTTTCTACCACTGTTCAACAATGGCATGTAATTACAATTCTTGATATAATCGTTCACAGCAGGGCGCTCCAGCGCCCACCAAGAGTCACTTTGAGGGCTTACAATGTTGTGGCAAAACCAACACCTTGTTCCACCATTTCTGCAGAGCATATAGGGCAGGCCCCTACTTTCAAACATCCAACTTACAAACATCTCCTACTTGCAAACAGAAGGAGACAACAGCAAGTGAGATGAAAAAAGATGGACGACAAAACTAATTATACAGGGGTGATAACCCTTCCCTATATTTTCCAAAAAGTTTAAAAATAGTTTTTTTGACTGGAGCTACACTTTAAAAATGTACCAGTTGAAAATTACAAACAGATTCAACTTAACACAACAAACCTACACAGTCCCTGTCTTGTTTGCACCGCCTGTATACTGCTGTTCTGAGTATATAGGGCCTGGGGGCCACACGCATTTCCTTTTTTTAATATGGGTACGGGGTTCCCCTTAATATGCGTACAAGACCCAAAGGGGCTGGTAATGGACAGGGAGGGCTACCCATGCCATTTTTCTCAATGATTTTCAACCATATTGCAGGAACCAGATATAACATTAAAACCGCAAGCAGTTTTAAATTATGTTATTTCCGTTTAATGTCATTTTGTGCAGGGACTGTTCTAAATACGGGAAACACGTGGCACTTCACAGGCATACTACAGACACCCCCCAGGCACCATATTTAAAGGAATATTTCACTTTTTTTTCACTTTAATCGTCATTAAAATCAGTGCTCCCGCCAAAACGGCCATTTTTAAAAACATTTTAGGCATTGACCCATGTCCCCTGGGGCAGGAGCCAGGTCCCCAAACCCTTTTTAGGACAGTATCTTGCATATTAGCCGTTAAAATTAGCACTTTTAATTTCGAACGTTCGAGTCCCATAGACTTCAATGGGGTTCTAAAGTTCGTATGAATTTGGGGTCCGTTCGAAAGTTCTGGTGCGAACCAAACCGGGGGGGGGTGTTCGGCTCATCCCTACTGCTCAATCATACATCCAGAAGATTGACCTCACCCTTTTCTTGATTGATTACTTCTCCAAGCCTTAGCATTCAAATTGGACTATAAAGGAGCACCAATTGCCAATGTCATCCTTCGATTCACCCCTCCCCTCCTTTAGACAATTTCCCAGTGTCAAAAAAATGTGATAAATTGACAGTATTATACAATGGAGCTTGCTCACATTGTTGGTCAACCCTTTTTTAATATAACTTCTGATTCTGGTTTGTGGGGAGTTGTCAATCACTAATATAAAGACGCATTTCAGATAATTATACTTGCAATATTTAAAATATATTTGCTAATTTTAATTAATACATGAATTAAAGGGGAAGTGTGGCCAAAGCTCTTTTGGCTTTACCTCTCCTATGAGTCAGAGGAATGCAGTTCCTTCTGGACTCCCGCGACTAATTTTCAGCTTATAGCAGCTAAAGTCTGCTTTTGGCTGACATCACTCAGCTGGTCCTGGCTCAGGAACCACCAGATGCCTGGACCGACAGCTGGCTCCACCTCTCAGTAAGCCGCTGGGTGACTGAGCAAGAAGCTCTGGCCTCCTGCACAGCCCAGTACTCCAATGAGCACAGGAGGAGCAGAGTAGAGAGCTGGTGACTGATAGTCACTGCTCTCTGCTCACTGAAGACCGAGAACCGAGCAATCAACAGCATTTGATCGTTCTGTGCAGAGCCGGTGGGGGACAGATGCCGGTCAGATCGATGCTGCATCCATGTAGTTGAATTAAATGTCTTTTTTTCCCAAACCCATACTTCTCTTTTAAAGGATACCCAGACCCAAGAACACAACATATGCAGTAAAGATTAACAGCCTTTAGATGTGGTGGCTGTATTAGTTATCTTTTTGCAGTTTAAGAATGTTTTCAGCAAGTGCAAAAAATACCTTTTGATCTTGCCAGAAATGCAGTATCCTTATCCCTTCCTGTGAGATAAAATGAAATCTGAAGCAAGGATATCTTCCTTCTGTGCACTGATACAATCACCAATATATAATAAGAAATTAGGAGATGTTGTCCAGGCTAAATTAGAATGTTCTTTTCAGGATTATCTGATGAAAAATAAAGAAAACAAATGCAACCACCACATCTAAGGACATCTAATATGCTATGTATTCAAATCTTGTTTTTTGAGGATTTCAATACACTTTAAAGGGAATCTTTTATAGCTTACTGGAACTATATGGAATTTCTGTTTTTGTGGGATGGTTTTGCCGATCAGCTTGTCATTGTCTCTAAGGCTGGGTTCACACTGCTGCGATGCGGGAACGCTGCAAATCCGCTGCAGGTTCCCGCATTGCATGCCTCCCGGCGGCAGTTCACACTGCCCTATGCGAACTGCTGGGAGTGTGAGTGAAAAGTTAATGACACCCCAAGATCAGTTCGCATATCGCAGTGCGATCTGCAAACTCGGACAGGAATCGGATCGCATGGTGTGAACACCCATGCGATCCGATTCTGCTGCGGACCAAAAAAAGGGTCCTGTGCGAGTTTGGGCCGGATGCGATGCAAATTCAGCTATACTATCTGTATGGCTGAACTCGCATCGCACAGAGATCGGACGTGATTTGCACTGCAGTGCAGTGCGAATCACATCCGATCTAGTCACCGCAGCAGTGTGAACCCAGCCTAATCTGGAAGCTGTGATGCACAGCACATCCTTTTCCCTCCCCATCACCGCCAACCTGGGATGCAGGATGGAAGGACACACTAACCCCACGTGTTGACGTTACGCTGCACACCCCTGGCGTGGAACGTCCATTTGGACCGCCATTGAGGGCTGATTGTCTCACACCGGCAGACACATGAAAGAGTTGGATAGGCGCTAGTCCCCAGACGGCTGAGCCGCCCAGGTGAGAGCGTTCCTCTCTTACAGCGTGTTTGCCTAAGTGACGCTTGGGGCAGGACTTTGGTGGTACACTTATATAGGCACCTCCTATGCACACATCACTCTCTCCTTACACCTTGGATCACTCACATGTCCATGGATCTTGACTTTCATCTGTTATCAACAGGTACTCATCCACCTCCACTATTCACCTTTCTTGTTCTTCAGCCTGTGTGCTCTTTTTTATTTATTTTTTTATTTTCTGGCATTTTTAGTTTTTTATCCCCTTTCAACTCCCATTCCTTTTCTTTTTACTCACTTTTTTTCTTATCTTTCCATTCGCTCACCACTCACCTCACTCACACATTTATACTTTAATATACCCTCTACCCTAATACACAGTTGCAACCATAAATACAATATATACACATTTTTTTACCCAGGTAACCCACTGGGGTTTTTACCTCTACTTCCCACTGGTGTTTTTCAACCACACTCACAGCCTAGGATCTGTCTGTGCCAGTTGTTCTCACCTCTGCAAGCCTCCACGGCCCCCGGAAATGAGAGCCTGTGGTGTATTGGCGACTCGTGATGCCGCATTGCTGCTGCGCAGATGCGGATGTAAGTTGGACATACAACCTTGAACAATCCTCCCCATATATTCTTTACTTTAATATTCTCCTTGTTCCTTTTTGTTTGTTTTTACCCCAATTTTTCAATTAAGATTTTTTGAGACTGTCTAGAAATTATGTTCTCTGTTTCTAGATATTTCCAATGGTTTATGCTCCTGATGAGCGGCTATAAGGACACGAAACATGCCGAGCCATCAACTCCTACTATCATCTTACCATGAATTAATCAATATTCTCTATGGTTCAACTAACGGTTTTAATAATTTATCATATTAACCGTTTACTTTTTCTTCCCCTCCTCTTTTTTATTTCGAGAAATCTAGAAAGTTTATCTAGGCCATTTAGGCATTAATCTTATCTTGGCTATGTTTACAAATTTATCTATTGCTTGTTCTATTTCTAATACATGAATACATGAATGTCTACTGGATTGTGGATTACTGTGTAATTTATGTTGAAAATTATCAAATGTTCTTAGAGGTTATATGCCCAAAATGTTTTATATAAGATTATTCAATATAAATAAACATTATTTCCCAGTCACTTGACTTCCTTTATTGCTGCTGTGTGCTTCATATAAAGTCCCGCCACTTGCTCATATTTTTTAACTATATGGAATTAGTTATCTCTACCAACCACTAAGTTTTTCACAAATGGCATTCATCACTTGGACTTGCTATGCGAGAAGAGTCAACTTCATTTTTTGCTTGAAGCTCATGCAGCAGCCTACTATGTATCTTAGATCTGTCCTGCAGATGGAAGTTTAGCTCAGGTAGTGTGATCTAATGGGCCTGGTCCCCTTTCCACTCAAGTTCCATGCAAATGGCACTGGCACTACAGTCACCAATCTCTGGTCCCTAGGACAAATAGTCATTGTGGCTGAACAAATGAAGTTGCAATTAATGCAGTTCTCAGCTGAAGTCCACCTAATATGCTGCTAAACACATACAGAGTGCAATTCAAATATACATTTTAAACTGGCACAGGAAACACAATTAACTATACTAGAAGACAGAGAGGATTAAGCCAAGCTTGCTGTTAATAAAATGTAGATATCTTGCAGAGCTTGGCCATAGATGGTTTAAATCTTGCCTGGTCCCTGCTGAACTGGCCGGGATTCGAACCATCTATGGCTGGAACCTCCTGATAGTACAAACTTGCCAAGCAAGGCACACTCACACATCTACATTCCCTGCTGTAGGAGTTCACCCTGTGTAAGCTCAGATGGCAGTGGAGCTAACCCTGGAGGATTAGATTTCATACAAAAGTAATAATTTGGGGCATACCGCCCAACATTTTTCAATGGGAATGAGGGACACCTATCAGCAAAAGTATGCAGGCATAGAACACACCCCTTGCCATGCCCCCTTAAAGGAGAATTGTACAAAAAAACAAGATTTGTTAAACCCACAAGTGCTTTATTTTGGGGGAACATCATTGTATGCCTTCCAAGAATTATCCAACCACACTGTCCTGGTCAGCAAGTGGTTAAAGTTACTGTGTGTGTAAAGGTGCCCCAATACTTTTGGTAATATAGTGTATGTGTGATTGGACAGAGGTGGGGAGAGAGGAACAGGATAAAGTACATTGTGCATTTTACAACCGGGAAGCCAGAGGCAGAAGTGAACACTGTGGTGGGAATCCTCCATATAGACACAAGACAATTTGAGCCTTCAGACAGTTCTTTTCAAGGATGGAGAGCTTCCACTTCATGATGTGACCATTGGTGTGTTTTAGGGCTCCTGAGGAATTATAGATGCCTACAATCATTACAGACCAGTTTATTAAAGCCGAACTCGGGGCTCAACCTCCCCTTCTCACTAGATTCATTGGGATCAGTTACAGGGAGGGTTATTCTTGGGGATATAGGGAGGGTTAGTATTGGGATTACATGGAGGGTTATTCTTTGGAATATAGAAAGGGATAGTATTGGGGTTACGGGGGAGTTATTCTTGTGGTTACGGGGGGGGGGGGGGGGTTATTCTTGGGGCTATAGAGAGGATTAGTATTGGGATTACAGGGAGGGTTAATCTTGGGGATATAGAGAGGGTTAGTGATGGGGTTACAGGGAGGGTTATTCTTAGGGATAAAGGCAGGGATAGTATTGGGGTTGAGGGAGGGTTATTCTTAGGGGTATAGGAAGGGAGAGTATTGGGGTTACAGATAGGGTTATTCTTAGGAGTATAGGGAGGGATAGTATTGGTGCTACAGGGAGGGTTATTCTTGGGGATATAGGGAGGGTTAGTATTAGGGTTGCAGGGAGGGTTGTTATTAGGGATATAGGGAAGGTTAGTGTTGGAAATTCCAGGGAGGGTTATTATTAGGGGTATGAGGAGGGTTAGTATTGGGGTTATAGGGAGGGTTATTCTTGGGGATAAAGGGAGGGATAGTATTGGGGTTGCAGGGAGGGTTATTCTTGGGGGTATAGGGAGGGATAGATTGGTGTTACAGGGAGGGTTATTCTTGGGGATATAAGAATGATTAGTATTGGAGTTACAGGGAGGGTTATTCTTAGGGGTATAGGAAGAGATATTATTGGGGTTACAGGGAGGGTTATTCTTAGGTGTATAGGGAGGGATAGTATTGGGGTTACAGGAAGGGTTACTCTTGGGGATATAGGGAGGGTTAGTATTGGGAATACAGGGGGGTTATTCTTCAGGATATAGGGAGGGTTAGTATTTGGGTTACGGGGGGAGTGGGTTATTCTTGGGGATATAAGGAGGGTTAGTATTGGGGTTACAGGGAGGGTTATTCTTGGGGATATAGAGAGGGTTAGTATTGGGGTTAGAAGGAGAGTTATTCTTGGGGATATAGGGAGGAATAGTAATGGGATTACAGGGAGGGTTATTCTTGGGGATATAGGGAGGGATAGTATTGGGGTTACAGGGAGGGTTACTGTTGGGGATATAGGGAGGGTTAGTATTGGGGTTACAGGGAGGGTTATTCTAAGGGCTATAGGGAGGGATAGAATTGGGGTTACAGGGAGGGTTATTCTTAGGGCTATAAGGAGGGATAGAATTGGGGTTACAGGGAGGGTTATTTTTGGGAATATAGGGAGGGATAGTATTGGGGTTACAGGGAGGGTTATTCTTAGGGCTATAGGGAGGGATAGAATTGGGGTTACAGGGAGGGTTATTCTTAGGGCTATAAGGAGGGATAGAATTGGGGTTACAGGGAGGGTTATTTTGGGGATAAAGAGAGGGATAGTATTGGGGTTACAGGGAGGGTTATTCTTGGGGATATATGGAGGGATAGTATTGGGGTTACAGGGAGGGTTATTTTTGGGGATATAGGGAGGGATAGTATTGGGTATACAGGTTGGGCTAATCTTGGGGATATACTGAGGTATAATATTGGGGTTACCGGGAGGGTTACTATTGGGGATATAGGGAGGGCTAGTATTGGGGTTACAGGGAGGGTTATTCTTGGGAGTATAGGTAGGGATAGTATTGGGGTTATGGGGGAGTTATTCTTGGGGATATAGGGAGGGATAGTATTGGGGTTACAGGGAGGTTTATTCTTGGGGACATAGAGAGGGCTGGTATTGGGGTTACAGGGAGGGTTAGAGAGAGCTATTGAGCTATATAGTAAACAACAGGCTTTTTTTTTAAGCCAAGTTGCGAAGGATAGCCTAGAAAATACCTGAAAAGGAGCTGAGTCCTCCACCTCCTGGCTGAAAATGAGAATGCAAAACAATCATATTCTTGTGCAAAAAAAATATTATTCAAAAGTGCTTAACAAAATACATACATAAACACATTCCTTTTGGTTTAAATTTTATTCCAAAAGCATTTAATTTGCACAGCAGATTTCTCCCTGGGGACACAAAGCAGTTAGCAGTCGAGGCAGCCATCTTAGCAATTACGTTGGCCAGGAATCAGCTGCTGAATAAGCAGCTATGCTCACGACTGCACCACCAACGCAAGGAATGTCTTTGGAGTGTGGGAGGAAACCTGAGGATGGCGAGGTGAGGCGAGGTGAGGATGGCGCTGGATCCCACTGCTGCGGCTATGTCTGGTCTTGTCACAGTGTCAACATATATAAGCTTACCAATTGCTCTGTGATACGTATCCTTGTTGGGTAGCAAGTTTTCTCCTTCATTGCTCTTTTGATAGTTTGGTTCCATAGAAGTTTTCACTTCCTTTGCATATTGCATATGGAATTGTCGCAAGATTTCGGAGATTTTCTGAGAAGATAACTTCCATCTTTTTCTCCCTCTATTTGGATACCCAAATAGTAGATAATGTTCCCAAGTTCTTTAATTACAAAATTTTCTTGGTTCTCTGGTACTCTAATGGGCTGGTGACAGGTACGTGAGAACTCTGATGGCCTGGTGACAAGTACTTGAGTACTCTGATGGCCAGGTGACAGGTACTCGGGTACTCTGATGGCCTAGTGACAGGTACTTGGGTACTCTGATGGCCTGGTGACAGGTGCTCGGGTACTCTGATGGCCTGGTGACAGGTTCTCTGATGGCCTGGTGACTGGTACTTGGGTACTCTGAAGGGCGGTGATAGGTACTCAGGTACTCATTGGGGACTGTGACAGGTACTCGGGTACTCAGATGAACTGTGACAGGTATTCAGGTACTCAGATGAACTGTGACAGGTACTCAGATGGACTGGGATGGGTACTCGGGTACTCAGATGGACTGGGACAGGTACTTGGGTACTCTGATGGGCTGGGACAGGTACTCGGGTACTCTGATGGGCTGTGACAGGTACTCGGGTACTCAGATGGACTGTGACAGGTACTTGGGTACTCTGATGGGCTGTGACAGGTACTTGGGTACACGGATGGACTTTGACAGGTACTCGTGTACTCTGATGGGCTGTGACAGGTACTCGGGTACACGGATGGACTGTGACAGGTACTCGGGTACTCTGATGGGCTGTGACAGGTACTCGGGTACTTTGATGGGCTGTGACAGGTACTTGGGTACTCTGATGGGCTGTGACAGGTACTCGGGTACTCTGATGGACTGTGACAGTGACAGGTACTCTGATGGACTGTGAGTGACAGGTACTATGATGGGTGGTGACAGGTCCCCTTTATTGGGGGGGCAATCAGTGTGATTGGTGTGTACACTGTAAGCGGTAACGAGATGTTACTGCAATCTCCTCCTCACACACGATTGGTGTGTGAGGAGAAGAACCCGGTAACATCTTGTTACCGTGGTTTGTTTACATTTAGTGATTGGCTGTGAAATGATCACAGCCGATCACGTGGGCAAACAGCTGGCCAATGGCTGTTTACCAGCGTCGGTGACGAGCAGTGTTCCTGGGAACACGCCACCATCGATGTGCACGTGCAGCGTGCTCACGGTCGTGTACGCGCTGTGCACAGTGGGGGGTGTAACCATCTGTGATCGGCCGTGACTTCATCACGGCTGTTCACGTGGTAAACATCCATACCCAATGGCTGTTCACCCCCCTCGGTGGCGAGCGGTGTCTCCATGACACGCCGCCACCGAAGGAACAGGTATTCGCGCGCACGATCGCACTCATTCCCTGTTTAAATGGGAGGACGTCATATGATGCCCTCCCGCCGCAAGAGCTGTGCAGCCTGGCCATCATTTGACGGCCGGAGGTCAGCAAGTGGTTAAAAAACATTTTTGTATGCTATGAGGAAGGCTGCATAGCCAAAATGCATTAGCATCTACTGTATTGTGTTTTTACACATGTAGCCAATAAAGGATTTTCTTTGCAAGAGTACTCCGAGTTACTGGCTTTCAATTGATCAGCAGGGACCCATGTATGGCTGGCTTAACAGGAAAAATAAATAATTTTGATGCATGTGTTGTAAATTTTAAAGATGAATTTATTCACAAGGCCTATAACTACATAGGTGGATGAGGACTTGTTTTAAAGTGCTTTTATTGCTTGTTCAGAAAGTGTAAATACTTTAGCATGCCTAAATACAAGCTCATTTTAAGATAAAAATAAAAAAAAAACTTTTTGTTGTTCTGAATGTTTAAAAAGCTCCTGTGGACACTGGACAGTATAGTTTATACAAGATTTTACTCACGGCACGGAATCCAGGCTTATTTTGTAACTGTGGAATGGAGACGTGAGGATAATACAATGACCACATGCAGTGTCCACCCTTAATTGCTTTGTTTCTTGCAGCTGAGCTGCCGTCTCTATTTCCTTAATGAAAATAAATCTCTCTCCATGCAGAAGGTAAATAATACTTAACAAGAACAACTGATAGGGCACAGAGTGTGACAGCAGGTAATGCGTTGCACCTCCACTTCATAGAGTTATATTCCAGAAAAGAATAGCAAATAGGTTTTTCAGATTTGTATATGGAGTTTATGAAGGTTTTGTAATAAAAATATATTTCATGTGCACACATCTGCAATATAACTGTAAAGATATGAACTAATGTTTAGAAAGGAGCATGCAGAGCCATGTTTAACCACTTCAATGCTGGGCATTTTCACCTCCTTTCTGCCCAGACCAATTTTCAGCTTTCAGTGCTGTAACATTTTGAATGACAATTGCGCGGTCATGCAACACTGTACCCATATGAAATTGATAATTTTTTTCCCCACAAATAGAGCTTTCTTTTGATGGTATTTGATCACCTCTGCGATCTTTATTTTTTTACGCTATAGACAAAAAAAGAGCGACACGTTTGAAAAAAAAACACAATATTTTTTACTTTTTGCTATAATAAATATCCCAATAAAAAAATATGTCTTCCTCAGTTTAGGCTGATATGTATTCTTCTACATATTTTTGGTAAAAAAAAATCACAATAAGTGTATATTGATTGGTTTGCACAAAAGTTATAGCGCCTACAAAATAGGGGATAGATTTATGGCATTTTTGTTATTATTATTTTTTTTACTAGTAATGGCGCCATCTGGGATTTTTTTTTATTGGGACTGCGATATTGCGCCAGACAAAGTGGACACTTTTGACACATTTTTGGGACCATTGACAATTATACAGAGATTGGTGCTATAAATATGCACTGATTACTGTATAAATATTACTGGCAGGGAAGGGGTTAACACTAGGGGATGATCAAGGGGTTAAGTGTGATTCTAAAAAAATGCAAAGGACCTGCCTCCATGGGAGGCACCCGCCGTAATGACTGTTCTCTCAGGTGACAGCTCTTTTATAACTGAAGGCGGGGCCATACAGTGACGTTGCTGGGTAACCTCGCCCCCCTCTGACACACAGGGACATCCCTATGGCTTTCCTGTAGCGTCAGAAGGGGTGGGGCCACCCGGTTACAAACAAATATATAACGGGTGGTTATGTTCAAGGAACCTCTCAAGGGCGGTAAAGGCATGCCTGACATCGCCACTCTACTAAGGGTGTTCTTTGGTTGACAGAACTGTGGACTGTGGCGGTAACTCCATGTCCTGTTTTTTCCTCCTGCCTCTTTGGAGGTGCCTTGGATGGGACAAATGGGACAGTTCCATCCCCTACAACTGGGACACTCCTTGGTATTACTTGGATGCTTTTAAGTTTATCAGGGAGCAGGGGCTGCATGGAGTGAAGCCCGACTTGTTGAAGCCACAAGTTGATTAGAGCATCTGACATTGTTGAGACTGTTCCAGGCCTCCTTTCAGCCACTTGCAAAGTGGTATGGAGGAATGTTTCTTCAAAGAGACTCACCAACAGGCACAAAGATCTGGCATGGATGTCAATCCAAGGGGGGTTGCCACTCAGGACATTCATGCATGCCAGAAACCTGTGAAGATACAGGCACTGCCCTTTTTGCATGTTTTCTGGGAGTGCCCCTTTGCACGGGGCCTGTTGAGGGCCTTGGAACCAGAACTTAAAGACTTTGTACCACAGACTGCAATCACACACTTTGGTGTGCTGAATGGACTCTTCTGTGGAAACCATTCACAGGAGGACATTGACAGTGCCTGGTGGGTGCTGTGTTGATTTAGGGATGCTGTATTATGCGCCAGAAAGCACCTCATCCACCAGCGGGAGAGGATGTCCATCGAGGACTGCTCAGAGACTGTAACTTGATGGACTTTAACCGCTTGCCGACCACCTCACACCGATATACGTCGGCAGAAGGGCTCGTACAGGCAAACTAACATACCTGTATGTTGACCTTTAAGAGCCGGCCTGCGGGCGCGCGCGCCGTGGGGATAACTGCAATCGTCTCATGGAGAGGAAAAATTAATAATGTAAACAAGCATCTTCCCGTTCTGCCTAGTGACAGTGTCACTGATCTCTGCACCCTGTGATCGGGAGCAGAGATCAGTGACGTGTCACACATAACCACGCCCTCCCACAGTTAGAAACACTCCTCAGGACACACTTAACCCTTACACTGCCCCCTAGTGGTTAACCCCATTCACAGCCAGTGTCATTTACACAGGAATCAGTGCATTTGTATAGCACTGATTGCTGTATAAATGACAATGGTCCCAAAAATGTGTCAAAAATGTCCGATGTGTCCGCCCTAATGTTGCAGTCACGATAAAAATCATCAATCGCCGCCATTACTAGTAAAAAAAAAATATTAATAAAAATGCCATAAAACTATCCCCCATTTTGTAAAAGCTATAACTTTTGCGCCAACCAATCAATAAACGCTTAATGCAATTTTTTTTACCAAAAATATGTAGAATAATATGTATCAGTCTAAACTGAGGGAAAAAAAATTGAGATATTTTTGGGGGGTATTTATTATAGCAAATTGTAAAAAAGAATGTGTTTTTTTCAAAATTGTCGCTTTTTTTGTTTATAGCGCAAAAAATAAAAAAGCGCAGGGGTGATCAAATACCAACAACAGAAAGCTCTATTTGTGGGAAAAAAAGGAGTTCAATTTTGTTTTGGGAGCCACGTCGCACGACCGCACAATTTCAGTTAAAGTGACGCAGTGCAGATTCGCAAAAAGTGCTCTGGCCAGGAAGGGGGTAAATTCTTCCGGGGCTAAAGTGGTTAAGGAGGAAGAGGAGTTCTGAAGATTTCCCCTCCCCTCCCCCTCTCCCCCCATGTGTATCCTTTGACAGTTCAATAAAGCTTCGAGTCTGTGAACTTTTTTTCCCTCCTCTACCCCAGCCCCCCCCCCCCCCCCACCACACCGGTTTCCCATTCGAATGCCATTTGACAGTATATGACTATGACTAGACATTTTGTGACATGTTTCTGAAGCAATGCTTTCAGGGTAATGCGGCGTCATGCATGAGATGATGTTCCGGGGTACGATTACTCTGCGCAACACATCAGCCATCATACCGCAGGATGAATGTCATTTATTTGTATGCTTGGAACTGTATTCTTAGGTAGTGTATTTATGCGCTGCGTCGCAGTACAGAGTGGAATGTACCCTGTTGCAATATTTGTTTTTTGTATATTTTCTTGCAAAATAAAGCATACATTTTCAACCAAAAATGAAGACCAGGCCAACGCTAGCAAAAGAGCGGGCAAAAGAGCAGAAAATAGCGAGGAGGCCGGCAGAAGATGCCGGAGAGCGGGAGAAGAACCGGAGATTGGAAGAAGAGGCTGGAGAGAGTGGAGGAGTTGGAAGAGACCCCCCAAGTTGGAAGAGACTGCCTAATAAATTACTTTAAAAACCGGTCCAGTGTTTTTTTTTTATTGACACTTTTTTCCCCCAGGTGAATGGATAGGGGTACAATGTACCCCTACTCATTCACACAGGGTGGGGTGCCGGGATCTGGAGGACCCTTTATTAAAGGGGGCTCTGGGATTCCAATAGGCCTCCCGCCCGCAGACCCCGACAACCAACGGACAGGGTTGTCGGGAAGAAGCCCTTGTCCTTGTCAACATGGGGACAAGGTGCTTTGAGATGGGGGGCCGCAGGGCACCCCCTTCTTTAAAGCACCCACCCCCCATGTTGAGGGCATGCGGCCTGGTACGGTCCAGTGAGGAGGGGACGCTCACTCATCTCCACCCTCTTTCCTGACCGGCCGGGCTGCATGCTCGGATAAGGGTCTGGTATGGATTTTGGGGGGCTCCCCCACACCGTTTTTTCAGTGTATTGTGTTCCCCTAAAATCCATACCAGACCGAAGGACCTGGTATGCTCCTGGAGGGGGAATCCATGCCTTTTTTTAATTTAAAATTTGGCATGGAGTTCCCCCTCAAGATTCATACCAAATACAGTGCCTGGCATTGGCGGGGATCCAAGTCGGATCCCTGTTCATTGAAGTCGGACACGTCTCTGACTTCAATTCACAGGGCCAAGTGGGATCCAAAGTAGGACGAGTGTCATGTCGCTGCAATATAAAAAAAATTTTTTGCTTTTGGATTTATCATTAACCACTTCAATACCAGGCACTTAAACACCTTCCTGCCCAGACCAATTTTGAGCTTTCGGCGCTGTCGCATTTTGAATGATAATTGCGCGGTCATGCTACACTGTACCCAAATTAAATTTTTATCATTTTTTTCCCACAAACAGAGCTTTCTTTTGGTGGTATTTGATCACCTCTACGGTTTTTATTTTTTGCTAAACAAATAAAAAAATACCGAAAATTTTGAAAAAAAATATGTTTTTTTGTTTCAGTTTCAAAAATTTGTAAATAACTAAGTTTTCTCCATAACTGATGGGCACTGATGGGGCTACACTGATGGGCACTGATAAGGCGGCACTGATGGGCACCAATGAGGTGGCACCAATTAAGTGGCACTGATGAGGTGGCATTGGTGGCCACTGATATGTGGCACTGATGGGCACTGATAGGCGGCACTGATGGGTAGCACTGATGGGCGACACGGATGGGCACTGATAGGTGGCACAAATTGGCACTGATAGCTGGCACGGATTGGCATGGATGGGCGGCATGGATGAGTATGGATAGGCGGCACAGATGGGCATGGATAGGCGGCACAGATGGGCACGGATAGGCGGCACAGATGGGCACGGACAGGTGGCACAGATGGGTATGGATAGGCAGCACAAATGGGCATGGATGGGCAATGATAGGCGGCACGGATGGGCACTGATAGGCGGCACAGGTGGGCACTGATAGGCGGCATTGTATTACATTATACTGTACTAATGGATGCCAATCAGTGCCAAACAATAATGCATGCCAATCAGTGATGCATATTGTGTGCACTGATTGGCATCCATTATGGGCACTGATTGGCATCCATTGTGGGCACTGAATGGCATCCCTGGTGGTCTAGGGAGGATTACCTTGTGCTGGGCATCCCTGGTGGTCTGGTGGCGTCCTTGACGGTCCAGTGTGGGCATCCTCGGGGGGGCTGCGCTGATAATATATCAGCACAGACCCCCCCCCCGTCAGGGGAGCAGTCGATCGGCTCTCCTCTACTCGCATCTGACAGACGCAAGTGAGGAAAAGCCGATCACCAGTTGACGCGATGCGTGCCCCGGGGGCGCACAGTGGCTCAAAATCCTGATCACGTCATATGACGTCCGGTCAGGATTTTGAAACCACTTTGCCGCCGTGTATCTGCTATAGGGCGGGCGGCAAGTGGTTAAAAAGCTTTGCATTCCAGACAAGTGCCTTTGTGAAGGCTGAAATAATATAATTATCTTCTGTGGGCAGGAAGAAGCATTTCCTCAACCCATTCACTCAGACAATATTTATTTTTGTAGCAAGTCCCAAGGTGAGAAACTGAAGATGTGACATGTGTGTGCTCAGGCACCATGGTTTACATGATTGTGTCACCTCTAAACCAGCATCTCAGTCCAGCAAGTATATGCTGTCTCTGGATCATACATGAAGAAAAATGGTCATGTCCAGCTAGAGGAAAAAAAGCATGTGAAAGCATTGTCAGCTGGACTACTGTGATCTGTGAAAGCTAATATTATATTTATGCAGGGCCAACCCAAGACATTGTGCTGCCTGGGACCAAGAATGAAATGCTGCACCCCCCCCCCCCCCATGAAAAAAATCACGCCCACCAAAAGGCCCCCACATACATTATTTTATATCATAACTAAAGGGGACCCATATCATGGATCTATACGTGTATATATGAGTATAAAGAGGACCTGTCATGGCTCTATACAGGTATAAAGGAGTATAAAGAGGATCTGTCATGGCTCTACACATATATATAGGATTATAAAGGGGACCTGACATGGCTATATACATGTATATAGGAGTATAAAAACGGCATGTCATGGTTGTTTACATGTATAGGAATATAAAGAGGACATATCATTGCTCTATACATGTATGTAGGAGCATAAAGAGGATCTGTTATGGCTCTATACATGTATAGGAGTATAAAAAGGATGTGTCATGGCTCTATACATGTATATAGGCGTACAGTGCCTTGTATTTACCCCCTTGGCATTTTTCATGTTTTGTTGCCTCACAACCTGGAATTAACATAGATTGTTTGAGGATTTGCATCATTTAATTTACAGAAAATGCCCACAACTTTGAATATGTTTTTTTTTTTTATTATTATTATTGTGAAGCAAACAACAAATAGGACAAAATAACAGAAAAGCTCAGTGTGCATAACTATTCACCCCCCTAATGTCAATACTTTGCAGAGCCACCTTTTTCGGCTATTACAGCTCCAAGACGCTTTGGACAAGTCTCTATGTCTAAGTCTCTATAAGTTTCTACATCTTACCATTGGGATTTTTGCCCATTCCGGGCAAAACTGCTCTAGCTCCTTCAAGTTGGATGGTTTGCACTTGTGAACAGCAATCTTTAAGTCTGACCACAGATTTTCTATTGGATAGAGGTCCAGGCTTTGTCTAGGCCATTCCAACACATTTACATGTTTCCCCTTAAACCACTCAAGTGTTTCTTTATCAATGTGTTTGGGGTCATTGTCTTGCTGGAAGGTGAACCTCTGTCCAAGCCTCAAATCACACACAGAGTGGTACAGGTTTTGCTCAAGAATATCCCTGTAATTAGCACCATCCATCTTTCCCTCAACTCTGGCCAGAAAATGATGGTGTTCTTTGGGTGATGTGCTGTGTTGGGTTTGCACCAAACATAGCGTTTTTTCTTTGATGGCCAAAAAGTTCACTTTTAGTCTCATCAGACCAGGGCACCTTTTCTCCATACATTTTGGGAGTCTCCCACATGCCTTTTTGCAAACTCAAAACGTGACATTTTGTTTTTTTCTGAAAGTAATGGCTTTCTTCTGGGCACTCTGCCATAAAGCCCAACTCTATGGCACGTACAGCTTATTGTCGTCCTATGTACAGATACTCAAGTCTCTGCTGTGGAACTCTGCAGCTCCTCCAGGATTACCTTAGGTTTCTGTGCTGCCTCTTTGATTAATGCCCACCTTGCCCAGTCCGTGAGTTTTGGTGTCTGGCTGTCTCTGGTTTGCTGTTGTGCCATGTTCTTTCCATTTGGTTATGATAGATTTGATTGTGCTCCTAGGGATCATCAAAGATTTGGATATTTTTTTATAACCTAACCCTGACTTGTTCTTCTCAACAACATTGTCTCTTACTTGTTTGGAGAGTTCCTTGGTCTTCATGGCAGTGTTTGGTTAGTGTTGCCTCTTGCTTAGGTGTTGCAGCCTCTGGGGCCTTCCAAGAAGGTGTGTATATGTAATGACAGATCATGCGACACTTAGATTGCACACAGATGGACATAATTTCACTAATTATGTGACTTCTGAAGGTAATTGGTTGCACCAGAGCTTTTTTGGGCTTCATAACAAAGGGGGTGAATACATACACACATGGCAATTATCATTTTTTTATTTCTGAAAAATCGTTTCGTGTATTTTTCTAATTTTGCTTCACTTGTAATGTAACAAAATTTTACTTTACTTGTAATGTAACAAAATAGCTAAAAAGCCAAAGGGGTGAATACTTTTGCAAGACACTGTATAAAGAGAACCCGGTATGGCTCTATAGATTTATACAGGAGTGTAAAAGGACCTGTCATGGCTCAATACATGTATGTAGGAATATAAAGAGGACATGTCATGGCTCTATACATGTATGTAGGAGTATAACGAGGACCTGTCATGGATCTATACATGTATGTAGAAGTGTAAAGAGGACCTGTCATGGCACTATACATGTATATAGGAGAATAAAGAGGACCTGTCATGGCTCTATACATGTATATAGAGGTATAAAGGGGACCGATCATGTAGGTCTATATGTATAGGAGTATAAAGTGGACCTGTCATGGCTCTATACACATATATAGGAGAATAAAGAGGACCTGTCATGGTTCTATATGCATATATAGGAGCACAGAATATCAGTTGCATCAAATGTGACTAATCCCAGTGCTCAAAGGATTAAAATTTATAACTATATTGGCTATTATAAAAATACAGAATATTAAAAACAAATATGCATAGATAAAAAAAACCTCAGCATTAACAGTGCTAGCAAAATATCTAGAAAAATTCAGTGCGATAAATTGACATTCAGTGGGCTATACACATTGCACACATAAAAAGTGAGCCATGTCAAAGTCCTTAAATCAGTGTACAGTGCCATATCCCATCAGAAATTAAAACAGCAAACATTCCTTTCCTGAATATCATTACCAATCCACCTCACGCTCACCCCTTTTGGTGATGCACTCACCACAATTAAGATTTAGATAAGCCTGATATCTCCCCAAAGGTAATGGAAAAATTGGACAGTCTCCCAAAGGTTACCAAAGATCCCTCCTGGAACAGCTCAGCTCAGCAGGTGCAACATAGAAAAACACAAGGGAATGCTCTACATAGCGTAATACTGTAATTTATTAGAAATGCACAACCCCCACATACATATTGTGCTTACAGGATGAATCGATAAAAACAGCATGTCAAGGTTTAGCCTGTGCAACACAGCATAACATCTTCTCACTACCTACTGGAATTCCTAGAATCACTGGTCTCGATGAGACCTGGGATGACGTACTCTGTGATTGACAAGGGAGCCGCGTGGTCATGACCTAACTCGTTTCATCATCACATTTTCATCGGAGGGCTTGGCCACACGGCACAGCTCATCCATTAATACCATGAGAGGGCAGGTAATTAACCCTGCAAGTAACGAGGCACATCAACGACCAAAGTATATCACGATGCGTACGATATCTCGCACACATCATGATTACTATAACATAATCAAAGGTCATACCTATATCATTATTAGCTAAGCCCTAACTTGACGCAAGTACCATAGGACATACAAAGCTATGCATAATGTTATAACTACTTTAAATAAAATAAGTGCTAAAAGATGAAAAAAAGCACCTGCTAACATACCCTAATATGCATATATGTATCACAAAATAAACACTATGTTAACATTAATATCATATCGATGCTGCATCTGCATCAAAGTTAATTAATAGTCCATCAATATGTACATAAAACACACAACAATATAAAAATATACAAATATAAAAATACTGCAATATAAACCCAGAAACATCTGCCAATGCAAACATCTCAAGGTCATAATGCATAATATTCATAAAAGTGAAAACATAAAAGAAATGTATTTTAAATACAGCTAAATCCACTGCTGATCAGGTGAGTAGACAGTTGAGGAGACTTAAGGCAGGAAAATCAGCATGCCCTGATGGCACTGGACTAGGGTGCTTAGGGCGTTTGCAGACCAGCTCAGAATGTCCTTCAACTGGTCTTTAACTTGAGCCTGAGTCTACGAAAGGTTCCTGTGTTGTGGAATATGCCATTCTCCTGTGCTGAAGGTACTGTGTCCTTGTGGCTCCAAGGATTTCAGACCAGTGGCTTTGAACTCCCACATCATGAGGACTTGAAAGACTTGTTTTACATCAGTTAAGGCCCATGGTTAGTAAATATTTAGACCCATTGCTGTTCTCCTACAAGCCTAGACTGCGAGTTGAGGATGCTATCATCTTCATGCTAAATTGCATGTATGCACATTTGGATAAACCAGAGAGCACTGTGAGGGTCATTTTTTTTTACTTTTCCAGTGCTTTTGGATCAGGCTGGCTCTCCTGGGCGAGAAGCCAATAGCGATGACAGTTGATGTCTTCTTTCTGTCAATTTCAATACCAGCCACTTTTACCCCTTCCTACCCAGGCCAATTTGCAGCTTTCATCGTTGTCACATTTTGAATGACAGTTGCGCAGTCATACAACATTGTACCCAGATGACATTTTTATTATTTTTTTCACACAAATAGAGCTTTCTTTTGGTGGTTAGTTAATCGTCACAGTTTTTTGGGGGGTTTTTGCAAAACAAATGAAAAAAGATCGAAAATCTTGAAAAAATAAGTTTTTTCTTCATTTCTGTTGTACAATTTAGCAAATAAATATATCTTTCTTTATATTTAGGTCAAAATGTATCCTGCTACATTTTTTTTCTAAAAACCAAATTGTATATTATTCAGTCTGTAGAAAAGGGCCCTTTCACACGGATGTGTCCATGTACGGGCTCCGCTTTGCTCAACAGGGATCACTCTGTTGATCCCCGCTGAACAGGCAGATGACAGGTCTGTCTCTGCACACTGTGCAGGGACCAACCTGTCAGAGCGCTGCTCTCCTCTATGGGGGATCGGCTGAAGACGCACCGTAGAGTATGTTTTCATCCAATCCACCAGACGGATGGAAAAATAGGGTTTCCATCCATCACACTTTAGCATATTGGAGCGGGTCGGATGTCAGCGGACATGTCACCCCTGACATCTGTCGCTCCATAGACCTGTATGGAGCGTCCCTTCAGGTCCACCTAAAAAACTGACAGACTGTGGGAAAGGGGCCATAGAGTCCTCAAACTATGGTATATATATATATATTTTATACAAATTACACCTTTTTACTTAGTCTTCCAGTATGCTATGTCTTCTCATCCTGCTGTATGTTACCACAGCAGCACTAGGTTGTGAGAGAGTAAAACTGGCCATACACTGCTAGCCTGTAGACTGAATGAAAGAAATCAAATATATTCCTCCATGAACAATAAATGGCACAGATGGACAAATCCCACTGCTGGGCTATTGTACTCTGACAGCAGTCCTTATGTAGAATGCATTGTACTTGATGATATCACAGTGCCTATGGCTGCTGGAACAACATTGTGTAGAGGGTGTGGATCCTGGTCTTACACCAATAAGGGAGCCTGCACTAGGGTGATCACGTGTTCCAGATTGCCCAGGACTGTCCCGCATTTTGGAGGTCTGTCCCGGTTCCCAGGCACCTTAATTCTGGAACAATACAGTGTCCCAGAATGAAACTGGCACAGTTGATTCAGCCATTCGCGATTCTGCATTGATGCAGAGAATGGATGCATCGATTGCCGATGATGTCAGCCTGGTGCACAGCACCCTGCCTTTCCTGAAGAAACACAGCAAGAGGTGGATAAAACCCCCTCCCATTCCTATTTTGGAGCTGTGGGCATTAGCCAGTCCTGTTTTCCTGCCTCCCGCTGCTGACGTAACCCCAGTAGCCAGTGCTCAGTGTGTCTTACAGCCATGGAACCCCGAGTGTCCCAACTCCTGGACTGAATACTGGACGCTGCAATGCTCAGTCCTCCTCCGCAGTGTATTACAGACATCAGATACATTAAGTATTAGTAGTTCCTTAGGCTGAATTTTTTTTGTGCATGTTCATTCACTATGTTGTGCATGGATTTGTACATATCAAGTAGGGTAAGCTCATTTTAGATTCGTCTTGAGGCTTCATCTTTTCCAATTTTTACTCCACATCCCTTGAGTCATTTTTATTCCTTTTGTAGTCTAAAGTATGTTTTTTATATCCAACTTTAGTGCCTAAGATATAAAGAGCATTTGTTAAATGTATGCTGGCCTAACACTAAAAGAACAATTACATTCTTTGAATCTTATGCCGCGTACACGATCAAACAAACCGGTGGAAAAGTCCGGCAAACTCAAGTCCACCGGACAATCCCCCCGTGTGTAGCCTCCGGCTGACTTTTTTTTACCCGAAAGTACGGCAGACTTAGAAAGTAGTTTTGCGCTCCAATCTTACCGCCGGACTCACATTTTGGCTGACAATCCTCCGCGTGTGTGCGCCAGTCCGCCGTACTTTTGAAATGAACAGACTCGCCCATACACGCGGAGGAAAGTCCGCTCATTTTGAGCGCATCTCCAGGTAGCCGGGGCCAGCGAAGGAGGCGTCGCTGGCCCCGCCACCTGGTATGGACTTAAAAAATCGGCGTGGGGGTCCCCCCAGGTCCACATCAGACCCTTGTCCGAGCACGCTACCCGGCCGGCCAGGAAAGGGGGGACGAGCGAGCGCCCCTCCCTCCTGAGCCGTACCAGGCCGCGTGCCCTCAACATGAGGGGTGCCTTGGGGAAGGGGGGCCGTGTGGCCCCCCACCCCAAAGCACCTTGTCCCCATGTTGATGAGGACAAGGACCTCTTCATGACAACCCTGGCCCTTGGTTTAATAAGGGGGCCCCCGGATACTGGCCCCGCACCCTATGTGAATGAGTAGGGGTACAATGTACCCCTACCCATTCACCTGTGAAAACAAGTAAAAAAAAAACACAACACACAAGGGTTAAAATAGTTTATTGCACAGCTCCAGGGGTCTTCCGTCTTCGGGGGTCTACTCGCCGGACTCTTCTTCGCCGCCGCCCTCTTCTTCCAACTTCGGGGGTCTTGTCCCCTTCTTTGGGGGTCTTGTCCCCCTCTTCGATTCTTCTTGCCGGGCCACCGCGCCTTCTTCTAGCTCTTTTACAGGCGGTGGCCCAGTCTTCTGTCGCTGCTGTCGCCGTCTTCTGTTCTTCTCTTCTTCTGTAGATCCCCGGAGCTGTGCAATAAACTATTTTAACTCTTATGTGTTTTTTTTTACTTTTTTCCACAGGTGAATGGGTAGGGGTACATTGTACCCCATACTCATTCACATAGGATGGGGGGCCGGTATCCAGGGGCCCCTTATTAAAGAGGGCTCCTGGATTCCAATAAGCCCCCCACCCGCAGTCCCTGACAACCAATGGCCAGGGTTGTCAGGAAGAGGCCCTTGTCCTCATCAACATGGGGACAAGGTGCTTCTCGGGTGGGGGGGCCGCGCGCCCCCCCCTTCCCCAAGACACCCCCCATGTTGAGGGCACGTGGCCTGGTATGGCTCAGGAGGGGGGGGGGCGCTCGCTCGTCCCCCCCTTTCCTGGCCGGCCGGGTACCATGCTCGGACAAGGGTCTGATGTGGACCTGGGGGGACCCCCACATTGATTTTTTTGGTGTTGGGGTTCCCCTTTAAGTCCATACCAGGTGGCGTACTAAGTTCCCCTTTAAGTCCATACCAGGTGGCGTACTAAGTCTGCCATGCTTTTGAAATGAACGGACTCGCCCACACACGCTGAGGAAAGTCCGCTCATTTTGAGCGCGTCTCCAGGTAGCCGGGGGCCAGCGAAGGAGGCATCGCTGGCCCCAGCTACCTGGAGATGCGCTCAAAATTAGCGGACTTTCCTCAGCGTGTGTGGGCGAGTCCGTTCATTTCAAAAGTATGGCAGATATAGTACGCCGTATTAGTCCACTGAAAAAGTGCCGTGTGTGGGCAAGTAGCTCGTTCGGAAAGTCCGGCAGACAGTCCAGCGGGAAATCCGCCAGACTAAGTCCGCCGGATAGTCCGCTACGTGTGTACGCGGCATAAGTGGCTGCCTGCAACTACAATGTTAGGCTACCATACATTAAACAAATACATTTTCTATCTAAGGCACTTAAGTCAAGCATGGCTACCCTCCGACTGCATTGTAAGCTGAGTGATATTTCTTAAATAGGTAAGGGGCAGGACCACCTAGCAATGTCACATGGTGGCATCCCTGAATGGCAGTTTGGAAATGTGGTCATCCTAGCCTGCATGAGGGAGGGATCAGGCAAGTCCTTGTTACTGGTACCCTAAGTTAAACTGAGCATTGAAAGCCGCCTAAGGGAAGCAAACATCAGAAACAGTAAAATCAGCACAAGGGTCATAACCTTCAGTCAGTAGGATATGTCCATTGTGCTGATTCCTCTTCTGTTAGTGAAAATCGTCCTCTGTTCTCCCACCCCACCCCTATCAAGGGAGCCTGACTATGCCTGTTCTCTCCACCTAGTTGCTCAATTCATAAAATCTGTACCACCTCTTCTATGAATGAAACATAAATAATACACAATATGCCTTGTCCACCTAAGAAGAGAAAGCATAGAGCAGCGCTAGACAGGTGTGTTCAATGTCATAGTAACAAACTGTACACCAAGTGAGTCCAAGAGTTAATCACATTTCTCAGATAGAACAGGGAATGATGATCAAAGCCAGATCCCGTCACCACACTTCATGGTTGTACGGCTCCCTATGGATGTTACACTCACCAGATCAAGGAATAAAAAACGCCTTGGGGTAAAGCCAACTTCTCCAACAGAAATTATCTGTGCTTGGGAATCCTCTTCTCATCAGCAAATCCCGGTATATGCTACACCTTGATGCACAGCAATCCACTCCCACAGGAGTTTGTTGAATGCTAGGAGCCTCCCCTTGTCAGCAGTAACCCACAATGAAAACAAATGGTCTCATAGCGTAACACTGTTAAGTTTATTTCTCCCATAAATCCCCCCTAGATAATTGCACTGACAAAGTTAAAATACTTTTAAAGCATGTATACAATTGGATCACATATTAGCCCGTGTGTGAAGCTCTCACCGCTCGAAGAACACCTGCTCACAGTGGATGGAAAATTGACCACCGCATTAAATATACCATAAGGATTGGAGCAAATGTGGTATATTTATTAGTCCATACTAGTATGCATTGATTTATTGCTCTATCCATGCATAAGTCCCAAACCCACAATTGCATTTCAAGGAAGGACAGAGAGCAATCAAAAGACTCAATGCATGCATACTGTATGTCCTTCCCCCAATAATCTGAGATCACTCATACAGAGAATTACAAAAGTCCCTGCACTGAGAGAGGTGAGACCTCATCATGGATTTACTTGGGATTATCTTGCACCACATGAGTATGCAAACCATCTCACAAAAGGTATGAAATTATATAACAAATTAATAATAGTTATATAAAATTAAAATTAAAATTGAAAGGTTATAAAATAATCAAACATTCAATATAAAATTTCTGCACCATAAACTATTATACCTAAAACCTTGCAGTAAAAAAACAGATATCACTTGTGCATCATATACATCTAATTCAATAATCACTAATCACTAATAATAATAATCTGGCCAGTGCTGGGTAAGGGCTTCAATCTCAGGTGAAAATTACATAATGAGCTAGTATGCTAGGCATACTATCTTATTATGCCTTTGTCTTGCAGATCTTTTTTTTTTTTTTTTTTTTAAATTAACCACTTTAAAAGGATTATATAAAAAAATCCACTTAGTTACACATTTGAATAGTTCCCTTACTCTGTTGGTTCCCCTCCAATTAGGATGGATTCTATCAATACCCCAAAACTTAAGCCCATAGGGATCCCTGTTATGTTTCCGTCTAAAGTGTAAGAATAAACTATGGTCCTTAAAACCAATGCTCATATTATAAATATGATCAGATATGCATTTTTCTAGCGTTCATTTAGTGTGGCCTATATACATTAACCCTCATGGGCACTCTAGAGCATATACAACATATTCTGAATTGCATGAGATGAAATCTTTTATCTCAAATTCACCTCTGTTCACTGTTGATATAAACCTAGTAAATCCCCTAATATATGTATCTACCTGTTGACAAGCCCTACATCCACTACAGGCATAAAACCCCAGCCCTATACCAGAACACCTGGAAAAGCTGAGGTGGGTCCAAAACTTTTTTTTAACAACTTTATAACCATAGCTTGGGTCCTTTCTATAAATAAAAATCGGGTCACCTGGGGAACACCACTCAGAACTATATCCATATTCAACACTTTACAATATTTTCTGAATATGACTTCCATCTCTTTATATTGTGCGTAAAAGTTACTTATGAATCCCCATTCATGTTTCTCTTCATGTAATTTATCCCTATTCCTTAAACATATTTCTTGCAATGTCTGACTCAATTCCTCAATTACCTTCTCGAAAATTGGGGCTTAATAGATTTTTTACAATTTTTTTTTTTTTTTTTAATGATTTGTGTCTGTGATTCAAAATCTGAGTCTAAGGAACAGTTTCTTCTCACTCGTAGAAACTGTCACTTAGGAATATTCCATAACGGATGATGACCACTATATATAGGAAGATAGCCATTCCTATTAGTGGGTTTAAAAACACTTTGGTGGTTAAGAGATTATTCTGCAACATAATGGTCACATCCAAATAGTTGACCTGCTCTTTACTCCAACAACATTCAAGTTAGATTTTGTTATTGTTACTATTCAGACCCTCCATAAATTCTTTTAAAGATGCTTCTGTACATAACCCAATGAAGAACACATCATCTATATACTTTTTGTAGACTAGGAGTTCACTTTCACTCTTCCAAAGCTATACTGTACAGTTGTGTGAAAAAGTATTTGCCCCCTTCCTGATTTTTTTTGTTTTTTGCATATTTCCCATAATTAAATGATTCAGAGCATCAAACAAATTTTAATATTACTCAAAGATAACCTGAGTAAACCCAAGATGCAGTTTTTAAATTATTATTTAATTTATTAAGGGACAAAAGTATTCAAACCTGCTTGGCCCTTTGTGAAAAATGAATTGCCTCCTCCCATGCTGAATTATGAATGAACTGTGATTAACCACAATTCTTTGGAAAGCTGAGTTAACTTTTCACTTGCCACACCCATGTGTGACAAATATGCAAAAAAAAATCAGAAAGGGGGCAAATACTTTTTCACACAACTATATCTGTTCTCCCACTCACTCATGAATAGGTTGGCAAGGCTCAGCGTAAATTTCGGGACCATAGCCACGCCCCTCTTCTGGATATAAAATTTACCATCGTACCAGAAGTAATGGTGTGATAAGCAAAAATCTAATGCCATCCCCAAAAACTTCTTCTGTATGTATGGCAAATCCTCCCTTTGGCTAATAGCTCAATTAAGAGCTAACATCCCATCATCATGTTGGATTACTGTGTAGAGCGATGCTTTATCCACTGTTACTAACAATATCTCAGTCTACTCTGGTATTCTATTTTATTTTAAAAGTTGTAACAAGTTGGTTGTATCCTTTAGGTACAGTAAGCCTATGTTTTTAAGACGCTTGTCTGCAAAAAGCTATCATGGTATTGTCATGGTTGTGCAGTAATCTTCCACCGTTTGCTTACCTCCCCTCATGTGTTCTGAATAAGAGGCCAGCCACTTCCACCTGGTGGTTTTTATAACCTCTCCTCTAAGCATGGCTCCACCCCGGGGAACCCTATATTAACCTGTGCACGGCAAGCCAACAGGGCTGATCAACCATTGTGTATTCATTGTGTGTTTGGCTTCCTGGTTCCTGCTTGCCGTGTGCTATATGTTTGACTCTGTTACCGACCTTGGCGTGTTCTCAACGATTCCTGTCTGCTTGTGACCTTGACCTTTTGCATGTCCCTGACCATCCCTGTCTGCCTGTGACCCTGAACCTTTGGTGTGTACTCTGTTGTTCATGTCTGCTAGTTGCCCTGACCTCTGCTGCATCCCCTTACTATCCTTGTCGTTCCAGCCTGCTGCTTCCTTCTCCTGTAGTCTACTGTGAGCGTAAGCTGTGAGACCGTAGGGGCCGCGACCTGGAGCCAGACTGCAGCGAAGTCCATCCTCACCACTGGAGGCTCTGGCAAACACCCGCTGGCTCTTAGACTCGGTGCCCTGGGGAATCTATGCTCCAGCTCCCATTGGGATCTGTGTTAGTGATCCTGTAGACCTGTGTCCTGAATCTCCCGGGGTACAATCCGCAGCAGTCAGTCCTAAGGTCCACTACCTAGCGGTGCACTTCCAAGTGCATCTGTCATCATCTCAGATTTTTGAAAATAAATTTACACTTGGAAGTGCTTGACAGGTGGTGAGATGGAAATATGTTGCCTCCTCACCACCTTATTGAACCCAATTAGCACCCTGGGGTCAGGGAGCTCCTTACAAATGTACTTGCCAGGAGTAGTTATCTTGGTCAATTGATGGAAATCTATTGATTTGACCTGGTTTCACTTTTATCTTCTATCACTGGATGACCAGGTACTTGGTGGCACCAGCTACGAGTAGGGCAAACCAAGGTCAGGTTATGGGTATATGCGGTATCTCAGCTAATGGGCAGGGGTTTTCTTGAATCCCTTGGAACCTAAATTCGGGTAGAGTCAGGTGATCTGTATTCTGTGCCACCTGGGCGGCTGTCTGGGTGGATGCCCCAGGCTGCTATGTTGGAGATTGGGACTATCTCGGGGGCATCTGGCTGCCAGGCTGTGTGAGGGCCTATCCAGAAGTAAGAGGGCAGCGCAGGGTTGGGATTGCGGCTTGCAGTCCAACCAGAAGTGACAGTTCTGCCAGCCAGAGAACTTGTCAGTGGTCAGAGGTAGAAAGAAGCTGTCGCTACAAAAGGACCAACCACCTTTACCAGGGACCACAGTGAGCAACTGAAGCAAGTACCGGAACCACATTCTCACCGAAAGGGCACGGTGGAGAATCGGGAAACTTCAGGCAGTGATAAGTCAGGGACCCAACCCGCGGAGGACGCTTGCAGATCAGCATTGTGAGTCAAGCCAGGGACCTCACCGGTTAGCAGGGATGAAGCTTGAGAAGTATCTGGAGTGCCAAGCTAGGGACCCAGCAGGGAAGCGTGGGTGATGCTTGAGGGGATATCACTGCAAACCTTAGAGGAGCTCAAGGGATTCAGAGTCAGTGAATCAAGGGGTCTAATGAGAGACCGGGAGCTCAGTGTTGAAGAACTACAAGAGGCAGTTGTAGTGAAGCTGAAAGGACTGTTATGTTTGAGTTAAGAACTGTTAAAGACTGTTACCATGGGAGACAGCAATCCTGCAAGTGCGGATGTTGCTTCTTGCTGGGGTCTTTCCCTGCATGGCTGTCCTCCTATTGAAGTCTCAAAGTCTGCCAATTGAATTTGCAACTGCCTAGGGGTTTCCTGGCCCTAACCACATTTCCCCATAAAATACAAAAGGACTGTTAAAAGAAATAAAACCTCTTTTACATCCAAGCAGTGTCTGGCGCCCAATGACTTTCACCATCTTTATACCCACTATGCCTCACAACCCACCAGATATTGAAGGATGTCAGCTATCTTTGGCCCTGAAGGTCCTCATTAGACTGGACAAGGCCAGAGACCTTGCTACACCTATAATTTTCGTACTACCACACCGCAATCATGCCTATTGCAGGTGGTTGCGGTGAGGTACCGGAGTGGCCCCATAGAACTATATTAGACGCTTTTGGCAGTGGCAAACCCCCATAAAGTGACATAAGTTTTGCCGCGGCCACGAAAGACAGCATCACGACTGTGGCATGTGTACAGCTGTGATTGCCTGTATCCTTAGTGTTCCTGCAGGCGGTCAGGGGAGCAGTAGAACAGTGCCTCAACTGCCTGGTTTATGTGTGAATACCCCTCACCTTTCATCCTCACTACAAGGGTTAATTGTTCCTTTTGTCAAGAGAGTAAGGAATAAGCAAAACATACCTTATTCGTTGCTCCCAACGGCTTTCTTACCACCTTGTGACTTTTCCCACAGATTTGTTTTGCCTTGCCACTTGTCTGGTCACCGCCTTCTAATGTCCATTCATCGAGGGACTGTCTACATATCTGGACTCTGGAGCATCAGAAACTAGAGGAGATCAACGAAAGCCTGTGGATCAAGGTATAAGGTACAGTAAATATTACTGCACAATCCATTTTCCCTAGATGAAACAAGCAATTAACTCTTGTGGGAGGAGGGGGTGGGTTTTTTGGGGTAAGGGAGGCTGGGTGCTGTCATGCTGCTTTTTTTCCGTTTCACATATTCATTATTATCATTATTTTTTATTTCCTTTTTTTGTACTTCTTTATTTTTATTTTTTTATTTTCTCATTTTTCATTTTTATTTTCATGCTTTATTGTTATGTTTTTCTTTATTTTTATTTTATCCCAGGTATACTGTATTTTATTATTTATTTAATTTATTTTCCAAGTGTTACTTTTTACTCTTATTTTATTATCCTTATTTCTCTTTATTTCATTTCTTTTAACTCATATCTCCTTTCATTCCACATGTCCCATTTTTTTATTTCAATAATCACATTAACTCACTTCACATGTTTTAGTTTTTACTATCCTCCTTTTTTCAGTGGTTGATGACACATAAAAACCTCGTCCTGCTCTTCGCTCCCATTTCTATTACTAAGCCCTGGTGAGCTGGGCGAAACATATCAGGGCGTGGTTAGTGGAGTAGCGCTGGCTGAGGACGCTTAACATTTTAGTTTACATGGGTCGGGTCAGAAGAGCAGCATTCCTAATGCTTCATATCATTACTGCTGGATGAGTTCATTTGTGCACCAGCACCCCCATTTCTGAGGACCGGGGGAGAGAGCTTCTCCTCTGGCTTGGTGAATATCTTCAAGGTTTTTTCAGGTGACAATACTGCCTTGTACATTGTACTAGTTAACTGAGTGTTAGAAAACAACAAAAAAACATTGAAGCTAAAGCATCTGTAATGCAGTCAGGGAACAAATATTTTCAAAAAGAAAGGTTATCAATGGCAGCCTACGCAATTCTTTCTGTGGGTGTACTATAATCTTTTTATAATCAGAAATCATTAAAGCCTACACGTGCAGATTAAGTGAACTAGGTTACCATTTTCTGTTTAAAAGTGGAACGCTGAGAAATATTATCTTTAAAGTCAGTATACAGTAGATTTCTTGTTACAAAAGATGGGTTAGTCTACCTTACATATTAAATGAGAAATTTGGCAGATATTAAAAGTAAACCAGACATCAGGCAAACAATAGTAAGAGACTAGACACAAGCCATGGGGTCAGTAACCGGAAGGTTGTCAGCACACATAATACAGTTGGCAGGCGATGTATAAAAGATACTAAGCAAAGGTTGATGATGGGTGGATAGTCATTTGCTATAATTTACCTGACAGGCGACATTTTACAGATAGCAGACAGAAACTAGTAATTTAAGGGGTCAAGCACATTGATGTAAATACAAGCGTATGGACATAAGTCATAAAACACACTTGTATTTGTGGCATATTCCATCAATACACTGCTATGGTCAGAACTGTGCACCAGCTAGGGCTTCCAAGTGCTGCAAATACAGATGTATGTAACGCTGTATGCCCATCCTCCTGTACATTAAGTGGGCAAACGATCGGGTGGCAAGTAATTGTAACTTGCAGTTTACTAAACGTGCAAAATTAGAAGCAACAGTGCAAAACAGGTTCAGGATGGCAAAAACATGTATAGCACCCCCTAGCTGCGTTGCTGAAGTGATGGTGCTTTGTACCGAGTAGGTAAATTGCCAGGCTTGGCTGGCAGCCAAGAATATGTGTGTTTTTTCTTTGTCAGGGTTGAGTGACTTGGGGAGGGCTGGTATGACTCACAGGCAGCATCTCTGAGACCTCCCCCTACTTCTAGAAACATGCAGAAGGTTCTAGAAGAATGGGAGTGGAGAAGAGGAGGAGCTGCCTGGAGTATTCTGAGGGCCCTGAACAATCCCTAACATAAGGCTTGGCAGGGGACAGGCTCCCTCAAATACTAAGGGTCAGCCCAGCTGGGGCAGTGTGTAGTTTGGGTGGAAGATGGAGATGGAGTGTTAGGCTGTTGGAGGCCTTTGAGAGCAGCCCCCTGGTCTGCGGAGGGTACACTTAGGCATAGGCTCGGGTGCAAAAGGGACCCCTCTTCACAACACACAGAGATCCTGACCAGGATGCTAGACAAATCTCAAGGGAGGAAAACAGGCATAAGGGTTGGTGAGTTTTACAGTCAGGGGACTGAGAGGCATGCCTGAAGGGACTGGGTGCAAGCAGTCTGGGATGGATGCAAATTCAGTCTGGGCGGACTGTGGAGAAGTAGCCAGGAGGGCTAGTGAATGGGGCAGCTGCAGCAAGCAATAGGACAGCTAAGCTTATTAAAGTGGATGTAAACCCTTACATACCACTCTTACCTATAGGTAAGCCTATAATAAGGCTTGCCTGTAGGTACTGGAAATATCTCCTTAGGAGATATTTGCCATATATGCTTGCACCAACATCATCTGCACATGCACACTGAACAAAGGGCCACGATCGTGTTGTTCTTTCAACAGCATGCCGTGGCCGTCAGCTCCCACGTGGATGTGCAGGAGTGACGTCACGCGACTCTGACCAGTCACAGAGCCAGGGTCAACAGCCCCAGAAGGACTAGGGGTGAAGATGGATGAAGGTGAAGATGGATGCAGTCACCAGGGGGGACATCATGGACATTGCGGGATTTGTTTGCAGCTAAGTGGTGGATAATGGGCTAATTATGCTTTTACTTTGCAGGGAACAAAAGAGGAAGTAAAACTATATTGGGGAATATGGGACTTTAAGGGTGCTTGTTAATACAAATGGATATATCACACTAAATTTAGTAAAAAATATGTGTTTTTTATTACAAAAATTAATAACATTAAAAGAGTCAGTCATAAATAGCCCCCAGAGATGTCCTAGGTAGCTCTGGTAACACAGGCAAACATGGGATTCAAAGACAAAGGGCCAACCCATTGGAACTGGAGTACTCTGGTAGAAATTATGGAGGTACTCCTCACATTAACTCTGTCCTCTTGAGAAGCTGCATGCTATTATGCTTCCACCTTGCTACATATCACTTGCCAGGATACCTCTGCCTCTTGCCCTCTCTGAGCTGCTGAGGGAGGGAACTGAGAAATGTACACTTCCTGGGCATGTCCAGGAACCCCGGGAAGTTGTGGGAAATGAAGTTAAAGGGGCCTTTCTCTGCATCTCAGCATGGTGAGTAAATAGGCATCTTAGCTACCCCAATATTATGGCAGTCAGAGGGTATAAAACAGCTAGAAAGAGACATACAGTATACCAATAGCAGGTAAGAGTCAGTAACATTTGGGCAGTCAGCATGTAGAGGTCTCCTACCGGTGGATGTTTTACATGGTTGTCCCTATATAAGGTAGATGGAGCTAAAGATTTGTAGGAGTAACTGGGACAGTGGCCTGCATGAGGGGTTAGGAACTGTTGTTTCCCTTTGCTCTCCTTGTGTGGGGAAAGAGTGGATGGCACAGAGCAGAGCTATGTCTGAACAGGATTATGTGGAAGAGACTTTTCTAGAGGAAGGGACTACTGCTACAATGCTTCTGAATAGTAATTAAGTATAGATGCTGTACTTATGGGAGCCATGATGACTATTGACACCATTATCTAGAACTCTTCTGAATTGCGTATTAACGTATTAATGCAATTAAAGATGTTTTATTACAACCAAGAGCCTCAGTGTGCTGATCTAATGAAGTAAAGTACCGTGTACAGCCAATACCTGGGGTCTGAAGAGAGTTATGTGTTTTACTACTGCAAACCTAATTGGCTCTGGAGAGGGTGATGGAAGAAAAGAAGTCCCCAGCCTGACAGTGAGAGAGCGCCTCATCATGCAGTATGCGTCATGTAGCCCCAATGTTTGATGGGCCCAGGGTAGTCAGCTGGATTCCTGGAGCTTTTGTATAATACAACTTTCAGAAGATGCATGCCAGAGAACAGGAAAGGGTTAGTAGCACTTGGGTAGTCAGAGTTTTTCAACCTCTCAGCCCCGACACCTCCTGGTCCTTTAAGAGGTTTATGACGCCGTGACGCCAGGAGGCAGGGCGAGGCTTATGATCTCGTGACTGCTGTGATTGGCTGTCTCGTGGTCTCATGAACTCCTGACCGCTCCTTGCTAGCTTTCAGTTAGGCAACTTTTGTTTATTTAAAATGAATTTGAGCCATAGACATGGAAAGGCATTCACAGGACTTCTTTACTTAATCCAACACAGACATACAGGACCCATAGGTGCTAAAAATACATAGCTAAACCAGAACAATAAAGAAGTGAACATATTTATAATGCTTTCCCCTACTGGATGGAGAGCAGTATAATACACTAATACATAACACTCCTTCCCCTTAGACCTCATAGTCGTTGCGATAATTGGGAGAGTGAATATTTCACTTTGGATGCCTAAGGACCACAGTTCGAAACAGTTCCTTGTGAACCACAGTTAGGTGCAATTCTTCTTCTTGTGCTGTGTCAGAGGGACTGAAAGAAACTGGCTCTGCAACAACATTTCCTAGAGGAATGGAACCAGTATCAAGCAATGGTTCACCGTGATCTGGCATCACTGGATTCCTAGTACCACTAGAACCAGCAGAAGGTACAATTTCCCCAATTTCACCACTGGTAAAATATTCTACCATCAGTAATTTGTACTTTGTATGACAAAGGTCCTGTAGCCACAAGCACCTTTGCTGGTATCCAACGAGGCCCCGTAGCATAGTTTCTGACATAGACAGCACTCTCAAGCTCAAACACTCTCACAGAAACATTAGCATCATGTTTTAAATGCAGTTCTTTCTTTTCTTGTAACTCTGATGTCAGATCAGGGTGTAAACGATCCAAACATGTTTTTAGATGATCCTTCATTAGGAGCTCTGCTGGGCTACAACCAGTGCTTGAGCATAGTCATGAAACTATTTTACCACGGACACCTAAAGCTAAAGCCCCCTTGTCAATTTGAGCATAATTCCTCTCTGTCATAGACAAGGTCCTTGATTAAAACAGCTTCCAAAACAGCTCCAATGCCATATGGAGAAGCATCGCAGGTAAAAGTGAGTGTTTTTTGTAAATCATAGTGTAACAGTACAGTGCCAGAAGATAACGTCAGTCCACTTTCATGAACATCTTTATCTAGTAAACGATGCAGGGGTTCAGCAACAGTGGCTTTGTCAGGCAGAAAAGAATGGTAAAAAGTAAGTAACCCTAGGAAAGGTTGCAGCTCTTGTTTGTTTGCTGAGACTGGAGCTTTAGCTTCAACTTTAGAATCAGTTGGATGAATTCCATGTTCATCAATTATTCTGTATCCAAGAAAATCCACTCTGTTTACACCAAAAACACACTTTTCTTTTTTTAGTTTGAGACCTGCATCAAGAAAACGTTTCAAAACAATTTGTAGTTGTGAAGCCAAAGACTGAATGCTATCCGCTCCAATAAGAACATAATCAAAGTAAGGTACTACACCTGGAAGTCCAGATAAGAGGTCCTCTATTAATTTCTGGAACATGCCGGGAGCAGTGGAAACTCCAAACTACAAACGTTTTACTCGGAAAGCTCTTTTGTGTGTTATTTTGTGTGCATCTGCAGCGTCGTCATTCACAGGTAATTGTTGGTAAACTTGTGCCATATCCAGTTTGGCAAATACCTTCCCATTTGCTAATGTAATCTAGAATTAGAACGTAAAGAAATTCATGTACAGCTGGAAATAGATAGGGATGTTCCTGCAGTGGTTTGTTGATTGCACATTTATAGACAGTACAAATTCTAACGTCACCATTTGGCTTCAATACTGGAACTATTGGGGTACACCACCTAGGGTGTGTTACAGGTTCAAGTATACCTTGCTCCACAAAATGTGCAATCTCAGCATAAATCTTTGGTCTGAGATCCAATACAACTTTGCACGGTTTCATACGAATTGGGGTTACTGTAGGGTCTAATTTGAAAGAAACAGGCGGGCCTTTATACATTCCAAGGCCTTCTTCAAAAACTACACTAAAGTCCTCTATCACCTTCTGTAGAGTAACTGGAGATACATTATGAACTCCCGATAATGAAATTCCAAGGGGTTCAAACCACTCTCTAGCCAACAAACTTGCTCTTTGTTCCTTAGTAATTATTAAGCGTAAGCATCCTCTGAAATTTCCATATTTCACTGGGAGAAAGCAAGGACCCTTAACTTCCACAACTTGTTTATTGTAGTCTACCAACTGGATATCACAGGGTGCTATTGAAGGAGCATTGTGAGGCCATAATATGGTAAACATTTTTGCTGAAATCAGGGAATATGCACAACCTGAATCTAGTTCCATTTTGCATGGAATACAATCTCAGTGTAAATCTTCAGTCCTGCTGAAGAGTTTTCCACTTTATACACATAGTCATTTGTATAAACACCTGTAAAGGTTTCATCTTTCAGAACAACAATTGGTGCATTAATGGAGTGTGTAACCATTAGATATTGTATTCACATTTGTAGACTGATCTTTAGTCTGACAGACTGTCTTTATGTGACCTCTACGTTTGCACGTGTGACAAACTGAATTTCTAAAACGACATGTATTACGCCTGTGTTTCTCGCCGCAGCTGTAACACTTCCCTGTAAATGGAACTGCGACATCAGTGTGTGGTGGAAAGTTCTTTGATTTAACATTTGCCTTTGCCACTTAATTTATATCCGGTGAATTATCTTTGCTCGAGAAAGAGTGAATTTCTTTTGAATGAAGGTATGCAGCCTTATGTGCAAGCGATTCCTCTTGTGCAGTAATAAAAGTTAAGTTCTGTTTGACTAGAAGTCTCCTCTGCAGTGCTTCATCTTGTACTCCACATACTAGCCTGTCCCTTAGCAAAGATTCTAAATTAGCATCTAAATTGCAATTTACAGATAGCATGCGCAGTTCTGCAATATAGGCTGCAATACTCTTACCTGGTTTTTGGTTTCGTCTGTTGAAATGGAAACGCCTCTCTGTTTCAGATGCAGTGGGTGAAAAATGATTTTTTAACAGTGCGAGTATTTCATCCTATGGGCAGTATTTTGGTTTAGTTGGAGATATAATTTTCTGTGCAGCGTCGGCCACCTTATTACCTTCTAGAAAAAACTCTAACCTGTCAGCATACGAGTCCCATGGGGATGGATTGGCCACATCAAATTCCTCCTTGTTTCCCAGAGAAGCCATACTGGAGATATGTATAGATGTGTTTCTAAAACACAAGTTCCGATTTTACACTCAAGCTGATTTCATGTGTTTCTGCAGTGTCCATTCACTGAAATCACATCTTTGTCGCCAGTTTTGTGTATTTAAAATGAATTTGAGCCATAGACATGGACAGGTATTCACAACGCTTCTTTATTTAATACAACACAGACATACAGGACCCATAGATGCTAAAAATACATAGTTATAGCAGAACAATAAAGTAGTGAACATATTTACAATGCAATGCCTACTGGATGGAGAGCAATATAACACACTAATACATAACAGTGATGGTAACTGTGCCGGGAGCGTGCAGCACAGGTGTATTGGTGGCAATTCACGCAAATACTGTATGCGGCCCCTCAGCACCATGGCATACGGCCCCCCCAAGGGGTTAAAACAGCTGGCAAGAAGCATATACCAAATATCAGGTAAGAGTTGGCAACATTTTGCTTTTTGTCCTGCTTAAAACATTTCAGATAAATTGTTAATATATTTTGATTAGGACATGGAGCCAAATGTTTTTAAATTCTCAACTAAGCTTTACAAAATTTGTATAATTTCTGTAGCACCCTCCTTAATTTAGATTGCTGACCTAAATAGATTTTTGTTTTTGTCTGGTCAGGGCTTTCTAAACTGGTTATTTGATTTGTCCTACCTATTTCTGGGAAAAACTTTCAGAATATAGGCAGAGAGAGTAAAATATCCAGTGTAAATATTTACATGCCCGACCAATTCCTGGAAGGAGGGGTCCAGAAATCAGATGTGGAGGGAATAAATGTTTGGGAGGCCTTTCCAGAGTGTTCTTTCCTCTTCAGGGATGGTTCCAGTTCTCTTAGGGCTGCTGCCCTTGGAAGGCAACTATACTGAACCAAGAACTACAGTCCTGGACTCAGCAAGTGCTGAGCTGAAGGCTTGGAGAGAAGATTACTGATGAATTATTGTTGAAGGGTACTGTACTGAAGTCCTGGTCTGCAGAAGGATCTTTTGTCTCCCTCACTGAGAATCTACCCATGGAAGCTGGCTGGCAGACAACACCTAGGACAATGTGGGTAAGACCTGTGTTTGGGACTTTTGTGAGTGCCTGCAGCTATAAGGATTTGTGCTAGAAGTATGTTTTCCTATTGATCATTTTGGAGTATCCTGAACCCTTCTGTTTTAAGCCACTAAGCAATAAATTCTAAAAAGACATCTCCTTGACTGAGCCTGTACCACATGGAACTGTGCATGTGACTGGCAGCCTCTGTACTATCAAGAGAAACCTGGGCATATTCTCAACAGCCCCTCCAGGGATGAGTGCTACATTTTTAAAGTAGTTTTCAATATTCTTAATCTGCAGCTTTATTCCCTAGTGATCCTGCCATGAATGTTCTTTTTAGGCACTTCTGGTTATAGGTTGACAGTGTTCAGACCCGGTCTCCCAACTGTACTTTATGTTGTCACCCCATGACATAGGCTTCTAATGAAGACTACAAATAGACATTTCTACACACATTATGCAGGTATTGTTCACTGCAATCACCATTAGGAAACTTGCCCAGAGAAATGCAGTGCGGCTTTTGCTGTTGTGTATGTAGACAGGAAAAAAATGCAAAGAAGAGAGAGGAGATAAAATTACCGAAATGTATAAAAGAAAGAAAAAAAAGATGACATGTAAAATGGCAATTAATTACAATATATAGTGCTCTAGGAAAATACATTTCATTCAGTTAGATTTTACATCTATGTAAACCACTCTATTAAATCTGGGTGAAGACTGTGCTGTGTTTTAACTGCATATACAGTCTAAGTTGAATGCACTGAAAATACTTATCAGTGAAGGAATGATTGTGGCATTAACACCAGGCTGGGATTGCTTTGCCTGAAAGCAGCATTATTGTATGTGTTTGTGGATAATAACACCATGCTTCTTCCTCTTTACTTTCAACATGGCTGCCACTCTCTACACTCATAGAAGTTATGATCCAATAAACAGTTCCTTTAATATAAAAGTCAGGTCTTCTCTGAACCAAGCCCGATGATACAGTATACTCACAGGAAGGTTGTGATGATGTTATGTGACCATCATCTAGATGGTCACAGCCTTCTGGTATGATCTATGACAGGAGAGTGTTCAGAAGTGAACAGGAAGGGGAGCAGCTACAAAATGAAAGAAAAATAAATGTCTTCTTACTTTTTGTTTATGGAAGGGAAAACCAAGAGGCACTATATACTAGGATAACTGTACAATTGTAGTCAAAGAGTGAGTATTGATTCAATAGTGGTAACAGTCCCTCATATAGATTAAATATCTATCAGCTTCATATGCTGGATTGTGTAGTAGTACAGTCTTGTACCTTGTTGATCAATGCAGAAAATTGTTTAGTTTAGGTGATTTGGTTACTTTAAGTTTCTAAAAATGCAGGTTTTCTGGCCCTTTCTCAAGTTACTTCCTTGTGTAATATACAATTCTGAAAATTATTGTGAAACCCACTTATTTATAGAAAGAGTTACTATGAGGAGCAATGAAATATATCCAAACATATCCATTCAAAAAATTCAACTTTTTTTTGTTGACACACTTGAGTCCCAATGACTATTGTAAAAAGTTAGTCTATAGATAGACTATAATATACATGAGCTCTGATCTCTGTTCTATAGACTAACCCTTTACAAAAGCCATTACCATGCAAGTGTGTCATGACAATATAGTTGTATTTTATTCTTGGTTATACAGTATTTCATTGCTTTTTTTTGTATCTCTGCATGTACTATAAATATGTGGGTTTTGAAACCACAATCAAATTTGTATAATACCTGAAGAAGGAACCCAAGGAAGGTCTCGAAAACGTGTTCATTTAATCTAACTACTTCATAATTTAAACTACTTAACCTCCAAACGTTCTGCATATGCTTTATAGGTTTTTTTCCCCTCTGTATCCACTGTGGGTATAGATTTCTGTATATGAAGGTTTTTTTCTTTTTATCTTATTTTTTCTGTTTGTTGAACTAGATGGGCTGATATAGGGAATGATACCCTCTGGTGAGGCAAAATGTTTTGCATCTACATTGACTTTGAAAGGCTACAGTTGTAATAAAGTATTTTTTTCAACAATACCTGAAGTATATATGTTCTTTTATTAAAGATATAATGATATTATTATTTTTTTATTTTATTATACAATTGTAGCACTAACCCCCGAAGGAGCTGCTGGTTTTATTGGGCTTACCGTTACCTTCTGGTCTGCTTCTCTGTCTAGGGATTCCCGTGGTAGATGGCCCAAAGAAATGTGGAAACTGACACTGAATCTTCTTATTTATTTGAAACAGAAACAGTCTTCCAATGTAGGATAGAGGGTTAGGAGTAAGTTCAGGTACTTTAGACTGCAAAAATGGAAAGTCTCTTATAGGAAAATCCAGAGAATAGCAACCGTTTCACAACTGGATTTTACAACCCCCCGATAGACCTCCTCTCACTAGGCCTAGCAGCCGGTAGGGTGTTCAGTAAAGTCTCTGCCACAGACTTTAGTGTAGGATGGTTGACAAAGTCTCTTCCCCAGACTTGAGTGTGGGATGCTTGACAAAGTCTCTGCCACAGACTTGAGTGTAGACTGAGGGACGCAGACAAATTTAAAGAGCTATCATACGGTACCAGTATCTCTCAGCCGATCCGGCGATACCGTATGATTGTTGATCCAGGTTGCGTCCTTCAACTAAGCCTTCAGGCTCCTTCAGAGAAGCTAGCCTTGCGCTTGGCCTTCTCCCGAAGAGTCCTCCCTGGGGTTCTTTAGTTGCTGGGCCTCTCCCTTCAGATGAGATGGCACCAGACCACCCTTGGATCAATAGGCTCACCGAAATCCACTCGGGCCTGTCCCTGCAGTTGCTATGCCTCGGGCCAGCCAGTCCCGAGACTCTAAATGCATGGTTCCGCACCCCAGGCCAGGAGGGCCATGGGGCTGGGTCAGGAGGACCACCAGAGCCGAACAGACAGAAAATAATCTCCAGAACCCCGAAACACGTGATGTCGATACCTTAAATACGACCTCCCAGAATGCACAGCAGAACAACACTCCCACTGGGCTGGTTCAGAGAGAACAGTGACATTCAATACACCCAGCTAAACTGCGTTCTCACACTTGCCGGTGGTGACAGCGACACCCACGGTCAAGGAGAACCCAGTGCAACACAGCTGGACTGGTACTGAAACCAGAAATTTAGAAAATTAACCCCAAAACCCAACTGTGGTTTCAGGAAAATTAACTTTGAAAAAAAAACATAGCACCTGCTTGTCAGGAGCCAGCGCTACACAGTAGTTATAGTTATTTATAATATTTATTATGTATGTTTATTATTTATATTTTTTGTCTTTATGTTGTATGTGTAAAAATGTGTCATTGCAGCAAAATTACCTTCAGATAAACATTGCTATAATGTCTTACTGGAAGTCCCCACTACAATGGATAACAATATGATGAGCAGATTGATTTCTTCCTGAATAAGAGATGGAGATATTTGCCAAAACTCCTCACACATTTGTCCTTACCCAGTGGTGCCAGCAGCACATGTGACTTTCATAAAGTGAGAAAATATTGGGTTAGCTTACTAGATTTTCAATTTTTGAAATGGAAATGAGCACCTCTGACTACCTATAGCATGATTTGTCATTTTGTATGGCATCACAATGACCCAATTATCACAAGCGATGCTCAAATGTGAGCTGTTAGTGGATACCCTTTTAACAAAGGCTTTGCAAGTAGCACAAATAAAGCTTGCTCTCTTTAGACTTCAGTATCACACAAATATAAAGTCTACAGACCATGTGACCTAGTGCCGCCAGATACTTGTAGTGGCAGGACAGCACAAGAAGCATGTCTTCAGAGTGTAAATAAAACTTTACACAAATTTGTGTTTCCATAGGTTTCTGACACTTCACAATATATAAGATACCTCTTCATTGTATTTAATTCCAACCTGCTAAAAAAGGCCTTCATAGACATGTTGGTTCTCATCCTGCAACTATATGCTTTTACAATCTGATTTTAAAAATGTCAAGTTAAAAATCGAGCAAGTCCAGACGTGACATTTAGCTGTTATTTGCAGCTGTGAAAACTAGTGAAGAACAAGTGTAAGCAGCTTAGTTTTCTTTGTATGTGCCATGCTTTTAGATACAGATAATACATATCTAACATGGTTAAAAATATCTTGCTGTGACACATATTGTTATCTAAATATGTCTGCCTTTTTAACTTACAGGGAAATGTAAAATTAAAAATAAAGAATAAAATAAAATAAATAATAATACATTTTACTGTGTTAGTTGCTGCGTATGCGCATGTGTGTGTGTACATGTGTGTGTGTGTGTACATGTGTATGTGTGTGTGTACATGTCTGTCTGTGTCCGTGAGTCATATATACACATGTGAGGGGGGCTGAGAGCGTACAGGTGTGGGGGGGGGGGCTGTACGTGTACAGGTGTAAGAGGGGCTGAGAGCGTAAAGGTGTGAGGGGGGCTGAGTGTGTACGGGTGTAAGAGGGGCTGAGAGTGTACAGGTGTGAGGGGGGCTGAGAACGTACAGGTGTGAGGGGGGCTGAGAGCGTACAGGTGTGAGGGCGGGCTGAGAACATTCAGGTGTGAGGGGGGCTGAGAGCATGCAGGTGTGAGGGAGGGTCTGAGAGCATGCAGGTGTGTGGGGGGCCTTGAGCGTACAGGTGTTGGGGGGGCTGAGTGCATACAGGTGTGAGGGGGGCTGAGAGCGTACAGGTGTGAGGGGGAGCTGAGAGCATTCAGGTGTGAGGGGGGCTGTGAACGTACAGGTGTGAGGGGGGAAGAGACCATGCAGGTGAGTGGGGCCATGAGCATACAGGTGTTGGGGGGGCTGAGAGTGTACAAATGTGAAGGGGGCTGCGAGCATACCAATGTGAGGGGGGCTGCGAGCGTACAGGTGTGAGGGGGCCATGAGTATACAGGTGTGAGGGGGGTGTGAGCGTACAGGTGAGAGGGGGCCATGAGCATACAGGTGTGAGGGGGGCTGAGAGCATACAGGTGTGAGGGGGCTGAGAGCATGCAGCTGCTGGATCTGAATGTCTCTTTTTGGCAAATATAATTTCCTACTGTTAAACCTTGAAAGTACTAATGACTTATAATACATTGTTCATTTCCATATATGACATTGTATGAGTGTTAAAATAAAAGTGTGTGCACTGAAGGACTTAGTGGGATAGCTAGTGGGTGGATTCGGTGGAATGGCCAGTGGGTGGGCCCTGGGAAATGTTGGTGGTCAGGCCTGGGGAGGCCCAGGCCTCAAGCTGCCTAAGGGGCCCCACAATTTCTGATGGCTTCCCTGAGAGCATGTGTCAGTGTTCACAGCCTGCAGGGCAGATGACAGGGGTCACTGCTGGCAGAGCATTTAGCAGAGGACAGGGGTCACTGCTGGCAGAGCATTTAGCAGAGGACAGGGGTCACTGCTGGCAGGGTACTTAGCAGAGCTCCTTCTCTCATCACTTTACTGACCTAGCCTGCACTATACTGTCCTTGTCAAATACTATACTGATCTCAGCTATGTGTTGTGTGGGGAGGAGGAGTTATGCTGCCTGTGTCCAGTAGGGTTACCACATCATCCTTTTAAAACCGAACACATAGTAATTACACAGATTTTGTGGCTGATAAAGGTGGTAAATAAAATCATTTAGTCCCTTACCTTCATTGAATTAGTCCTCATAGCTGTTTACTTAATATGTGCTCGGTTTTAAAGGGATGAGATGGCAACCCTACTGGACACAGGCAGCACAGCTCCTCCTCCCCACACAACACATAGCTGAGATCAGTATAGTGTTAGACAAGGACAGTACAGTGTCAGGCTAGGTCAGTAAAGTGTCAGGCTAGGTCAGTATAGTGTCAGATTAGGGCAGTATAGTGTCGGATTTGGGTAGTATGGCGCCAGGTTAGCGAAGTATAGTGTCATTTTAGAACAGTATAGTGACAGATTAGGGCAGTGTAGTGACAGTTTAGGACAGTATAGTGCCAGGGTAGGGCAGCATAGTCTCAGATTAGGGCAGTATGGTGTGGGATTAGGGCAGTATAGTGTCATTTTAGGACAGTAAAGTGACAGATTAGGGTAGTATAGTGTCATTTTAGGACAGTATAGTGACAGATTAGGGCAGTATAGAGTCAGATTATTCTAGGGCAGTATAGTGTAATTTTAGGACCGTATAGTGACAAATTAGGGCAGTACAGTGCCAGGGTAGGGCAGTATAGTTTCAGTTTAACCACATAAACCCCAGACCATTTTGCTGGCCAAAGACCAGATCACTTTTTGGGATTCGGCACTGCGTCGCTTTAACTGACAATTGCGTGGCCCTGCAATGTGGCTCCCAAACAAAATTGATGTCCTTTTTTTCCCCACAAATAGAGCTTTCTTTTGGTAGTATTTGATCACCTCTTCGGTTTTTATTTTTTGCGCTATAAACAAAAAAAATAGTGACAATTTAGAAAAAAACACATTATTTTTTACTTTTTGCTATAATAAATATCCCCCAAAAATGTATAAAAAAATGTTTTCCTCAGTTTAGGCCGTTTTTTTTTACATATTTTTGGTAAAAAGAAATCGCAATAAGCGTTTACAAAATAGGGGATAGACTTATGGCATTTTTATTATTTTTTTTTAAATTTTACTAGTAATGGCGGCGATCAGTGATTTTTATTGTGATTGCGACATTATGGCGGACACATCAGACATTTTTGACACATTTTTGGTATCATTGTCATTTATACAGCAATCAGTGCTATACAAATGCACTGATTCCTGTGTAAATGACATTAGCAGTGAAGGGGTTAACCACTAGGTGTCAGTGTAAGGGTTAAGTGTGTCCTAGGGGTGTGGCTGTGTTTTACACATCACTGATCTCTGCTCCAATCACAGGGAGCAGAGATCAGTGTCACTGTTGCTAGGCAGAACAGGGAGATGCTTGTTTAATTTAGCATCTTCCCATTCTTCCTCGCGGATACCACGGTGGTCCTGACTGGGGAGTGAAGGCATGGCAGCAAATTTAAAGGGACGTACCTGTACGCCCATTTGCCTGTCCAGGCCATTCTGCCGACATACATCGGCGCGCTCTGGTCGGGAAGTGGTTAAGGCATTATAGTGTCAGGCTAGGTCAGTAAAGTTAATTGTGGGCGATATGTAGTGTTGCCGCAAGGTTGGTGATCGAAGACTCCCCCAGCGTTTGTGTCCACTCCTTCCATTTCCCCATATTCAACTTTGGGATCAGCCAGAGTGAGCCTGTGGGAGGAGTAGAGAAGGAAGCCATACCCCAAACCTTACCTACCAACTCCGGCTGCCTAGATTCCCAAGGGACAATTTATGCTAATTAGATACCAAAAACCCACAAAAAAAACACAAACACCACACCAAAGCAATCACACAATACGTGGACAAGGAGGTATTGTGTGATTGCTTTGCATTGGTGTTTGTGTGTTTTTTTTGTTTTGTTTTTTCATTCTTTTCAGAGGTAGAGGTTGAACTGTATTATGTTTGTAATATGATGCTGTATATTACCTGAAATATGAGGAGACCTTTTTTTCATTTTATGTTCATTTGTGTTAGTACTACTTAGTATGTATTATTGTTTTTGTATAGCTATATTTCTTTTTAAATACTGGTGTGAATCCTGAGGAAACAACTAGATTTGCGTAGTGCGTCATTCTACTGCACCAATTTGTAACTGTGTTCATTACATGTGTAATGCTAATGTGTATTGCTAATGATATGGTACTGTATTTTTAATCATTTTTAATTATTGTAATAAAAACTTTATGGTTTTTGTGTTGTCACATTAGACACTAGCCTCTTGCTTATGTTTTAGTGAGAGAAAGTGGTAAAAAAAAGTCTTGTAATTAGGTATGGTGCCATAATGGGAATGGATCACTATGGCACATGGAAGGCAGGATGGATCCTTCCTGCCTTCCATGTACCATAGGGGTGGGGGGCACATGGAAGGCATATCCATGTGGCATATGGAACATTTGTTAAAGTGGAGTTCCACCCCAAAAAAAAATGTGCATGAAAAAATTTGGAAAAAATGTGGAAATTTTTTTTATTTTTACTTACCTTTTTATGCCTGTTGCTATGTGGTCCCTCAAAATCTGCCTTCTTCAGCACCTGGTCTCCTGACGTCACTCCCCTCGGCGCAGGAAGGGAGATCACCTCTCCCCCTCTAGGAAGTCATTTGTTATACGGGACAGGTCCCAGATGATTGTGCGCCCAATCACTTCGCGCGGCATGCGTAGTGGGTGCCTGGCTGTGGCCACAGTTAAAATGCCAGCGCTGCTGAGTAGAGGGGGAGACGAGTGGGGCTTCAACCCCTCCATCGCTGGACCGTGGGACAGGTAAGTGTTCGATTATTAAGAGTCAGCAGCTGCAGTATTTGTAGCTGCTGACATTTTTTTTTTTTTTTTAAGTGGAACACCGCTTTAAGTGTCTTGTTTGGAAACTATGGTATATACAGCTATAAGATATATACTGTATACTAGTATATCTTTAATTTGGGGGAAGTATACTGTATATGTGTGTGTATGTTTTGAATAAGACAGTTATATGTACGCAGCTGGTCCCAAAGCCTCTGGATACATTTATTTCTCAACAAGCTATTCTGCTTGTAAAGCAATCTGAATAGAGGACACCTGGGTCTCCGTGGCTTGGGCAGTCCTCTGGTAAATTCAATATAAACAGGAATGCTCTTCTAAAATGACCATCTTCTAGAAGCAGCTGTCTGTGCCAGTAAAATTCTGTAAGGACAATACAGGAATTGAGGCCATGGGAACAGATACTTCAAAGAAAGAGTTTTAGAAGATTAGCCAAAGTTATTGGCATAGAGGTCAACTGCGATTTTGGCTATAATAGGGATATATATGTTTTCTAACAAAAACAAAAAAAAATCTGTATTTTTTTTCGGAATTTTCTGTCTTTTTCATTTCTATTGCAAAAAAATAAATAAAAAATCCAGTGATGATTAAATACCACCAAAAGAACGGTCTATTTGTATGAAAAATGATAAAAATTCAAATTTGCGTACAGTGTTAAATGACCACAAAATTGTCAGTTAAAGTAGTGCAGTGCTAAATAGCAAAAAATGGCCTGGTTATGAAGGGGGTAAAACCTTCCAGAGATCAAGTGGTTAAATAACAGATCAATCTAAAACTTTAAATACGTAATTGTATGGTTTATTTTGAAAGCATACATTTCACCACTAATCATCATATTCTTGTGTTCCGCTTCCTAGTGTATAAATGAATAGTCAGCCACACATTACGGTAGTTTGTAATAGATTTTTCTACATTATCTTTATTTTAGGGTTGTTTTTATTAAATTTAACTTGAAAACAACATAGGTAACACACAGTGGAATAATTAAACATACAGAAAGCAGCAGGTGTTAGGCTCGGTTCACACAGGGGCGACTTGTCCAGGCGACTTAGCTGCCTGACAAGTCGCGCTCCGTTCTGTACTATGGAACCGTTCTAATAGGAGCGACTCAAGTCGCTCCGACTTAGAAAAAAGGTTCCTGTACTACTTTGGGGCGACTTCAGGCGACTTGCATTGACTTCTATACAGAAGTCGTTTTGCAAGTCGCCGCTGATCGTGTGCAGGTCACGGCGCTGCAAGTCGTGCCACCCCTGTGTGAACCGAGCCTTAATCATTCAGATAGAAGAATATACTCACTTAAAAAAATCAATAGTTGTAGTGTGAGAAAATCTGCTGTCAGTACTACACTCAAGCCCCATACACACGGAACGAATCTCAGGCGATATCAGCCAGTAAACTGTGAAAAAAGCAATCAGCACCAAATACTAGCATAAATCCAAATATAAATACGAATAGTAATAATAAATTACAATATCTCCACAGCCGGTGTACATGTCCGGTTCGTCTGCTTCCAAATAAACATTGGGACAAATTTTTCATTATTCAGAGATTCGGATATATCCGAATACCCAAATGACAGTATAAACAACGCTTACCAAATGCTCTGAATAATGAAATTAAATTCATTAGAATTTCTGAAATTCAAATTGAAATTTGAATTGAATTTTACATTGAATTCCATTCTAATTCGAACTGTAAACATATTTCTGAAATCAAAGACTGTGGGGGTTATTTACAAAAGGAAAATCCACTTTGCACTCCAAGTGTACTTGGAAGTGCAGTCGCTGTAAATCTGAGGGGTAGATCTGAAATGAGGGGAAGCTCTGCTGATTTTATCATCCAATCATGGGCAAGCTAAAATGCTGTTTTAAATTTTCCTTCCATGTCCCCCTTGGGTTTACAGCGACTGCACTTCCAAGTGCACTTGCAGTGCAAAGTGGATTTTCCTTTCGTAAATAACCCCCTGTGTGTGTTGTTAGAGTACCATTTCGAAATAGTGCTGTTTTTGTCAAGCCAAAGGTGATTTAAAGAGTCATTGTAATCATTTGATGAAGATTTTTCTTCTGTTTGTTCACTTTGCCTCATTCGAATGGAAACAAATCTAAAATTTTTGATTCAACTGATTCAAAATTTATCAATTTGAAAAAATCCGTAAATTCAAATAATATTTGAAAAAGATAAATACAAATTCCGAAAACTAAGCCCGAATACGAATTGAATGAATCAACCAAATTTAACATAACAAAATACCAAGATTAATGATCAACGGATTTTTTGTCATGCACATGTCTATCAGCCAGTGCAATAAGATCCGGCTGGCATATTCAGCCCATGTGTAAGGCACTTGGTCCAACAGAGAATTGGTGAGAGCGCAGATTGCATCCATGTCCCAGCCTCTCACCTCATATGGAGACTCCCACAGGTCAAGTCAAGCCTCTTGCGATAACCTTTGATGAAGTCACGTGTTCAGTGACGTAACGTGTCAGTGAGGAGTTCTTTTGTTTGTGAAACTGTATGCACCAATTTTAACTGTAAGTTACTACGTGTGTTTTAAATACATTTTTACTGGCTTACTGCACTATGGAGTCCCCCTTCTCTCATTATATGTTTAACTGTATTTTATGAGCTGTGAAAGGGATCCTTATATTGGGGCGGTCTTGGATACCTCTGGAAACCAACTGATTGTTGGGGATCATTGTTCCATCTATACAAGAGGCTTGACTCGACCAGTAGGGGTCTCCATATGAGGTGAGAGCCTGGGGCAAACTATTAGCACACAGCAGATGGTGACAACACTTGGATGAATTGGATGTTTTCCGTTTTTTCTTGCATAAGCACTTTACTTTATGAACTATCTATTATCCTTGATTGGACAATACTGAGCGGATGGTGACAACACTTTGGATGAATTGGATGTTTCCTGTTTACTTGCACAAGCACTTTACTTTATGAATTATTTGTGATCTTTGATTGGACATTTTATTTTTATGCACTTATTATCACTTTGATGCACTTTTGCACTTCTGGATTTTTTTGCACAGTTTCATGTAAGATTATATATGAAGCTTCTTATTTGATTAGTCACGTTTGACTATTGCACTATATATTTATCCATTATTGTTTCACTGAGTATGTGCCATAGATTGTAAGCTCTAACGAGCAGGGCCCTCTGATTCCCCTTGTCTTGAATTGTATTGCATTGTACTGTCTACCCCAATGTTGTAAAGCGCTGCGTAAACTGTCGGCGCTATATAAATCCTGTATAATAATAATAATAATATTATCCCCTTTCTTTTATTTATACAGTGTGAGAACACCTTGTTATCAGTGGCGGCTGGTGAAGTTTTTGGATGGGGGGCGCCAGACCCCACCCATCATGACCCCGCCCATCATTCTGGCCCCTCCCACTTCTCATAAAACAGATAGCGGAGGAGTCCGGCGAGAAGACCCCCGAAGACGGAAGACCCCCGGAGCTGTGCAATAAAATATTTTAACCCTGTGTTGTGTTTTTTTTTGTACTTTTTTTCACAGGTGAATGGGTAGGGGTACATTGTACCCCATACTCATTCACATAGGGTGGGGGGCCGGTATCCGGGGCCCCCTTATTAAAGGGGGCTCCCGGATTCCGATAAGCCCCCCGCTCGCAGACCCCGACAACCAACGGCCAGGGTTGTGGGGAAGAGGCCCTTGTCCTCATCAACATGGGGACAAGGTGCTTTGGGGGGGGGGGCGCCCGCTCGTCCCCACCCCCTTTCCTGGCCGGCCGGGTAGCGTGCTCGGATAAGGGTCTGGTGTGGATCTGAGGGGGACCCCCACGCCGTTTTTTCGGCGTAGGGGGTTCCCCTTGGAATCCATACCAGACCTAAGGGCCTGGTATGCTCTCGGAGGGGGAACCCACGTCAAATTTTTTTTCAGAAATTTGGCGTGGAGTTCCCCCTTCAGAGCTCATTCTCTGATTGGCAACGGCAAAAGTCGCCTGGCCTGGGGAAACCTTTCTGGCTGTGAAAGCTTTTTGCATTCATTCAGCTAAATGCACGAACATTCTCCACAAAGTAGAAGCTAGAAAGCCTTTATGCGGTGACTCACCTCTCACTGTCTGGCAGCTCCGCTCGGGCTAAGGAACGGAGCTGCCTACGTCACTTCCGGGTTTCGTGAAGCAGCCGAAAGCCGGAAGTGACTGCCTGTCTAAGAATGACAATGCTCCCGCCCGTAGAATCACAGTGATTTTACGGGCGGAAGCTAGTCGGCGTTCTGCAGTGCGCCGCAAGGCGGGTTTTTAACCCGCAAATGAAGCGCCATGGATGCAATCTTGTGATTGCATCGACGTGGCGCTTCTCATAGTGCACTGTGACCGGCGCCACAGTACACTGTGTTAAATTGTTAAATGTCATTTTTTTTTTTTTTAAATGTCTTAAAGGGCCCTTTTTTTTTTTTTTTTTTTAATTTTTTTTTTTTTTTAACTTTTTTTTTTTTTTTACACCTAGGGAGAGGGGGGGCGGCGCCCGGGCGCCCCCTATGGGCGGGCCGCCACTGCTTGTTATGTTGGCAGCTATTCATTAGTCTTAAATTTTTCAGTAGTTTGCACATTGGTATTCTTACATTGCCTAACTGTATTTGTAAAACTGCTGTCTTCTATGGCAACTGAACTTTCAACAGTCAATAGAGATCTATACACGTAACTCCCAGTAACCCATTACAGATCCTCTCTCACATCTCACAGTATCCCACTGTAGATCTTCGTTGAGCTCCCAGTCTCTCAATAGACTTCAAGATCCCAGTCGTCACTGGATCCCCATAGCTCTTCCACAGCTAACCCACTGTATACTCAAGCTTTACCCCTGCTAACTCGCTGGGTCCCTGGCTTGACACTCTGCTAAAGCTTTCCCACTTTTTCACCATCCCTGGCTGGTGAAAAGGCTGCTCTGGTACTTCTTCAGACTTCCATACACTGGTCTCTGACAACAGGAGTGCTTGTCCCTTGGTGGCGACTGCTTCCCCTTTACCCCTGGCCTTGATCCTCACTTGCCCCTGGTGACAGGACTGGTCATCCCTTATGGCAACTGTTTCTCCCTCATTGCTGGCTGGGTTCCCTGGCCGGCGGAACCTTTGCAACTTGTTTGGGCTTCCGGCTTGAAGCTCCAACCCTGTGCTGCTTCTCTCAAACCTGGATAGGCCTCAGACAGCCTAACAGCCAAGTGCTCCCAGGGTAGGCCTCTGGCTTTTGGCCTAGCAACCCAGAGCCTTGTAACACATGTCCACCCAGACAGCCGTCCAGGTGGCACAGACCCCTGATCACCTGACTCCTCCCGAATAAATAGGCTCTCCCAGCAGGCCAAGGGGCCAAAGAAACCCCTGCCAATTGGATGAGACAACCCATCCAATCCTAGTCTGAATTCATTATGCCCTTGTCATTCTAATGCCACAAGCAACAATGCCACCTAGTGACAGAAGAGAGAGGTGCACCAAATCCAGAGTTAGAGAAAAGTCAGTGAATCCCCCTTACATTTAGCCAGGCTAATTACTACCTAGAAAACTACATTTTTTAGAAACCCTGCCCACAACCAGGGTGCTACACCACTTTACATTATAGCTCTATAGTCTCTATAGCTCTATAGTCAGGAAGAGTGAGCCTCTCCTATAATTAAGGTAAAGTATAATATAGACATTCCAAAATAAATAAATAGGAAGAGAGGGATTAAAGTGTATGTATCCTAACCTGAACCTACAAATTTGCAACCTTTCGGTCTCTTATATATACCATTGCAAGTTTTTTGTTATACCTGCTCAATGAGTGCAAATAAAAATTCTGGTCATGTCAGAAATTCAGACCTGTCCTGTGTCCAGCGCTCTTTTCCTATGCATAATAAAGGAGAATAATTTACACGAATAATTCTTATCTTGGGACTACAGAATGATTAGCTTTTATGTTGTAGAGATAGGATATTAGGTGAGTCTGAGTAGGTTAGCAAGTCAAAATGGCGCAGTGCTGACACCACTCAGCCAAAAAATGAATTGTGTTGTCAGCCCACAATGGAACCTAGGAGTTGAGTGCACTTCTGGCAGATAAAAAGATATTTTTCTGTATTTTCCTGATCTTTAAAGAAAAAAAATGTGGGTTAACATGCATATATTACAGACATGTACTGCATATGTATTTGTTATTTATTTTGCCCTGACGTACACTTAAAGACAAAAGGAGAACACAGAAAAGGCAAATGGACATAAAGGAAGAAGCTATTATCATTAGGGGGGTCATACCGCTTATCAGGAAAAGTAGTTGAACACTAAACAATCCCTCCACCATAAGAGGCAGAAAAATTGTCTAAGTTAAAGACCATTTTTTATAGATAAGAGCTGAGAGCAGGTGGACTATTGAAAATATGCCAACAAGTCTAGATATTAATAAATTCTCCTTGTCTTTTATCTTCAGTCATCCACCTCTTTATGCACAATATGATGCATAAACCACTCTGGGACTTTTTTAATCAAAGTGGTAGTAAAGGCTTTATTGTCATTTATACAGTAAATATCTCCTATATGTACACCGTTTAGGAGATATTAAGTTTAGCAGCACTGGTAATGTCACCGGCGCATGCGCACTGTGCTCTCAATGAATGGCATGCCGTCCATAGAGAGAGTGTGCCACGGCCATGACTCTTGCGTGCATGCACAGAAGTGACATCATCGTGGATAAGCCAATCAAATAGCAGAACCCTGAAGGGTGAAGATGGAAGCCCTGTCAGCAGTGACAGCATGACACTGGAGGGATTTATTTTCAGGTAAGTCTTTCATAATGTGCTTTCATACTAGCACATTATGACATTCATTTGCAGGGAGAAGATTTTATTTTATTTTATGTGTTTTACTACCGCTTTAAATAACTTTTGGGGAAAAAAATGATTTGCTGAAGCATTCTTGTGTATTCCATAACCATCAGTCAATTAAAGTGTACGTCTCGGAAAAAATCAAAAAAATTGCTATGAAATAGTCAAGGCTCTCTTATTCTTATATGTGTTTGTTACATGTATGGCCCCTTTAGCTACAGCTTATATCATGTACTCCCTACAGCTCCAGGTATTCAAATTAATAAGGGGCTCAAACAAAGTGGCCAAAATTGGCCCACTAATCCAGCTATATTCTGGGCAGGGTTCTACTTTGTGGACTCTGCTGGATGTACTTGATGTTGTACTTTGTATTGGACTCCTCTTCTTTATATTTCTCTTCACACTTATCTCCAATAATTTGAAATCACTAAACAAACCAATTCCCAGATGTGGAAATCTCCATCCCTCAACTTCCTTGAAGTTAAGAGCTGCAGACATGATATACATTAAAACAGCGCATTCATTAATGAGAAGCTGATATCTATTTGAAATGACACGGCAATAAGTTCTTCTTGACTTGGCAGCCATGACTTGATTATTCCCTGCCCTCTCAAAATATTGTATGGTTACTGGAACTCCAGACATTATTCTTTGAGCCATGAAAGCATTAGGAGAGAAGGGTCTAGCTGTAGACTGGAGCTCCACTCTAGACAGGTCCTCCACTCAAAGTTTTTTTTGTTTGAATTGTTCTGTCACCCATCACAAACCATTTGACATTTTTTTTTTTTTGACAAATTAATTATGTCATACAGTACATCTGAAAGGGGTTAATGTTCATTCACAGTAATTTATGCTTTATTTTCATTTATAAGTTTAAATACATTAATTCATTATGTTAACTTATGTCCTGGCATTTCTCTCCTACAAGTAAAAATCATATTTTTTTAATAGAAAATTATTCAGAACCCCCAAACATTATATAAATATATTTTTAGCAGAGACCCTAGAGAATAAAATGGAGGTTGTTGCCATTTGGTATGTCACACAGTAATTGCGCTGCAATTTTTGCGAAGGTAATTTTTTTAGAAAAAATAAGTTTAATGAATTTTAATGCAAAGAAACACAATATACACTGTATAACCCACATTTTTGATAAAATAAAAAAGATGAGTAAATAAATACCTAACATGCTTTGAAATTGCGCACAAACACATGAAATGGTGCCAAACTTTGGTACTAAAAACTTCCTTAGGCTACGCTTTAACATTTTTTACAGGTTACCAGTTTAGAGCAACAGTGGAGGTCTAGTGCTAGTTATATTCTCTTGCTCTAACATTTCTGGTAATAACTCACATGTGTGGTGCAAAAAACATTTACGTATGCGGGTGCAATCTACGTATGTGTTCGCTTCTGTGGGGGCGCTTTGCACTTTGCGTCCCTTAAATATTTTTTGGATTTGTATTCCTATTACAAGAAATGTAAACATTCCTTAATAATAATATAATAATAACAATAGCAATAAGGCATGACATGTCCTCTTTATAGAGACATCTGGGGTCAATAAGACTCCAGATATCGCCTCTACCCTGAAAAGCATTAGATAAAAAAAAAAAATACGATCTCTGCTTTTCAGGTCTATGGTAATCCGCCGCCGCCGGATCCATTATTCGGCTTCCCGAATACACAGGAAAGCCCGAGAGGCACTAGATGGTGGTGGGGGAAGCAACCTTCTGCTGCCTGTAAAAGCAATCCAGCGGCTAAATAGCTGCTAGAATGGCTTTTACATTAGAGGAATTCAACGGCTGAAAACAAAGATATCTGTATGATGCCTGTAGCTGCAGGCATCATTCAGATATCACTACTTCAACCTAAGGATGTCATATGACATCCTATGGGTGGAAAGTGGCTAGACAGGAAACATGTGACAGGAAAAAATGTAATCTCCACTTACTTGAGTTGTGTCTATTGGTTGTTTGTTACATTAATTAATTAATATATTTTGGAATAGAAAACCTCTCAAATCTACAACAAAGCGTGTGTTCTAATGTGTCATGTGTTAGGGTTAATTTACTAATCATCTTCGAGTTTGCAGTTTTTGAAGGTCCAAAAGCTCTTATCTAACCTCTGGACACAGTCATACTATTTTAATCTCTTCCAGCCCTTAGGACGTACTCCTACATAATCGGTTGGAAGAGGTACTTTCACACTGGGGAAGGGTGGTGTTGGCGGTAAAGTGCCGCTAGTTTTAGCGGCACTTTAACACTGTTATAGCAGCACTTTTCGGCCACTAGCGGGCACTTTTAACCCCCGTCAGTGGCCGAATAAAGGGTTACAAGCACCCGTCAAACGCTTTGCAGACGATTCGGCAGCGCTGCCCATTGATTTCAATGGCAGGGGCAGTGGAGGAGCAATGTATACACCGCACTGCACTGCCCCAAAGATGCTGCTTGCAGGACTTTTTTTCTCATCCTGCAAATGCACTGCCCCAGTGTCAAAGTACTCAGGCTTTCACACTGGGGTGGCTTGAGAGGCACTTTTCAGGCACTTTACAGGCGCTATTTTTAGTGCAAAAACACCTGAAAATTGTACCAGTGTGAACGGGATCTAAAATTGACAGTCGTTGATGGGCTGTGCTAAAAATTGATCTGAGCAGCTCTACAGCCACCTGATCACTTTTACAGGGCTCATAAAGGCCCCCCTCCCACCACCCCCATCGCTGTTCCCTGACTCCCTCATTCCAGTGGGAAGCCCGGGACCACTGCTCTTTATCATTTTCAAGCAATTGAAACTCAGTTGTTGATGCCCCCACATATGACAATATTTACACTAGATTATAATAACTGACAGCATGCTTTACAGCAGATCAATAACAAAACTCCTGATGCATCATGGGGTTTAATATGTTTAATTCAGTACATTAACGGTATTGCATGAGATCTGTACGCTGTTTCTTTTCTTTTTGCTTCTAGTGTTGATGGCTGTACCCAGACGATCATTTGCAGCTGCATCCGAGCCGGCAGATTTTCTGCAGGTTCCTCCTTTTTTCAAATCATAGATAAATTGGATATATAGAATTCCTAGAGCTGATACTTTTAAAACATCTGATCACAGCTTCCTCCGACATGATAAATGAACAAAGCGCACCTCATTATTATAGTATGTACTAGCCTGAATCCAAAGCTCCAAGTGTGGTGTCTCACTGATCTCTGGTTTCTCTGTCATTTGCAATTGTCCCTAATAGAACTCTAAGCCAGCACGACTGTTTGCTGCCACCCGGAGAAAATTACCACCAACCGCCACTAGGGTATATAGTATATAAAGATTTAAAGGCACTTTAAACATGTCAGATGTTCTGACATGTCAAAAAGGCTTTGTGCTTGATCCAGATCTGCAAATCATGAATGAAGCATGCGTGAATGAAGATATTACCACGGCGTCTTCAAAAACAAATTAGCAACAGCTCCTATTATGATGCTGATTGATGATTATGTTGTTACTTACATGGTGAGACAAAAATAACATTTAACCACTTCAGCCCCAGAAGAATTTACCCCCTTCCTGACCAGAGCACTTTTTGGAATTCGGTCATGCAACGTGGCTCCCAAACAAAATTGGCGTCCTTTTTTTCCCACAAATAGAGCTTTCTTTTGGTGGTATTTGATCACCTCAGAGGTTTTTATTTTTTGCGCTTTAAACAAACAAATAGCGACAATTTTGGAAAAAACACATTCATTTTTACTTTTTGCTATAATAAATATCCCCCAAAAAGATATAAAAAACATTTTTTTCCCTCAGTTTAGGCTGATACATATTCTTCTACATATTTTTGGTAAAAAAAAACTGCAATAAGCGATTATTGATTGGTTTGCACAAAAGTTATAGCGTCTAGAAAATAGGGGATATTTTTATGGCATTTTTATTGATAGTTTTTTTTTACTAGTAATGGCGGGGATCAGCAAATTTTTATTGTGAATGCGTCATTATGGTGGACACATCAGACAGTTTTGACACATTTTTGGGACCATTGGCATTAATACAGCAATCAATGCTAAAAAATTGCATTGATTACTGTAAAAATGTCACTGGCAGTGAAGGGGTTAACCACTAGATGGCACTGTAGGGGTTAAGTGTGTCCTAGGGAGTGATTCTAACTGTGGGGGGGGGGCTGTGTGTGACACGTCACTGATCACCACTCCCGATTACAGGGAGCGTTGATCAGTGACAGTGTCATTAGGCAGAACGAAGAGATGCTTTTTAACATTAGCATCTCCCCATTCTTCCTCACCATGAGTCGATCATGAGTGTGCCCGCGGACATCGAGTCCGCGTGACCCCCGTTCACGGAGCGCCCAACGCACGCGCAAGCCGCCCCTTAAAGGGCAACGTACAGGTATGTTAATCTGCCTGTACGTGCCCTTCTGCCGCAGTATATCTGCGTGAGATGGTCGGGAAGCCGTTAACAGCAGTCTTTAAAGTGTTATTAAACCAAAATCAGTCTGTATATGCCATAAAGCATGCTTTTTATACTCACTGGTTACACCTCCGAGTTGTATAAAAAGGCTGTTCGATCCTGTCTTCTCTGATCCTCCCCTTCTTTTACTAACCCCAATCCATCTGCTGATAGAACAGAGCCCTAGAAGGCACTGTGCACTGCTCAGTTTGGTGTGTATTGCTAGAGAGCTTTTGGAGGGGAGGGTTCATGTGATCAACACAGGGCCAATCAATACTATTCAGACAGAGGGTCAGGGGTCATGCAGCCTCATAGGACAGTCAGAGGAGAATGAAGACTCCTCCTACAAGCTTTTACCAGTACTTGGCTGGACACTGATAGAAGTCATACGACTGCTATATACTACTGATGAGTCAATATAATCACTATAGATATAGTCAATGCAGGGTTTAGTAACACTTTAAGTAGCAGCAAGCAGAAGATTACAACTACTATGAATGTCAAACAAAAGAAAGAAGTCAATAGGAGGTTATGAATGAAAACGAAACAAAATAACAAAATGAACAACACAATAACGGTGTTAAAACTTGTACAAAAAGCTGTATAAAGCAGATGTTAATTGTGCTGTGTATACAATACTTTCATTGATCAAATTGATCTAACAAGGAGCAGAGCTTAATAACACAAAAACACACACACAAAGTAATTGCAAGTATATTCAGATGGAGATGAGAGTAATTATAAATAATTGACATTTTATGAATTTCTCACAAGAATAAAGATCCATACATAATGCATTATTGGCGCTAGAGACAAACTGAGGAACAAGCGCACATGTGTATCACGGCAAGATTTAATCTGGATCATTTAATTATCTTCTGATTATTATGTAAATAAAATGGAACCAAAGTAATATGCACATAATGTATACACAACACTACAGACAATTGATCTTGTTATTTAGTGCAATTTAGTTGAATCCACGCTAAAAGTGTGATCGATAAAGTACTGTACTAGCAAAGTCAGACTTACCGGTACTTCCCAGAATCTAAGTTTGAATATAGTATGGGCTAAAATAAATATTCTAATTTTATGCATATACCACTTGAGAAAACATAAGAAGAAGCTGTTTTTTTTTTTTTTTTGTTTTTTTAATTTAAGGAAACTACCACTATTATTAACAATTGTGTAACCTATATAATTGCTGAACATGCCATATTAAAATCTACAAAGTCTCTAAAGCCAAGTTAAGTTTTGAGTAGATAGGTAAGGTGTTAGAATCCTTGTAAAGTTTTTATTGCTGTCTGTGTCGTGACAACTGTCACCAGGACAGGAAGTGAGGGGAAATTCAATTGTTGAGTTGTTTCTAATAAAGAAGAGAAATCTTTTCAGTGTCAACTGTCTTAGCAGGGACTCCTGGAACAAAAATAAATATTTTATTTACCTTTTGTTCAGCCTGCTGTACCTCCTGGTCACTAAGGGTCCGTTCACACAGGGGCAACACGACTTTGAGCGAGACTTTGGGAGGCAACTTGGACACGACTTGAGTATGAATCACAGCACGACTTGAGGCAACTTACAAGGCAACTTGAAGTTGCTTCCAGGAGAGGAGACTTTACCAGTGGCCAATCACATAATAATAAGCTCTGTGGGAGGGAGGGGTTTGCCTAGAAAACTATTTTTACTTCCTGGAAAGTTGCTTCAGTTAAGACAGGTGATCAGACTTGGAGGCAACTTCTATTGAAATCAATGGGTACAAGTCGCCTAGAAGTCGGATTGAAGTAGTACAGGAACCTTTTCTGAAGTCGGAGCGACTTCAGTAGTGTACATTAAGACGGCTCTCATTCACTTACATTGATTTTATCATGTTGCGCGACTTGAGGCAACTTGGGACGACTTCAAGTCGGATCCAAAGTTGCTCCTGTGTGAATGGACTCTAAACATGGTATTTATAGGGGCAGCTATGTACCAGTAGGCTTGGCTTGCTTGGCTTATAGGAATGGGGACTGCATAGGTAATGTTACACTAAGCCAGTGTTTCTCAAATCCAGTCCTCAGGCCCCCCCAACAGGTCATGTTTTCAGGATTTCCCTCAGATGAAACGGCTGTGGTAATTGCTAAGGCAGTGAAACTGATCAAATCACCTGTGAAAAATAATGGAAAACCTGAAAACATGACCTGTTGGGGGGGCCTGAGGACTGGATTTGAGAAACACTGCACTAAGCTATAGTCCTTGATACTGTACAATGTTGGCTGATTTTTGAGATGTCTGGTACATAATCAGTCCAAACATTGACAGAGACTCACACATGTGGTATCCATATACTCAGGAAGAGTAGCAGAATGTGTTTTAGGGTATAATTCTAAGTATGTCCATACTTCGTGTTAGGAATAGCTTATTACTTTACAACTTTGTGTAAAAAAATAAAGACGTTTTCATTTTATTGCCACATTTTCCAAAAGCTTGTGGCAGAAAAAATGTAATCTTCAAAAGACTCACCATGCCTTTTACAAAATACCATGGGGTGTTTATTCTACAAAAGACGATCATTTTGTAGGTGTTTCTACTGTCCTGGCACTTCAGGTCAGGAGACTCCAGGTTATTTGTGCCAAAGAAATGTAGCAGAATACAGCTTGGGCTACATTTCGGAAGAAAGATTGTTTATTTGAAAAGTTTTATAGCAGAAGCTAAGGAGAACTGTTTTTTTTTAATTCTTACTCTATGAATTTTGTTAAATATAATTAAATGTATCGTTTATAACTGATCTGTACAGGTTTTTTTTGCAGTAACCCTCATACTAAGAAAGGATGACATGCGTGAGCACCCTGTATGAAAAGTCTAGTTGCCTGGAAGGTATATTAGTCAAAAGGCATTAATAATTCTGGGACACCCTATAATATAAAATATTTTAATAGTGCTAATGTATGACTGCTGTGTTTATTTTTTAATTTAACATCCATGCTGAACTGCATAGGTGTGTGCAGCTTATTGCATTAGGGTGGGCACCCCAAGCTCTAACAAACACTATACACAATACACATACACTAAATTACATATTTAACGGCCCCTTCTCCCACTCATCCTAAATCATCCCCACAGCAACAGCTGGGAGAGGAGAAGAGGGGAACTGAAAGCGCTGCAGGATGAAGGAGGGGGAGACAGGGCAGTAGGGCGAATCTGTGCTGCACATGGTGATTAGGGTGTGCCTAGGTACACCTGGCACACCCTGCGTGCACGCCTACGAACTTAACCCTTTTCTCTCAAGTGACATTGCTGGCACCTATGGATTGGCCGAGTAATGTCGCATGGGGGTGGAACAACAGTTTTCAGCCCCATGCAAGCTCTATTTATGGTGATTCAGTAGATACACAGGGCTTCAGTTTCTTGAGTTTGTGGGGTGTCAAAGGGAAGGTATATATTACTGAGGAGATCAGCATAAATGTAAAGATACGTGCTGACGTCATTGCATTTACACTGAGCCTGGAAGCACGGGTCTATAGTTTTGCCGGTAAGAAAGACTGTACAGTTCGTATATATATATCTCTTATTGGATGTAAGTGCAACTTTTTACTGTTTTAATAAACTAGTAAACAATTTTACACTATTGGAGCATTTCTTTCTCTTTATACATCGGTCCATGTGAATTGATGTGGCTGGTCCGGAGGAGTTAAGGAGAGACAGTCCAAGTTCCATAGAGGGGCATACAACATCTCACCGATGGTTGTAATTAATGCTCGTTTGACCTTTCTAGAAGGTTTCTAGAAGGTCTGGTAAGCGCCTCTTATTAACAGAGGTGGTGCTATTCACAAAAGGAGTCTTTCTCACTTGAGGTGTTTGAGCTCTGAATGAACTTTTAACTACTTCAGCCCCTTAAGGATTTACCCACTTCCTGACCAGGCCATTTTTTGCTATACGGCACTGCGTCACTTTAATTGCCGGTCGTGCAATGTTGTACTGAAAAATAAAATTGCTGTCCTTTTTTTCCCAAAAGTAGAGCTTTCTTTTGGTGGGATTTTATCACCACTGCGATTTTTATTTTTTGCTATAATAAGTATCCAAAAAAAAATGTCTTCATCAGTTTAGGCCAATTTGTATTCTTCTACATATTTTAATAAAAAATATCGCAATAAGCATATATTGTATTGGTTTGTGCAAAAACTATAGCATCTACAATATAGGGGATGTATTTATGTAATTTTATTATTCTTTTTTTTACTAGTAATGGCAGTAATCAGTCATTTTTAGTGGGACTGCGACATTGTAGCCGACAGATCGGACAATTTTGACACTTTTTTGGGACCACTGACATTTATACAGAGCTAAAAATAGTCACTGATTATTGTATAAATGTCACTGGCAGGAAAGGGGTTAACACTAGGGGGTGATCAAGGGGTTAAGTGTTCCCTAGGGAAGTGTTTCTAACTGTGAGGGGAGTGGACTGACTAGGAGTAGAGAGAGATTGCTGTTCCTGATCACTAGGAACAGCAGATCTCTCTCTACTTCCCTGACAGAAAGGGGATATGTCTGGTTACATTGACAGATCCCCTTTCTGGCTCTCTCGCCTTTTATCCCAGGGATCATCTACCACACATATCTTTTTCCCGGATAGAGGGAGGTCAACTCCCCTCCGCAGATGTCCTGTATACTTTAACAGGACCTATATCTCAGCCACCTGGGCCACGTGTGTCTTCCATGTGGGCGCCTTCTGTTGATGACTCTCCGCGGTGGGTTGGCGGTCGGGCTTCGCCTCAATTTCGAGCTGAGCACTGGAGTACCGAGCAGTGATTCTCCCCTCTACCTCAGTGCACACCACACTGAGTACTTTATTTCTTTCCTCGCTTTTAAAGAAACAATATGTTGGATGCACTATTATGCTTGCATGACACACCAAAGGATATATACAAATATGTAAATCCGTGTTCCCTGAAGAAGAACTATATTTGAAACACGTTGGAATACACACCTGTATTTTGATTCATGCTTATGCTGTTCTTTCTCCCCGCATTTTCTGCATCCTAGATTTTTTGTATGTTAACACCTGTTGGTCACTTGATTGTGTTTTTTTTTGGACTTTTATGTAGGTTGTTGTAACCTACGCATTCCACCCGTTACCCTGTTAAATACATTTTGACGTCTAACATAATAGAGTAGTTGTCCTTTTCCCTAAAAAATCCCCAAAGAGGAATAAATTCCATGTATACTTTCTGGCTCTCTGAGGAGCGATTGCGGGTCACCGGCAGACATCGAGGCCGCGGGCCACACGCATCGGCTCTGGCGTCGCACTGGGCGTGCCCCCTATAGCTCTTGAAGCGACCGACTTACACCTATGCCGGTTTGCACAGCCGTGCCAACCTTCCTCAGTATAATAACGACGGCTGGTCGGCAAGTTGTTAAAGAAGATTGTTTTTAATATTTTTCACCATACCATGTGGACTCTATTTATTATATTGCAATTTTCTTGATTAAATTACATGTAGCGTGACTTTCTTGATTTATATCTGTTTTACTGTGCTTATATTCACAAGGTTAAGTCACTGCTTTGCACTGTAATTTTTTGTTGTTTTACACTGTTAATTTGAAGCACTGTATTGACATCGGCACGGTTTTCCTATTAAGATTTGATAAATGTAAACCTGTCATGTAAGGTAACAAAACACTCAACTACTAACCTTCATTCTGCTTCCCTGGAATTCTAGTATGGGTGGTAACATGAGATTAGGCCTGGGTGATGTGATACTGCTTAATTCTTGTCTACTACAGAGTCAGAACATTAATTATTACCAGGTATTATGTCTAGCAAATATTTTATTGCTTCATCGTATACATTAATTTATTCATCTTATATGACCTTCTTGGCTTACTAAAATTATTGTATTCTGTAATGATATGGAAATAGCTGTTTTATTTCCCTACCTAGAATAGGAAATCAACCCCAGATAATAATAGAACTGTCATTTAAATCTCCACATCCTTCCAAAACATTAAACTTTATATTAGTTTATAGAAAGCATTTTTTTGTCATATCAATCTATTTTGTATTCATTACTGGGCTAATTGTAGCTTTTAGCCTGGTGCCACGTTCAGTGGCTGTTGTCTTCTAACTGAACAGTTTGAAATATAGGATTGTATATAACACTGATATTCTCCCATGCAATTATTTAAGAAGCATTTTCTTTAAGGATGTCATGAAATGTAATTTTCTGGTTGCTGCTCTTCAGAAGATATTGGTATGGTTTAAAAGTCGTTGCAAAGCTGTCATAATCAGAGGTTGCTGTGTTAAGTTTACAGATGATGTAATACAGAGTGGCTCAATAAAATAAGCTTGGTGCTGGAAAGGGAATGAAAAGTAGATGAAACTGCGGTTAGTGTAAAATAACAACTCTATTCAATAAAAAAGCTATTCAGGTAATTGAGCTACTTTGTCCAAGCAACAAATAAATTGTGGTTTTCTGAGAGGTTTGTCTGATCTATTGGAGCCATAACTGGGCCTCCAAATTTGAGCAACTGGGCAAAAGTGTACAGTAAGTCAGCATAATAAAATGCAAGGGGGAGGAGGGGCATGGTCAGCACTGCATGTGAGTAGACCTGGTTGTAGTGGCTATTGTCTAGTTTAAATTTAAAAAAAATTGTGACCTGTCCCAACCATAATTATGCATTGGCAAGCCTCCATCCCTGAATTTAGGTAAAAAGGTTTGAATTTAAATGGGACTTTGAGTGAGGCTGGTCAATGATTAATAAGCTGTTTCTAATGCCTAGATATTAAGGTCATATTGAACCATGTTCCAAAAAGAGACGTAACCAGATCAATAGATTCATAATACATATAATAATACCGTAATCACTAGATTTACATAGAAATATTCGTATAAAACTATTTAATATAATTAATCGTTGGACAGTATGGTACAATCAATAAAAATAATAAATCATACAGAAGGCATACAATATAATTAATACAGCCATATATGCATATAGACAGTGAACAAGACATTAGATTTGATAATTTTATAAAGAAATAAATGCATCCATTGGATGTTAACTCTACTATATACTAAATATTACTATGTAAATCATGTGATTACGGTATTCCTACGTTCATCCGTATGCTAGTCCAACGGACCAAATACGACGCAAGGGAAGCTATTGGCTACTGGCTATTGACCTTCTTTTTTTAGTCCCGTATTACATCATCACGTTCAAAATGAATGGACTTTCGAACAGACTCAGTCCGTTCATGTGTGGCCAAGTCCGTTCTTTCGGAAAGTCCATCGGAACTCCACCGAAAGTCCATCGGGAAGACCGTTGGACCTAGTCTGCCTAGTCCGGTCATGTGTACGTGCAATAAGAGTTTTTTGCCAAGTTAGTCAACAACTCCTGCTCCCAGATCTTTACAACAAAAAGGCTAATCATTTTGTAGTCCAAGATAAAAATGAGGAGGGCTCATTGAGATATCACAGAAAGTGTACAGAGGATATCTCTGAATTTCTGACACAATCGCTGCACTTATTAAGAGATAATAGTAGTTATAATTACATTTTTTTTTCATTTATTAATAAACAAAAAAGAAACACATAAGAAAAGGATCATTACCAGAGTTTACTCCTTAGACCATGTCCAGTGCTGCTGACTTGAAACTGAAGAAACTGCTAGTGAATTAGAGTTTAACAGATGCCTGGAACATGGTGGAAAGAATGTGGATAGTACCAATGAAGAAAGTATATGTATACCTTAACAATATACTTCTCTTCTTTGCTCCCTTTAGTCTGCTAAATAATAAATATACCATTAAAAGTGTTTTGTTATGTCTGTTCGATATATGCAAAATATACTTTTTGATTGTACCAGAAATTGTGTATACTGGTAACTTTCTGCACACTCTGTCTTGCAGAATCAGGGGTTATGGAGATGTGTGGGGGGGGGGGGGGGGTTAGGAGAGAGCTGTATTCTTTAAGTAGGTAGGGCAATTAACTAGTTGGGGCGGACATCACATGCTCAGGATCTGAAAGCAGTGTTGTGATCTCACAGAGGAAGGTGGGAGCACATTATATTTCTGGCACATCATTCTGTACAAAAGGGATAAAACATGGAGAAATGTGCATGTAGTCCAGAGGTGTACTTATAGATGCTTTTTTTTAATTTTGTCCTTCTATATGCTTTAATGAATCCTGACAGAATACCAAAAGAGTGAGTAACTCATCTGAGCTAGAAGCTCACTCTGCCCAGTCTTGTGAACTTACCCTCAAAGAGCAATTAAAGTAGTATTAAACCCAAAAATAAACATTTATTGTATTGTAGCTTACCATTCTTAGATGTTCTTCTTTGACATGGCCACATTTGTTTCTTTTTTAAGGCTTTCTTACTTCTATTTTCACCTTGTGATCTAGCCAGTAAGTCTGTCGTTTTTCAAAAGAACAAGCTCTCTTGCAGATTTATCAGTTACAGGAATTAGACAAACCAGTTAACACTGACAGAGGTGCTTACCATGATTAGCCTTTATCTATTTAGGTAAAACCTTTATTTCAAAAGGAAAAACGGTTTGCTGTAACTGCTTATAAGCAGTCTGGAAGCTGGAGTTTGGCTTCCATTTGTTAGTGTATTTAAATCTGATCCACAGCTAATGATTGGTAAGCTGCAATATATTAAATTTTTTACATTTAATACTGCTTTAACTCCTGAACCTCCTCTCCAACCCACATGCAATAGCCGAATAGTATTAAGAAGGATGTATAGTATAGCATAGTATAGTATATAGTATTAAGAAGGTAGGTAGAAGGTATAGTATAGTATTAAGAAGGATATATAAAATGTCCATCAGGACATCCAGAAGATCTGAGATTACAACACAGCATTTGAAAATAAAGTTAGTTATGTGGAAGACATCATAAGTCTTCTTTAAAGGGATGCTAGGATGTCCTCCCAGAAAATTGCACAACACAACTATAGACTGGAGGACATAAAAAATAGACTCCGTAGAAACAACTATGCAAAAACTGCAACCATCCCCAACAAACTACTCTTTGATAGTGCTTTAATTTGGCTTTCTTGGCACTCATGGCATTGATCTCTGGAAGAATTGCCCATATAGGCTGATGCTCGTAACTGATCATGAGTGGATAGGGGCTCGAATATAGGATTTTTTTGCCATTAATAGTCACAATCTTTTCTTCCTGGCCTTTTCATCAGGCACATTATGTGGATTAAAAGCAGGTTGCGAGCATGGGAAACTAATATTATAAATATTGGTCAATGGGTAGAAGTTGATTACTTAACCACTCCCATTCTTGACACTCAAGCAAAATGAATACAAAGGATTTTTTGCCAGATGGGTATTTTGAAGAAGGAAAGAACACTGGATATTTGCTAGCCACTATTGCAAATGCAACCCATAGTTTATGTTAGTGCCACTTCTAGTGGTAATGACTATACAGTGACATCACTCTCAGATAACCAAAATCCTTTTAGAAATTGTTATGCAGATCTGTACAGCAGGCTTTTATGATCATAACAGCCTTCTACATTTTTTAGGGTTCATAACACTCCTCAGACTCTTAGACAGCTATATTGCCATATTGAAAGCACCCATTACTGTCACATTGGCATCAACTGCTGCTTTTAGTGATGCTCCCAAATAATAAAGCTCCGGGAGCTGACAGTTTATCATCAGAGGAAAGAAGCAGAACTCACAGAGTAGTATAGCCATCTAGTATTTAGCTGGAGTGCCAGAAAAACCCAGATGAATTTATAATATACATCACATCCTGTATCTGTAAAACTCCAGCAATCTTCTGAGACAGAACCTTTTAGAGAAGAGAGAGAATACTCAACACCCAAACACAAGAAAAGTGACTTGATATATGCATACATTGGAAAGAAAAAAATCTACAGGTAAGGATTGTAGTTTTCCTAAGCTAAGTTCCCTTTTTTTTCTAAAATCCAGCTCCCCTTTGTACCAATATACCATTAATGTACATCAGTTGCAGTAAAATACAAGCTCTCTTTTATTTTGAGAACAAGGCTTTACCTTAGCCCTTGCTGTGCTTCTAATGCTGCGTACACACGATCGAATTGTCCGGTGGAATTGGTCCGGCAAACAATGCGGCAAACAATCCGCCGGACTTTATTATGAAAGGACTTGGCCACACACGGACACTCTGAAAGTCTGGCGATTGCTAACGCGATGACGTATAACACGTACGACGGGACTAGAAAAAGGAAGTTCAATAGCCAATAGCCAATAGCTTCCTTCTTGTACTTGCTTCAGAGCATGCGTCATTCTTAGTCCGCCAGACTAGCACACTGACGAACGGATTGTCCGCTGAAAGCCAAGTCCGCCGGACATATTTTGAGTCAAAACTACTTTCTAAGTCCACCGGACTTTTACGATGAAAAAGCCCGCTGGAGCCCACACACGATCGAATTGTCCAGCGTACTGTGGTCCGGCGGACTAAGTCCGCCTGACAATTCGATCATGTGTACGCAGCATTAGAAAGCTTTATCACACCATTTTTGTATTGGACATTTATATATTTATATTTATGTTTGGAAAGACCTGAATAAGCATGGATATTCTATTTTGAAGCAATTCTTTTGATGCATGTTTTAGCTGCTTCAGCAGTGTGTTTTTTACTTTCTTTCCCTTGCACTTTAATTATATTGTGATTTATATATATATATATATATATATATATATATATATATATATATATATATATATATATATATATATATATGATTTTTACCACGATTATGCAATTTTAATTTTATTTATTTATATTTTTCTTGCCACCTCTGGAGTGTGTTTACTATTTACACCTACCAGACATTTTTCTGGATTTTGAGCACATAGCCCTTTATGGATATTGCCTCATTTTGTTTACAATCATATTGGAATCATTTACACTTTATAGAGGAGTTTACAATACTATTATGCACTTTTAACTTTAATCACAATTCTGTTACCTCTGTAGTGCGTTCACTACTTGCACGTATTGGACACTCCGTTTGATGGTTTGAGCACCCAGCACTTTATGGATATCTGTTATTATTCATTTATGATTAATTTGGAATAATTGTGCATGAATTTATATTTTATATTGTGCGCACAAGTATATTGATTTTTTATCTACACTAAGTTCACATTTATTGATTATTTATTTATTATCACATAATTTATAGATTTATTATTGGCTTAGATATCTAGAGCCAGGAGTATTAAATACTCCCCAGACTGATCACTCAGTGCTAGATCAGCGCGACACCAACACACCCCATATCCACCTATTATACAGTTTTGGTAAATCATAAGGATATTATACAGAGAATTGTACAGTTTCCTTTAGATCCACCAGAACTATGGAACAGGAGGCCCCACTGTCCAATCCATTCAATTTGTATCAAATCAGGCAGGCCTGTTATGAAGATTCTCCCAGTAACAGGTGCCCCAGGTTCCCTGGTTCACAATAGCAGGTGCCACCATGCGCACACGCACATGCACCTCTGTTGGTGCCAGGCGGGCTATTTAAACCTGCCTGTTGCATACAGTCCCCGCTGTCTACTCTACAGCATTTGTGTGCCTTAAACCCGATCTGTGACTATTACCTGTGAAAGACCCGGCTTAATTGTGACCATACAGTTATCTGCCTGCACCTGATCTCGACCTGTTTGTGACTACTCTTCTGCCTACTCCTCTGTACCTTTGCTGCCCACCTGATATCCAAACTGGCCTGTCAGACTATCCATGTGTTGGTCCTATCTGTTCCTGGTTCAGATCCAGTCTGCTAACCTGATTCAGTCTGCTAAGCAGTTCCAGTCTGCTGAACTGTTCTTGAACCAGTCTGCTAACCTGATCCAGCCTGCTAACCTGATTCAGCCTGCTAACCTGATCCAGTCTGCCAAGCTGTTCCAGTCTGCCAAGCTGTTCCAGTCTGCTAAGCTGTTCCTGAACCAGTGTGCTAACCTGATCCAGTCTGCTAAGCTGACCCAGTCTGCTGATCCTGCCAGGCACCTGTACCACTCCTTACTCATGTGCCTTCTGTTACCTTACCAGGGGACCGTGAGCCATAAGGGAGGTCTTCCCCTACAATTCGGGCTCAAAATCATCAGGTACGTGACAGTGCCCTTGTACTACATAGTTGTTGGGAGATCTAAAGGAGATTGCACAATCAGATTGTATAGAATGTGGGTGGAAGGTGGTATAGTAATGAGGGCGGTGTGGTCCAGAGTAGTGAACACACCCTATTACGTACTCTTCTGTGATGCAATAAGGAAGTGAAAACTTTTGGGAGATGACCTACAGGAAGTGAATTCTGAGAGCCGATCTACAGGAAGTGATGGAATCTGAAAATCTCATAGGGATGGCTGAGCCAGAAATGTCATTGGAAAACGCTTCTGTTTATTATAAGAAGTGAAATTCTGCCTGAAAAGATGAACTTATTTAACAAAAAGTTTTTGCTGAAAAAAAATTTGCATTTATTTATTTATTTGCAGGAGCCTGCCATGTATTCTACCTTCTACACCTCTGCCCATACCTCTGTAGAGGCTGTCAGTTGGAGAGCTGGAGGAAAATGCAATGAAGTACAAAAGCACTGATTACTGCACTCATAGTCTATTGGAAACTACAAGGTATCATGACAAACGGGACTTGTAGTTCATTCACTTACAGATTCATTCACATTCGTGCCATGTTACATGTCACAGGATCATTCACTTGAGGACAGTGAAGTGCACATTTTGGACAGAGAGAACTGATTCTCATCAGGTGTGAAAGAGGCCATCCACGTCAGACGGAAACAACCCTCCATGAACAGGAGTGGAAACCCCAGACACTATCTGCATCAACATTGAATGACATTTTAACATCTTTACCAAGGTGATTTGACAATTTAAACCTTCAGCCATGTAAATCAAAGGATTAACACATACAGTATATCGACATCCTGACACCAAAGGATAGCATTATATAACTAGAACAGGGTGGTTCCACAACTTTCACATCCCCCTTCTGTTCTTGGACAATCAATCTGCATTGACACATTGCATGGCAATTGAAAATAAAGTGGATGTAAACTTCCATCAATTGTACCTATAGGTACTGTAAATATCTCCTAAACGTGCACCATTTAAGAGATATTTACTGCATATGTAGCTGATGACGTCATTGGCTCATGTGCTCTGAAGGAACGACAATGGGTGTAGTTTCTTCAGAGCCCTGTGCCGTGACCGGTAGCTCCCATACGCAGGCGAAGGAGTGATGTCACGCGACCCTGGAGTCTGCGGACCCAGACGGAAGATAGGCGAAGATGTCCATCGCTGACAACAAGGGCTTCATTTACAGGTACTTTTCACATAATGTGCTAGTATGCAATGCATACCAGTACAGTATGCCTTTACTTTGCAGGTCTGGAAAAAAGAAAAAGAAAGCTATGGTAAATATTTCTAGATTGCTTTTGCTTTCTTTTATTTCTAATGAAGATACTTTGTCCTGCTTTGTCTATTGCTACTGAACTTGGTCTAGGTACTGTATTTATCTTGTCTTTTGTCTGGTATCCCACATTGGTATTTTCCCCTACCTACAGTCTGACACATACAGTGGTGTGAAAAAGTGTTTGCCCCCTTCCTCATTTCCTGTTCCTTTGCATGTTTGTCACACTTAAGTGTTTCGGAACATCAAACCAATTTAAACAATAGTCAAGGACAACACAAGTAAACACAAAATGCAATTTGTAAATGAAGGTGTTTATTATTAAAGGTGAAAAAAAATCCAAACCATCATGGCCCTGTGTGAAAAAGTGATTGCCCCCCTTGTTAAAACATACTATAACTGTGGTTGTCCACACCTGAGTTCAATTTCTCTAGCCACACCCAGGCCTGATTATTGCCACACCTGTTCACAATCAAGGCATCACTTAAATAGGAGCTGCTTGACACAGTAAGGTTCACCAGAAGATCCTTAAAAGCTACACATCATGCCGAGACCCAAAGAAATTCAGGAACAATTGAGAAAGAAAGTAATTGAGATCTATCAGTCTGGAAAGGGTTATAAAGCCATTTCCAAAGCTTTGGGAATCCAGCGAACCACAGTGAGAGCCATTATCCACAAATGGCGAAGACATGGAACAGTGGTGAACCTTCCCAGGAGTGGCCGGCCGCCCAAAATTACCCCAAGAGCGCAGCGACGACTCATCCAAGAGGTCACAAAAGACCCCACAACAACGTCCAAGGAACTGCAGGCCTCACTTGCCTCAGTTAAGGTCAGCGTTCATGCCTCCACCATCAGGAAAAGACTGGGCAAAAATGGCCTGCATGGCAGAGTTCCAAGGAGAAAACCACTGCTGAGCAAAAAGAACATCAAAGCTCGTCTCAATTTCTCCACAACACATCTTGATGATCCCCAAGACTTTTGGGACAACATTCTGTGGACCGATGAGACAAAAGTGGAACTCTTTGGAAGGTGTGTGTCCAAGTATATCTGGCGTAGAAGGAACACTGCATTTCATAAAAAGAACATTATACCAACAGTAAAATATGGTGGTGGTAGTGTGATGGTCTGGGGCTGTTTTGCTGCTTCAGGACCTGGAAGACTTGCCGTGATAAAAGTAACTATGAATTCTGCTGTCTACCAAGAGATCCTGAAGGAGAATGTCCGACCATCTGTTCGTGTACTCAAGCTGAAACGAACTTGGGTTCTGCAGCAGGACAATGATCCTAAACACACCAGCAAGTCCACCACCGAATGGCTGAAGAAAAACAAAATGAAGACTTTGGAGTGGCCTAGCCAAAGTCCTGACCTGAATCCTATTGAGATGTTGTGGTATGACCTTAAAAAGGCCGTTCATGCTTGAAAACCCTCTAATGTAACTGAATTAGGACAATTCTGCAAAGATGAGTGGGCCAAAATTCCTCCAGGACTCTGTAAAAGCCTCATTGCACGTTATCGCAAACGCTTGGTTGCAGTTGTTGCTGCTAAGGGTGGCCCAACCAGTTATTAGGTTTAGGGGGCAATCACTTTTTCACACAGGGCCATGATGGTTTGGATTTTTTTTCACCTTTAATAATAAACACCTTCATTTACAAATTGCATTTTGTGTTTACTTGTGTTGTCCTTGACTATTGTTTAAATTGGTTTGATGTTCCGAAACACTTAAGTGTGACAAACATGCAAAGGAACAGGAAATGAGGAAGGGGGCAAACACTTTTTCACACCACTGTAGCACATGGTGCATTCAGAGCTTTCCATGAGACCTAGAAGCTCAGAAGAGGACATCTAAAGATAATAGCTACACCTCTGCCCCCCAACACACTACCATTCAACAAAATGCTGTTTTTCTTCCCTCATGGTTGCACAGATGATTAATATGACATCTGATTGTTAATCGAATCTGTGTTTAAAAGAATTTTTTTAGTTGTTTATTACATTGCAAGCCTTTTATCCATGACTTTTAATTTCTAATCCCTCTTGCCTTCCTAACAACATTAGAAAATATTGTGACCTGTGTATACTGCTGTTTAGTATGAATTATTAACACAGTATTTATACAAGCATCAATTCTAATTTGTAGTTGTATTCATTAAATTTTTAAGAAAAGTTGCACAGTAATGCCATTAAAGGCATTGTCTTTTCTTGTATTATCATTCTGAAATGTTTGAAATATACATCTGGGATTTCTGTTGAAAGCATTTAGCAAAAATATATATGTGTAAAGACATCACAGAACACATACAGTTCATTTAGTACAGAGTTAGACTTGCCCATTCGTAAACTTTTTAACAATATGACTAGGATCACACTTTAGATTTTAATAATTTACAGATCTTTTAAAGGGTAAAGCCTTGAACACACTACAGTTTTTTTCTTTTTTGTGCAAGCCCACGGCCAGCTTCTGTCGGACAGACCAACATACACACGGGCAGAATGGTGCCCGGTATTTTTTGTAACGGCAAATGTCTCCCGCCATTCTGCATGTGTGTATGGGGTTTAAGTCTACCCAAGACTAAAATATTAGTATACTAGCAGATTGAATAAATCTCAGGCTTTTTAGATCTCTTGGCAACTTTGATGGAAAGAACATTGTCAAGACCCTAGTGCCTAACCTGTGACCCAAGACCAAGCAGCCAAATGGACACTTACAATGTAAAAATGAATAGAGTGGCAGTTGTATAAAATAGTGTGGCGTTGCAGGCACCTCTTACATTACTTCCGGTCTTACTATGTCGGTAACTCTCTATGCATTGCGACACCCCACGTGTCTTCATCAGGAGTCATTTATATATCTGCCACTCTATTAATTTTTACATTGTAAGTGTCCATTTGGCCGCTCTTAATAAAGATTGTATTAGTGTTTCAACATATTAGGCTATGGGAACCTTTCCTCTATTCCCCATACATGATCGCTATATGTGAACACAGCGATTTCACTGGTTTATTTGAGCCATAAGACGTAAAGGAACATCCACTATTATCAGGGATCGGTGGTGATTACCTTACCCTTTGACTGAGATAAGCTGATTTTCTGCTGAATAGAGGTAAGAGCATGGGGAGGAATGAGTAACATGCCTGAAGAACATTCATTGAAGAATGTCATTGAGGATCCTGGTTTAAGTGTTGCTGCATTTTCCTCTGTTTATACCAGACACAGTGCATAGACTGTTGTTTTATTTCCCTGTGTGTGTGGTAGATACACACACATTAGAACTGACAGTATACTCACAGAGAATTGCTATAGTTTATTGTTATACATATCATTTATGCAGCATTGTTTTAACATAAGCACACAGGTTTATTGTTTTAATACACAGCATTATAGATTATACTTTATTGCACAGAAAAACAGCACATTTATACTGTTCATGATTATTGCAATTTTGGCATAGCATTTATCGTCACAGGATTTTTGTACAATCTGTGGTCTTCCCCTTTGTTTGCACAGTGTCTTTGCACATTGTTTACTGCACAGCATATTCTTTGCACATTGTTTACTGCACAGCATATTCTTTGCACATTTTTGCTCTTTTGCACAGTATTTGGAACTGCCATTTACCTTATAGGAATATATCAGTGGTTTGTTGTGCAAGACCATCACCTTTGGCACAACACTGTTATTCCTCACAGAATATTTGCAATTTTGCACACATTTGTGGTTTTTGCACAGCTTTTTTGCACAGTATCTATTGGCACATATTTGTTTGTTTTGCACTGTTAGTGATTCATTTGAGCAGTTTATTTTTAGTTGCGCTTATCTACTCCATTTTACTAAATCTCATTGGGTGCTACTGTCCCTTCTTTTTATTTATTTTTTGCTTTATTGTAACTTGAATTAATGTCTAGTTAATAAATAGAATTCTGCAATAGAATGTTGAATAAGATTTCTGAAATTGTATCACTGCAACACAACACTTTACATAGGCCCTCTCTCCATTTCTATTTTCACCTAGCAGTGGCACTTATTAAAATCCGATTGAGGAAAGATTGTTGAAGATGTGTGTAGACACATAATATGAAATGAAAACTGTGCATTGATTCTCTTCAAAGGCAGTACTAAACCCATTCAACGTCCTTTCCAATGAAAAGAGATCAGCAATGGTTAGAACATTGTTTAAGGAGGCACAAGGAAAACACATGGAAGTGCTGTCCAAGTATTTATATTGAGAGAGCTGCAAAAGTTCTTTATTTATAGGAGTGTGGGATAAACACTACTAATAAACTGTCGGAAAAGAATGTGTAGAAAATTAGCTAACGAGGATGGAAGAAAATCCATTATTCTAAACAGCAGTCCTCCACAATAAATCTTAGAACTGTTGTTATATTAGGCTGATCATACTTGACAGCTGTAATTGAGGTCATGATTTATTATCAAAAAGTGACAATAAAAACTATCAATAAGTCTATCACTTTAGGTAAATAACAGGCTTGATTGGCAATGCCAGTTTTGATATCATTTATTTTACTTTATTCTGACTGTATCCCAGCCTTTTAAGCTGTGCAGCTGTGGCAATACAGCCACTTTTGATTTAAAAGTGGTATTAATCCCAAATGCAAACATATATTATATTGCAGTTTACCAATCCTTAGATGTAGTGGCTGCATTAGTCTTATTTTTGTCATTTTTCCCCCTCTGTTTTCACCTGGTTACCTTGCCAGAAACACACCTCCTATATTAGAATACTCCCACTCTGATATGACTGAGCACAAGGGCTAACACTTTATAAGCAGTTATAGCAACAGTAATGTTCCTTTTGGGATAAAGGTTTTACATGAATAAATAAAAGCCAATCATTGTAAGCATAGTGAGAGTAATGCCGCGTACACACGATCAAACAATCCGGTGGAAAAGTCCAGCAAACTCAAGTCCGCCAAACAATCCCCCCGTGTGTAGCCTCCGGCATACTTTTTTGACCCGAAAGTACGGCGGACTTAGAATGCCGTGTTGCACACCAATCTGCCCGCCGTACTCGCATTTCGGCGGACAATCTGGCCGTGTGTGTGCCAGTCCGCCGTACTTTTAAAATGAGCGGACTTTTCCCGCCCGGAGAAAAGTCCGCTCATTTCGAGGGCGTCTCCAGGTAGGCGTGGCCCGCGAAGGAGATGTCGCTGGCCCCGCCGCCTGGTATGGACTTAAAGGGGAACCCAACGCGGAAAAAAATCGGCGTGGGGGTCCCCCAAGGTCCACAACAGACCCTTGTCCGAGCACGCTACCTGGCCGGCCAGGAAAGGGGGGCGAGCGAGCGCCCCCCCCTCCTGAGCCGTACCAGGCTGCGTGCCCTCAACATGGGGGGGTGCCTTGGGGAAGGGGGCCGCTCGGCCCCCCCACCCCAAAGCACCTTGTCCCCATGTTGATGAGGACAAGGGCCTCTTCCCGACAACCCTGGCCGTTGGTTGTCGGGGTCTGCGGGCGGGGGGCTTATCGGAATCCGGGAGCCCCCTTTAATAAGGGGGCCCCCGGATACCGGCCCCCCACCCTATGTGAATGAGTATGGGGTACAATGTACCCCTACCCATTCACCTGTAAAATAAAGTACAAAAAAAACACAACACACGAGATAAAATACTTTATTGCACAGCTCCGGGGGTCTTCCGTCTTCGGGGGTCTTCTCGCCGGACTCCTCCACTATCTTCTTGTAGCTCTTTTGCTAGCGGAGGAGCCCGGCTTTCTTCCTCGCCGCCGGCCTCTTCTCCCGACTTCGGGGGTCTTCTCCCCCTCTTTGGTTCTTCTGCCGGGCCACCCCGCCTTCTTATAGCTCTTTTACAGGCGGTGGCCCGGTCTTCTGTCTCCGCCGCCTTCCGTTCTTCTTCTTCTCCTTCTTCTCCTGGAGATGTTGACTCGGCGCTCTCTCCGGCCACAATGCCAGGGACGCGCTGCGCGGCCACTTATATAGGGACAAGGGGCGGTGTCACATGGCTTTATGTCACATGGGTTGGTGTCACATGGTGACCCCGCCCCCTTACGATGTCACAGTCCCCATGTGACATCAACCCATGTGACCAACCCATGTGACATAAAGCCATGTGACACCGCCCCTTGTCCCTATATAAGTGGCAGCGCAGGGCGTCCCTGGTATTGCGGCCGGAGAGATCGTCGAGTCAACATCTCCTGGAGAAGAAGAAGAAGAACGGAAGGCGGCGGCGGCGACAGAAGACCGGGCCACCACCTGTAAAAGAGCTATAAGAAGGCGCGGTGGCCCGGCAGAAGAACCGAAGAGGGGGACAAGACCCCTGAAGTCGGGAGAAGAGGCCGGCGGCGAGGAAGAAAGCCGGACTCTTCCGCTAGCAAAAGAGCTACAAGAAGATAGTGGAGGAGTCCGGCGAGAAGACCCCCGAAGACGGAAGACCCCCGGAGCTGTGCAATAAAGTATTTTATCTCGTGTGTTGTGTTTTTTTTGTACTTTATTTTACAGGTGAATGGGTAGGGGTACATTGTACCCCATACTCATTCACATAGGGTGGGGGGCCGGTATCCGGGGGCCCCCTTATTAAAGGGGGCTCCCGGATTCCGATAAGCCCCCCGCCCGCAGACCCCGACAACCAACGGCCAGGGTTGTCGGGAAGAGGCCCTTGTCCTCATCAACATGGGGACAAGGTGCTTTGGGGTGGGGGGGCCGCGCGGCCCCCCTTCCCCAAGGCACCCCCCATGTTGAGGGCCTGGTACGGCTCAGGAGGGGGGCGCTCGCTCGCCCCCCTTTCCTGGCCGGCCGGGTAGCGTGCTCAGACAAGGGTCTGTTGTGGACTTAGGGGGGACCCCCACGCCAATTTTTTTCGGCGTTGGGGGTTCCCCTTTAAGTCCATACCAGGCGGCGGGGCCAGCGACGTCTCCTTCACGGGCCACGCCTACCTGGAGACGCGCTCGAAATGAGCGGACTTTCCTCCGCGTGTGTGGGCGAGTCCGTTAATTTCGAAAGTACGGCGGACTTAGTACGGCGGTCTTAGTACGCCGTATTAGTCCGCTGAAAAAGTGCCGTGTGTGGGCAAGTAGCCCGTTCGCAAATTCCGACGGACAGTCTGGCGGACGTCCGCCAGACTAAGTACGTCGGACAGGCGGCTACGTGTGTACGCGGCTTAAGCTGGCAAAAGTATGGCATAGGAGTGTCTCAGTCCCATATTGTAAACACACAAAGAGAAATTGCCCATGGGACTTTACGAGGCACAACCACAAATGTAAAATTTACAAAAAATATTTTTACTATTTGAACATAACACAGAAGCTAGACACATTTAAAAATATTGATATCCTATACAATTACACAAATCTGTACATGACTAATCATCATTACATAGATCATGATATCGCTGAAATTCCATAGAGTCTGAATTCAGGCAAAAAATTTTGGCCTGATGCGTCCTGGAAACGGAGAACAGGGACTCACCCGTCTGCACACAGTGTGAAACCAGCCTCAAGGACGCTAAAACTACTCAGCTCCTCAGCAGAAATAGTAAATAGTTGTTTAATGTTTAAATATTGGGGCACTCCGTATGTAGCCAACATTTCCATATGTTTTCTAATTTTCAAGGACATGCCCAATTAATGTAAATGGCTTTATATAGAGGCAAGGCTATATTCATCAAGTTTTTCCAAAATGTGAGTGTGGGTGCTACAGATTTTTTCTCTGCTATTTCCTTCCGAGCTGTGAATAAGAGAATGCTTAATAGAGTCCTCAGAATTAATTTTGGAACCAGTAGCTCCACCAGTCCCAAAAGACATACCAAAATAGTGTGCAGGACCTGCACTGCTGAGACCTTACTGTTAAACTGGAGAACAACCACCTAGCATCTAATCCTGGTGGATACATGAATTAAAAACATTAGTTCCCAGGGTTTAAATAAAGAATTGTGACCACTGAAATGGGGGTTATATCTTTTTGACAAGCCTGCATGTGGGCCACACTTTCAGTTTTTTATGGAGGAACACCTATGAAGATTTCTTTCGTTTCTCACGTTGGTTGAACAGAGGACTGTATATGGTTATTTTACAGACTATTGATGGAGTGATATACTGTATATATAGTTTGTTATCATAATGAGGTAATATATTGTCTGCATCCATTGTATGTATTCAAACACCTAAGATCAAGTGAAGTGAATTAGGCTCCTTTCACAGGAAGGGTCGAATTAGGTCTCTGAATGGACCCGCTATTCACCCCTACGGACCAGCAAGTGTAAATGGACTTGTGTCTGTTTACACCCACCTACCTCCAATCTGATCTGGTTCCCTAAAAAAAAAATGCAAGGGGATCCTGTCTAGGCAGATTGGATCAGAGGGCAGTCAGGTGTAAACAGACAGCGGAGTCTGTTTACACCTGCCAGTCCATAGATCAGAGCAAGCTTGGTCCATGTCATCCGCCCCCTCTGCTCAGATCAGCAGGGGACCAGCGGACAGATCCCGAGCTGAACTAATCGGAGTCTTCTCCATGTGAAAGGGATCCTAGGCCTGGCTCACACTTCTGCAGCTCTGCCAGCAGCATTTTGCATGGGAATGGCAGTCTATTCATTTGAATGGACTGCTGTGCCTCCTGAAAACCCAAGCAAGCCCCTGCACCTTTTCTAAAAATGCGGCCCACACGAAAACCGCAGTGTGGTTCCAAGAGCAGGTAAACAGCACTGTGTTTTCCAGTGTGTGTGGGTACCATTAAGATTATTGGCACCCGCATGCGCCTCCTGCTTTTTCTGTGCAGCTGCTTGCGGATGCGGACCACAAATTAAGGTTTATGCTGTATTGAGCTGCATAATGATTACAGTGTTTTATACTCAGGATACTTAGTTGTAGACTTTGTTATATGTGCCTGTTTGTAACCAGTAGCTATTTTGATTACTTCTAAGAAAGAGTTTGTAGCAGTTTTTTTACATCAGACTATCTAGCTGGCGTTTGGTTCCCCAGGTTCAAACCTTTTATGGAACCTGCATGTATGTAATTTAGTTGCAAAGAAGGTGGTCTCCTATCCTGCAATCCTCACTCAATGACTAAGCTTCCTGTGGAGTGAAAAGCGTAAGTGCAGCAGGTGGATTACCCCTGTACCAGATAACAATAACATTAATTCTGGGTTTTTAAAAATTGATTCTACTTTTGTGTTTGATTTATAGGAGGTGTCATCTCACCTCATGTAAGGTAACATCCACAGCATAGTACTATAAAAACTCATAAACACTCAATATAGATAGGAATGGGCTCTATTTTCTAAACAGCTCGATTATCCTAACCCAGATAAAAATAAAGTAGGCCTAAGCACTATTTTTTGCAGCCCATGAAAGCATCCAGCTATACCCCAAATTCTGAACAACAAAACAAAGCAAGCCATAGTCACACCACAGCTCAAATCAACAAATGTATTGTAAATAATGATAAAACAGCAAATATAGCACACTTACAAAACTGCATTTGAGTGCACAAGCCTGCACTATGGTGTTGGTCAGGATTAATGCCACTGGATGAGCCACCAGAAAATCCCTGTAATGCCAGGTCAAGCAAAGTTTCATGGAAACAAAAATGACAGGAGCAATAAAAATAAAAAGAAATAAATAATAAAAATTTTCTAACATCAACATGTCTCCGTGCAACAAATGCACCACCACTGACCTATTTCGGGTCTACACCCCTTGATCTGAGTCTGCTTGAGCCAGCATAGCAAGGATTTCCAGATGAAACATCCAGCAGCATTCATCTTGACAAACATTATAGTGCAGATTGGGCCTGTGCAATAAGTTTGATTACTGTGTACAACATATTTGTTAATTTTCACTATGTAGTTCATCTTTGGTTTGCATTATGTTGTTGCTCAGATTTTGGCAGATATCTGGATGCTTTCATGAGCTTTCTTTTGTTGTACTGATAAGCATTGATTTTTGCATGATGCGTGTACAGTATACAGTATGTCAGCCTAAGTTACTCTCCAGGCATCACCTTACAGATCACATGAACAAATCTAAGTAAGCATGGGGCCAGTATATGGTGGCTGTTGTCTTATTCATCCATAAGTGACAAGTCAGTGGCTCCTTTTCACAAATCAGAGCAAGCACTGGATTAAAATACAAGCTGTTTCACATTCAGACAGAAAGTCTGGTGCACGTAAAACATCCCACACCAGATGCTTACAGATATCTCCAGGCCTCGCAATAAATGGAGGAAACAGATCCAGCTTCTAAATTCAGCTAACCAAATGTGTATGTAATGGGGGTCATTAGGGATAGTGAAGTTGTACAAAATTCAATAGCCACCCAGCACTGAAACTGCTGCTGGCCCTCTGTCAGCAAGACTTGTCTTAATTCAAATAGAGAGAGCAAAAACATTGGGGGTCATTTACTAAGATGAATGTGCTGTGTTGGTTCATACCTTAATTTGTGCCCCTGATAAATGATTAATTGAGCCTGTGAAGCGTCTCACGCATAAGCGCAACAGATGATAATATGCCGGCGCACGCAATAATAATATGCCATTGATAATAGCACACGCCGTATCATTAACAGTCCATTCACACAGGGGAAACACGACTTCCAGCATGACTTTGGGAGGCAACTTGGACACGACTTGAGTATGAATCACAGCACGACTTGGGGCGACTTACAATAGGACTTTAAGTCACCCCCAGGCCAGGCAACTTTCATTTTAAATAAAAAACCAGCATGGGCTCCCCTCCAAGAGCATACCAGGCCCTTCAGGTCTGGTATGGATATTAACGGGAACCCCGCGCCAAAAAATAAAATAAAGAAAATGATGTGGGGGTCCCTCTCAAAATCCATAATAGGGCCTTCAGGCCCTTCAGGTCTGGTATGGTTTTTAAAGGGAAGCCCGCGCCCAAAAAAAATAGCGTGGGGGCCCCCCTCAAAATCCACATCAGACCCTTATCCGAGCATGCAACCTGGCAGGCCGCAGGAAAAGAGGGGGGATGAGAGAGCGCCCCCCTTCTTAACCGTACCAGGCCACATGCCCTCAACATTGGGAGGTTGATTTGGGGGTAGCCCCCCAAAGCACCTTGTCCCCATGTTGATGAGGACAAGGGCCTCAACCCCACAACCCTGGCTGTTGGTTTTGGGGGTCTGCAGGCGGGGGGCTTATCGTAATCTGGAAGCCCCCTTTAACAAGGGGACCCCCAGATCCCGGCTCCCCCGTGTGAAATGGTAGGGCATTTCACCAAAAAAGTGTCAAAAATTTTAAAGATTACAAGAGCCAGTTTTTGACAATTCCTTTATTAATGTCTTCTTCTTTCCATCTTTTTCAGGTCTTCTTCCTTCCTTCATCATCGGTTGTTTCTTCCTCCAACTTCTTCTTTCTCTGCTTCTTCCTCCGATCCTCTGCTTCTTGCTCCAGTGTTCTTGTCCGGCATCTTCCTCCATGGCGTCTCTTCTTCTCCGCTTCATTCTGGGGCCACTCCGCTCAATGGGAGGCTCCCACTGTGTGACGCTTCTCTTCTTCTGACAGTGCTTTATATAACGGAGGGTGGGGCCACCCGCTGACCCGCCCCCCTCTGACGCACAGTTCCGTTATATAAGTGTCAGAAGAAGAGAAGCGTCACACAGCGGGAGCATCCCATTGAGCGGAGTGGCCCGAGAATGAAGTGTGGAGGAAGATGCCGGACGAGCACAGAAGCAAAAAGCAGAGGATCGGAGGAAGAAGCAGAGGATCGGAGGAAGAAGCAGAGGAAGAAGAAGATGGAGGAAGAAACCGAAGGATGAAGGAAGGAAGAAGGAAGAAGATCTGAAGAGGATGGAAAGAAGAAGACTTTAATAAAGGAATTTTCAAAAACTGGCTCTTGTTATTTTTACATTTTTGACACTTTTTTTGGTGAAATGGTAGGGGTACATTTGAGGTGCACCTGTTCAACTTATGCAAATGCATTTACGTTGCTTGACATTTACTAATATTTTGGCAGCGCAGTGAACCAAAGCATTTGAACGTGCGCAAATGCCGCTTTCGCATGCGCAGTGCATAAATTGACCTTGCGCAGTTCTAAGTGTATTTGCAGGTGCAGCAGGCTTGTTCAGAGAAAGTTACTTTCTCATTCTATTTTGGGCATATTTGTTACTTGGACAGTTATAACTATACTTCCTCACATCACCCACATCACCCCCATAATATTGACACTTCTACCTTTAAATTCTGAGTTGAAGAATGCGTGCACCATGTCTATAGTGGTGCACGGATTGCCGCCTCCCGAGCGCCAAGAATATAATAGTAAATGGGGCATTGCGCTATGTTACAGGCACAAATGTTTTGTGAATATGAAAACGGCCGTTGCGCATCGGCGTGCGCCGCAAACTGTTCGTAAATCAGCCCCATTGTCTTTCTTATGTAGCCCTCATTTAGTGGTGTTAAGGGAAATGACCCTCCCAAAACAGGATGTTGTGCTAAATCAGTATGTAAATAAGAAAATCTGAACCTATGGTAAAGTGGAGCTCCAGGCTCCATCAGAAAAATTTCAGCAGCTATAAATACTGTGGAGAAAGATATACTTCTTTCACCAGTTTTATATATATATATATATATATATATATATATATTAGACATGTGCGCTTCGTTTCGTACGAATCTCAAATTTGTACGAATTTCTCAAAATTCGTACGTTTGGGAGGATCTGAAATACGAATTGCCGTGCGTCTGAATTCTGTACGGAATACGAACTTTTGTTTACGAATTCCGGATCTCAGTCATTATGCTTATTATGACTTGCAGAAGACTTCTGTGATAGAAGTCAATGTAAATTGCCTGAAGACATCAGTGAAGGACTTTCATCCTCTCTGGGCAGGCTGCCAAGAAAAGAACAAAATGATACAATGTTTCTTCTTCAATGGGCTGAACTCCGTGTGTAGAAGTTTTCAGTTTAACCATTTAAAGACTAAATCTTTTCTGACACTTGTTGCTTACAAGTAAAAATCCAGAAGCCCCAAAAATTATATATATTTTTTTAGCAGAGACCCTAGGGAAAAAAATAGCGGTTGTTGCAATATTTTATGTGACGCGGTATTTGCGCAGAGGTCTTTCAAACGCAAGTTAGCCCTTTATCACGGTGCTGGTGTCATTGCTGTATGTCATGCTGCTGACGTCAGTGCTCTCTATCACGGTGCTGTTGTCAGATCACTCTATCACGGTGCAGGTGTCATTGCTGTATGTCACGCTGCTGATGTCACTGCTCCCTAGAGGTCGACCGAAAAAAAAGGGCTAACTTGCGTTTGAAAGACCTACTGGATTTTTACTTGTAAGCAACAAGTGTCAGAAAAGATTTAGGCCGCGTACACACGAGAGGATTGTCCGTCCAACTTAGTCCGCTGAAACACATTTCAGCAGACAGTCCGCTCGTGTGTGGGCTTCAGCGGACTTTTTCAGCGGACAGTCTGGCGGACTAAGTCTTTCGGAATTTCCGTAATATTGTCCGTCCAACTTTGGTTTCAGCGGACAGTCCGCTCGTGAGTAGGCAAGTTGGACGGACTAAGTATGGCGCATGCTCAGAAAGGATTTACACGGCCAAAGGTTGCATTGCAGTGTATTGGACGTCATATTTCTAGTCCCGTCGTACGTGCTGTACACGTCATCGCGCAAGCTTTCAACGGACTGTCTGTTCATCGTGTGTGGTCAAGTCCGTTCATTCAAAAGTAGGACGGACTGTCTGTCGGATTGTCTGACAGACTTAGTTGGCCAGACAGTCCGCCCGTGTGTACGCGGCTTTAGTCTTTAAATGGTTAAACTGAGAACTTCTACACAGAGTTCAGCCCATCGAAGAAGAAACATTGTATAATTTTGTTCTTTTCTTGGCAGCCTGCCCAGAGAGGATGAAAGTCCTTCAATTATGTCTTCAGGCAATTTACATTGACTTCTATCACAGAAGTCTTCTGCAAGTCATAATAAGCATAATGAGCAATGTTTTTGCCTTTAAATTCATCGTAAAGAACGTTCGTACACATTAACGACAATTCGTATTTCGTACGAAACAGAACTGAATTTCGGACACGAAATACGAAGTACGAATTAATTTTATTACGAATTGAAACGGAACAGAACGAAACGAATTTATTGACGGCGCCCATGTCTAATATATATATATCACACACACACATATATACAAATATACATACACCCATAAACTATGGGCAACAATGACAAACTGATAAATGTTGCCTATTACTCACTCTTCTGGCTTAAATTTAGCAGCAGCTTTTTCATGAACAGTACATGAGGTCTCAGACTTTCTTTCTTTCTCCACTTCTGCCTTCTGGGGTTTTAAACCCAACAACCCAGAGACAGTAAGAGCATACATAATATATCAGCAGTACAGACATTTACAAATACAGACATTAGAGAGCAACAGATCCCTACACATATGTAAATGACCTGCTTTGTAGTAAGGCTTTTTTTATTGCTTTTTACACTACTGTGCTAATGTCACTTACCTCTAAATCTATTTAAATTTGAGGGTTTAATATATTTTAATTACATTTTCATCTGTTATTATATTTAGTTTATCTCTATTTATTTTGGACTTTTTAACAAATCCTATATCTTTGAAATGCCTGAAGAAGGGACCTAGCAATTTCAATGACTTTCCTTAACTACTGAAAGATATCACGTTGACAATAGTCTCTGTACTCCCTGCCCTTTCTACTTGCATACTTTTTTGGCAAATACGGTACAGACTTTTTTTTTGTTTGTTTCCTTTATACCATTACTTGCTGGAAATTAGCTAAAGCTTGGATGCTGTTGTGTCTAATCTTTGCGTTTCCATCATAATAATTTCCCTTTGGAATTAATAAAGTATTCTGAAACATCGCCAGACCATTGTTCCTAATTTTTACTGACAGTCTACTGACTGGAATGGTACCAGCTGATTGGATAAAAGCCATTGTAGCACCAATATTTAAAAAGGGCCCAAAATATATCCCTGGGAATTACAGACCAGTATGCAAGCTCTGAGAGGGGATGATAAGGGACTATATACAAGATTTTAGTAATGAAAACGGTATCATTAGCAGTAATCAGCATGGATTCATGAAGAATCGTTTTTGCCAAACCAATCTATTAACCTTCTATGAGGAGCGAGTTGCCATCTAGATAAAGGAAGGCCTGTAGATGTGGTGTATCTGGATTTTGCAAAAGCATTTGACACAGTTCCCCATAAACGTTTGCCGTACAAAATAAGGTCTGTTGGCATGGACCAAAGGGTGAGTACATGGATTGAAAACTGGCTACAAGGGCAAGTTCAGAGGGTGGTGATAAATGGGGAATAAATGGGGAATGCTCGGAATGGTCCGGGGTGGGTAGTGGGGTCACACAGGGTTCTGTGCTGGTACCAATCCTATTTAACCACTTGCCGACCTCTGCATGCCGATGTACGTCCCTATTTTGGGAACGGATATCATTGATATGGCAGCAGGTAGCTGCCATAACCCCGGTATCCCCGTGTTCGGCCAGCAGTCGGCTACAAGATAAAAGTGGTCTCTGCGAGATCATTTATATCAGTGGCAGAAGAGGGGCCCCCCCTCCCACCATCATCCAGTGTTCGGCAGTGGCAGAGGAGATCGCGTGTGTCTCCTTGCTAGGAAGATGGCCCCCACCCGTCTCCATACTATAGCTGGGCAGAAGCGGCGTCAAAAGGTCACTTCCGCCCATATTTGTTAAAGGGACTTTTTTAATGTCATTTTTTGAAAATGACAAAACTTTGTTTCTTGATCATATATCACGGGACACAGGAGCTTCATTACATAGTGGGTTATATAGGCACCTCTGGTGATTGGACACTGGTTAACCCCCAATTAAGGAGAATTCCTCCCCTATATAACCCCTCCCATATGAGAGGCACCTCAGTTTTTTCACCAGTGTCTATGGTGGTTGGTCACGTAAAATATGTGCTATGAAGAAAGCTCTGTGCAGGTCCCTGCGGGGGCCTAAGGGCTACAACAAATCGGATCCATATCTCGGGCCGATATTTTGACTCCTAAGATGATATGGTACCCGGGCCTCGTCATCTGAAGAAACTAGGTTTTGCCTGTAAGTCCTCTCCTATTGGAAGACTGGGCTCTGGGAAAACCAGACTTGGTGTACTATTTACATAGTGGCACGAAAGTTTCTGGTATTTTACAAGGTCCAGGTAGGAGGTTCTTCTGAGAAAGAACCCCAAAAAAACCTGAAGGTTGGCACAACTCTGCCCACCGTGATGGGTGAAGGCTGGAATCTGTCTGTTTTCAGCAATTTCTGCGGTGAGTACAGGTAAGGGAAGTTAATCCTATATAAATTATATTATGGATTTCTTCATTGAGTAGTAGTATGCCTTACCTGGTTTCCACCACTAGAGGGAGTAAGAACCAGCCTGATGCATACTTACATGCCTTTCAGTACACACGCTCAGTGAAGCCTGGTTCTCCCAGATGACTCACGTCTCCACTGCAATCCCTGCCACAATAAAGGTAATACTGGTGTCCCACGTAGTCTGGGGGTCCCATGCAGCTCCGATGGTGATTCCCTTCCCCCCTGGATACCGGCGGTCCTCGTGCACGCGCGCCGAACACGCTCCCATGCTAATGGAGGAGGGGGAGTGTGGCTGCGAGCCGTGCACGTCGGTGTGCACGACGCTGTACTGCGCAGGCGCCAGGCGGCAGTTTTAAAAAGCCCAGAGCATGAGGGGGCTGTAAGTGGAGACACAGGAGCTGTGGGCAGTAAGCATCCCAAGGGATTGGATCCAGGCAAACCTTAGACACCTACTCAGCATCAGGTTGTGCAGTTTAAGCATATATATTTATTGTGAGACTTTAAGCACAACAGTGATTGCACTTTGTACTAGTACCTCTGCTTTGTAGCTTAGGACTATGTCTCCTTGTAAGAGGGTCTCAGGGAGAGGTAACAAGGGCACTGGTAAGTCACCGCCAAGGTCTAGGGGTTCTAAAAATGCCTGTATGTTACCACCCCCCCCCCCTGCAAGACTGGAGCCAGCCTCACAGGATGAGTCAGTGCCCCTGTCAGGTTTTTCAGCCTCTCCTAATATTTCAGCCCCGGTATACGTCACTGAGGACTCCCTTAGGGCTACATTGGAGGGTTTTGAAGGGAGAATCATGAATTTTATTTCAACGTCCCTGAAAGATAGCAGGAAAAGAGGTAGATCCCCTCCCTCTGCTGAGATTCCTCTTTTAGATGACACTTCTGACAATGAGGAGAGATCCGTATCTTGGGACAGGGATCTTGAGCAGTCGGATGGATCAGAGGAAGAGGAGAGAGTCCCCTCCTCCCAGGCACTCAGAAAACAGGTGCAATATTATATTGAATTGGTGTGTACCACATTCAGAATGCCTGCTGCTGAGGTCGCTACGTCCTCTGTTTCTTCCCTGGGAGTCAGGAAAATCCCACAGACTGCCTTTTCCTTTCCAATTCATCCCTTAATGGATAAATTGTTGTATGAGGATTGGGGACATCCCGATAAACTGTTTGCTCCTCCTAAAAGGTTTTCTATGCTTTATCCTCTGGAGGAAAGTTTCACCAAGAAATGGGGGGTCCCATCTGTCGATGCGGCTGTTTCTTGCGTGAATATAAACCTGACCTGTCCTTTGGATAATGCTCAGGTATTTAAAGATCCAACTGATAAGAAGCTGGAAACATTATTAAAAACCTCCTTTTCCATGACTGGCGCTGTAGTGCAACCTACAGTCGCAGCTGTGGGGTTGTGTCAGTTCCTCAAGGAACAGGTTAAGCAGATGCTTGGCCTCCTTCCCAGTGAGGAAGTGGAGAATTATGGAGAAATACCTCAAATTCTGTGTTTCATGATTGATGCGATTTTGGATTCTGTCCAACAAGCATCTCTCCTGTTGGTACACATGCGAAGGGCCCTATGGCTAAAGAATTGGGCAGCTGAGCTATCATGCAAGAAGCATTTGATTGGGTTCCCGTTTAAAGGGGAATGTTTGTTTGGAGAAGAATTAGACAAATTCGTCCAAAAAATTTCAGGGGGTAAATCTACTCTCCTTCCAGTCAAAAGGAGCAAACGTCCATCATTTAGGCGTTCCCTCTCTCCCGGAGCATCAAGCTCTAAGCAGTGGCGACGGCCTTCTCAACCCTCCTCTACAGGAAAGGCTCAAGGCTGGGCCCAGGGGCAGAAGAAATCCTGGGGGCGAAAGCCTGCCAAGCAGAGCACAAAAGCTTCCTTGAGAAGGGGTGCCCCCGCTCGGCCGAGTGGGGGGAAAGCTCCTGCAGTTTGCGGAAGCCTGGCGGGAAGAGATTCGGGACAAGTGGGTGGTCTCTTCGGTATATCTGGGCTACAAGCTAGAGTTTCAGGAGATTCCACCTTCTCGCTTTCTAAGGTCAAGGATCCCCAGGGACCCAGTAAAGCAAAGACCGCTATTTGGACCCAAAAGAACAGGGTTCAGGGTTTTACTCGAATCTCTTCACCGTTCCAAAGCCAAATGGAAGTGTCAGACCTATCCTGGATCTGAAGGATCTGAACTGGTTTTTATGCATCCGATCCTTCCGAATGCAGTCAATTCGCACTGTGGTCTCCTCCCTGCAAGGGGGAGAGTTTATGGCATCAATAGACATCAAGGATGCATATCTCCATGTGCCAATTTTTCCCGCACACCAAAAGTTTCTAAGGTTCGCGGTAGAGCGGCGCCATTTTCAATTTGTGGCCTTGCCGTTCGGGCTCGCTACGGCCCCTCGAGTCTTCACAAAGATTCTGGACCCCCCTCTTGGCAAACCTAAGAGCTCAGGGTATAGCCGTCATGGCTTATCTAGACGATTTGCTTCTCATAGAGAAAACAGTAGCGCTCCTGAACCACAGTGTTACCAGAACGCTAGAACACCTGGAGCGCCTAGGTTGGATTATAAACCTAGAAAAGTCGTCCCTACAGCCTGCTACCAGGTTGGAATACCTGGGTATGGTTATCGACACCGCTCAGGGCAAGGTGTTTCTACCAAGGCCAAAAGCCTTGGCCATTGGGGATCTGGTGCGCCTAATTCTGGGCAGAAGATCTTCCCCCATTCGGTTGTGCATGAGACTGTTAGGGAAAATGGTCGCCTCCTTCGAGGCCGTTCCATTCACCCAGTTCCACTCCAGGCCTCTGCAAAGATGCATCCTTGCGGCTTGGAACAGGAAGCCCCAGTCCTTGGATCTTCTTATGCGTCTATCCCCAGGGAGACGCAAGAGTCTCGTCTGTTGGTTACAAACCGAGAATTTGCTGAAAGGCAAAACTTTTCTTCCTCTTCCATGGAAGATTATTACGACAGATGCCAGCCTGACAGGCTGGGGAGCAGTGTTGGAGGAGACGAGCTCGCAGGGGAAATGTCTTGGAGATCCGGGCAGTTTATATGGCTCTCATAAACTGGTCTTTCAGACTACGGGGTCTCCCTGTTCAGGTTTAGTCCGACAATGCCACAGCAGTGGCCTATATCAATCACCAGGGTGGTACCAGGAGTCTGGTTGCGCAATAAGAGGTGAATCGCATAGTTGTCTGGGCAGAAAGGCATGTTCCATGCCTTTCTGCAGTCTTCATTCCAGGAGTGGAAAATTGGCAGGTGGATTTTCTGAGCCGCCAGCAGTTGTGCCCAGGAGAATGGGCTCTGCACCCTGACGTGTTTTGGAACATATGTCACAGGTGGGGTACTCCAGACATAGATCTGTTTGCATCCAGGTTCAATAGAAAACTGGACAAATTCCTGTCAAGGACAAGAGATACACTCGCTCAGGGGTTGGATGCTCTGACAGTTCCCTGGGATCAGTACAATTTGATTTATGCCTTCCCCCGTGCCCGCTTCTGTTACGGTTCCTGGGAAGAGTCAAGAGGGAGACAAAGTTGGTTCTTTTGGTAGCCCCGGCTTGGCCCAGGCGACCGTGGTACGCAGAGATCATGAAGTTGGCAGTAGGCAGGCCGTGGATCCTCCCTCTCTGGCCAGATCTGCTCTCACAGGGTCCAATTTACCATCCTGCTTTACACAGTCTGAATTTGACGGTTTGGCTGCTGAGACCCACATTCTGAGAGACCGTGGGCTTTCGGGCCAGTCCTTTCTACTCTGGTCAATGCCAGAAAGCCGGCCTCCAGGCTTATTTACTACAAAATCTGGAGGGCATATGTTTCCTGGTGTGAACTCAGGGAATGGCATCCTAGAAAGTATGTCATTAGCAGGATCTTGGCCTTCCTCCAGTCGGGCCCAGAAATGAATTTGGCCGTAAGCACTATCAAGGTGCAGATTTCGGCCTTGTCAGTGTTTTTTCAGAAGCCACTTGCATCGCATTCCCTGGTGCGGGCTTTCATCCAGGGGGCTATGCGGATAAGGCCGCCAGTCAAACCTCCGGTATGCCCATGGGATCTGAATTTGGTTCTCTCGGCTTTGCAGGGGCAACCTTTTGAACCTTTGCATCTGGCTTCGTTAGTTCTTTTGACTAAAAAATTGGTTTTCTTGGTAGCCATATCCACGGCTAGAAGAATGTCAGAACTAGCAGCTCTCTCCAGCAAAGAGCCGTATCTAATTATTCATAAGGACTGGGTGGTAATGCGTCCCAACAGGTCCTTTCTGCCTAAGGTGGTTTCAGGATTCCATTTGAATCAAGATGTAATCCTACCACCTTTTTTCTGGACCCACAGTCTGCAGAAGAGGAATCTTTACACACTTTGGATGTGGTAAGGGCAATCAGTATCTATCGTGTTTCCCCGAAAGTAAGACAGTGTCTTACTTTCTTTTTATCCCCAAAAGCCCCACTATGTCTTACTTTCGGGGTATGTCTTATATTGGAAAAAAATTGTCGATTTTTTTGTTTTAACCATAAAATTAACATTTATTAACAACCTGAACAGTATTGTATTCACCACAAAACAGTTTTATAAAAGGAAGTGCCAAGAATGTCTTGTTACAACATTGCATAACATGTAAAACAATGAAAAATGGTAAGAACGAACAGTGGAATACTGGAAGATAAAACAGATTTATGTGTGATACAGTACCACCTGCTGTATTTAATCCAGTGTGACACCTGCTGATACCCACTGGGTTACATACAGCAGATGATACCCCAGTATGCCAGTGTGTATGTTTTACTGATGTATGATTAATACTGTGTGCATTACCGTATTTTAAGCAGGAGGCGGCAGTGACAAGTGCAGGGGACGGCACGGTGACGTATGGAGAGGGGGACGGCTCAGGCGTGGGTAGGAGGCAGCGCTCATTAAGATCAGAGGGAAATGGCAGACGCGGCGACGTATGGAGAGGGGGACGGTGCGGACGTGGGCAGGAGGCGGCGCACAGCTAGATGAGAGGGAGGTGGCAATACCCCCGTGTTTCCCCGAAAGTAAGACATATGTCTTACTTTCGGGGTACGGCTTATATTACCCAACCCCTCTGAAACTCCCGATATGTCTTACAATCGGGGGTGTCTTACTATCGGGGAAACAGGGTATCTTCAGGCAACTGTTAAGATAAGGAAAACTGATTGCTTATTTATTTTGCCAGAAAGGCCCTAGGAAGGGCCAGGCGGCATCAAAATCCACTCTCTCAAGGTGGATTAGACAGATTATTTCTCAGGCCTATAGTGTTAAAGGGAAGATCCCTCCTTTTCAAGTGAAAGCGCACTCAACTAGGGCTGTAAGTGCTTCTTGGGCAGTGCATTACCAGGCCTCCCTGGCTCAGATCTGTAAGGCTGCAACTTGGTCACCAGTCCACACATTCACCAGATTCCATCAAGTGGATGTCAGAGGGCAAGAGGATATTGCCTTTGGGCGCAGTGTACTGCAGGCTGCAGTTTAGGTCCTCCGGTCCATGGGGTCTATAATTATAATCTGTGTCTCCCTCCCCTCAATCTGAGCATTGCTTTGGGAAATCCCACTATGTAATGAAGCTCCTGTGTCCCGTGATGTATGATCAAGAAAATAGGATTTTTATATACAGCTTACCTGTAAAATCTTTTTCTTGAGAGTACATCACGGGACACAGGGCTCCCGCCCCTCTTGGGTTTTACGTGGTTTCCTATTGCTTTGCTACAAAACTGAGGTGCCTCCCATATGGAAGGGGTTATATAGGGGAGGAATTCTCCTTAATTGGGGGTTAACCAGTGTCCAATCACCAGAGGTGCCTATATAAACCACTATGTAATGAAGCTTCTGTGTCCCGTGATGTACTCTCAAGAAAAGGATTTTACAGGTAAGCTGTATATAAAAATCCTATTTTTGCATTTAAGTCCAAATATGAGATCTGAGGACTTTTTTGTTTACAAACGTTTTATTAGAAGGAATGAAGACATGTACAAGGAAAGAGCCAATGTGTACAATAGTTTACATGGAGAATAGCATAAAAAAACACTTCAGTAAACATTCAATATGTAGAAAAGCTGAAATGCTAAACTCATCAGAGTGATATAGAAATGCATATCGGTCAAAAGTACATCATTGAGAATAAAACAAAAATGAGAGAAAAGTAGGAAAAGAAAATATAAACCAAAAGATAACAAAAACTCAACCACAAGTGAGTGCTACCAGTTATGTTCATGGGTCCTGCCATTAGGCAGTGATCTGAGGACTTTTTGACCCCAGATCTCATATTTAAGAGGAGCTGTCATGCTTTTTTCTATTACAAGGGATGTTTACATTCCTTGTAATAGGGATAAAAGTGACACTTTTTTTTTTAAACAGTGTAAAAATAAAAAATAGAAGGTAATATAAATAAAAATGAATAAATAAATTAAACGCACCCCGGCTCACCGAGCTCGCATGCAGAAGTGAATGCATATGTGAGCAGCGCCTGCATATGAAAATGTTGTTCAAATCATACATGTGAGGTATTGCCACGATCGGTAGAATGAGAGCAATAAGCCTAGCCCTAGACCTCCTCTGTAACGCAAATCATGCAACTGGTAGAATTTTTTAAATGTCGCATATGGAGATTTTTAAGGATAAAAGTTTGTCGCCATTCCACGAGAGGGTGCAATTTTGAAGCATGACATATTGGGTATCAGTTTACTCGGCATAACATTATCTTTCGCAATATAAAAAAAAATTGAGCTAACTTTACTGATATCTTATTTTTTAACCAGCCCTGGACCATTTTGCTGGCCAAAGAGCAGAGCACTTTTTGCGATTCGGCACTGTGTCGTTTTAACTGACAATTGCATGGTAGTGCAACGTGGCTCCCAAACAAAATTAACGTCCTTTTTTTCACTCAAATAGAACTTTCTTTTGGTGGTATTTGATCACCCCTGCGGTTTTAATTTTTTGCGCTATAAACAAAAAAATAGCAACAATTTTGAAAAAAAAACACATTATTTTTTACATTTTGCTATAATAAATATCCCCCAAAAATATCTAAAAACTTTTTTTAGGCCGATATGTATTCTTCTACATATTTTTGGTTAAAAAAAAATCGCAATAAGCGATTATTGATTTGTTTGCGCAAAAGTTATAGCGTTTACAATATAAGGGATAGTTTTATAGCATTTTTATACTTTTTTTTTACTAGTAATGGCGGTGATCAGCATTTTTTATCCTGACTGCGACATTATGGTGGACACATCGGACATTTTTGACACTTTTTGGGACCATTGTCATTTATACAGCAATCAGTGCTATACAAATGCACTGATTCCTGTGTAAATGACACTGGCAGTGAAGGGGTTAACCCCTAGGGGGCAGTGTAGGGATTAAGTATGTCCTGGGTAATGATTCTAACTGGGGGGGGGCGTGGTTACGTGTGACACATCACTGATCTCTGCTCCCAATCACAGGGAGCAGAGATCAGTGACACTGTCTCTAGGCAGAACAGGGAGATGCTTATTTACATTAGAGTCCACGGGATTCGCGACCCGACTCTCGGAGGTACTGGCCGACGCTCGCACGTGATGGCACAGCGGCAAATTTAAAGGGACGTACAGGTACGCCCATTTGCCCAGCCATGCCATTCTGCCAACGTACATTGCCATGCACCGGTCGGGAACCGGTTAATTCAAAAAAAGTATATTTTTGAAAAAAAAGTGCGCTTGTAAGACCGCTGCACAAATATGGTGTGACAGAAAGTATTGCAAAGAAGGCGGTTTTATTCTCTAGGGGCAGAAAAAAATGTATAATGTTTGGGGGTTCTAAGTAATTTTCTAGCAAAAAAAAACTGTTTTAGCTTGTAAACACCAAGTCTGAAAAAGAGACCTGGTCCTTAAGTGGTTAATTTGTTCATAAACGACCTGGAGGGGTAAACAGTTCAGTCTCAGCATTTATGAATGATGCTAATCAGGGCAACTACATGGCAAATGAGGTTTAATGTAGAAAGATGTAAAATAATGCATTTGGGTGGAAAAATATGAATGCAACCTACTCACTGGGGGGAGAACCTCTGGGTTAATCTAGGATGGAAAAGGACCTGGGGGTGATAGTGATAGGCTCAGCAATGGCATGCAATGCCAAGCTGCTGCTAACAAAGCAAACAGAAGTGGCATGCATTAAACAAGGTATTAACTCCAGGTATAAAGCGATAATTCTCCCACTCTACAAGACTCTGGTCTGGCCGCACCTGGAGTATGCTGTCCGCTTCTGGCACCAGTCCTCAGGAAGGATGTACTGGAAATGGAACGAGTACAAAGAAGGGAAACAAAGCTAATAAAGGGTCTGGAGGACATTAGTTATGAAAAAAGGTTGCATGCACTGAACTTATTCTCCCTGGAGAAGAGACGCTTGAGAGGGGATATGATTTCAATTTACAAATACTATACTGGTGACCCCACAATAGGGATAAAACTTTTTTGCGGAAGGGAGTTTAACAAGACACGTGGCCACTCTTTAAAATGAGAAGAAAATAGGTTTAAAGCGGGAGTCCACCGGGACTCCGCGTTTTTTGTTTTTTTTTAAAAGCCAGCAGCTACAAATACTGCAGCTGCTGACTTTTAAAATAGTGACACTTACCTGTCCAGCGCGCCCGCGATGTCGGCACCCGAAGCCGATCTCTAGGTCGTCTGTCGGGTCCTGCCGCCGCCATCTTGGGTATGGGAATCAGGAAATGGAGCCTTTCGGCTTCATTTCCCGGTTCCCTACTGCGCATGCGCGAATCGCGCTGCGCAATAAGGACGCTCCCCGCTGCCTCTGGGATCTGTGTGTTTCCCAGCAGGCAGCGGGGCACTTGCGGGAAGGGGCGGGCACTTGCGGAAAGGGGCGTAAGTTACGCCCCTTTCCGCAGAGAGCTATCCCGGACCTCCGCTTTAACCTTAAACTACGTAGAGGGTTCCTTACTGTAAGAGCAGCAAGGATGTAGAATTCCCTTCCACCGGTGGTGGTCTCATCGGGGACCATCAATAGTTTCAAAAAACTACTAGATAAGCACCTGAACGACTACAACATAAAGGGATATACAATCTAATACTGACATATAATCACACACACAGGTTGGACTTGATGGACTTGTGTCTTTTTTCAACCTCATCTACTATGGAACTATGTACAGGAACTATGTAGTCCAACTAACATTGTACATAATTGTTCATTTTTTTAAGTGGGTATTTCTGTGTCTTATAATGACTAGGGATGAGGAAAAAATTAAGTTTTACCTTCAACAGAAAATCTGGTTTCTGCTTTAAAAGGGAAAGTGAGATTAATGTGCAGTTTTCCCTCGCAGCCCCTCTAAATACTTACCTGAGCCCGATCTTGATCCAGCACTTTGTCCAAGAGCAACAGCTCTCTCTCTCGCCAGTAAATTTACTGACAGTTTTTAAAAATCAGTGATTTTTTTACAACTGCCAGTAAAAATCAGGGGCTGACAATTTCATGCGGTGTTGACTTTTTAAGACCCCTTTCACACCGAGGGAGTTTTGCAGGCACTATTGCGTTAGAAATAGCGCCTGCAATCCATCCTCAAACTGCTGCACCATTGTCTCCAGTGCGAAAGCCTGAGGGCTTTCACACCGGAGCGGTGCGCTGGCAGGACGTCAGGAAAAGTCCTGCCAGCAGCTTCTTTGGAGCGGTGAAGGAGCGGTGTGTTTACGGCTTCTCTACTGCTGCTCCCCATTGAAATCAATGGGGTAGCGCTGCAATACTGATGGCAAAATGCTGCTATTGCGGCGTATTGTGGGCGGTTTTAACCCTTTCTCAGCCGCTAGCGGGGGTAAAAGCACCCCGCTAGTGGCCGAAATGCGCTGCAAATCAGACTGTAAAACGTCACTAAAAATAGCAGTGTTTTACCTTCGCCGCTATGGGCGGCGCAGTGTGAAAGCCCTCTAAGTGTAAATCAACCAAATTAATTTGTTATTGGTTTTGTCATTGTTTCCATTTCCAGTTCTGTAATTTCTCAGGTTGTCAGTAAAAAATGTGCTCCGCCAGTAAATTCTTCATGTTTTGTCAGTAATAAAAATACTGGGGGAGGTTGGCAGCCCTGCTCTATTCTCACTTGACATGGAGCCTGTCAGGGAACTCACCATACGTATGCCCGTCCCCGTATAGCGACAGTTTCCCTTCGTTCCAGGCGGCATGCGCGGTGTCCCCGTCAGAGGCGTACGAATTCCAGGACGAACGGACGTATGCTAATCCAAACACGTGAACGTACGCCAATCCGAACACGTGGACGTACGCCAATCCAAACACGCGAAGACACCCGCGCAAACTGAACGGATGTACGTATTCACGCATGGACGGCCACTTCCACCAATCCTGGCTCACTCCCCTCTATATAAACAGGATCCTGGCCTGACATCAGTGCTGGATCGTCTTCAGCTACTCCTGTAGACCTGATCCTTGCTCCTGTGACCTTGCTCCTGTGACCTTGCTCCTGTGACCCGTTCCTGACACCCGCTCTTTGGATACCCTGTGCTACTATCTCCTGGACTACCTTTGACCCCGGCTTGGACTTCGACTTTGGCTTGTCTCCTGAATCTGTACCTCGTTTGCTTGCACGTTGCCAGACCCTTGCTTGTTCCTGATTACGCACCTGCCTCCTGTTATTGTACCGCATTGCCTGCCAGTTGCCGACCTTGCCTGTTACAGACACGCAGTGCTTCCTGCACACCTGCTGATCTTCCGGTGCCTACCTACGTGACCAGTCAACATCTCTTCTACCGTGAGGACCCAGCATCTCCAAGGTCTGCTACTTCCACCTTCAGGCACCTGCACCCTTTCGTGTCCTCACGCTCCCTGTCCCCATCCTCAGGGGCGTGGAGACCGGAACCGTGCGAGAGGCCCCCCTCAGCAGTCTGACTCCACTGTAAGGTACATGACAGTACGATCCAGCCAGAAACATGGAGTCAGACAGGGGGGCCTCACCTTTGGAAGCTCTGTGCCAACAAATCTCTGCCCTTACCCAAGCAGTTCAAGGCCTGCAGGATGGTTACCATCAACTCGAGCAGAGGGTGGAGACATTAACTCCAAACACTACTGCCTCCCAAGGGGCTACAGCATCTCGGTCCGCCAGTCCGGCAACCCCAGCATCCATGCCTGCAATAGTGGTGCCATCCCCGGAGCCTCGAGTTCCTACTCCAGAGCGATTTTCCGGAGATCGCAGCAAATTCCGTGCTTTTCGTAATGCATACCAACTATACTTCCTGCTACAGCCTCGCACCTTCTCCTTGGAAAGCACAAAAGTAGGGTTCATCGTCTCCTTGCTTCTGGGGGAACCTCAGACCTGGGCCCATCGCCTCTTGCAACAGGCCAGCCCTTTACTTGATACCATGGACTCTTTTCTGGATGAGATGGCTAAATTATACGACGATCCTCAGCGTGCCACAACTGCTGAGGCCAGTCTCCATGCCCTGCGACAGGGTCGCAGACCTGTAGAGGATTATGTGACGGACTTTAGGCGGTGGAGTTCTGACACTCAATGGAACGACGCCACCCTACGTTACCAATTCCGCATCGGATTGTCCGAATCATTAAAAGACGAGTTGGCCCGTATCGAAGTTCCCAGTTCTTTGGAAGACCTCATACAGGTATCGATCCAAATTGACCGCCGTCTTAGGGAACGGAGGTCTGAAAGAGTTGGCCAGTTTCGCCCCACTTGGATGTTACCCAAGGCTCCGAATTATCCTCCTGCTTCCACACCTGCTCCCATTTCCGAAGCTCCAGAGCCAATGCAATTAGGGCTACTTCGCTCACCATTGTCTCCTGAAGAGAAGCTACGCCGGCGCCAGAATAACCTTTGCCTTTACTGCGGGGAAACTGGTCACTATGCGAATACATGTCCAAATAAGATTTGTAAGTTCAAAGACTCACCTCTTGTATCCAATGCATTACCTCTGACAAAATCAATTCATATAGCTGTTCCCTTTTCCTTACAGCTTCCAGGAGGAACACTCCAGGTCCAAGCTATAATTGATTCGGGCGCCTGTAGTTGCTTCATTGACCATACTCTCATTCTACAACACAACATTCCATTGGTACCCAAGCAACGCCAACTTTCTATAAGGTTAGCAGATGGATCCAACATCAGATCAGGTCCTATTACCCATGAGACTCAGCCACTACTTGCCAACATTCTATCCGATCTCCAAGAATTAATCTGCCTGGATGTCATTTCTTCACCACTCTTCCCAATTATTTTAGGAATGCCATGGCTACAAGCCCATAATCCCCAAATAAACTGGATAACCGGTGAGGTCGTGTTTCGATCCACTTACTGCCTCCAAAATTGTGTCAGGACCTCAAACCACCTGGTTCCGGTCATTGCCTGTTCGGGTTCTACATCTGAGCTCCAGAGGTTGGTCCCAGTCACATACCACAGATTCCTGGACGTGTTTGACAAAAGAAAGGCAGACACACTCCCTCCTCATCGGGTCTACGATTGCCCAATCGAGTTACTACCTGGAGCCGAAATTCCATTCGGGAGGATATTCCCTCTATCGGAACCTGAACTCCTGGTCCTCAAAGAATACATCAATGAGAACCTCAAGAAAGGATTTATTCGACATTCCTCTTCCCCAGCCGGTTCTGGAATATTTTTCGTTGAAAAGAAAGATCATTCGCTCCGCCCATGTGTGGATTACAGGGATTTAAATAAAGTGACGATTAAAAATCGCTACCCCCTTCCATTGATTCCAGAATTATTCCAGAGACTTCGATCAGCCAAAATATTTACGAAACTGGATTTACGAGGGGCCTATAATCTAATCAGAATCCGTAAGGGGGACGAATGGAAAACGGCCTTTCCGACACGTTTTGGCCACTTTGAGTACCTGGTCATGCCATTCGGACTCTGCAACGCACCAGCTACTTTTCAACATTTTGTTAATGACATTTTCAGGGACTTTTTGGATTTGTTTGTAATTGTTTATTTAGATGACATTTTGATATTTTCAGACTCTCTAGAAACCCATCGTGACCATGTGAAACAAGTTCTCCTGAGGTTAAGACAACATGGGCTCTACGCCAAGGCCGAGAAGTGCGAATTCGAGCGACGGACCATTCACTTTCTGGGTCTGGTAATATCAACGGAGGGAATAGAGATGGATCCTCAAAAGGTTTCAGCCATTTTATCCTGGCCACCTCCAACTGATAAGAAAGGGGTACAGCGCTTCATTGGATTCTCTAATTTTTATAGAAAGTTTATTAAAAACTTTTCCAGTGTTATAGCTCCCATCACGCAACTCACCAGCAAACAAAACCGCTTCCGATGGTCCATCGAGGCCCAAGCTGCGTTCGACAAACTAAAAGGGCTATTCACGTCGGCCCCAATACTCAAACACCCTCATCCTGCTCTACCTTACACTCTGGAAGTGGACGCTTCAGAGAACGCTGTAGGCGCCATCCTGTCCCAACGCCAAGGACCTAAATCATTAATGCATCCTGTAGCATTCTTTTCCAAAAAACTAAATACGTCAGAAAAGAACTACGATGTGGGAGATCGGGAACTCCTGGCAATCAAACTGGCTTTAGAAGAATGGCGGTACCTACTTGAGGGGGCAACACATCCAGTATTAATTTTTACAGATCATAAAAATTTGGAATATCTCAGAACAGCTAAGCGTCTCAGGCCCCGGCAGGCAAGATGGGCTCTCTTCTTCTCCCGTTTTAATTTTCACATAACCTACAGACCAGGATCCAAGAACAGTAAACCCGACGCATTATCCCGTATGTTCTCTGAAACCGAAGCCTCATCCCTTCCGGACACCATTTTGCAAGCCGGGAACTTTCTGTTAACACAAACCAGTTTTCTGTCACAGGTTCGGCAGTCGTCTCAAGGTGCATCAGTCCCTCCAGATATTAACCTCCAAGAAAAAGATGGTCTTCTCTGGCGAGGAAGTAAACTATTCATTCCTCAAAACCTTCGCACCTCCGTTCTACAGGCTTGTCATGACTATCCTCTGGCGGGTCACTTTGGGGGTCACAAGATGATAAATTTAGTTCAAAGGCATTTCTGGTGGCCAAACCTTGCGAAAGACTGCAGGAACTATGTTAGCTCTTGTTCAACCTGCCTCCGGAATAAAAACAGCAAGAATAAAGCTTGGGGATTGTTGAGGCCATTACCTATCCCTGAAAGACCATGGGATAAGATCGCAATGGGCTTTATTGTTGAGCTTCCCCCCTCTGAAGGATTCTCCTCTATCTTCGTGGTGGTGGATCGCTTTTCCAAAATGGCACATTTCATCCCCATGAAGGGAACTCCATCTGCAACCGAGACAGCCAGAGTATTCATTAAAGAAATTGTCAGACTCCATGGAATTCCCGGTGATATTGTCTCTGATCGTGGAGTCCAATTCACGTCAAAATTTTGGAAATCATTATGTGAAGCTCTGGGTATCAAGTTAAATTTCTCTTCAGCCTACCATCCCCAAACAAACGGGCAGACTGAACGCACTAATCAAACGTTAGAACAATATTTACGCTGTTTCACTTCTTTTTCTCAGGAGGATTGGGCTTCGTTACTACCCTTGGCAGAATTTGCATTTAACAACTCTACTCATTCCGCCACAAACCAGTCACCATTTTACTCCAACTATGGGTTTCATCCCTCCTTCCTGCCAACATCCTTACCGGATTCTCCTGTACCAGCCGTCCAGGATAGGCTGAATTTCTTTGTTATCAACAATCAGGTACTTAAAGAAACCCTCTCTAAGGCTCAGGAGGACGATAAAACATTTTTTGACAGGAAGAGAAGGGGGGAATTGGATTTAAAAATCGGTGATCGTGTGTGGCTGTCAACTGCAAACCTGAAACTGGCGTGTCCCTCTAAAAAATTGGGACCCAGATATTTGGGACCTTTTCCAATTAAGAAGAAAATTAATTCAGTAGCCTATGAACTTGAACTTCCCGGCTCATTTAAAATCCATCCTGTATTTCACACTTCTCTACTTAAGCCTGATGTACCTAATTCCTTTCCAGGTCGGGAGTTAAGCCCTCCAGAAGCTATATTGGTAGACGGGGAGGAGGAGTTTGAAATCGAAGCCATTCTGGATTACAGGAAGCGTCAAGGACAAAACCAGTACTTGATTAAGTGGAAAGGCTTTGGCCGTGAAGAAAATTCCTGGGAACCCGAAGCAAATCTTCATGCCCAGAGGCTTATACGGGCTTTTCATCGCTCTCAAAGGTTGGTTCTAAGGGGCACCCGGATGCTGCCCTTAAGGGGGGGGCACTGTCAGGGAACTCACCATACGTATGCCCGTCCCCGTATAGCGACAGTTTCCATTCGTTCCAGGCGGCATGCGCGGTGTCCCCGTCAGAGGCGTACGAATTCCAGGACGAATGGACGTATGCTAATCCGAACACGTGGACGTACGCCAATCCGAACACGCGAAGACACCCGCGCAAACTGAACGGATGTACGTATTCACGCACGGACGGCCACTTCCACCAATCCTGGCTCACTCCCCTCTATATAAACAGGATCCTGGCCTGACATCAGTGCTGGATCGTCTTCAGCTACTCCTGTAGACCTGATCCTTGCTCCTGTGACCTTGCTCCTGTGACCTTGCTCCTGTGACCCTTGTTCCTGTGACCCGTTCCTGACACCCGCTCTTTGGATACCCTGTGCTACTATCTCCTGGACTACCTTTGACCCCGGCTTGGACTTCGACTTTGGCTTGTCTCCTGAATCTGTACCTCGTTTGCTTGCCAGACCCTTGCTTGTTCCTGATTACGCACCTGCCTCCTGTTATTGTACCGCATTGCCTGCCAGTTGCCGACCTTGCCTGTTACAGACACGCAGTGCTTCCTGCACACCTGCTGATCTTCCGGTGCCTACCTACGTGACCAGTCAACATCTCTTCTACCGTGAGGACCCAGCATCTCCAAGGTCTGCTACTTCCACCTTCAGGCACCTGCACCCTTTCGTGTCCTCACGCTCCCTGTCCCCATCCTCAGGGGCGTGGAGACCGGAACCGTGCGAGAGGCCACCCTCAGCAGTCTGACTCCACTGTAAGGTACGTGACAGAGCCATTGGCTCCTGCTGCTGTCAATCACTGCCTGTGAGTAGAGGGGGGGGGGGGTGCGTCAAACCACGTTGTGGGGATCGAGCCCGTATGAGTGTCCCCATAGCAAGCGGCTTGCTATGGGGACACTCGGCAGGGGAGAGGAGCCAGAAGCGCTGTTGGGGGACCACAGAGAAGAAGGATCAGGGCTGCTCAATGCAAAGTCATCGCACAGAGCAGATACGTATGACATGTTATTAGAAAAATAGGTTTACAATCACTTTAAAGCATCAAGTGCAGAGAGAAAACAAATATAGTGACAGACGATCTCACTGATCATCCTGTCAGTGCCAACTTGATGCATATTGGGTTTATAGATAAAGACATTCAGCCCAAGCCCTTTGTTGATTGATGCAAAAGTCATTGGAGCCCCATGTCCATGCTGTACGGTGATAACATTTTTGGTACACAAAGCCATGACAATTAAATGGATTTCTCTATCAACAATGCAATGTCATACAATGACATTATTAACAATGCCATTTCACACAGTGTCAGGGTCTGTTAAAGCTTTGTTTATAAACAAAGCCATATCACACAGTGACAACAATTCAACAATTTGCCTTTGGGATTAATAAAGTATTTTAAATCCGATTCTGACTGGGTCAACTATAGCTTTGATTATAAGCTTCATAAGCATAACAGACACATGATCTAACATGGCTTTGTGTATAGCCAAAGCAATGCACCAAAGCATTGAGATCTCACAGCTAGGAGCACTGCACACTCTTAACTGAACAAATAAAAGCTCTTTAAACCAATTTTGCTAACAGTACCAAATAATATCTAATTTCTACAAAGTAAAGTCAGAATTGTTATGTTCACAGCCAAATTAAGTTTGGGTAAATCATTCAACCATCTTTAATAATGACTCTTCAAACATACAGTAAATAAATATTGACCTTGGATTTTATCTTTATAGTACACTGAGAACGGGAATGGTGGCAAATGAATCCCTATATATTTTCAAATTGGCCTCATCTGTATCCTATGTATACTTAACTTGAAAATAAGAACCTCATTTAACAGCTAGCCATCTTTCATTTCTCTAATTGGTAAGCATGAAGTGTTTGTCCTGTTCCTTTGGCCATTTCTATTTTATTGATCTATGTGTATAGGTATATAATTGTGAAAGTGATCATTTATAACTGTATGAACTTTAGTCTGCCTGACAATGGTAGGGTATATGACAGAAAGCCCTAAGAAATTTGCATTCATGTGGCTTGCCCATCCTAGAGATGAGGTTTTCTGCTGATTGCAAAACCAAAACTTAGCTTAAGCAACGAGGGTCTTGTTACCTATTGATCTGGAAAAGCAAATTTATGAGCATGGAAATCCATTGACTTCATCATGCTGGTGGCCACACAAATCAATATTAATTGTAATAATGGACAGAATTGAATAAAACTAGTTACTAGCAGATCAATGCTTCTCAGCAAAGATAAGTGCCACTGTTTATTCATGTCATCCCAGAATAACCCTGACTTATGAATGTTTCTTTGTTCTACACTTCTAAAGGCTGCATTCATTAAGGAGAACGATGTTCAGGGGAGACGAGAAACACGTTAAAACTGCCTGTGCATTTCAACATTTGCTTTAAAGTCTCCTGAGATCTGCTTTTCTTTTACACTTATGTACTGGATACTTTAATCCTTTCTCAACTAATGGTACATTAGGAGCAATTAGAAGAGTTTACTTAACCGTCATGTAAAATTTACTTTTACAGTACAGCACAGGATTCTGATTCGTAAAGCAGTTATACAGCACTTTAAGTAACACAAACAATACTTTTTTTATGGTTTGTTGTATTGAAGAATATAAAACGAAATAGAAAGAGTAGGCCCCAGCCTATTAACTTTACAAGAGAGAAACTGAACCGCTCCAGGTGGTAGACTGAAGATAACACCCTCCTCTATGTGAGAGGTGTGGCTCAGCACATAATAGTGAAAAAGGAAAATCTGGACAGCGGCACTCCAATAAAACATCTTTTATTGTAAAAAAATCATCAAAGTTCATGTAACAACAGAAGCAAGGGCAAGACAGCTAATGCTGGGGGAGGGACTGGGGGGAGAGGAAGGGAAATATTTTATTAAAGATCCCCCCTTTTTTTTTACTTTAATATGCACATACACTAACATATATTACAAACACATGACTATGGTTGATTATCGTAATTTTATTCAGAGATTATAAAGGAATTTGGGGAAGCTAGCAAGCCCTCCCAAACAATTTTGGGAAATACATAAACACACAATCATGGTTGTGTCAGGTCACCTTGAGGCGAGGTGACAGATGCACACTGTAGGGATCAGGAGTGCACCGCAAGGTTGTGGACCCTACGGCTGACTGCTGTGGACGGGAGACAGATCCCACCGGGGTTAGAGCTTAAGATTCCCTGGGACGCGGAGTCTAAGAGCCAGCAGGTGTTCACCAGAGCCTCTAGTGGTGAGGATGGACTTGGCTGCAACTGGCTCCAGGTCACGACCCCCAGGGTCCCCCAGCTCACACGCACAGTAGGCAACAGGAGGATAGGGATAGTGAGGGACAAAGCCAAGGTCGGGGCCACAGGCAAACAGGGATAGTCAAGGACACGCCAAAGTCGGTAACGGAACAAAAGAAGAGCACACGGCAGATAACAGGAAGCTAACACACAAAGGTTGATCAGCAGGGTTGGCCTGCAGTGCACAGGCTTCCTGATAGGAGCTAGGGTGGAGCCATGCCAGAGGATGGATTATAAAAGCAGACAGGTGAGGGTCGGCTGGTCACTAGAGATGAACACATGGAAACAGGTAAGTAGACAAACTATTGCATAACCATGACAGGTTGAACATGATATTTAGAAATGTTTTTTCTTTGTACTTGAATATATATATATATATATATATATATATATATATATATATATATATATATATATATATATATATATATATATATATTAGGGCTGTGGAAATTAAAGATTCATTCCTCGATTAATCGACTCATTTTTGTTGATCTATCAAAATTCTTTTGATCGGTACTCACCTCTCCGTCGGCTTCCAGGTCTTCAGGGAGTTCCAGCGGAGATCCTGTGACGTCACAGACATCGACGTCACTGGTCTCCTACCCCCTTCCCCAAGGGCCTCCGTCAGCTAACGAAGGGAAGGGGGGAGGAGTCCGGTGACGTTGAAGTTCTGATTGAGCGTAACGCGTACTGGGGAGGATTTATACATGACGTCACCCGCTGCTACCCTAACACAATTGCACTAACACGATTGTCGGCTTTACATGCTTTACATGCTGTGTTTTTATCATCTTTATGTGAGTAGTTTGTGTTTGAACACAAAAATGTAATCTTATACTTAAGCGGTAAACACTTAGATCTTTTCTTTCTACCCACGACCTGGCGTCCTTGCTGAGATCTAAGGAGACGTGAGAGAAGTTTATGGTCCGTGTTAACCCTTTTGATACCCGCTTGCATGACCACCTGTTTGCACAGGGGTCCATGCCATAAGGTGAGAGTGATTAGTTAGACCGGAGGTGGAGGGATTGTCACCCTACTGTGGAAAAAAAATTACTTACGTCAGTGCTTCATTTGAATTTAACACATATTTGTGTGAACTGTGAAGTTAAGTCATGGATTGTGGAAATTAACTAGTGTTGGGTGATTGTATATAGTGTATACACACACACACACTTATTTATATTACAATTATATAACCATGTTTGGTTATCGTAGAGACACTTCCTTTTTTTTTTATATATACATTCGGGTATAATTTAAATATAAAATCACAGTCGAGTATTGCGCCTAGATTCAATTTTACATTTTTTTCTCCTTTCTCCTTCTTCTTGCCCCTCACCTTCCCTGCTCAATTAGCTATTGCGTTCCCCCTACAGGGATCTCTCCTTTGGGATTGCTTTTACAATTGTGAACCCCTCCAAAATGTATTTTTTTTTTAATTATTATTATTGGTTTTGTGGTTTGTATTTATATAAAGTGATATATGTATGTATTTTTGTTCTATATTTGCTTGTCTTTTTACTTTTTGTAATGATAAATGTTAATAAAAACTGATAATACTAATCAGGAGAAAAAAAAAAGATCAGGGGTCTCCAAACTATAGCCTTTCAGTTCTTCAGGAACAACAATTCCCATCATGCCTAGTCATGTCTGTGAATGTCAGGGTTTACATTGCCTCATGGGATAGGGGTATAGTTCCGCAATAGCTGGAGGGCCATAGTTTGAAGATCCCTGACATAAATGTAGTGAAACAACATGTGTCTTTCCTTGCGTTTTCCCTGTGGCCATTGATCCTAGCCCCACTTCTTCAGGCAATGCTAGCCCACCTGGCTGCAGCTGCCTCTTTTACCAGCCCTCCTTGCTGCCTCTCTACACCAGTCCATTAGACTGATTCTTCACCAGCCCACCTGGCTAAATCTCTGGAGATCTCTCTGTCTTCTCTGATTTCACTGTCATATTGGGGAAGGAATCATGCGCTCTATAGAGCTTATATTTTACCCGGTAGTATCTATTCTTACTGTCATTATTAATTGACGCTTTTACTTTTTATAACCTTTTTTTATTAAGTTTGGCTATTTTGCCATATTCAGTCTTAGTACGGGAGGTTTGGTGGGGAGTGTTGGCTGTGAGCCCAAATTGGTTTCGGGTCCCTGCCATACACTCTTCCCATTTCCTTCTTTTTCACCCATTTTTCTTGCATGCCTCATGGCGTTTGGGTTTGACATGCAGGGCTCTTTGCCTGGTTGGGACCTTTGTTGGCCCCGGGAGTTGCGATGAGCTTCGTGGGCCCGCCCCCTTCCCCCCTTTCATCTTGATATGAGGATGGGGGCGGGTGCCACTTGACTCATCGATGCCACATTTTCCCACACCGTGAGCGCCACGTCATCACCACTGGCGTTGGCGTGAAGGCGCGGTGCCATTTCCCTCAGCGTTCTCTACAAGGCACTGCTGCATTGATATGCGAGGGTATCTACCACTCGTTCAGTGCAGTTATGCCTCCCTTTTGACCGCGATGTGTCTTTGGCGGTCATTCCCAGCTGTATTGGAGTCATTATACTCCTTTTAACTCACAAGACAACCCCCCCCCCCCCCCCCAGGTTTGTTTGTTTGCTTTTTTGGACACTAGGCATTCTTAGACTGGGTAATTTTAGGTATTATTTGATATTACTACCTTATCCATATGCATCTTTATTTAACCACTCTTACTCCATCCTGTTTCCCTTCCTTTATATCTATTTACATCTAATTTTATTGTTATCACCCGTCTGGTTGATACGCATTTCACTTATTAGCCTATATAGCACTTGTTGCAAGTGCACTTGTGCAGCTATAATCACCCCAAACGATAACATGCTAAGACAGCTTTCACCAGTGTCATACTACAGGCATAAAAAAACATTATCATTTACATACAGATTATTGCGTTACCATTTTCTTATCATGCTCTAAAAGAAGATTTCATAATAATGTGGTTGCTGTGATTGAACTATGCAGTAGGGATGATGGCCTCTGAATGCTTTCAGCTTATCACTGATCTACATCACCTCTAATTGAACATTTTACTGCCAAGTGTGTATTGATATGTTATGATATTTCTGGGCATGCCCATAACTGCTAGCATCTCCTCTGATTCTGGAAATAGCTTTATACATTACACTCAAAAATACCAAAAAATTTTTTTTACGGTATTTATTATTAGAATCCAAAGTAGTGTATGGGTTCATTCTGACAAAGATTTGGTATGCCTACTGTATATTTCTGTGGTAGTGATTTCAGATGTATTTACTGTTCCATTTTTTAAAGTAGCTAAAAAAAATTAAGGTTTTTCACCTTCATGCATTGCAGCTTCCCCCACAGCCCCCCTAATACTTACAGTGCCTTTAAAAGGTATTCATACCCCTTGAAATGTTCCACATTTTGTCATGTTACAACCAAAAACATAAATGTATTTTATTGGGATTGTATGTGCTAGACCAACACAAAGTGGCACATAATTGTGAAGTGGAATGATAATGATAAATGATTTTCCAAATTTTTTACAAAAAAAAAAAGTGAAAAGTGTGGGGTGCATTTGTATTCAGCCCCCCTGAGTCAATACTTTGTAGAACCGCCTTTCGATGCAATTACAGGCACAAGTCTTTTTGGGGATGTCTCTACCAGCTTTGCACATTTAAAGAGTAATATTTTTACCTATTCTTCTTTGCAAAATAGCTCAAGCTCTATCAGATTCGATGGAGAGTGCCCGTATACAGCAATTTTCAAGTCTCGCCACAGATTCTCAATTGAATTTAGGTCTGGACTTTGACTTGGCCATTCTAACACATGAATATGCTTTGATATAAACCATCGTAGCTCTGGCTGTTTGTTTAGGGTTGTTGTCCCGCCCCAGTCTCAAGTCTTTTGCAGACTCTAACCCACCAAGCCTGACCAGCTTCCCTGCTGAAGAAAAGCATCCCCACAACATGATGTTGCCACCACCATGTTTTACAGTAGGGATGGTGTGTTCAGGGTGATGTGCAGTGTTAGTTTTCCGCCACACATAGCATTTTACTTTTAGGTCACCCCGAGCATTTTACTTTTAGGCCACCCCGAGCCAGACGCGGTATTCCCGCGTCTGGCTCGGGGTGGAATTCTGACCAGAGCATCTTCTTCCACACATTTGCTGTGTCCCCACAAGGCTTCTCGCAAACTGCAAATAGGACTTATTATGAATGAATGAATGAATGAATGAAATACTTGTATAGCGCACAATGCGAACTGAATCGCCTCTAGGCGCTGTTATGGCTTTCTTTCAACAATGGCTTCTTCCTTGCCATTCTTACATAAAAGTGCACTACTAATAGTTGTCCTGTGGACAGATTCTCCCACCTGAGCTGTGGATCTCTGCAGTTCCTCCAGAGTTACCATGGGCCTCTTGGCTGCTTCTTTGATTAATGCTCTCCTTACAACTTTATCCCTGACCTGTCTGGTATGTTCTTTGGCCTTCATGATGCTGTTTGTTCACTAAGCTTCTCTAACAAACCTCTAAAGGCTTCACAGATCAGCTTTATTAATACTGAGATTAAATTACACACAGGTGGAATCTATTTACTAATTAGGTGACTCCTGAAGGAAATTAGTTCCACTAGATTTTAGTTAGGGGTATCAGAGTATATGCATGCCACACTTTTCAGATATTTATTTGTAAAAAAAATGAAAAAAACATTTATCCTTTTCCTTCCACTTCACAATTATGTGTCACATTGTGTTGGTCTATCACATAAAATCCCAATAAAATACATTTACGTCTTTGGTTGTAACATGACAAAATGTGGAACATTTCAAGGGGTATGAATACATTTTCAAGACACTGTATCTGAGCCTGATTGTGATCCAGTGATGTGCATGAGAGCAGCTGTTCTCCGGGGTCTCTGCCTCCTGAATAGCTGAGAGACGGCAGAGGGAGCCATTTGCTCCCTCTGCTGTCAACCACAGCTCACAGCCAGTGAAGACGGAGGAGACCTGGTGGGGAACCCAAGAAGAGGAAGATTGGGGCTACTCTGTGAAAAACCATTGCACAGAGCAGTTAAAGTGTTACTAAACCCAGGACCCTGCATTCACTATATCTGGTCTGCTGCAGTACACAGAACATGGAAATGCAATGATTTTAGTAAATATCAACTGCTAAATACTTTTTATGATCAGCAGTATATAGCAGTCTTATGATTTCTGTCAGTGTCCGATTAATGCTTGTAGGAGGAGTTTTCATTCTACTCTGACTAGCCTATAAGGCTACAGGACCCCTGCCCCTCTCTCTGGAACAGTGCTGATTGGCTCTGTGCCAATCACATGCATCCTCCTAAGCTAACTAAAACTCTCTAGCACTACACACAAAACTGAGCATGTGCAGAGTGCCCCCAAGGCTCTGTTTTATCAAGAGATGAATTAGGTACTGTGGAAAAAGGGGAGGATCAGAGAAGACAGGATCAAACAGCCTTTTTACACAATGCAGAGGATTAACTCCTTAGGTTCCACAGTGAGTATAACAAGCATGCTTTACTGCATATACAGACTGATTTTACTGTTGTGGGTTTAGTAGTAACACTAAGTATAACATGTTTGTTTTTTTTTTTTTAAAACTTTAATATCACTGTAGCCAGTTAATATATTATTTGTTTCTAGTGACTTATAGCATTAGAAAGGATGTCCAAAACCGTCAGTTTGCTTTAATCCAACCTTTTGAGCATCATTCTTGGGTGGAATTCTGGATCTAAAATAAATGACCAAGCGAGCTCGCTGAAAGGTAAGTATAATGTTATTTGCATAAAAATTCAACTCCCCTTAGACTTTTCAAAATGTGTAGTGCTCAACACTAGAGTTAACTAGACTTACACAAATAGTCGATAATGTTGAAGAGGAAAATGTACAAAGTTTTCAATGTTTTCTAAGTAAAAAAAAAGAAGTCTTGATTGTATAAGTACAATAAACACACTTCTTAAAGAGGTTGTATAGTCAATTTTTAAACTTGTACCTACAGGTAAGCCTATAATACGGCTTACCTGTAGGTAAAGAAAAAAATATCCTAAACCTGTACGGTTTAGGAGATATTCCCCGTGCAATGAGCCACTGACTGCAGTGGCGCATGCGCACAGGGGATTCTTCGCTGAAAGCCCGGCAGATGCCGGACCGAAGTCTCTCGTGTGCATGCGCGGGAGTGACGACATCGTGGCTCCAGCCACTCACAGTGCTGGAGCCGCGATACCCGGAAGACACGCCGAGGCAACATGTCATCTCCCTCGGTGTGGACCAGGTGAGTTACCGACACCTCGTTCTAAGGTGAGTATTTCATACTGAGCTAGTATGTCGTGCATACTAGCTCATTATGCCTTTTGCCTTACAGGGGTATTTAAAAAAAACAAAGTGTCAGTGGGTATACAACTGCTCTAAGGTGAAATCTCTTAACCTCCCTGGCGGTATTCCCACGTCTGGATCAGGGTGGAATTCAAGTACCATTAGCGGTAACCCCGAGCCAAACTCGGGCCTGCATCGCAGGATACAGAGAACTTTACTTACCTAGTCCCCTGGATCCTGCGATGACTCCCTGCTGTGTGTGCGAGCTGTCTCCTCGCATGATTCACACAGTGCCGAGTTCCACCGGGCTCCTTTCCCTGCGAGCGTTGCGACGCACGGGGACGGAGAACGGCGGCAAATTCAAAAAAGTAAAAACTCAGTACATATACAGTACACTGTAATCTTACAGATTACAGTACTGTATAAAAAAAAAATTACACATCCCCTTAGTCCCTAGTGGTCTGTGCAGTGCCCTGCATGCACTTTTATATTATAAATATTGTTTTTTCTGCCTGGAATTTGGAGATTGTCCATAGCAACCAAAAAGTGTCCCTTTATGTCAAAAGTGGTTTTAGATCAGCTAGAAAACAGCGATAATAAATTAGAATCACTTGTAGAATTGAGTGATAGCGATTTATGGGGAAATTCATCATCAAACACTAAATCTAATGACAGTGACAATTCTGCAACTCAGCACATTTCAGTGTTTTTAATTTAATTACATTATTGAATCATTTTTATTATTATATTATTATTTGTTATAATTATTTATAGTTATTTATTATATTATAATTTATGATTCATTTTTCAAACTTTATTATACCCAAAATGTCTGCTAGACTCTGGTTTGGACAGATTTAAGTGAGTTATTCCTAAGAATTACAGGCCTACAATATAAAACGCCAAATTTCCATGCAAAATAATTGTACTGCTTTCAGCACCAAAAATCTGAAATAATCATACCGCCAGGGAGGTTAATAAGCGAAGTTACAACGGGTACATCACGTGTCTAGTGGAATGGAGCTTGTTTGCAATTTTGCAAGTGTCACATGATCTCATGTAGAAAGACCAAGTAGCCATTAAAACAAGATAAGCCAATGTAGATAATACTGGTGGAGAGCCGTAGTCTCTGTGCTTTGTACAGCGACCGATTAGCTGAATGCAGCTTTTATTTGTAACTTTTTATTTTCTAAATGGCTGCAGGGGGAATTGCATTTTCCCAAAGAAAACATTAACTATAATTCTTAAGTTGCCTGGAGTTGGGCTTTAACCACTTGACCTTCGTAAGATTTACCCCCCTACCAGGTCATTTTTTGCAATACAGCACTGACATACTTTAACTGATAATTTCGCAGTCGTGCGACAATGTAACCCAAAGACCCCTTTCACACTGGAGGCATTTACCAGGTGCTTTTGGGCTAAAAATAGTGCCTGTAAAGAGCCTGAAAAATACCTCCCCTGCAGTCCCAGTGTGAAAGCCCGAGTGTTTTCACACTGGGACGCTGCGATGGCAGGGCGTTACAAAAAGTCCTGCGAGCAGCATCTTTGGAGCGGTGAAGGAGCGGTGTATAAACTGCTCCTGCCCATTGAAATTAATGGGCACTGCTCCCAAAGCGCCTGCAAAGCGTTTCAGCAGCGGTGCTACACGGGTGCATTTAACCCCCTTATTTGGCCACTAGCGGGGGTCAAAAGCACCCCACTAGCCGAATAGCACCACTAAAATGATGGTAAAGTGCCATTAAAACTAATGGCGCTTTACCATCAATGCCCACCCATTCCAGTGGGAAAGCAGCCAAATAAAATGTCCCCCACAAATAGAGCTTTATTTTGGTGGTATTTGATTGCCACTGCATTTTTTTTTTTTTTGCGCTGTAAACCAAAAAAACTATTAAAAAAAATCTATATTTTTTACTTTCTGCAATAAAACATCCAATAAAAAAAAATTTAATTTAAATTTCTTCATAAATTTAGACCAATATGTATTCTGCTACATGCTTTTGTTAAAAAAAATCCCAATAAGTGTATATTGTTGGTTTATGCAAACTTTATAGCATCTACAAACTATGGGATAAACACTATATTGCAAAAGTATTGGGAGACCTGCCTTTACACACACACAAACTTTAATGGCATCCCAGTCTTAGCCCTTGTACACACGGTCGGACATTCTGCCAACCAAATCCATTGGATTTTGTCCGACGGATTTTGTCCGACGGATTGTGTCCGAAACTGTTGCATACACATGGTCGGACCAAGTTGTCGGAAAATCCGATCATTCAGAACGAGATGACATTATTTCGTTTACGACGGGACTACGTTCAGGCTAGTAGCCAATAGCTTTGGTGTAGGAATTTGATCTGAGCATGCGTGGCACTTTGTCCGATCAAAATTCTCTACACATGATCGGAGTATGTCCGATCGGACCAGTTTGTCGGAAAATATTTCCAACATGTTGGAAAATTTGGAAAATTTGGTCCGACGGATATTCCGACGGAATCAGTCCGATGCATACCACACACAGTCGGATTATCCGACAACACTAAGGGGCCAAGCCCAACCTCTGAAAAACAAACTCACACCATAATATCCCCTCCACCAAATGAATCATTTGAACCAGTGCACAAAGCAAGATCCAGAAAAACATGGATGAGTGTGTTTAGGATGGAGGAACTTGACTGGCCTGCACAGAGTCCTGACCTCAACCCTTTTGGGATGAATTAGAGCGTACGAGACTACGAGTCAGACCTTCTTGTCCACATCAGTGCCTGACCTCACAAATGCTCTTCTAGAAGAATGGTCAAACATTCCCATAGTAATTAAAACAGAGGGATAGGGTGCGCTATGGAATCTGTTATACAGAGAGTATGTAGTGTAATATAGGTAAAAGCAGCCTCTATTATGTTTCCATCCAGATGGATGGAACAGTAAAATAGGGGAAAGAAGGAAAATAGATGTGGCGCTATACCTTATAAAACTCACTAAAAAATATAAAATGTAATATAATATAAATAAAATTGTACAAATTTTCCAGCCTGCTGGCTAGTATTTTTTTAAAAAACAGCGAGAAACCTTAATGGACTGTATAGTAAAATCAATAATAAAATCAATAAACAATAAAGTGCTGGAGGTTAGTCCTTATTAAATAGTGAATGCAAAGTGAATATAAATTTTCCAGCCTGCTGGTTAGTAAATGCAATAAAACTGTACGGTCCACTCAAATTAGGTAAAGGTGAATAAATAAATATTTAGATAAATAATTAGTAAAACTGTCATGAATCAATCAATACTTAATAGTGAAAGCTATTAGAGTTGCTTGTGACTGTGATTGTAGCACAACCAAATGAATGGACACAAGGGGAACAATCAATCCTATATAAACGTGAATACTGGTGGGGTGGTGGGTGTAAACACACTGTGTCAAATCTCAAAACATGCCATAAATACCACAATAAAAAAATTTAAAAATAGAAAATTAAATACAGTGAGGAAATGAAAAATAATAAAAAAGATTAAAAATATTTTAGTCCAGAAAGTAAAAAGTAAAAAGTAAAAAAATCTTGCGGTGACAAGTCTAATATAAAAGTCCAATTGAATAAAGTTTAAAATTGATATTTAAACATGAAACGAATATTTGGTGGTGAAGAAAGTAAGTGAGGAAAGTGACTTCAATATTCGTTCGCAGTGAACGTTTGCAGTGAACGTTTATGGATTTTGCTCTCACCAGAGATATGACCCCGTCCGGGGTGGATCAGCCTCCACAGTATAAGCCACTGTGTCGCTTCTTGGGCTGTCTCTGCTATGCTGCTGGGGAGATCCTTCGTTCTTCCGTGGGGATGTTGTACCTCGTTTACATATGATAGAAAAGAGGACTGCCCATGGTGTAGTATGTTTGAAACTCAGTTTATTTGAAACAACCTTAAAAATACTCACATTTAGTACGAAAAAAACACGTATTGTATTAAAAGCGTTCGGAACATCCACTCGGCTGACACGCCGTTTGTGCTGAAGGTGTACGCATCTGGCCACGCCCTACGCGTTTCGTCATTCAGACGTCATCTGGAGCCGCCATCTTCATACACCTTTCCCCTTTTATAGGGTATAGTAACCAATCGCGCATGTGCGGGGTCACAGCCGCCATGTTTGTTAAGGTAATTATCAATGTTAAGCCTATTGTTATGCCGGCCCGGCCGCCATGTTGGTTGGGGGGATTGTCAATACTAAGCCTGTTGTTATGCCGGCCCAGCAGGCAGTATATCATTGTGCCTGCTGTTGTTTGTTAAACGCAGATTGGGCACTATTCCTACTTAAGTGGAATATATGTTATTATAACACCTTTATGCACACACATAAATTGATGTAACCATAGAACAAAGATAAAAATAATGTACCTAAATTATATAGCCATTACAATATTTTGACAATATTTATGGAATTACAATAGTTTGGCAATATTTAAAATAAAAATAAAAATTAAAAATTAAAAAATTACCATAAAAATCTATAAAAAGGAGACTGAAAATCAGAGGAGAAATTTGAAGGAAGGACTAGAAGGGGGGACTAGTCTATGTGTATATGTCTTATTATGGAATCTGAAGGTGAATTAAATCGGTACTGCCTAAATTGAAATTAAAATTAACCTTAAATTTATATTAGACTTCATCTCAAATGTGAAGGAGGCTAGTTGGGTTCCAGAGATTTTTGAATGGAAAAATTTATATTTGACAGGCTTTGGTGTATTACTTTTGAAATATTAGACTATCTGCTATGTTGCCCAAGGACTAGAATATAAGTCTTTTAATATACATGGTTTTAATATATACATTTTTAACCAGTTTCATATATTGATAGCTTTCTATACATATGCATATTTCATTTATTCCATATATCCCTATTTACGTAGATTTTGTACACATTACCTTATTGAAATTTGCCATCACAACTGAGGACGAAAGAGTTTTTTCCCTTCCTCTAAATGTATCAAGCATTCTAGTCCTTGGGCAACATAGCAGATAGTCTAATATTTCAAAAGTAATACACCAAAGCCTGTCAAATATAAATTTTTCCATTCAAAAATCTCTGGAACCCAACTAGCCTCCTTCACATTTGAGATGAAGTCTAATATAAATTTAAGGTTAATTTTAATTTCAATTTAGGCAGTACCGATTTAATTCACCTTCAGATTCCATAATAAGACATATACACATAGACTAGTCCCCCCTTCTAGTCCTTCCTTCAAATTTCTCCTCTGATTTTCAGTCTCCTTTTTATAGATTTTTATGGTAATTTTTTAATTTTTAATTTTTATTTTTATTTTAAATATTGCCAAACTATTGTAATTCCATAAATATTGTCAAAATATTGTAATGGCTATATAATTTAGGTACATTATTTTTATCTTTGTTCTATGGTTACATCAATTTATGTGTGTGCATAAAGGTGTTATAATAACATATATTCCACTTAAGTAGGAATAGTGCCCAATCTGCGTTTAACAAACAACAGCAGGCACAATGATATACTGCCTGCTGGGCCGGCATAACAACAGGCTTAGTATTGACAATTCCCCCAACCAACATGGCGGCCGGGCCGGCATAACAATAGGCTTAACATTGATAATTACCTTAACAAACATGGCGGCTGTGACCCCGCACATGCGCGATTGGTTACTATACCCTATAAAAGTGGAAAGGTGTATGAAGATGGCCGCTCCAGATGACGTCTGAATGACGAAACGCGTAGGGCGTGGCCAGATACGTACACCTTCAGCACAAACGGCGTGTCAGCCGAGTGGATGTTCCGAACGCTTTTAATACAATACGTGTTTTTTTCGTACTAAATGTGAGTATTTTTAAGGTTGTTTCAAATAAACTGAGTTTCAAACATACTACACCATGGGCAGTCCTCTTTTCTATCATATGTAAACGAGGTACAACATCCCCACGGAAGAACGAAGGATCTCCCCAGCAGCATAGCAGAGACAGCCCAAGAAGCGACACAGTGGCTTATACTGTGGAGGCTGATCCACCCCGGACGGGGTCATATCTCTGGTGAGAGCAAAATCCATAAACGTTCACTGCAAACGTTCACTGCGAACGAATATTGAAGTCACTTTCCTCACTTACTTTCTTCACCACCAAATATTCGTTTCATGTTTAAATATCAATTTTAAACTTTATTCAATTGGACTTTTATATTAGACTTGTCACCGCAAGATTTTTTTACTTTTTACTTTTTACTTTCTGGACTAAAATATTTTTAATCTTTTTTATTATTTTTCATTTCCTCACTGTATTTAATTTTCTATTTTTCAATTTTTTTATTGTGGTATTTATGGCATGTTTTGAGATTTGACACAGTGTGTTTACACCCACCACCCCACCAGTATTCACGTTTATATAGGATTGATTGTTCCCCTTGTGTCCATTCATTTGGTTGTGCTACAATCACAGTCACAAGCAACTCTAATAGCTTTCACTATTAAGTATTGATTGATTCATGACAGTTTTACTAATTATTTATCTAAATATTTATTTATTCACCTTTACCTAATTTGAGTGGACCGTACAGTTTTATTGCATTTACTAACCAGCAGGCTGGAAAATTTATATTCACTTTGCATTCACTATTTAATAAGGACTAACCTCCAGCACTTTATTGTTTATTGATTTTATTATTGATTTTACTATACAGTCCATTAAGGTTTCTCGCTGTTTTTAAAAAAAATACTAGCCAGCAGGCTGGAAAATTTGTACAATTTTATTTATATTATATTACATTTTATATTTTTTAGTGAGTTTTATAAGGTATAGCGCCACATCTATTTTCCTTCTTTCCCCTATTTTACTGTTCCATCCATCTGGATGGAAACATAATAGAGGCTGCTTTTACCTATATTACACTACATACTCTCTGTATAACAGATTCCATAGCGCACCCTATCCCTCTGTTTTAATTACCATTTATTTAAAGTCCCACGACTTTAAAATCTTTAGGGTGCAGCAATGGACCTTTTCAAATATGTTAACAGTAGAGCCATTAATCTGGTTGAAGTGTTCAACCAAGAACAGGTAGTAAATAAACAAGATTTGGATAGCCTGTTTAAACAGTTGAAACATAATTTAGAGAAACAATTAAGAGTGTGGTGGGACATAGCCATTTTGGAGATGTATATCACAGAAAAAATAACACCTAGGAGACTAAGATGGGACGTCTCACCCAATGACGCTCTAAATGATAAACACCTAATGGAAGAGTGGTACAAATTTTTCAATGAAAGCGAAACGTTTTTACTACAAAAAATAGTAGCTAGAAGACAAGTCAAACTTAAAAATATTGAAATAGAGATTTTACAAATCAGAGACCATATGTTGGCATATAGCGACACAAATGAATATAAAGAGAAAGAAAAATGTTTACAGGAAACTATTAAGAAATATGATAAGGATATCCAACAGAAAAAACAGAAAAAGTTTCGTAGAGACGTGTTAGACTATAAAAACCAACAAGTATACAAGTGGCAGACGGACATTACCTATACAGAAGAAGAAAATGACATATCCATGGGAGAAGACTCAGTAGAAGAACAAGACAATAGGGTAGTTGAAACATGGCAACAACCTACACCGACCCCTAATAGGATGGGAAGAACCACAGCACCTCGCACACCGAATTACCGGAGGACTGAAACAAGCAATTATAACAATCCCAATAGAAGGGAATGGGATACCCCTAGAGGTAACCAATATCAAGACCCAGGGACTTATAACATTCCGACACATCAAAATAGATACTCTCCCCTTAGGGATTATCCTCGAGCAACAACTTTTCATAACAGATACCAAAGGGATTTTCACAGGGATCAAGGCCACAGACCACCGGGAAATCCCCCATATGGACAGAAAGGGGGATGGAGACCATTTCGGTACCCACCAAGAAATCAATACCAGGGTCCACCCAGAAGAAATGGAGGTTGGAATCCCAGATGGAATGGCCCAGGACAGACAAGAAGAGAATACACGGAATTCCCAGAGAACCAGAGGAGAGAATACAGACCACCAAGATGGGTAGAAGAAAACGAAAGAGGGGAAAGAGAGGAGGCAACAAGAAAAAGAAGGAGAGAACACTAGGGAAAGGCATCTATAATCTTAGCCGGGTCACTTTTAATGAGGAGGAACTCAAAATACTAGACCTAGGCCTAAAATTTGCACCAGACAAGAACCTGGACAAGTTCGAGACCTTCATAGACTTACAAAAGTTCATAAGGAAATTAAATATAAAGAAGTTTTATGCTAATAAGAATTTTACAAATATGGATAGGGAAGAGACACAATACAAACATTCCCAACTAAGAAACAATTCTGTTTTCAACCCTAACCAACAACAGAATGAAGGTATTAAAGTTTTTAAAAAAATGGTAGAAAAGGATATCAGAGAGTTAACAATCAAACCCTCAAAAAGAAAGGGCATATGGAAGACCATCAAACAATTAGAAAAGAAAAAAGACGTAGTGATCAGACCAGCAGATAAGGGAGGAGGATTGGTGATATTGGACAAAATCGCCTATGAGGAAGAAATGACTAAGCTCCTTAGTATTCCAAACACCTACAAACAATTGAAGAAAAACCCAAAAGAAGAGCATAACAAAAAATTAACAGATTACGTTAATAAAGGTCTAAACAAAGGGATACTCAATAAGAAGGAATCGAGGTATCTCATACCCAAGGCACCGAAAATTCCAGTGATATATTATGTACCGAAGATACATAAAAATCAAACACAGCCCCCAGGAAGACCCATAGTGAGTGGGATAGATTCCTTATTTTCAAGACTGGGGGCCTATGTAGATGGATTCCTACAACCACTGGTAGTGGAAGGCAAGTCATATCTGAAGGACAGCAGACAGCTCTTAAAGGAACTCCAAGACATCAACATAGAAGAAAAGGACATATTAGTAACAATTGACGTAAATTCTCTCTACACAAACATTAAACAGAAAGATGGACTAAATGGAGTAAAGTGGGCCCTCCATAATAGATCCAAACTAAAACAAGAACAGATTGATTACATACTTGAAGGACTAGAGCTGGCTATGTCCCACAACCATTTTTGGTATAAAGGCAAACACTATGTCCAAACTAAAGGAGTAGCAATGGGGGCTAAATACGCACCCAGCGTGGCAAACCTCTTCCTGGACCATTGGGAGGAAGAACAAATTTATGGAGTCACTAGAAAAAATATCAAGATGTACAAAAGGTACATAGATGATATTTTAATTATCTGGGGAGGCACCAACTTGGAACTACAGCAATTTTTAGAGGAGATAAATCAAAACATTTATGATATTACGTTCACAGGAAGTTGGGACAACCAGAGCGTAGACTATCTGGACTTACAGATTTTTAAAATGGATGGATCCTTGGGCACTAGAACCTTTTTTAAGGCCACGGATAGAAATGGCTATATTCCTACCTCAAGCTGCCATCACCCAAGATGGATTAGTAACATTCCTAGAGGACAACTTGTAAGATTATACAGGAATTGCACAAAAAAAGAAGATTTTAACAAACAGGCCGAGGTCATCATTAATAGGTTCATCAGTAAAGGATATAAAGAAACCCAACTAAGGGCTCTCAAAGATAATGTATTAAAAATGGACAGGAAACAATTGCTAGAGAGCAAAACAAATACCAAGAAGACCAGGAATATGGAAACCGCCTTCCTGACAGGTTTCAATAGACAACACAAAGAGATAGAAAAGATCATCAAAAAACGGTGGCCTATTTTAAAAACAGATGACGTACTAAAACAAATCTTGCCCAATAATCCCTCTTTCATATACAAAAAAGCTCCCAACTTAAGAAATAATTTAGTGAAAAACACGATAGACCCCCCACGACAAATTAAAATCGCCGAACATCTTAAAGGCTTTTTTAAATGTGGCCAATGTCTTCCCTGCCGTATAAATAAGAAGACCAGTAGAAAAATTACAAAATTTACTTCAACTACCAACGGGAGAGAATTCAACATTAAGGAACTCATTTCATGCAAGAGTACGCACGTTACGTACATTATAGAATGTCCTTGTCATAAACAATACGTGGGTAGAACCACAAGAGAATTGCATGTGAGAATCAAAGAACACATTAAGAATATTAGGAAAGGATATGACAAACACAGTGTCTCACGTCACTTTAGAGACTTTCACAATCAAGATCCGAAACAGATGATTTTTTATGCAATTGATAAAATCAAGGGACATTGGAGGGGAGAAGATATGACCAAGAAAATTTCCCAAAATGAAACCAGATGGATTTTTAATATGGAAACATTGCAACCAGATGGAATGAACATAGACTTGGACCTCAATTGCTTTTTAACCAATTTTTAACCAATTTTTAACCGACTTCTGTCCTAACACATCGTGCGGAGATCGAATGCAATACAATCAACGAGGTCTTTAACCGCTTCCTGCCCGCCCTATAGCCGAATGCCGGCCTTAGGGCGGGCGGCTTCCTACGCCTGGCCGTCCCTGGACGGCCTGGTGTTTACTTCCGCAATGCGCGCCGCCGTTTACAGCGTGATCGGCGTGTCCAATGGGAGATGATCTCATATGTAAACATATGAGATCATCTCTCAGCGCCGCTCTCCCTCCTCACACAGACAGCGTGTGAGAGGGGAGAGAAGAACGGCTGCAGCAGCCGTCAGTGTAAAAAAAAAAAAAAAAAAAAAAAAAAGTAAAAAAAAAGTTTAATAAAAAGTGCCATCCTCCCCCAGAGCCATCCTCCCCCAGTGCCACCCCCCCCCCAGTGCCATGCCCCCCCCCCAGTGCCATCCTGCCCCAGTGCCATCCTGCCCCAGTGCCATCCTGCCCCAGTGCCATCCGCCCCAGTGCCATCCGCCCCAGTGCCATCCTGCCCCAGTGCCATCCGCCCCAGTGCCATCCGCCCAGTGCCATCCACCCCAGTGCAATCCACCCCACCCCAGTGCCACCTGCCCGCAGTGCTATCTGTCCCCAGTGCCACCTGTTGTCAGTGCCATTTGTCCCCAGTGCCATCTGTCATCAGTGCCACGTGTTATTAGTGCCACATAGTGCCATCTGTCATCAGTGCCACGTATTAGTGCCATCTGTCATCAGTGCCACGTATCAGTGCCATTTGTCATCAGTGCCACCTGTCAGTGTCACGTGCCATCTGTTGTCAGTGTCACGTGTCATCAATGCCACTTATCAGTGCCATCTGTCATCAGTGTCACGTGTCATTGGTGCCACGTATTAGTGCCATCTGTCACCGGTGGCACGTATTAGTGCCACGTATTAGTGCCACATGTCATCAGTGCCACGTATTAGTGCCACGTGTCATCAGTGCCACATATTAGTGCCACGTGTCATCAGTGCCACGTATTAGTGCCACGTGTCATCAGTGCCACGTATTAGTGCCACGTGTCATCAGTGCCACATATTAGTGTCATCTGTCATCAGTGCCACGTGTCATCAGTGCCACGTGTCATCAGTGCCACGTATAAGTGTCATCATTGCCACGTATCAGTGCCATCTGTCATCAGTGTCACGTGTCATTGTCCTGGTATTTCAAAAGTGTAATAAGTAGTCAACAAGTTAGATGTGTAATTTATGCTCCTAGAACACGTGATGGCGCTCCCTGCATGTTGGGCCTCTCTATGTGGCCAGGCTGCGAAAAAGTCCCACACATGTGGTATTGTAATACTCAGGAGGAGTAGCAGAATTTTTTGGGGGGTGTCATTTGTGGTATACACATGCCACGTGAGAGAAATAACCTATTACAATGACAATTTTGTGGAGAAAAATAAAGAAAATGAAAAATCTTCATTTTGCAAAGAATTGTGGGAAAAAAATGACAACATCAAAAAGCTCACCATGCCTCTTACTAAATACCTTGGAATGTCTACTTTCCAAAAAGGGGTCATTTGGGGGGTATTTGTACTTTTCTGACTTGTTTGGGTCACAAGAAGCGAGATAGGCCACCAGTACATCAGATGTGATCAATTTTGTGCGATTCGCACCACAGCTTGTAGACTCTCTAACTTTCACAAAGACCAAATAATATCCACTAATTTGGGTTATTTTTACCAAAGATATGTAGCAGTATAAATTGTGGCCAAAATTTATGAAAAAAAATTAATAATTTGCATAATTCTGTCACAGAAACAAAGAAATATGCGTTTTTTTTCAAAATTTTCGGTCTTTTTTCATTTATAGCGCAAAAAATAAAAACCCCAGAGGTGATCAAATACCACCAAAAGAAAGCTCTATTTGTGGGAAAAAAAGGACACAAAATTCATTTGGGTACAGTGTTGCATGACTGAGTAATTGTCATTCAAAGTGTGAGAGCACCGAAAGCTGAAAATTGGTCTGGGCAGGAAGGGTGTTTAAGTGCCCAGTAAGCAAGTGGTTAATGAAAAACTTATGTTCTATGTTCTATTACCCTAATGTCCCAAACACTTTAATTCTCCTACCCAACGCAAAAATAGCAACACTCCTATTTTTATTGTTAACCATATTCTATTCTACCTTTTTAACAAAAAAAGTCTTTTAACATATAAGTCTTTTAATATACATGGTTTTAATATATACATTTTTAACCAGTTTCATATATTGATAGCTTTCTATACATATGCATATTTCATTTATTCCATATATCCCTATTTACGTACATTTTGTACACATTACCTTATTGAAATTTGCCATCACAACTGAGGACGAAAGAGTTTTTTCCCTTCCTCTAAATGTATCAAGCATTCTAGTCCTTGGGCAACATAGCAGATAGTCTAATATTTCAAAAGTAATACACCAAAGCCTGTCAAATATAAATTTTTCCATTCAAAAATCTCTGGAACCCAACTAGCCTCCTTCACATTTGAGATGAAGTCTAATATAAATTTAAGGTTAATTTTAATTTCAATTTAGGCAGTACCGATTTAATTCACCTTCAGATTCCATAATAAGACATATACACATAGACTAGTCCCCCCTTCTAGTCCTTCCTTCAAATTTCTCCTCTGATTTTCAGTCTCCTTTTTATAGATTTTTATGGTAATTTTTTAATTTTTAATTTTTATTTTTATTTTAAATATTGCCAAACTATTGTAATTCCATAAATATTGTCAAAATATTGTAATGGCTATATAATTTAGGTACATTATTTTTATCTTTGTTCTATGGTTACATCAATTTATGTGTGTGCATAAAGGTGTTATAATAACATATATTCCACTTAAGTAGGAATAGTGCCCAATCTGCGTTTAACAAACAACAGCAGGCACAATGATATACTGCCTGCTGGGCCGGCATAACAACAGGCTTAGTATTGACAATCCCCCCAACCAACATGGCGGCCGGGCCGGCATAACAATAGGCTTAACATTGATAATTACCTTAACAAACATGGCGGCTGTGACCCCGCACATGCGCGATTGGTTACTATACCCTATAAAAGTGGAAAGGTGTATGAAGATGGCCGCTCCAGATGACGTCTGAATGACGAAACGCGTAGGGCGTGGCCAGATACGTACACCTTCAGCACAAACGGCGTGTCAGCCGAGTGGATGTTCCGAACGCTTTTAATACAATACGTGTTTTTTTCGTACTAAATGTGAGTATTTTTAAGGTTGTTTCAAATAAACTGAGTTTCAAACATACTACACCATGGGCAGTCCTCTTTTCTATCATATGTAAACGAGGTACAACATCCCCACGGAAGAACGAAGGATCTCCCCAGCAGCATAGCAGAGACAGCCCAAGAAGCGACACAGTGGCTTATACTGTGGAGGCTGATCCACCCCGGACGGGGTCATATCTCTGGTGAGAGCAAAATCCATAAACGTTCACTGCAAACGTTCACTGCGAACGAATATTGAAGTCACTTTCCTCACTTACTTTCTTCACCACCAAATATTCGTTTCATGTTTAAATATCAATTTTAAACTTTATTCAATTGGACTTTTATATTAGACTTGTCACCGCAAGATTTTTTTACTTTTTACTTTTTACTTTCTGGACTAAAATATTTTTAATCTTTTTTATTATTTTTCATTTCCTCACTGTATTTAATTTTCTATTTTTCAATTTTTTTATTGTGGTATTTATGGCATGTTTTGAGATTTGACACAGTGTGTTTACACCCACCACCCCACCAGTATTCACGTTTATATAGGATTGATTGTTCCCCTTGTGTCCATTCATTTGGTTGTGCTACAATCACAGTCACAAGCAACTCTAATAGCTTTCACTATTAAGTATTGATTGATTCATGACAGTTTTACAAATTATTTATCTAAATATTTATTTATTCACCTTTACCTAATTTGAGTGGACCGTACAGTTTTATTGCATTTACTAACCAGCAGGCTGGAAAATTTATATTCACTTTGCATTCACTATTTAATAAGGACTAACCTCCAGCACTTTATTGTTTATTGATTTTATTATTGATTTTACTATACAGTCCATTAAGGTTTCTCGCTGTTTTTAAAAAAAATACTAGCCAGCAGGCTGGAAAATTTGTACAATTTTATTTATATTATATTACATTTTATATTTTTTAGTGAGAAACATTCCCATAGACACACTCCTAAACCTTGTGGACAGTCTTCCCAGATAAGTTGAAGCTCTTATAGCTGCAAAGGGTGAGCTCACTCAATATTTAACCCTACGGACTAAGACTGGGATGCCATTAAAATTCATGTGCATGTAAAAGCAGGTATCCCATTACTTTTGGCAATATAGTGTATTTATGAAATTTTTATTTATTTCGTTATTTTTTATGCTAGTAATTGTGGCGATCAGTGACTGCGGCAGACAATCGGACACTAAATGTCACGTTTGACACTTTGTGGGAACCAGTGACACTAATACAGTGATCAGTGCTAAAAATATGCACTGTCGCTCCTTTAATTACACTGGCTGGGCAGGGGTAAAACATCTAGGGTGATTAAAGGGTTAACTATGTGCCTAGCCAGTGTTTTTGTGTACTGTATGTGCCAAGGGCGTTGCTAGATCTACAAAAGATTTGGGGCTAGAGCCCATAGCAGTAAATAAAATCATACGCTTGGGTGGGCATACACATATATATAATAATAATAATAATATACACGTGTGTGTATCTGTATATATATATATATATATATATATATATATATATATATATATATATATATATAAAATATTGTTACATATCTGAGTGTGGATCCCCACTTACATCAGAGCCTCCCTCATTACATCAGGGTCCCCAGAGAGCCCCCTCCCCTTACATCGGGGGGGGGGGGGGGGCTGCGGTTCCCGACAATTACATTGCCCAGCAGATTTTAAATTGTCAGAACTGCTGAATATAGATAAGAACTTGTGCCTGATAACATTAACTAGTCATGTTCCTCCCCCCGGCCACCAGCTGAGCAGATGGAGCCTGAAGCCAACCCTAGGTAAGAGACTCGGGGCTATGGTCCCCAGATTCGGGGCTATAGCCCCAGTAGGCACCCCCTAGCGACTCCACTGGTATGTGCTACTTTCTATAGGGGAAAAGACCGACTCTAGTCCCTGCTTTGCAGAGACACAGAATACATCCCTTCACCCCTGTCAGAACTGAGACATTCCTTGTTTGCATATCTCAGTTTTCTGTGTTTTACTGATAATCGGCTTGTGCCGGAGGACATTGAATGCCCGCCACCCGCAGATCGGCTTCTGATGTCAATTATCACAGCAGAAGCAGCCCACCACCGGTGAGCGTGGAAATGCAGGATCACCTATATATACACAATCCTATGCACGGCTTTCACCCTGTAGCAGTAAAAGTGATATAGAGCCATCAGCAAGTGGATAAAGTAGTAGTTGCTGGACCTATAAGGACTGTACAGAACAAGGCTATGGAGTGACATCATAGGTGTGAGCAGCCTATTGCATTAGGGTGTGCACACTAATGCTCAAACACGTATGTGTCTACATACAGTATATATATGTCCCCAGCACATTGATCTCCCTGCTGGCACAGTGAAAGAAGTGCGTAAACCCTCCTAATATGGCAGAACCAGGTTCCTGGCGGCACACAGAGTGATAATGCTAATGCGCATGGGGTGATTAGAGTGTGCCCAGGCACAACCAGCACACCCTGTGTGCACGCTTCTGAGTGACATGACACAGGGCAAGTATTACATGGCAAAACCAGAGGTGTCCAACAAGAACATAGTAAATTTACTAAATAAAGGCAGCATTATGAAACAATACAGCAGCGAACATTGTCAGTCTAAATCTAAACATACGGAAAAAAATAACGCTTATATCAAATTTGAAAACTCAAATTTTTTACTAGCGGCAGTAAAAGCAAGTGCGCCAGGCCATATGAACCACATAAAAATAGTTCATGCTCACCCTTTAACCTTAAAAGACAAGTAAAAAATCTTTGCATGTTGTACAAGTGACAGCTCACAAGGCTTCCATTAACCTCATCCCTACCCTGTATGTTAGTTTAAAATCAACTTCAACCATCACCTCTACACTGCATTATGAAGCAAATCCTACAAGGCCCAGTGTTCTGTATTATGTCAAGAAAGTGACAAGTTGTTGTCCAACACTAAAAGGGGAGCAAAGGTTACTGTCTGCCTCTACAGTGCAGCTAATTGATTCTTTAGTCAAGATGAGGCTTTTATATTACCCTATTTACAGGCTGCCTATTATGCAATAAACAGGAAGATTTCTTCTCCCAATGCTCAGGTACTTATCTTTAATGAGCTAAGAATCCGGCCAGCTTTCCTAAGGACTTGAGATCAATAAATGATTAAAGACTATTTTTCATCCAGGCTGGTGTTTGACAATGGCAGACATCATTTTTGGCCTTCATTCTGATGTTCATAACAGAAAGCAGAAGCCATTGATTCAGCACAAACTGTAAGAAAAGTCTGCAAACTGCATTGCAATGATGAGTAGGAAGCACAATAAATCACAATATAGCTATGGGGGCTTAGGGTATTGCATATTGCTCTATATTTAAAGCTGAAATGCAGTCAGATAAAAAAAGACACAATACAATGTATTTCTTAAAACATCTCTAAATGTACACTATATTACCAAAAGTATTGGACACCTGCCTTTACATGCACATGGCAGGCGCCCCAATACTTTTGGGAATATAGTGGTTTTTTTTTGCATAGTATGTGGTGAAATTGACATTGCATCAGCTACTGCAGTCCACTGTACAGTAGAACTCAGGCTGGGAGAGGGAGAAGCAACAAATTAAGTTAGTCAAATGTGTAGCAGTGTGCTAACATGGGGATGCTGTTAGGAGGAGAAAGCAGGGGGACAGAGAGCTGAGTTCATCAGTTTGCTACTTCTCCTTTCAATGTCCAGGCACAGGCACATAAAGGAACAATACTAGTGTATCACTAAAATAAACAAATTGAAACACATGTAAATCATACTGTATATGGCCACTCTGGCAAAGGCAAGATGAAAAAAATAAAAATAAATTATATATATATATATATATATATATATATATATATATATATATATATATATATATATATATGCAAATGAATGTATAAATATAACCATCAAAGATGATTTTAAAATGAAAATGAAAAGTCCATTTTAAGTAAAAAAATAAAGTATAAAAGAAAAAGGCATGAATGTGCAAAAGTCTTTCTTGCGTAGTTCAGCATGATCTTGAGAGTACAATCAATATGTTAAAGTGGTCACCCTTACAAGATTTGATGGACACGTGTACCATATTTCACATGGGTCAAACAGGTAATCTTAAGGAAATTACATCAATGGGATTTCCCGCAAAATGAACAATGCTCCTGGAATCGTTGCTTATGTGTACATTATTAACAAGCTTGTTTTGAGCTGGCAGCACTCATTCGTCTATTTCTCAAAGACAACCTCTGGTTATGACGCTGAACACATGCACTCAACTTCTTTGGTCGACCATGGTTCTGAGTGGAACCTGTCCTGTTAAACAGCTGTATGGTCTTGGCCACTGTACTGCAGCTCAGTTTCAGGGTCTTGGCAATCTTCTTATAGCCTAGGCCATCTTTATGTAGAGGAACAATTCTTTTTTCAGATCCTCAGAGAGTTCTTTGCCATGAGGTGCCATGTTGAACTTCCAATGACCAGTATGAGAGAGTGAGAGTGATAACAGCAAATTTAACACACCTGCTCCCCATTCACACCTGAGACCTTGTAACACTAGTGAGTCACATGACACAGGGGAGGGGAAATGGCTAATTGGGCCCAATTTGGACATTTTCACTTAGGGGTGTACTCACTTTTGTTGCCAGCGGTTTAGACATTAATGGCTGTGTGTTGAATTATTTTGAGGGGACGGCAAATTTACACTGTTATACAAGCTGTACACTCACTACTTTACATTGCAGCAAAGTGTCATTTCTTCAGTATTGTCACATGAAAAGATATAATAAACTATTTACAAAAATGTGAGGGGTGTACTCACTTTTGTGAGATTGGTTGCTGTGTGCCTGGCTGCCTCTGCACTCATTTTGGAAAGAACCTGTTAAACTACAGCGGCTCCTGTGGGGGTAGCACTACTGTAACACAAATGTGAATGTAGATTTAATGTAAGAGAAGGATAGTTTTCCCAATATCTGGGAGGTGATATGATCTGAAAAAGTAGTGTAATTATAGACAATTTAATTCTGTGTTATTAAGGACAGTATTCAGTAATCAGTAATAGACATATGTTCACCAATTAGCATTTGAAAAGGACTGAGCAAGCTTCAAGGTTAAGGTTGTCACCTAGCTGCTGATAGAATTAATCCATCCAAGTAGACATAGATTTCTCAACTTCCTAAAACTCAAAGAAAGTCATAGACATTTTGGCTACAAGAATCAACAGGGGACAGTGAGGAGGCCCCCGAACTGTCTGCCAGCTTTAATTTAAATCAACTGATCTAAGGAATTAAAATATTAGTTGCAGGGTAATGAAAATAATTCCTTTTTTGGCTACACATACATGTAAAACTGTATTTGTAGCATATGTAGAATCCCGGAGAAACACACAAAACCGTTAAAGGATGCCTGATTGCAGCAGCCAGGCAGTGTTTGGTACTGATGCAATCAGACTGACGCACTGATATCGGAATTTCTATCAATGACCCAAAAATCAGAACCATCCAGGGCCCATTTGATCCTGGTCACCTCAAAACACAAACCGTCCTGTGGGCTGAGAGACGGGAACATCCCCCAGGGTCGATTGGCCAAGGGCTAAGGTCTAGCCAACATCGACATTTCAATAAATTGAGAAGCATGGGATATGAACGGGGTGATTTATACAAAGCTGGGTCAACTGGGGAATTACGGACTTTCCAACATGTTTCTGTCAAAAGCTAGACTTTGGTAAAGTTTATTTTTGTTTTTATTCCCTTTTATTTTCATAGTGATTAGCCAATTGTGTATTTCTTTTTGTCTTTTTTGTATTTTATGTAATTCTTTTTCTTTGTATATATATTATGCACTGCCCACTTTCGGGATATTAAATTATAAAATGAATAAGGGACTTCTGTGTACGAAGCTAGTGCACATATCCATAGAGAGATTGTTGCATTTTAGTGTCTACGGGCTTGGTCTAAGTTCAATGCCAATCTGTATGTAATTGCACTGTGTTTTGGCAGATTGCATGCAGATTGTAAACTAGCAGATCCGCCAGACAGAGATATGTGTGTGTGTGTGTGTGTGTGTTTGTGGTTACAGACCAGTCTGCAGACAAACTGTTGGGTGGTGGCAAGATACTATTTGTTGTGTGTCTGGTGTGTGGGTGTGTGGACAGTGGGAAGAGTGATTAACACTGGGGTTCCAGCTTGTAGGGTAGCTGGATGAAACCTAAAAGGGTATGCTAATTGCTACACTGTTTAGCAACCCTTATGCCGTGTACACAGGTAGCCGTCTATCCGACGGACTTAGTCTGGCGGACTTCCTGCCAGACTGTCCGTCCGACTTTCCGAACGGGCTACTTGCCCACACACGGCACTTTTTCAGCGGACTAATACGGCATACTAAGTCCGCCGTACTATCCGCCCTACTTTTGAAATGAACTTACTCGCCCACACACGCGGAGGAAAGTCCGCTCATTTCGAGTGGGTCTCCAAGTAGCCGCGAAGGAGACGTCGCTGGCCCCGCCACCTGGTATGGACTTAAAGGGGAACCCCAACGCCGAAAAAATCGGCGTGGGGGTTCCCCCCAGGTTCACATCAGACCCTTCTCCGAGTACGCTACCCGGCCGGCCAGGAAAGGGGGGGACGAGCAAGCTCCCCACCCCAAAGCACCTTGTCCCCATGTTGATGAGGACAAGGGCCTCTTCCCGACAACCCTGGCCATTGGTTGTCTGGGTCTGCGGGCGAGGGGCTTATTGGAATCCGGGAGCCCCCTTTAATAAGGGGGCCCCGGATAACGGCCCCCCACCCTATGTGAATGAGTATGGGGTACAATGTAGCCCTACCCATTCACCTGTGAAAAAAGTACAAAAAAAACCACAACACAGGGTAAAAATAGTTTATTGCACAGCTCCGGGGGTCTTCCGTCTTCGGGGGGTCTTCTCGCCAGACTCCTCCGCTATCTTCTGCTAGCTCTTTTGCTAGCGGAGGAGCCCGGCTTTCTTCCTCGCCGCCGCCCTTCTTCCGACTTCGAGGGTCTTGTCCCCCTCTTCGGTTCTTCTGCCGGGCCACCATGCCTTCTTATAGCTCTTTTACAGGTGGTGGCCCGGTCTTCTGTCGCTGCGCGGCGCCCCCTTCCCCAAGGCACCCCCCATGTTGAGGGCATGCGGCCTGGTATGGCTCAGGAGGGGGGGGCGCTCGCTCGTCCCCCCCTTTCCTGGCCGGCCGGTTAGCGTGCTCAGACAAGGGTCTGATGTGGACCTGGGGGAAACCCCCACACCAATTTTTTTGGTGTTGGGGTTCCCCTTTAAGTCCATACCAGGTGGCGGGGCCAGCGATGTCTCCTTCGCGGGCCCCACCTACCTGGAGACCCGCTCGAAATGAGCGGACTTTTCTCCGGGTGGGAAAATCCGTTCATTTCAAAAGTACGGTGGACTGGCATACGCATGGCTGGATTGTCCGCCGAAATGCAAGTCCGGTGGGAAGATTGGAGTGCAAAACTACTTTCTAAGTCCGCCGTACTTTCGGGTCAAAAAAGTCTGCCGTAGGCTACACACGGGGGGATTGTCCGGCGGACTTGAGTTTGCCGGACTTTTCCACCCGATTGTTTGATCGTGTGTACGCGGCATTAGAGCACACCAGATTGTATGCAAATTTGTATCCCCCTGTATATGAACAGCCAGCTGGATTGGAGTGCAGTCTCCCGCTAGTGGTGGCCAGAGGGAGTGCATGCTGTGAAAGTGCATCACAATCAGTCCTGCTTGCTCAGAATACGTTTCCCCTCATTCCCCTCTAATCAAGTCAAGGATGACACCCCGGTTTGCTAGCCACAGCAGGCGTGCATTTCATGACAGCTACATGTGGTAAACATATCTCCCAGCCCCTCCTTTAACAATTCATGTTAGGCACCTACTAAATAGGATTTTATAGGATTGTTCAGCAAATAAAAAGGTAACCATCATTTTTAAATATTTCATAAGTTATGTCACATGAATGGGAACATGTAACAAACATATAGTAGATGTTTTCCCAATATGGCTGCAAAGGTAGAAATACTCTTAATGTATATTTATAAAGCTACAAACATTCATGGAAGGTAAATCTTCCTGGTGGATGTGTTTTAAATGGCAGTAATTGATTCATCACCAGGGAATGTTTGGTGAAGGTTACATTCACTACTAAGTATTCCCCTGTCAAAAGGATTAATAGCTATAACAACGATTGATGCATGTATAGGAGTCTGATAAGGCTGCATAGCCCGATTCAAAATGTTTAAACAGAAGTGGAGAATTCCCCATGGGGCTTTTTCGCTGCAATTAGGAGTCAAAAAATTATTATATACAAAATATTAATTTTATTCATTAAGAGACAATTGGACATCAATATGATACAAAAGTTAAAATATGAGGTGTACAGGATGCGAGTCAGTTTGGACTAAGAAGGGGAAGCAAACAGTAGACAGTGCCATGTGATATAATTGATCAACAATATACATTGGAGGGTACTCCCTCACAGTATTGATGAATTATAATTATACTATCCGATGTTTATAAAATGCCCCAATGCATTTCTACCTTAGAGGATGTGGTCTTCTTCAGGGGATTCTTACATTTCCCTTCCACCAAGACGGCTCGTTTATCCAGACACTTCTTGTTAAAAAGTACAGAGGAAAATAAAGAATTCTCCCAATTATGATCCAGAACCCTGCTTGGGAATTGCGCTCACCTTCGCCCCAAGGGAAGAACAGCCCCGGCCCATGAGGCTTGCAAGTGATCACAGGTTGGTATGCCCCCCATAGAGGAAACTCAGACCAAGACACCTGATTATTTTATAGGAATTATTTAAGCACTGTGACAACCGCAATTGGATGCGCAGTGTTACTCTGTTCAAATTCGGAGCATGCAGCTACCATGTCCAAATGTCTGAGAAAAAATGTCTGTGTGCTCACATCAGGAAAAATGAGAAGAATTTTTTAGACTGATAGGGCTGGTCCAAAAAAAGAGGTTACTATTGACAGCAATAAATTAATTGTATAATTTATATAAGATTACATTTTATTAAATATCAAAAAATCTATTTTATATACAAAGGTGCAATTCCTTAAAAATGATCTCATTAGCCAGACATTAATTATGTTACCAGAGACGAACTGGACAAAACAAGACAGACATAAAACGACACTAAACACACCACAAGTAAGTCCGGACCTGTTGCTATAGTCAATTGAAACCACTAATTATTTCAAACATGATTACGTAATTCATTTAAGAGAACAAATTGTCTCATAGTCAATCACTTGATAGGTATTCAATTGACTAAATCAAAAATTAGATATAAGGGGTTTGTAAGTGAGAATGAGGTAGATAAATGTTGGACGTAAAATGAATTCATTCAGACTCAGTCTTTAACAAGCAGCAAAGATAGTTCTCTTGCAAAGTATTAATTATGCATAGATGAGCGGTATGCAGGTTAGTTTAGGCTTATTAGTTAAGGCAGCAGAGATGGCAACCAGCTTATAAAAGGTTTAGTAAAGCAAAGGTAGATACTGTGCAGATCCTCTCAGAGCACATTGATCAGCTCACGCAGACAGTCAATCAGCAGTGGACTGTGTGCACACTCCCAATACTCAGGAAAAAACCAACTGCATCACCGCACTGAAAAGTCCAGCATGAGCATCCATTCACTAGTTGAATCAATCAGTTCTACTATAATTCCTCCATGGAGTACACAGTCCTGCTGTATCTCCAACTCGTTCAAGTTTCAGCAGTAATATATACCAATACCCTTGCAGTCTCACCATCCAAGTTAGCCAACAGGAGCATTAGTCTTTAGAGCTTCCAATACAGACCCGCAATAGATCAGAGGATTTTCAACAAGAGAACAAAGGTGATTGATCATACTTTACCCCTCTGTTCTATGAGACAAGTGTTGCATGCAGATCGTAGGAGCTATCCATGCTCTATCAGAATTTGGAAGGTTTTTCCTGGATATCCAAAGTTACTGGTAATAAAGTTCCATCCACATACCAAACCCTCGCCGTCCTTTTGCGTTTATTGCTATGCCGTCATTTAGGGCGTCCGTGCACCGCTCACTGCTCCGTTCTATCTCATTCAAAACTTACTCCATGACAGGCAACGTGTACAGATCACATGGTGTTGTGACGTCAATGCGTTTCGCTGGCTTCAGATAGCGTAGCTTCTTCCCGGACGGGTGTCGCAAGTGTCATCAGAAGAGACCAAATTAGAAGACTTTCCTTCCAACTGACCTCTAGATGTGTCCCTGTAATGTTTTCACAACATGCCGTTTCTTGAAAAATGATTAGCATTCTCTGTGTTGAACAAGTGAAAATTAAAAGATAAGATGGGGCAAAATTAAGACTCTCTGGTAAAACTTTGGTTTTTTGTGTTTGTTGTTGTTTTTTTAATTTTGTGTCTGTGAGACTTGACTTTTTATTATTTCTTTTGATTTATGTGGCTCACTGTCCAATCTGTCAGTTTCCATTTTCCATTGCTACCTGTAAAATGTCACCTCTGTTTCTGAAAACCTAATGCTTTTATGAGTGTTTGTGGGTGTAGAACTGCCCAAGCTTTTTCCCATACAGAGTCTTTGTAGTCAATAAACTTGGTTCTTTTCGTATTAATAATTTCTCCATCTAGAATATTTAGTATAACATTCAACTTTTTGTCTAGCACCTGAGCATTTTGTGTATCTGTAAATCTCTCTAAATCATTTTGCAATTTTTGCATGGCTGTGTGTAATTCATCTAAACAAGATTGTTTGCATTATACAGTAAGTCTCATTGATTTGACAGAAGCTTCACTAAGGACCGGAGTCCAGTCTTCTATAAATTTTACATCTGCGATTTCAAAGGAAGGACATTTCTTGATTCTTAAACCCCTGGGAATTATTTCCTTCCCTTCCTTCATCCACCATAAACACATCACCCTGCTGAACAATTTTGGTAATTTCCAAAAAGATCTGTGCAGGTTTCTTTCTCATCGATTGATTCTGTTCCAAAGCACTGTGATCTTTTAGTGAGTCTCTCATTATCTATACCTACAGTCCAGAGAGATCTAATTAACTGAGGCAGGGACTCTGTCATCTTACTGTTGCCGATGATTAATATACTGTCCTTAAAAACTTTATACATAAACTCCAAGGATAGAGGGAATGTGGTTTTGTGCTTCTTGTAAAGGGAATAATATTCTCAAACAATAGTCTCAATGAACTGGAAACCTCAAAAGGGTGAAATCCTTCCTGGACCATGGGAAACGAAGAGAGATTTTCTTTAACCAGTATGAAAACACATTAACCTGGAGCCTCCATCCGCATCCTATACACTACAGTGTGATCTCTTTAATAGTGGCATAGATGGTAACTCCAAAGCAATTATGAAACTACAAGGCAGCTGCATATTATATAATGCACAAACAGTCCAGTATAATGGACGGCAGCTGCTGTCCATCGGAGAGAGAGTGCACATCCATCCAGCTTCCTCCTCGTCTCCTGGGCCCATACTGTGATCCCACTGACGGTTGATGCAAATACTTTCTCCTGAGGTCCCGAACCTTTTCACTTGATGAGCCTAATTTTAACCTTTATATGTGAGTAGCCCTGTTTAAGGGTGCATTAAAACTAACTTGTCCTACTACACTTAGTGGTGTTTCTCCCTTTCTGCTTCTTTCTCTGTTTCCCTAGAGCCAGCTACAGGTCATGGACGAGCCTGACCAGGTGTTGGACTTATGTGAACTTTTATAAAATTGTTCATATTTAGAGACATTGCCTTTCAACCCTCCCCCCCCCCCCCTTTCAACCCTGCTGGAGAAATTCAGCCTAACTACAGGTCCTGGTAACCGTTGTCTCCGCTGCAGAAAATATTTTTTCATTCATTTTGGCAAAATCTTCCAATGGGGGAACATGGGGCCACTTGGAATTCCCTTCAATTTCTTTTGTTGAAATATCCCTACACTTCCTGTTGAATCTCTAGAACAGAAAATGAAAGGTATTATCCGAAACAGCAAAAATAAACTGACAGGGCTTTACCATTTTGTTTTGTTACATAGATAATAAAGATGTTACATACTTTTAACTTTATTAGAAACATAGTCCAAAGACACCACACTACAAATATCTAATAATGCAAATCTTTATGGAAGATGCCCAGTGGTGTTTCCGTGATTACAATGAAAAACTTATCCTGAAACTGCAGATTTTGCTTCGCTTTACCATTTCCTATTACAAAAGTTCAAGCAACTTCTTATATCTATAGGAGACCATGGAAGCAAATTCTTTTCACTTGAGTTCCTAGCTCCACCAATCTTCTTCAACCATCTGAAGCTGCAATAAGTCAGCCACACTATCCTTATTCAGTATTTCTTTAGTTGTATGTTAGTGGCAAATGTGAGCCTATTGCATTAACAGGTTGTGCAGTAATAAAATCCTTTTTGGACTTTTTCCAGCTAAAGAAAAGATGCAGAGAAGCAATATGGCAGCAAGGAGAAATGATGATTTACAGAGAACAATAACACATAGCAACCAAAAAACACATGCTAGCTGATGCTAAAAATCTGAAATATAATTGGATGCTGTGGGTTACTGGTCCCTACACATCCTTGCTGCCATTTACACTGTCTATAGAATAAGCCTCAAAATGGAGTAAAACATATGCGATCTGAAAGGTGAAGTACTGTACCAAATACTGAAGGAGAAAAAGACATAGATTTTGCAAATAAATAAGTGGAAAGTTTAACATGTCTTCGGAATGCTAGCACCTAATGCTCTGTTGCGCTGAAGATGGCTAGTGGTATAGAGTGCTGGTACCATGAGGAGCTGGCACACACCTGCAGCAATTCTCAGTTACATGTGCTATGGCTGAATACCAGCTCTCTCTCTCTGGGCTCTAATAGGTTACTGCACACAATATAAATTCTGCATACATCTTTGGAACATGGTGACATGGAGTTGGAGTGCACATGTTATTTGTGACATGGATATTGGAAAGTGTGTTTTAAAGTGGAGAACTAACTGGGGGAATGAATACTAGATGTATGTACTGGAATCACTGAGGAGTAATAGGAGTAAGTGTGTGCTGGGTGCCAGATATTGGGGAGACAACAATGTGTATGGTGAAGGTGGTGTTTCACTTAAAAAAAAATGTATGCTCTCTATCACTTAATTCACTACTAGAGGCTGTCCATGTAACTAGTAGCCTTAATGAATGCTGATACCTAGATCCTAGAGCCCTGGAGTGAAAGTGGCCATGCGGCCATTTGGAAATATTTGTGTGGCTCTCGGGGCCCCCCATGCACAAATACATGTTTCCTTATTGGTCAGTTTTTGCAGGAATTGTTAGCTGTCTCAAGCAATAGGTCTTCAATCTATGACTGTCTCCTAAAGCATGTCCCCAGTCTCTGACACTTCATATAGCAAGCTCCTAGTTTATAAAGGTCATTTGCAGCATGTCTGCAGTCTCTGACCATCCCCTATACAATGTCCACCATCTCTGATCATCTCTTGTATCATGTATGCAGTCTCTGACCATTTTTTGTATTAAATCCACTGCCTATGACCATCTCTTGTATCCTATTCTCATTCACTGACCATCTCAATCAATGGATTTTATGTGCAGCCCTTAGTGATGATAAGGACTGTATTTCAGGCTCCCCCCCCCCCCCCATATCAAGAAATTTTACCTCCACAGCCCAAGAGTTTAAACCACAGTACAAAGCACTACTAACCACTAAGAGGCTTTAGGAATGTTTCTGGAATAGAGATATAACATTTCTAGAAATTTTGAAGCCATGAGAAAAAAACATGGACATTTTCAGAATTTTTTTTTCTCGGTGTGGAGTAGTTTTACAAACTGAAAGTCATTTTGTTACACTAGAAAGGTGAAATTCAGTGTATATAAAAGTATTATGCATTTAAAAAAAAGTGCAACTTATTCAGTAAATAAACTAAACTTGCTTTTTAAAATGTTATTTTTTATTACAAATGGAATAACAAGGACTGTATATGTTAAGAACATTTCACCTATACATGAGAACAGGTAACCACCCCACCCTCCCTCATAATAATTGCAAAGCTTCCTGCCAATAGGCATTTTCAGATATTGACAATGCTGCTGCAAGAGCTTGATCAATTTTCTTCTAAATTTCAGGTCATTTTATTTATAAATATAGTGGTTTGCAACACTTCCTTACCTGAAGATTCTGCTGGTATAGAAAGACTTTGTGATGATCCAGAAGCAGCAGAAAGAGCATTTCTGGAATGAGAATTACTTTCTTGCACTTTCATTCTGGACCTCATCATTTAATTCCGAAAAGCATTTTGAATGTCTTTAGGGCATCTCTGACATGCAAGGATGTGTTTTTTCATCCTTTTAGCATTTGGAAAAGAATATTTCTTATTTTCAAATTGCAGCTTTACTCTCAGCAGAAATTGTACTGTGAAAATTGTCAGAAATGACATCACCATGTAGACCACACCTCAAACAGTTTTGTTCTGATTGGACTTCCTGAAGCTGTACAATCAGGACAAAGCCGGTCAAGATGTGGGCTACATGTTGACATCATTTTCAGCAAAGTCATATCCTCCTGTTGGAGCACACGTTGGTTTTCTACACATGCACAGCCGCGGCCATTTTATCTTCCCCATGCAAGCCATACATGCCCAGTGCTAGTTCTTATAGGCACCTACAAATGTGATTTTTTTTTTTTTTTTACAATATTATTGTGTGTTTTCATAAAATCGAACGGTTTTATTCTATGAAATCATCCCTGGTATTTTATTTGCATGCATGACAGTACACCATTGAGAAGGACCCAAAGGGACAAACCATTGGAGACTTAAAGGGTATATCCCCAAACACAAGCGCTACTGACCTGACTAGCAATATTAGGTCAACAACTTGTGGTAAGTGTTTGTATGGGAACACTGGAGGCACTGAGAAGTGGAGCACCTGTTTTGTTTACATCTGCATGAGCACTCTTTTATTTGGGACTTTTTACTTGGATTTATTAACTTTATAATTTAACTTAGCCTTATGCCCTCTGCACACGGTCTGCCTTCCTCTTTATTTTGTTATTATAATGCAGGTGTTTGCCACAGAAAGGGAAGCTCCCTGTTCTTGTCAATGAAGATTGGTAGAAAGCTCCGGTCTTTGAACCCATCCATTTTATATGCAAGACACAACACAAGACAAACCCTAATGTCAGGCTAAACTCTCCTAATCTTGACCCAATATAGGCCTCAATTTATAAGCAGTATAGGCCACTGATGCACCAAGTTTAAATTGTACCTTCCTTATAACGATCACCGCTTCCGATACTCCGTCCTCCGCTCACAGATTGTACGTATGACGGGTTACGTTTTATATACACTACACATGTGTAAAACTCCGCCTGCCCCTGCTGTTCTTTCTAATCTATTCCCCACCCCTTCTCTTTTGCCACAGTGGGGAAAGCACATGGCGGAGACACAGCAGGTGCATGCTAATGTCAGCAACGAAGAGGACAAGGAAAACCTGGAGCCAGAAACATCCCGGAGGAGATTTAAGGCCTCAAATATGTCCTTTGTAGAGATGGTGAAGATGGTGGACATTTTGAAGAGGGCCGACTATGATGGGAAGTATGGACCTTACCCAAATCCAAATGTGAGAAAGGCCAAGATCATGACTAAAGTTGTGAAGAGTCTGCAGAGGAATTTTAGGGTATGACAATCCAAGGATCAACTGAGGAAACGCTGGTCAGACCTGAAACTGAGGGAGCACGATCAATACAGAAAGATCAATCGATTTATTCAAAAAAGTAAGTAGTTGTCCTGTGTTCATATTATTAGTATTACTTGCATACTGCTCCATGTGCTTTTCTTTACTGTTGTACAGTTTGAAATGGCAACTTTCATGGGTTCAATCGGTCGTAGGAAAGTTGCAGTTAATTTCTTCAGGCCTGTTTCTACTCAAAGAGGATTGTTGTCTAGATGGGTTTGTAACTAGAATGAAATGCAAACTTGATGCAGTGTAAAGGAGAGGACACTCAGCAGCTGTTTACACATCTGGCCACAGGAGCACTAGTGTGGGACACCAGAACACCCTTTTTATTATGGTGTCCCACACATGTGCTCAAGTGGATACTATAGGGCTGTCTCCATCTGTGTAACTTGCACAAAACAGGTAAGTATTCCAGTTTTAGAAAGTGTAAAAAATTATGTTTTCAGCCATGAACTCTGCCAAAAAAGACAATTGTACGACACTTCCAAGCAATGTTTCATATTCCTATTTCTGCCCTCAAATATCAGTTTGATAAGTATTCCTTTTTTACATTTTCATAGGGGAGAGAAGACTCAGGACGTCTGAGGACACCAGGTACCCCACACCTCCCAAAGAAGGGGAAATACCAACACGAGAAGCAGATGAGGGGGAGGAAGGAGAGGTTGTTGAAATTGGAGAAATTGTTACCACAACAGGTAAGTGTCTGAGACCACAGCTTCAGGTAATAGATGTATGCCTGCATTTTTATAATACATGGTGTTTTTTTTTTTTTTTTAGGTGATGTGGATGTTGTGGAAGAAGAATGTAATTTTACCAGTGAAAGTGCTCAGATCCTCATCGGGGAGATAATGGGATGCAATCGCAATTTCGAGAATCTAAAGAAAAACATCAATGATGTTCAACAAAAAATGAAGAACATCATTGATGTTTTAGGGAGAATCTAAAACACACAAAAAATACCTACATTTTTAAGCATCGATTTGAGATTTTAAAAACCAGTTTAAAATTTTTAGAAAAGCCAAATTTTGAAGATGCACACAGTGTGTCAACATGTGTTATCTGCCATCACGGGAGATCAATGTACGCGTTTTGTGGGTGCAACCCCTTCCTCGCTAATAAAGTGACTGAGATGAAGGGGTTGCACCCCCAAAACACGTCCATTGATCCCCCATGATGGGAGCACATGTTGACTTTAGGCATGGGATCAGAAGGAAAATGCCCAAATTGTGTGCATCTTCAAAATTAGGCTTTTACAGGGGTGACATTACCCCATCTGATGAAGACAATATTAACACAGTTTGCACATACTCATGTTTGATATTGCCTTCACTTTTCAAAGTTGAACTTTGTAAGTTTCTGAGTTGTGTATGTTATGCTTTGAAACATGCCTGTTTTAACAAAAATGGCTAGTTATATTAATGTTACAAAAAATAATGTTATATACACCAAAAATGTTGGTTTGTTGGAAAACCCTTTTATAAACTCACATGTGAATGTGCTTTGAGTAAAAAGTTTTATTATCATCAACAATGTGTGGCTTCTTCTTTCAATGCTCATTTACTTTATTTACTAAAGGCAAATCCACTTTGCACAAGTGCAGTTTCAAGTGCACTTTTCAGGGCACTTGTAGTGCAAAGTGGATTTTCCTTTAGTAAATAACACCCACAGTGCTTTTTAATTTGCCACAATCACACCATTTTCATGACTCCACAAATTTCTGTCATGGTGCTGAAAATGATGAATATTTTTTCACTACATATATTAACAACAAAACAAGGTGTGTGTGTGTGTGTGTGTAGCAGACCCACAACATAATAATATTAGCTGAAGAAGAGACTGTCCCCTCATGTCTCAAAGAAATTTGGTTTGCACTGTTGAAGAAAAAGGCCCAAAAAAAAAAAACGTAGGAGACAGCTAAAAGAAACCCAAGCAGTAAATGAAAGCAAATATTATTCCAGTTTCAAATATAAATTTATTTAAAAAATGTCTCAGACATTGTCTGGCATATCAGTGGCCCCCCTACCCGCAAAGTACTCCATGTATCTTCTTCTGTCCTCGTGGGCGCTTTTGGGGGGCAAGTCAGGACGACCAGCTTCCAGTGACGTCAGGGATGTAGCATCAGGAAAGTTGGCCTCAGGCCCAACTGAGGCCAGATAGTTTGTAGCATTTTTTCTTAGAAAATTGTGCAGAATGCAGCAGGCAAGCACTATATGGTTCAGTTTATATTCCGCCATGTGGATCGGTGTCAAAAAATAGGCGGAACCAGCTGGCCAATATCCCAAAAGCGTTCTCCACCACTCTTCTAGTTCTGGCCAGCCGGTAATTAAAAACCCTCTGGTCCGGGATGAGGGTCCTCATAGGGAATGGCCCCCAACGCAAAGGCTTCATCTGTGACGAAGATGAAGGGGAGTCCTTCCACATTGTCTTCTGGAAGTGGCAAGCCCAAGCCGTCATTCTGGAGATGCCAAAAGAACTCCGTCTGGGTGATTACTCCATCATCCAACATCCGGCCATTTTTACCCACGTCCACATATCTGAACTCATAAGTAGCTGACACCACCGCCAACATCACTATACTATTATAGTTGGGGGGTGGGATGATGTGGATGTTCTTCCCATCAATTACACCCCCACAGTTGGGAAAGTCCCACTGGGTGGCAAAGTGGGAGGCCACAGTCTGCCATTCCTGTGGTGTTGAAGGAAATTGTGGAGTCAAACAAGGAAAAAAAATTGTCATTTTGCACATTGCAAGATTAGACACAAACATTTTTGGCAAACATAACTATAACATTTATTGAAATGAGTATTTAATGACAAAAGTATAAGGTCCACTTATCAGATTCCTCACCCCATCTGATGGCCCATTGCAAAAATTTAAAGGGGGGAGATGTTTTGGACAGGTAACCCTCTCCACTTCATTCAGAGTTGAATGCATAAATAATGTGTGTTAACTCTGGCCAGCCCCTCCTTACTTACACTATTGGCAGCCCATTGGACATTCAAGAAGTGTCATAATAAAAAAATAAAAAATACTCACTGAACAAATGGAAGCACATTTTTACATTCTGCTATTACCTATCAAGATAATAATATGAGAAACAAATTTCAAACAGTAGCATTTGAAAGTATTCAGGCAGGCCCTTGAACTGCATGCTTTGGTGAATTCATCCATAAATCTGGCCACAAAAGAGGTAGGTATAGTGTGTATCGGTTGCCAAAGTCAGCAGATTGCAATCTGCTGACTTTGGCAACTTCTGCAGAGGATTGCTATCAGCTGACTTAGCGTTTGGGGGAGGGGGGTTCCAAATGAGTTTGGGTCACCAAAAAAAGCCTCTGCCACTCTGCATGAATTTTGCAGACACAGATAAAATTTTTACACATTTTAGGGGGTGTTTAGGGGAAAGCACTACTATGGAGCTCACAAAATACATTGCTAAGTGACTAGGCTATAGGTCTATATGGGCCCAGGAGAGCATGCTGGGGAGGTTAGTGAAGGCAAATATGCATGAAGGACAAAAAAGGAACTTTAAACGCTTTCAGCATGCATGAGGACAAAGGGACACAGAATATTACAGCATATTACAATCATGGTAATTATGGAATGATGGAAGAAATACAATACATTAGCAAACAATAAATTAATTGAATGTGATTTTAAAGGATAAAAGGTAAGTTACGCTGCACAATCACAGGACGGGGGAGGAACATAAGCACAGTTTTGTGGCACCCAACCAAGTCAAGCACAGTTTATATATTACACACTCAGCCATACTCTTTACCTGACTTACATCAAGCCCAAATAGATGTTAAACCTACACTAAGAACATTTTCTCAGCAGGTTAGCAGTGCAATGCATCAATCTCTTGCCTCAGATTACAGTTTCAGAGTCCACAGATCTCCAGAAGGGTTATTTTATTTTACCTTACTCCACAATCAATATCTAGATATAAAAATTCAACAACTCCACATTTGTTAAACACAGCAAAATCCTTATTACCCACAGTATCTAACAAAAGTGAGTACACCCCTCACATTTTTGTAAATATTTTAGTACATCTTTTTATGTGACATCATTGAATAAAGGACACTTTGCTACAAAATAAAGTAGTAAGTGTACAGCTTGTATAACAGTGTACATTTGTTTTCCCTCAAAATAACTCAACACACAGCCATTAATGTCTAAACCGTTGGCAACAAAAGTGAGTACACCCCAAGTGAAAATGTTCAAATTGCATGTTGGTTTGAATTTAAAACCACTTTGTTATATTATATTACAATATTAGACCCCTGATATGACATTATAGTATTCTAATCATATATGTTTGTCAGATGACATAACATATAATATTGGAATAGATATGGTGCAAAAGAAGTTTATTATTTTTGTTACTTGTAATCTCAGGTCTGGAATTAATCGCAGTGCATTGACATTTATCCTCCCCTTCTTCCCTCTCTTCCTTGTTCCCTATTCATTTTCCTCCTCTTCCTTCTCCTTCTCCCCCTTGTATTTTTATTTTTTTTTGGTTTTGTTAAAAATAAAAAAATGCTCTATAAGCATAGACATTAATATTTAATTAACATATTTGTTGATTGTTTGAATTGTATCCTTTTTAATTATTTTTCTTAAGAGCTAAAATGCCCGAATATATATATATATATATATATATATATATATATATATTTTTTTTTTTTTTTTTTTTTTTAATGTTCTTTTTATATTTGTGTTTGAAATGGCAATAAAAAGTAATTAAAAAAAAAAAAGATCTCCAGAAGGTCCAGGAATGCACAGGTGCTTTGTAGGGGAAAGTTAAGCCCCATACACACTATCAGATTTTCTGCTGATTTTTGTCTTCAGATTTACCAAAACCATGTAGTGCAAGGGCCTGCCTGATTGCATACAAATTGAAACTCCTAAGGTTTGACCTCATATTATATGGTTTTGGTAAATCTGAAGAAAAAAATCAGCAGAAAATCTGATAGTGTGTATGGGGCTTTATTGATACCGAAGATGCCTTTTTGCACCAAATAAGATGCCCATATAGCCCTACAAAAATCTGCTTTGCATGCTGACAAACTTGATGGCCTAGAACACAGGCTATTTAAAAATAATCTTCAATAGGGATGAGCCGAACCCCCCCCCCCCCCCAGTTCAAACATGCGAACAGGCAAAACATTTGTTGGAACACGCGAACACCCCATTAAAGTCTATGGGACACGAACATGAATAATCAAAAGTGCTAATTTTAAAGGTTAATATGCAAGTTATTGTCATAAAAAGTGTTTGGGGACCTGGGTCCTGCCCCAGAGGACATGTATTAATGCAAAAAAAAGTTTTAAAAATGGCTGTTTTTTCAGGAGCAGTGATTTTAACCACCTCGCGCCAGGAGGACGAGCTGGGACGGCCTCGACTTTTGGGGGTTATATCTGAAAGATGCCTGAGGTTACAGACATCATTCAGATATCTCCATTTTCAGCCGGTGATTCCCTGCACCATAAGAACAATCATAGCGGCTGTTCCGCCGCTTGATCTATCTTACGGGCAGCGGGAGGGGACGTCCCCCCCTCCCGCCGCCCTTCGGTGCTTCTACCGACTCACCGTTTCCATCGGTGAGTCGTTCACAGGATCCACAGGCCCCCTGATGGTATCATAGAGATTTCGGCAGACCAGATGGTCCCCGGAGTCTCTATGATCGTTTGGAGGCCGGGCACGATGTTATGACATCACGCTCGGCCTCTGCATTCAAATTACGCCGCCGCCTTGGCTGGGAAGCCATGATTGTTTTTTTATTTTTTATTTTAGGCTTCCCAGCCTAGAGGTGAGATATGGGGTCTTATTGACCCCATATCGCACTGTAAATAGGTCCGATCATGCCATATTCCTATTACAAGGGATGTTTACATTCCTTGTAATAGGAATAAAAGTAATCCAATTTTTTTTTAAGCGTTAATGCGTCAAACAAAAAAAAAAAAGTAAAATTAACAATAAAAAAAAAAATGCGCCCCTGTCCCTGTGAGCTTGTACGCAGAAGCGAACGCATACGTAAGTCCCGCCCACATATGAAAACGGTGTGCAAACCACACATGTGAGGTATTGCAACGAACGTTAGAGTAAGAGCAATAATTCTAGCCCTGGACCTCATCTGTAACGCAAAACATGTAACCAGTAAAAAATTTCAAATCGTCGCCTATGGGGATTTTTAAATACCAAAGTTTGACGCCATTCCACGAGGGCGTGCAATTTTGAAGTGACATGTTGGGTATCTATTTACTCGGCATATCTTCATCTATCACATTATGCAAAAAAATTGGGCTAATTTTACTGTTTTTTTTTTTAAAGCATGAAACTGTTTTTTTTTCTGAAAAAAATGTGTTAGAAAAATTGCTGCGCAAATACCGTGCGAGATAAAAAGTTGCAACAACCGCCATTGTATTCTCTGGGGTCTTTGCTAAAAAACATATATAATGTTTGGGGGTTCTATGTAATTTTCTAGCAAAAAAATTATGAATTTTACATGTAGGAGAGAAATGTCAGAATTGGCCGGGATGCAAAGTGGTAATAATGCTTAAAGTGAAACAATAAAAGTGAAATATTCCTTTATATTTACCTGGGGGGTGTCTATAATATGCCTCTAAAGCGGCACATGTTTTCCATGTTTATAACAGTCTGAGAGCAAAATGACATTTCTAAGGGAAAAAAAGTAATTTAAAACTACTCGCGGCTATAACAAATTGTTGATCCCAGCAATACACATAAAAGTCATTGGAAAAAAAGCGGCATGGGATTCCCCCACAGGGGACCCCGAACCAAAATTTCACAAGAACAGAAGCGTCACACAGTGGAAGACTCCCATTGAGGCGGATCGTCTGGAGGACAAAGCCTGGAAGAAGAAGCCAGAGGAAGATGCTGGATGAGAAGACCGGAGGAAGAAGCAGAGGAAGATAGAGGAAGAAGCGGGGGATGAACAAGATGGGGGAAGAAGAAGAACACCGAAGGAAGACCAGAAGAAGATGGAATAAGAAGCGGGGAAAGAAGAAGACATTAATAAAGGAACTTTCAAAAACCGGCTATTGTCTTTTTAAACATTTTTGGGGGGACCTCCACGCCATTTTTTTTTTACATTTTGGTCCCTGAAGGGTCTGGTATGGATTTTAAGGGGAACCTCACGCAAATTTTTTTTAAAAAATGGCGTGGGGGTCCCCCCAAAAATGTTTAAAAAGACAATAGCCGGTTTTTGACAGTTCCTTTATTAATGTCTTCTTCTTTCCCCGCTTCTTATTCCATCTTCTTCTGGTCTTCCTTCGGTGTTCTTCTTCTTCCCCCATCTTGTTCATCCCCCGCTTCTTCCTCTATCTTCCTCTGCTTCTTCCTCCGGTCTTCTCATCCAGCATCTTCCTCTGGCTTCTTCTTCCAGGCTTTGTCCTCCAGACGATCCGCCTCAATGGGAGTCTTCCGCTGTGTGACGCTTCTGTCCTTGTGAAATTTTGGTTCGGGGTCCCTTGCTGTTTTTTTTCAATTACTTTTCTGTGTGTTGCCGGGATGGACAATTCATTATAGCTCAATCAAGCAATCCCACTGTATAAGATGACTTATGAAGCCAGGTGATGCAATAAAAATAATTCTTAAAATTTGGTCCCTTTGGGTAGAATCTGACTTCACTATAGCACCTGGAGGCTGTGATACCTCCTGAAAGGTCATAGCAATATGCTGGACCACCATGGGATAGCTCAAAGGGGAATCTGCAGTCTCCTGTCCTTGTTTTTTATCTCTACAGGTTGCCATTGGTTGCTGCAGTATCCCTGGGCAGCAGCAGCCATGGGATTGGTGCACAAAAGCAAGCAACTGATGGGTCAAATTTGGCGGTTGCAAAGCCTGTGCGGAGAGAGCCTATAAAAGGACCTAGAGCAGTGTTCTCACTGACCGTTTTGATAGACTGCAACGCCCTCCCCCCCCCCCCCTCTTCCCTATTTTCAGCAAGTCATGATGTTGTCCTAATGGTGGAGTAGTCGTCCAGCATTGACTGAATGGACACCGCTGAATTTTGTTTAAATGAATTTTAGCCAAGATGGCTTTATATTTATATATATATATATTTAAATTTGTGATGTTCAAGTTAGCCCCACATGGATAACACTGTTGCCATATAATTCCAAATAAATAATTATGTTTCAATGGTTAATAATGTGCTGTCTCTTTTATTACTGAGTACCTTTGCACTAGCCCATGCTTTTATAACATATCTGTTTCACCATGTATACTTCGAATATGTATCCACCTCCTCCTCCCTCTCTTTTTTTTTATTCTTAGGCTCTGTTCTGATTGATATATAAAATTTCCTTTTTATGATGGCTCTGTAATAATGGACATTCTGTTAACTGCTATGCTACCTGTTTATGCAAACGTTTTTCACTCTAGTTTACATTTGCTATCTTTTACAAACAATAAAAGTTACCTTTAAAAAAAAATACTTTTGTTTTAGTACATATTTTACATTACATATAAAATAAACAAAAACTGGAACAATTATAAAAACTATAACAATTAAAGTTTAGCACTTTTCCTTCTTTTTGTAATTCTAGAGGCACTGTTAACTACCATTGCAGTCAGGAAGGAGTTATGTTTAGCAGGGCTTGAGGTTCTGGGTCACCCCAGAGGTTTCTTTAGATCAGACAGTCAATCGTAGACGATCTTGTGATGTAAATGACTTTGCAGTGATTTAATATGCACATTCTGTCCTTAACTATCATGTACTAAGAAGCTGCCAGGTTGTAATGAGTTTGTCACTAGTGATCTTAGGCGCGTCATTGATCAGCGCCACCTCATATAAAGACAGCTGTCTGTATCAGTTACACAAGCACAATGAATCTTTTTGTTTGAACTACAAAGATTTTCTCTTCATGCCTTCTTTTACTTAAAGATATCACTACACCTTCGTACAGTCTATTAAGGAATTGATTTAGTATAAGCTTGATCTATGGGTAGTGTTAAATAAATGCTGCAACAATAAAGATTTGTATAGGGTTGTTTTTACATTAAAAAAAAAGTCAGTCAATACACATTATTTATGAGCAACCCTATAATTTCAACATTTTCTACAAATATTGACGACTTCAGCATTCATCTGCTCTAGTTGTATAGCGTTATACACAAATCCTGTAAACTGTTTTACAAAATCATGGGCCTTTTACCTTTTACCTGCCATCTGAACTGGCATGTATGGAGACTCGTATTACTGTAGACCAAGATATGAGAAACAATTGGTTGATTCTGGAAAACAAGATATTACCTGGAGTAACAAAGAGATTTAAAAAAAAAAACACCTGGGCAAAGGCTGGCAGCTCACAGCTCTGCGGTAGAGACAATGTAAGACTATCTTTAGTGCTCCCCTTGGACTACAAATATCAATTATTGCTTTTTGTTGAAGCTGAACTTCAGGTCAACAGCTAAACAGGAGAAATACAAGCAGTAGAAACACTATTTTGCCTGTCAAAATATTTATAATTTGATTTGAGCTTATTTTCTTAATCGCATATCTTTGCGGCACTGCTTATCCATGGGAGCAATGCCATATCCACTTCTGGTAGAAAATGAGTGATATACACTATATTGTCAAAAGTATTGGGCTGTCTGCCTTCACATGCACATGAACTTTAAAGGGATCCCAGTCTTAGTCCGTAGGGTTCAATATTGAGTTGGCCCACCCTTTGCAGCTATAACAGCTTCAACTCTTCTGGAAAGGCTGTCCACAAGGTTTAGGAGTGTTTCTATGGGAATGTTTGACCATTCTTCCAGAAGAGCATTTGTGAGGTAAGGCACCGAAATTGGAAAAGAAGGCCTGGTTCACAGTCTGTGCTCTAATTCATACCAAAGGTGTTCTATTGGCCTCTGTGCAGGCCGGTCAAGTTCATCCACCCCAAATTTGCTCATGCATGTCTTTATGGACCTTGCTTTGTGCACTGGTCCAAATCATTTGGTGGAGGGGATATTATGGTGTGGGGTTGCTTTTCAGGGGTTGGGCTCTGCCCCTTAGTTCCAGTGAAGGGGACTCTTAAGGAGTCAGCATACCAAGACATTTTGGATATTTTGGACAATGTCATACTCCCAACTTTGTGGGAACAGTTTGAGGATGGCCTCTTCCTGTTCCAACATGACTGTGCACCAGTGCAGAAAGCAAGGTACAAACATCCCCATAGATACACTTGTGGACAGCCTTCCGAAGAGTTAAAGCTGTTATAGCTGCAAAGGGTGGGCCAACTCAATATTGAACCCTACGGACTAAGATTGGGATGCCATTAAAGTTTATGTGTAAAGGCAGGCATACCAATACTTTTAGTAATATAGTTTATCTCCATATTAAGGATACAGATTGCAAATAAAAAAGGAAGCTCTATACCTTCTCTATTCTTTCTCCTATTTTGACTTGGGTTTTAAGATGACGTTTAGGATTTCAGGGGTTAAAGTGGATGTAAACCCTCACATATACCCAGTGAAATGAACAGCCTCAGATGATGCAGAGATGAAACAACTCTCTTACATAAGTTTTACATGCATATCCGCTGTCTTCATCTTGCTATAGTCTTTAGAAACTGCACATCATGTTAGAAATTTTCTCTTTCTGTTCAGCACTGGGTGTGGATTCTTGGCATACACTGTGTGACAGCTGATTGAAAGAAAGGCACACACCCCCACTCCACATAGGCAGAGGAAGGAAGGAATGTGCAGAGCTGTGAATAGACAAGTTCTCTGCTAATCTATTTATAGCACCCACCCCAAAACAAATTTCAGGCTGGTTTTATCTCAGTTGTCAGAGAACTTGTCAGAAGTTATCATGCTGATAACAGAAGAACAGAGCAGCAGAAAGACATGGGACTTAGGACTTTGGAGAGAGATAAAAAACACTGCAGATATATGTGCCTAGGTCAAATTTCATGAATCTAGTTTACATCCACTTAAAGAGTTAAAAGTTATTTAAGATTTGGGTGAGGTTATGGTTAAAGTGTTATGGTCATGCGTTATATTTCAGGTTAAGGTTGTTACGCGGTAATGTATTATGGTCATATTCCACTATAGCTGATAAGGTTCAGGCTTTAGTTACAGTTTACATTTTAGGAGGGGGACAAAGGGTAATTTAAAGGATAAGTTCACCTTGTTATATTTATATGTAAAATGCTCTTATCCACCCACCTCCCGCTGCCATTGCTCCCAGCCTTATGACAGTGGACCGGGATCTTCTCTCTTTAAAGAGATTAGGATATAAGGTTCAGATGAGTGGGAGATTAATGTTAGGGTCAGCGTATAGATTAAAGTTAGGGATCGATTCCTTGGATCTCCAATTATACACTGGGAGACTTTGGCCATACAATTTTAAATAATTAAATCTTTAGTGACAGACCAGACCAGAGGCTCCTTCTCTTGGGGAAACTCTTCTTTAACTTACTAATTACTTTAAGCACCTCTTATTCCTACAAACCAGAGTTTAGTTTTAAAAAGTCATTTTAATGTGTCAACATTCAATGAAGTACAGTATATTGAGAAATACTAATATATGTACATAGATTCATGGTTTCTCTAACCACTTGACCTCTGGAAATTTTTACCCCCTTCATGACCAGGCCATTTTTTGCAATTCAGCACTGCGCTACTTTAACCGGCAATTGCAAGATCATTAAACACTATATGCAAATGAAATTTATTTTCATAGTATTTGATCAACACTGGGGTTTTTAAATTTTTTCTATATAAAAGACTGAAAATTTAGAAAAAAAATATTATCTACTTTCTGTAATAAACCATATTCAATAAAATCAAATTCTTTATGAATTTAGGCCAAAATGTATTCTGTTATTTTGTAAAATAAAAACCCAATAAGTGTATATTAATTGGTTTGTGTGAAAGTTATATGGTATATAAATTAGAAAATTGATCATTCCTGATGCACTGGTGGCATGGCACGTTTTTTTAAGTTGTCATTTTTTGTCACAGTTTTTTGGAAAATTAAGAAATTGAATAAAAAAATAGTTTTAATTTTTTTTTTTTTTTTTTTTTACATGCTGTCACATGTATGTATGTATGTTAACCACTTCAGCCCCGGAATATTTGGCTGCTCAATGACCAGGCAATTTTTTGCAATACGGAACTGCGTCGCTTTAACTGACAATTGCGCAGTCGTGCGACGTTGCACCCAAACAAACCTTTTTTCCCACAAATAGAGCTTTCTTTTGATGGTATTTGATCATCTCTGTGGTTTTTATTTTTTGCACTATAAATAAAAAAAGAGCGTAAATTTTGAAAAAAACACTATATTTTGTACTTTTTGCTATAATAAATATCCCCAATTTTTTTAAATAAAAAAAACAAATTTTTTCTTCAGTTTAGGTTGATATGTATTCTTCTACATATTTTTGGTAATAAAAATCGCATCAAGCATATATTGAATGGTTTGCGCAAAAGTTATAGCATCTACAAAATAGGGGAACGATTTATGGCATTTTTATTCTTTTTGTTTTTACTAGTAATGGCGGCGATCTGCTATTTTTATTGGAACTGCAACATTATAGAAGACAGATCGGACACTTTTGACACATTTTTGGGACAGCGATCAGTGCTATAAAAAATGCCCTAATTACTGTGTAAATGTTACTGGCAGGGAAGGCGTTAACAGTAGGGGGCGATCAAGGGGGTTAACTGTGTTACCTAGAGATTGATTCTAACTGTGAGGGGATGGGATTGACTGGGTAAGGAGACTGATCATTGTTAATACTTAGTATGAACAAGAGATCTCTCTTCTCACCCCTGACAGCACGGAGATCTGTCTGTTTACAATGACAGATCTCCGTTCTGTCTCTGTGTGGAGCAATCACGGGTGCACGGCGGTCATCGCGGCCATCAGGCATGTGCCTCGGCTCTGGCATTGCACCCCCTAGTGGTCAAAAAGCAAACCGACGTATAGCTATGATGGTTCACCCAAGAGAGCCAACCTGCCACAGTATAACTGCTGTGGCTGGTCAGAAAGGGGTTTAAGAAAAAATGTAATTTCAATCGTTTTTTTTTTTATATTTGAAAAGTAAAGAACAAACAATATAAAGCAGAGCAGCAAACAACGCTAGGCTCTGTACCTTCAAAAACCTGCATAAATAATATAAAGACATGTGTAATAAAAGAGGGGACATAGAAGAGCTAATGCAGAGAAGAGAAACAGACCATGGTCTCCCCTATAATCCCCCACTAAGAGGGAGATCACATTTATGAAAAAAACGACTAAGCTTATCTCCATAATGCCCTAAAAAATGAATAAAGGTCATCACTTATCTGGTCTGCCTATGGTATATAGAGCAATTATGAAATTGAACACGTTATAAGTGAGTGTGCTCTCCAAAGAGATCATTAGATTGAGAAGACAATTAGCTTACATTGAACAATTCAAATGATCTCTCCATTGTCATACTACTTATAGTCATTTATGGGGGATACTACTCCCCAGTACTGACAATTTGTCGAACATTGGTAAGATAAGAAAGAAGGGGGGTTGCGGATTGGTCACAGGGCCGCCAGGGGGAATAAGAGAGAAAAGAACTGGTAATGGAATAAAAAGAGAAAGTGAGTCCATCTGGAGATCTACCATTAAGTGTTCCTGAAATCAACACCTTATGGTTGGTACCTGCAGGAAGGCAAGCCAAGAGGACCATATTTTATCAAAACAGGGCTGTTTGTCTCGCAGGACGCTCACTGTTTTTTTGTTTATCATAATCCATGTGAGTTTGCTTTTCATTAAAGCTATACCAAAAGTTGGGCTTTCCAAGCAGTCACAATAGAGATTTTGGCTGCTAGAAACATATAGTATATTAGGGTCTGTGCATGATTTAGTACATTTTCTTTAGATTCATTTTCTAAGGTATGTGGTCAAAATGTAAAATCATACATTCATTTCCATATTGTATTTCTATTATGTCCATACTACTTCTAAGCTGAATGCTCTTAAAGTTTGTAAATCTAATTCCCCACACATTTATTTCCCTGAATTCTGTTACACACATTCACTATGTCATGTGAGTAGGCACTGCTGTGTCACAGAATTCACAGAGTCTGATTTCTGAACTGCAGAGGTTCTGGTAGGAGGAATTTCAGGAAGTGGAGTTGGTAGAGAAATCACTACTTGCAGGCAGCTAGGTACCATGGGCTATGTAGTCTTTAGAAATGTAAAAATAAACAGCAGAGGAGAGGGAAAGAGATGGCCGGCAGCACTAACAACATGAAATAAGCTTATATCGGACTGTCAAAAATAACGATTGTTTTTATTGCTATTAAGTTGTACAATGCCAATGTTATAAAATAAAGTGTATGCTGTGATCATAGAACTCCTTTAAAAACAAAGTGAAATTTCCCTTGACTTAGTAGGTAAGGTTCAGATATGTTCACTCGAAATACATGTGTAGAGGAAATTATTATTATTTTTTTTTACAATAGCTGGAAGTTAACACAGCTTCTAATTCTTTAGTAAATAAACCCCTTTGCATCTGAGAGAAATGTCTATCTATAACAATTGTTAAAGCCATTTTAGTGTTGCCAGTACAGGAATGAAAGGAAGAATGTTATTGGTTGCTAAGGACAATACAAATACTTTTCTGTTACATTTGATGCAATATGCAAAATAAGTAAACTTTTATGAAAGTGTTTGCGAATTCCGAAAGACATACCCTAAATGAAATTTTTTATCAAGTATAACAAATTGCGCTTTGTAATTTGCATGATGAATCACAGTTGTTTTTATTGCCCGGCATATGTTTTCTTATCTTACTATGGTAAAACTCCACATGGCCTCAGACAGCATTTCTGTCTGGAGATGGTACTTGAAAAATTATGCTTAACAAGCGTCTTTTATTTAGCCCAGCTGCAAGAATGAAAATACAAGTACAAAATAATGGCTGTCCATTTAAACACACATTCATTTGTCTTACTGCATAGAGCTTAGACAGCATTCATGATGCTTTGCACTTTATGTAATAAACTACAAACAACATAAAATAATTTTATTTTAAAGTAAAACTACAATTTTATGAAAAGTACAATACTGTATGACAGGGGATTATGTTTAATGGCTTTGTATAAGCATTGATTGGTCAAATCTTTAACCACTTCAGCCCCGGAAGAATTTTCCCCCTTCCTGACCAGAGCACTTTTTGCGAATTGGCACTGTGTCGCTTTAACTTACAATTGCGCGGTCATGCGCCCAAACAAAATTGACATACTTTTTTTCCCACAAATAGAGCTTTCTTTTGGTGGTATTTGATCACCTCTGCGGTTTTCATTTTTTGCACTATAAACAAAAAAATAGCGACAATTTTGAAAAAAATTCATTATTTTTTACTTTTTGCTATAAGTAAAAAATGCTATAATAAATATCCCCAAAAAATATTTAAAAAAACATTTTTTCTCCTCGGTTTAGGCCGATATGCATTCTTCTACATATTTTTGGTAAGAAAAATCGCAATAAGCATTTATTGATAGGTTTGCACAAAAGTTATAGCATCTACAAGATAGGGGATAGTTTTATGGTATTTTTATTGATAATTTTTTTTTACTAGTAATGGTGGCGATTAGCGATTTTTATCGCAACTGCGACATTATGGCCAGACACATTGGACAATTTTGACACATTTTTAGGACCATTGGCAATAATACAGTGATCAATGCTAAAAATTGCGCACGCCTGCAAGCCTTCTCTTAAAGGGCAATGTACAGGTACATTAATCTGCCTGTACGTGCCCTTCTGCCAACCTACTGTATATTGACGTGAGGCGGTCAAGAATCGGTTAATGATTGTTCAGGTTCTTGATATAAACATTGTGCATGGTGCAAAATTATGAAAATATGTTCCTTGCTGCATATAATAGGGGGTTATTTACTAAAACTGATGCACACAGAATAAGGTGCAGCTATGCATGTAAGCAATAAATGTAGCTTGTTCAAGCAAGTTTTGAGAATAAAACCTAGCAGATTGCTTATTATACACAGCTGCACTAGATTCTGTGTGCACCAGTTTTAGTAAATCCCCCCATAGTCTTTTAATAAAATCGTTTCTCAAACTGAGACTCTCAGGTTATCCAGAGTATATAAATTACCTTACAAATACAGCGAAAGCACCAAGTCAGGGTTGAGCTGTAGGCAGGTGAGTCAATGAAAGTATAAGGTGTCACAGCTTTAGACAGAATTGACCCTTGTCATAGAAAAAATAGTAACTGGGAAATCTTCCATTGGAGGCTTTCATTCCACGGACAATTGCCAAATGTGGATTTTCTCTTCCTTTGGGAAATTTCCCTATACTTCGAATTACATCTGTGAGAAAGGAAGTAAGGAAAAGCCTACCCAATGGCAACACAGGCATACAAATCAGAAAATGTTTTCATATACAACATTTGTAGATTATATCCCAAAAATGTGGTAAATGTATGCGGTAATGCATGAAAGTGGGTGTGGTGCACTAGAATGCTTTTCATTTTGAATGGCCTAGCCAATGCACAACAATGCATGGGAAGTCTAGGGCACCACAATGCATAGGTGTTGATCAAATGGATGTTGTAATGTGCTGTGTGTAAAGTGCAATATACCCCATGCTTACGAACATGAACAGATCTTAACAGCCTGCCAACCTTCTAATGTAAATAGCTAGCATGTATTTCTAAGCTAGAAAGTTAGAAACTGACTGAAATCTACCTTATGCCATGTACACGCGGTCGGAACTTCGGCCAGCAAAAGACCGATGAGAGCTTTTAGTCGGAAAATGTGACCATGTGTATGCTCCATCGGAATTTTGCTAGCCCGTATTTCCGCCAGCAAAAGATTGAGAGCAGGTTCTCAATTTTTACGACGGAAAAAGTTCCGATCATGTGTATGCAATTCCGACGTGCAAAAACTCACGCATGCTCAGATTCAACTACGAGATGGAAGCTTTTGGCTACTGGGTATTGAACTTTCTTTTAATAGTCCCATCGTAAGTGTTGTACGTCACCACGTTCTTGGCGGTCGGAATTTGGTGTGACCGTGTGTATGCAAGACAGTTTGAGCGAAATCCCATCGGAATTACATCGGTAAAACCCTCAGAGCTTTTTCTGACCAAAATTCAGATCGTGTGTACGTGGTATTAGGCCTTATTTACACAGCCAAACTGTGGTGAAGCAAGCATTTTGTGGAAAACTGTATTTTGGAGTACGTGTTGTCAGACAACTATGGCTGAGAAGCATGTACATACAAAACAATGACGTGTTGACTGTTTGCAGCTGCCCACCAGTGTTTAGAAATAGTAGCACCACCTGCAACTTGTGTCCAGAGACAATCATCTGTTCCTAACTTCAGGTATTCGCTCCCTGTGCCAACTCTTCCAACTGTGTCAGCTGTCAAACTGCTTTCTGCAGGCTTCTCGACTGCAGCTTTTCTCACACAACTGGCACTTGTCCACAGTTTCCCACAAGATACCAGTTGCGCCACAACTAATTTAGTGATCTGAATGAGGTCTGAGAGTCTTTGTTGTAATCTTTGAGGATATTTGAGAATTGTTTTTTGTTTGTTTTTTTCATATTAAACAGCTAGAGAGGTCAGGGATAGCTTATTTTAAAGAGTATTTACTTAAACTGTACCTATTCTTTTGGAGAAAAAAAAACTAATAAAAATGTTTAAGAAAAAATTATAGACATTAGACTTCACCTATTCTTTAACTGTCTAATGTCTATAATTTTTTCTTAAACATTTTTATTAGTTTTTTTTTCTCCAAAAGAATAGGAGTACAAAGAGCCTGAGAAGACAGCTGTAGTAGATAACAATGCCTCCACAGGTCAAGGCAAAAAGACATACAAAATTAGGGGACTTAGGGAGTAGTATTAACCAACACATAAAATAAAATAGAAAAGTTTTAAAGCATATAGTAGATATGCACAAAAATAAAAATGGTCAGACTCTACCATTAGGACACTGGAAGCAGTGTGGTTAAGATCGAGGTATAGAACCTAGGCTTCTAAGACTAAACCATAGCACAAATAAGACTAATGGCTGCATGATGTATAATGCAGATCATGGGGTCCTTGAGATGGCTGGGAAAGGGGGAGTTGCATATGCGAGAAGAGTTTTTCAGATGAGAAGGAATATTTCATAAAGTGACTCAATCTGGTGATAAGGATAAGGTGTCCCATGGATTTAAAGTTATGGATAACGGTGTCTAATTTCTCAAGGTTGAAAAGAGCCATTAGAGACTGTTTCACTGCATTTATACGAGGTGGCATGGGGTGAACCCAGTCCAGTGGACTTGGTCCAAGAACATGGAGGATGATGGGCATTCCCATAGTCTATGAAATAAAGTAGGTCAGAGGGAAGCTCACCAGGGACATGATGCTTGTGAAGGATCTGCAGTGCCAAAGCAGCCACGCCACGATTCACAAACTACTAGAGAGCATACCTTTTGATAGCCTTCCAAAATCCTTTCAGGAACATCCTCATTACCAAGGACAGAGATCCACGATTTGAAAGGAGGGAGATGATACTTGGTCCTTTGGTGGGTGATGAGGTGCAAGTAGATGTTCGATATTGAGTATCGTCACAGCAGAGCCCTTGGTGAAGGAGCCTGGAAGAGAGCCGATGAGGGCGGAAGCAGGTCCTGAGACAGCTCAGCAGTGTTGTGTAGATGGGTCGGCAAATTATTTGAAGGAGCCGTGGGTATCATTAAAGACAGCTGAAACTGTAGAAAGCCCACATGTAGTCCACTGAGCCATAGTTTATGTACAGGTGCACTTTAAGTAGTTCTGATTTTTCACGTTGTTCTTTGGCCATTTTTCAACCTGCCTTTTTTTCTGTTTGCTTTTTGTTCGGTCATTGGAAAAAAAATAGGGAAAAGTGCATTGGAAACATATTTAATCAACAAATTAATGGAATCTGCATTTTTATCTACTTGTTTTTAACTTTAATGTACAAATAAAACAAATAAAACCACCAACAGCAGTTGCAGAATTGTAATGTGTTGTACATTTTAAAAGAGTAAAGAAAATGAACTGCTAGTATTGCTGTCAACATGCAGAAAACAACGATCCACACAAGCTACCATTACCTGTTTTTACAAAGAAAATAACAACTAAGGACTGATGAAAACGGAAAAGCAGAAGATGTCTATTTCATGTCTGTCTGAAAACCTAACAATTACATTATTATGTAGATTTTCTGAGCATAACTTTACACTATCAAACATTCTACAATGTGGGACTTTACTTTTTACGGGCAACAATATACACTGCCAAAGGTCTACAGTGTATACTAAATAAGCGTCCCACTGCAATAATACGAACTGAAGAAGAATTACAACAGAAGGTACATAATTTGTAATGGGGAAGGAATAGAGTTGCTGTCATGATTTTATTACTATTTACTTTCCTATGGGGGGATTTTCCCTTACTTCCGGTCAGGACAGGAAGTGATAGGCAATGCCTTTTTTAGGGACCAGGCAAAGCAAAACACATTTGTAGTGGAGCTGGAAAGGGTCAGAACTACTGACAAGGTTTATATGACTATTTGTGCCTTCCTGTCCTGATGACTACCAATCTTGCATTTTCTGATATACTGTAGGAATCACAGGGGCAGGACGTAATAGAAAGTCTCTCTAAAGTTGTTTTAAAGTCAGAGATAAAAACCTTATATACATTTAACTCTTTCCCACTTTAGCTAAAACAAAATAAACAAAAATAAGAAATCTGTATTTAATTTTCTACAGAGAATAGAATAGGTGTATTTTTGGGGCTCATCTGTTCCATACCTTGTAAGTATTAGAGCTCTTTATGAAGGCAGAAATGGAATATCATTTCTCTCTAAGAATATTCTATTTGAATCTGTGTTGTAAAATTACACTGGTATGTGCCTTGGTACTAGCACTTGTACAGAATGAAGCTGTACTATTATGAGCCTCTTTTAGTTTCCACGGAGACAAAATTATAGCCAGTAAGACTTGTTACTTTGAACTTTCACAAAACATATAGTGTACATGCACGAATAAGGACACATCCACATTTAGTTATGTTTTTTTTAGCTTTCATACTAAAATGTGCCTCTTTTTACTAATGCACTCTGTTTATTGGTTTTTACAGATAGAATCAATGTGCATTTTCAAAAGGGGTAGCAGACAACTTACATGATATACAGTAAATGATTTTAAAGTTTGAAAATTTTACAAAACAATTAACAGAATGCAGTGGTGAATGGCAGAGTCTGCCTCTTTTTACTAGAGATTATACACATAAAATAAGAAAAATAATGCATACAGTGCCTTGAAAAAGTATTCATACCCCTTGAAATGTTCCACATTTTGTTATGTTACAACCAAAAAATGTATATGTATTTTATTGGGATTTTGTGTGATAGACCAACACAATACACAATGGCACATAATTGTGATGTGGAAGGGAAATAATAAATGGTTTGTCACGTTGAAGTCACGTGACAGTGAAGTAATGCGTAGGACACAGGCAGACAGCCTCAGAAGTGAAATGATCTTATTTTCATTGCAGAGTACAAATATTGCTATTTAAAAAAATAAATACCAAGTTTTAAAATACTACACCTAGAAGACTCTATATATCCTCTCTTATATGTGGACCTATGTATATCTGAGCATTATCTGCTGGCACCACACTGGAAAGGAGGTTCATACATACATTGGGGATCCATAAGAGGGATGCACAGGAACTACCCACACTATCCCCTGAGTGATCTGCTCCATATCTCTCAATGCTGTTTACCTTACAGCAGTAAGGTAACGATTTAGCACACCCACAGGTGTTGCATACACTGAAGATCCACCTGTCACTGAATGGTCACAGAAAACTATCTGCTCTTACTTGATGTTCCTATAGAACACCATCACTTTGCACTTTGGACCTGACACCAGGGTCCTTTTGTGTTTCTATTTACACTTGTCTATTATATGGACACTTAATATCTCCTCATCCTGTGTCACTGATTTATTCTATTTTTTTAGTAATTCATTTGTGTGATATTTATTGATTAATTTATTTTTTATTTATGTGCTAATCTCACTTATTTACTTTTGGTTATTATTGCGGATTTTAGTCAGATCCTTTTAGATTGTTTACTTTGCACAATTTGCACTATGACACTTTTGCACTTTCAATATTGCAATTTCTCTATTTGCACTTTATATTTTATATATACTGGTAAAACCATTTTTTGAACATAACTCTATCCCTCAAGGAGCGCAACACTAATTTCTTTTGTATATTTATGTATTATGGGTAGTGTTTGACCCCTATGGTGTCTGCAGCAACCTTGTCTCCACCCCCCTTTGTTTACTAGCGCAGGAGTACTTACTTTTATATTTTCTGTACTGATCCTGCTCCCTTAATTTGAGGTCTGACCAGGTTTTCTCAAATGCTCCTTGGATCATCGTAAGTAGATGTCCGATATTGAGTATTGTCACAGCAGAGCCCTCGATGAAGAAACCTAGAGGAGCGTCGATGAGGGCAGAAGCAGGTCTTGAGACAGCTCAGCAGTTGGTGATAGTAAAAAACTTGAAATCCAAGAAGAGAGTATTGTGTAGACGGGTCGGCAAATGATTTGAAGGAGCCGTGGGTATTATTAAAGACAGCTGCAACTGTAGAAAGCCCACATGTAGTCCTTGGATCGCAAAAGTCTGCCGCAGACTCTTCACAACTTTTGTCATGGTTTTGGCCTTTCTCAGATTGGGGTTTAGGTACGGTCCATGCTTCCCATCATAGTCAGCCCTCTTCAATATGTCGACCATCTCCACCATCTTACCAAAGGACATATTGAAGGCCTTAAACCTCCTCCTGGATCGAGAGGTTTTGGCCTCCGGGCTTTCCTCCTCCTCGTTACTACTAGTAGTAGTGAACACAAGCTGTGTCTCTGCCATGTTCCTCTCCCACTGTGACGAAAGAGACGGGGCGGGGAATATTATAGAAAGAACGTCAGGGGCGGGCGACGTGGGCGGAGTTTCACACATGTGCAGTGTATATAAAGCTAACACGCATGTGTCGTACATATGTTCGGTGTGCTGAGGAAGGAGGACAAACTTTATAACGAAGGTAACATCTTAACTTTGGTACATCAGTGGCCTATACTGATTCTAGATTGAGGCCTATATTGGGATAACATTAGGAGAGTTTAGCCTGATAGTAGTGTTTTTGTCTTGTGTTTTGTCTTGCAGCAAATATGAAACAATTCAAAGACCCTGAATTCATGGGCCACTTCATAGACAAATACAGGGATATGTGAAATTTGTGGGAGGTTAAAAACCCCTTATATCGCAATAAACCAGCTAGGAAGTCCCCGACGCAGACATCGAGTTTGTGGAGAGGAAAATTGATAGCTTGAGAAGCACATATAGGAAGGAGCTTAATAAGGTCCAGGCTTCCATGAGATCAGGAGCAGCAGCAGAGGATGTGTATGTACCCAGTCTGTGGTGCTACAATAGGATGCGGTTTCTGGAAGACCAGAAGCCAGGGAATCACTTTCTACACTTCCATCAACCCTTCCCTCAACCCCAGCTGAGGCTTCCAAGGACCAACCTGGGCCTTCCATCCTGGAAGAAGTTGTGGAGCCCAGCTGGAGCCAGGTATAGTATTTTTTAACATATTTATTTTCCGAAAAGGATTGTTGTTAACTAGATGTTATTATTGCTAGCAAATTAATGATTTAACAAAAAGTGTTTGACATATCAATAGACAGTAGGGGCCAAAAATAAGTGTGACAAGAATGAAAAATGCTGCGGTCAGAATATCTTTTCCATTTACCGTATTTTTCCGTGTATAAGACGCTACTTTATCCTTAAATTGTTATACTGAAATTTGAGCAGCGTCTTATACACGGTCAGTCAGCCCGGGAGAGAGCCGCGCGGGTGCGTAGATGATTATAGCTTACGAACGGCTTCCTCCAATCACGAGCCGTATGTTAGTGACGTCAGCTGGAGGTAGAGGCGGAGGTGGAGAGTGCACAGACGCAATCCCGTTCGACGTGGAGACTGCGCAGATGCAGAGAGCGGAGCGTTTTGAGCCCAAGATGTCATAGAATAATAAAAGTAAGGGACTGTCTTATTCTGCAAAATTCAAACTCAGTGTAGTTAGCTATGCAAAAGAGCATGGGAATAGAGCTGCAGAGAGACAGTTTGTAACTCCCCCCACTGAGAGTATGATCAGACAGTGGAGAAAACAGGAAGAGCAACTCCTTAAGATGCCAAAAAAGAAGGCCTTAAGGGGAAAACCAGCAAAATGGCCAAATTTGGAGCAGAGGCTTAAAACTTGGATTTTGGAGCAGCGCCAGAGTGGCTTATGTGTGTCAACCAAACTTATTCAATGTCAGGCAAGAATGTTTGCAGGTGAAATGAACATTGTTGATTTTACAGGAAAGGCAAAATGGTGCTTCAATTTCATGAGGAGAGAAGGGCTGGCCATGAGAACACGAACAAAGTTAGCTCAGAAAATGCCACCAGTTTACGAGGATAAAATCCAACAGTTTAACTCCTATGTCATACAACTTCAGATAAAATATGATTTTGAACCAAGTCAGATTGCAAACATGGATGAGGTCCCTCTCAATTTTGAAGTGCCTTCCAACAGAACTGTTGATGTGAAAGGAATCAAAACAGTGCCAATAAAAACAAGTGGCCGTGAAAAGACACACTATACTGCTGTGCTTTCATGTGGTACTAAACTGCCTCCTATGCTTATTTTCAAGAGGAAAACCTATCCTAAAGAGACCATACCACCTGGCATTATTGTGCAAGTTCAAGAGAAGGGATGGATGAATGAAGACATTATGGCCATTTGGTTTGCAAAGGTTTGATCCAGAAGACCTGGAGGGCTCTTAAAGAAGCCAGCTCTGCTTGTCTTTGATCAATTCCGAGCACATTTAACAGAAAAGACTAAAAGGGTTGCATCAGATTTGCGAAGACACCTAGCAGTTATTCCTGGTGGACTTACAGGTCAGCTACAGCCACTAGATGTTTCAATCAACAAGCCATTTAAAGTCCTGATGAGAGAAGAATGGAGCAGATGGATGCAAAAAGCAGGTGATAACTTGACCCCGGCAGGAAGAGTGAAAAAACCAACCATTACCGAGGTCTGCAATTGGGTCCTAAACTCATGGCATGGCGTCAAACAAGAGGTGATTGTGAAGTCCTTCAAGAAATGTGGAATCAACAATGAAATGGACGGAACTGAGGATGATCTCACATATTTAGACAGTGACTCAGAAGACAGCAGTGATGCAAAAGAAGTTGAAGAAATTCTGTCTGGAACTAGTGATGAAGAAGAGAACATTGATGCAACAGAGGATGAATAAAGTGATATGATGCATAATATAATGGTATGTAAACGTTAATTACTAAATAAAACTGTGTTCTGTTTTACCTGTTTAAAATATGGATTTCTTAATTCTGGGTTGCAAAAGTGGGGGGCGTCTTATACATGGGGGCGTCTTATACACGGAAAAATACGGTATTAACATTCAATTTGCAACAGCCATGAGCTGAAAATTGTGTGTGATTGATGAACCAAAAAATAAAACTATGTCCCTTTTTCATACACAGGAAGACCTCAGCCAGGACAAGGCTCTGGAATGTGGCAGAAAGGAGAAGGCGGGGTAAGTGGCAGCCAGGAGGTGGCAGGGCCCTGTAGCCTCACCCAATCCCAGGTGCCTCCCCTCCACCTTACAACAAAATGGGGCAGGAAGGGGAGTAATGTGGAGGAGGCAGCACTGGGCTTCATTAAGGACGCTAATGCGGTCCTGAAAAGCCCCCCTGACGCTGAAGAGGCCTATGACTGCTACAGTGCCTTGCGAAAGTATTCGGCCCCCTTGAACTTTTCAACCTTTTGCCACATTTCAGGCTTCAAACATAAAGATATAAAATTTTAATTTTTTGTGAAGAATCACCAACAAGTGGGACACAATTGTGAAGTGGAATGAAATCTATTGGATTTTTGAAACTTTTTTAACTAATAAAAAAATGAAAAGTGGGGCGTGCAAAATTATTCAGCCCCCTTGCGTTAATACTTTGTAGAGCCACCTTTTGCTGCGATTACAGCTGCAAGCCGCTTGGGGTATGTCTCTATCAGTTTTGCACATCCAGAGACTGAAATTCTTGCCCATTTTTCCTTGCAAAACAGCTCGAGCTCAGTGAGGTTGGATGGAGAGCGTTTGCGAACAGCAGTTTTCAGCTCTTTCCACAGATTCTCGATTGGATTCAGGTCCGGACTTTGACTTGGCCATTCTAACACCTGGATACGTTTATTTGTGAACCATTCCTTTGTAGATTTTGCTGTTTGTTTGGGATCATTGTCTTGTTGGAAGATAAATCTCCGTCCCAGTTTCAGGTCTTTTGCAGAAAACAGGTTTTCATCCAGAATGGTCCTGTATTTGGCTGCATCCATCTTCCCCTCAATTTTAACCATCTTCCCTGTCCCTGCTAAAGAAAATCAGGCCCAAACCATGATGCTGCCACCACCATGTTTGACAGTGGGGATGGTGTGTTGAGGGTGATGAGCTGTGTTGCTTTTACGCCAAACATATCGTTTTGCATTGTGGTCTGATACTACGAAATCTATTGGATATTTTAAACTTTTTTAGAAACTAAAACTGAAAAGTGGTGCGTGCAAAATTATTCGGCCCCTTTACTTTCAGTGCAGCAAACTCACTCCAGAAGTTCAGCGAGGATCTCTGAATGATCCAATGTTGTCCTAAATGACTGATGGTGATAAATAGAATCCACCTGTGTGTAATCAAGTCTCTGTATAAAAGCACCTGCTCTGTGATAGTCTCAGGGTTCTGTTGAAAGAGCAGAGAGCATCATGAAGACCAAGGAACACACCAGGCAGGTCCGTAATACTGTTGTGGAGAAGTTTAAAGCCGGATTTGGATACAAAAAGATTTCCCAAGCTTTAAACATCCCAAGGAGCACTGTGCAAGCGAAATGGAAGGAGTATCAGACCACTGCAAATCTACCAAGACTTGGCCGTCCCTCTAAACTTTCAGCTCTGACAAGGAGAAGACTGATCAGAGATGCAGCCAAGAGGCCCATGATCACTCTGGATGAACTGCAGAGAACTACAGCTGAGGTGGGAGAGTCTGTCCATAGGACAACAAAATCCAATAGATTTCGTTCCACTTCACAATTGTGTCCCACTTGTTGGTGATTCTTCACAAAAAATAAAAATTTTATATCTTTATGTTTGAAGCCTGAAATGTGGCAAAAGGTTGAAAAGTTCAAGGGGGCCGAATACTTTCGCAAGGCACTGTATGTAGCTGCTAAATTGCAGCAAATGGAGGAGGGCCAACACCTCAGGTGTGAGAAATGTGTATTTTAGGTCATTCAGAAGGGGTTGAGTGGCCAAATAAGTGATAACATGCACTTATTTGTGCTCGCCCATCCTCCTCCTCCTGCCACAAGTCCACCTTCAGACCCACAGCCTCCAAGGAAGGCAGGAAGGAAGCGTGGAGGGAAGGCTGCAGGGAAGACAAGAAAGTGATGGTCAGGGTTCAGTCTGGTCTGATAGAAGACACAGGCTGTTGTAGTACCACAGCCTGGGGACATATATGTCATCTGCTGCTGTTCCTGATCTCTGAGAGTTCTGGACCAGATTGTGCTCCCCATTATATGGACTCCTCAAGCTACTAGTTTTATTTTCCAAATAGTTAATGTGTCCCCTGGGGTAGGAAGGCTTCGCAAATTCCAGCAGTTTCTCCAGCGTTGCCTTACTTTCTTTGTTATCAGCCAGAATAAATGGAGATTTTTTTTTCTGAAAATACTTGCATATGTGTTTTTCTTCAAATAGGACAGTTTGTGAGTAGGCAGGTACATTTCAAAAATACAATGTCAAATGAAAAAGGGACACCAATACCAACTTCCTTGAGGTTTAAAAATACAAGATAATAATGTTGTTGTGTAAACTTGACACACAAAAAAAATAAAAATGATGGAGATGTCTAGAAAATAATTTAAAAATATTGAAAAAAAAAGGAGTTCTTAATATAAAAAAAAATGACAATAAAAAAAATTCCAAACATTATTATGGAGATCTGGCTTTAAAAACAAAAAAGATTATTCATGAGATCACGAGAAATAATGAAGTAAGAAGTTTGTGAGAACTCTGTATGAATATGAGCAGCAAAACAACTTCATTCTTCTAGCAGAAGAGAATGCGCTGCATTAAACTATTTAAAAAATTTCAGCGTGACGAATGTGCCATGTCCATTAGTGAAGTGGTAGTTTTACCAGACCGAGTGCTTCTGTCTCGTACTTGAATCTGTACGCGTCAGAATTGCATACACACGAATGCATTTTTGGTATGGAACTTTTTCCAACCAAAAAATTTGAGAACCTGCTCTCAATCTTTTGCTGGCTGGAATTTGGCCAGGAAAAGTCAGATGGAGCATACATACCAAAAGCTCTCAGTGGTCTTTTGCTGACCGAATTTCCAATCGTGTATACGCAGAATCACATTGCTCTGTATTTGGATCCATCCATCTTCCCATCAGCTATGATCAGCTTCCTTGTCCCTGCTGAAGAAAAGCATCCCCACAACATGATGCTGTGTCGTAGAAATTTTCCTGTATGCTATGCACATAGCCCCATCTACTGCTGTGCTTCCAATAAGCACCCATTTCCGTCTTAATGATATAATGCTTTAAGCTTACCTTCCAACACATTCATCCCAATGAACAGACTCAACCATCCTTCTACGTTCTCAGTTCCATGCTTCTCCCCCCCCCCCCCCCCCCCGGGGGCTCAACATCGCCTTTTATTATCTCCCACAGAATGACAAACAGGAAGTCCTGCCCCCAGCAGGCAGGCACTTCCTCAGTACAGAAAATGACATCACAGGAAATGACATACATTAAAGGGGAGGGCATTCACAAGAGGAAGTGCACACGCCCCCTTTTTTCAGTATGGAGCACAGACCATAGTGTTTTCAAAGTAAACAGTATGGGGTGAGCTCATTATGATTCTTAAAAGCTTGAGACAATCTGTGGGGACATTGCTACTGGTGTTGTTAACATACGGTACTAGTATATTAACAAGGCAGATACCAATGTCCTCTTATTAAAGCAGATATGTATTCAAAAAGGATAACGTAGCCACACAGAGATAAAATAATATGTCTATCTCGTTATGTAGACTTCGCTTCTCTAATGCCCATATTTATTTGAAGGCAAGAAGCCCAGCGCATTGCGTTGGTACCTACAAACCAACAAACATCCACAGACACAGAGAACACGTCTCAAATCCGATGAGAAGGTTTTTATACTGACTTTTTACCACTGGTCTCGATTTGACCCAAGTACGATCTGCTAGAGCGCTCCTCGATCAAACCGGACACAGGGAGACAGATGACAATCTATAAAACACACATCCTAGAATAAAATGTTATACAATCAAATTTTCCACAACAGCTGCCACCTCCATGTTTCACGCTGGGGATGGTGATGTTTTGCACCAAACATAGTGTTTTGCTTTTAGACCAAAAAGTTACATTTTAGTCTCATCTGACCAGAGCACCTTCTTCCACATGTTTACTGTGCCCCCACATGGCTTCTTGCAAGCTGCAAATGTGACTTCTTATGGCTTTCTTTCAACAATGGCTTTCTTCTTGCCACTTTTCCATAAAGGCCAGATTTGTGGGGCGCATTACTAATAGTTGTCCTGTGGACAGATTCTCCCACCTGAGCTGTGGATCTCTGCAGCTCCTCCAGAGTTACCATGGGCTTCTTGGCTGCTTCTCTGATTAATGCTCTCCTTGCCCGGCCTGTCAGTTTAGTTGGACAGCCAAGTTTTGGTAGGTTTGCAGTTGTGCCGTACTCTTTCCATTTTCCAATGATGGATTGAACAAAGCTTGGGTTATTTTTTTATAACCTAACCCTGCTTTAAACTTCTCCACAACTTTACTCCTGATCTGTCTGGTTTATTCCTTGGCTTTCATGATGCTGTTTGTTCACTAAGGTTTTCTAATAAACCTCTGAGCGTTTCACAGAACAGTTAAGTAGGTGACTTCAGAAGGCAATTGGTTCCACTAGATTTTAATTAGGGGTATCAGAGTAAAACGGGGCTGAATACAAATGCCACACTTTTCACATATTTTGTGGTTACATGATCGGAAAGCTCCCAATCGCAAGTATGCATTTCTGGAGTCTGCCGGTAACTGTGTTGGAAGCATGCAGGGAACTTGCTCTCAGCAAAGAAATATGTTTACACAGGGACGCATATATCTGACCTCTCTGTGTTAAAGCCCACCCTCCAAGAGGCAGCATATTTGTGTACCTTTGGCGGCAACTGGTTAACTGTCCAGTGCGACTGAGGCTACAGAGAAAGCGAGTGGGAAATCTCTGGCCTCAGTAATTTTCTGTGTTTCAAACATGGAACATCAAGGGTCTGTTTAGATGCCTAAAATTTTACCAAACCCCTCAATGCGGCTTCTAAAAATTAAAAAAAAATGTATTGTAAAAAATAATTTAAATAATAAAATGTTTAAAAAAAAAATAATTAAACAAAAAAAACTACTAACACACATTATATATATATATATATATATACACACACACACACATACAGTGGTGTGAAAAAGTGTTTGCCCCCTTCCTCATTTCCTGTTCCTTTGCATGTTTGTCACACTTAAGTTTTCGGAACATCAAACCAATTTAAACAATAGTCAAGCACAAAACAAGTAAACACAAAATGCAATTTGTAAATGAAGGTGTTTATTATTAAAGGTGAAAAAAATCCAAACCATCATGGCCCTGTGTGAAAAAGTGATTGCCCCCTAAACCTAATAACTGGTTGGGTCACCCTTAGCAGCAACAACTGCAACCAAGCGTTTGCGATAACGTGCAATGAGGCTTTTACAGCGTCCTGGAGGAATTTTGGCCCACTCATCTTTGCAGAATTGTCCTAATTCAGTTACATTAGAGGGTTTTCGAGCATGAACGGCCTTTTTAAGGTCATACCACAACATCTCAATAGGATTCAGGCCAGGACTTTGGCTACGCCACTCCAAAGTCTTCATTTTGTTTTTCTTCAGCCATTCGGTGGTGGACTTGCTGGTGTGTTTAGGATCATTGTCCTGCTGCAGAACCCAAGTTCGTTTCAGCTTGAGTACACGAACAGATGGTCGGACATTCTCCTTCAGGATCTCTTGGTAGACAGCAGAATTTATAGTTCCTTTTATCACGGCAAGTCTTCCAGGTCCTGAAGCAGCAAAACAGCCCCAGACCATCACACTACCACCACCATATTTTACTGTTGGTATAATGTTCTTTTTATGAAATGCAGTGTTCCTTCTACGCCAGATATACTTGGACACACACCTTCCAAAGAGTTCCACTTTTGTCTCATCGGTCCACAGAATGTTGTCCCAAAAGTCTTGGGGATCATCAAGATTTGTTGTGGAGAAATTGAGACGAGCTTTGATGTTCACACCACTGTATATATATATATATATATATATATATATATATATATATATATATATATATATACATTCACACACACACACACACAATACACTTGTTTGTACTTGCAATAGGCTGCGCACACCTATTCATATTTTTCAGATTAATACATTTATGTAATGTCATCTTAGATGTGGTCAGATTTATTGGTATTCCTTTATAATTGTTTTCTATTATTTAATTTCTATTTATTTTTCCATAAATTCAGAGTATATTAAGACATTACATTTTTCCAAAAGTTATTTTCCACAATAAATTAATGGTTTTATTAAAAATTTACATAAGTATATGATCAAAATATAAATAATATATAAATTAGCGTTTGAGTAATATATAAATTCAAATAACTTTTTACCAAGTCAACAATATATCACACTGAGCCACACGACACGCCATGTGATGTTTTTTTTACACTGAAACTTTATTAACAATTTTGCAAGGTCAAATTCAGCAGAATATATGAGGAGCAAAAATGATAGTTGGTAGCCACTCAGTTTGACATAATAGGTCAAGTGTGCTGTGTGGGTATGGCTACATAGTAAACAGGTGTCCTCACATCAGGAACATTACATTACTGTCGCTGTTATAATCTAGTGTCACTGGCAGTCTCTGCAGAAGAAAAAATAATAATTTTGTTCTCTCAAATAGTTCTGCTGCCAAAACAAAGCATCTGTAACCTCTTCAGTTCTGAAGAATCAAATTTGCAAGGACTTATGCCTCCTGAATGAAGTGCCACGTGACTCTGGTAGGCAAAGGGTAGAGGACAATGCTTCAGGAGTAAAATAGGCTTGTGCAGCCATGGCATGTGGTGGATGTGTTATCTGCTGCCTGTCTGGCAGAATCCTCTTACAACAAAAAGAAAATCAACTGAAAATGGCAGGGAAGCTAGTTCAGCTGAATTCCTACAGTGCCCCACACAAGAACGAGTTACACAATGCCAAATGCAATAAATTACTCTAGGCGCCAGCCTCAGTACCACTTCACTGTGAGAGACTTATACTTAACAAATATACAGCCTAATAACTGCATTGATACAAACAGTAGGGGGTTGTTTTCTGCATGGCAAAGATCCCAAAATGTGACTGAAAAGATTTGAATGGTGCCTTTGCGCATTCACTATATAACATCATATTTTACTATGATACTATTATGTACAGATGACAGTTCAAATCTTAAGTGTTTCAACATGACTCACATATAGAATTTAAATGACTTGCTCTTCATAGATCTAGCGTACTAATCTTGTGCCTATCTGTGGTTATTGGACCAGCATGACTTATTTTACAATTATGTGTACATGAACAGTCAAGTATTCCTGACTATATTTACAGTAATTGCAGGCCATAGCCAGCCTGTCCTGTAAGGAGGTAAGGAGCTTGGTCCTCTGTGGTGCACTGCTTTACTGGTGGTTGGTTGAAGCTTGTCTATACTCTGATGCCTGTTCCCCCCTTCCCCCTTCTCGCCTTTGCTTTATGTGACCCAGCATCACAACATGCACACCACTGTGGTACTTTAGTGTCCATTTACTTTTTTGTTGTCTTCAAAAGAGCATCTTGCTTCTGGCAATTGTTGACCGCTGTATTTAGACTCTTGGGTATGCTTATTTAACCTTCCTTGCTGATCTCATAATGCCTGCACAGAGTTTATTGAACTACAATATGCTGACCTTTCATTTGACTAAAACTCTGTAAGTGCCTGTACCACGTGCACCCATAAAAAGACAATGAAAACATTTTCCAATTGGTCTTTCCCATTTCGAACAAATTCTAACAAAATGTAGCTATAGAATTTATTTCTGATTTTCCACTCTGTAAGACACATGCTGGTCTCTGGGTCATTTCAGACTGTTTCAATAAAATAGCTTGCTTGGTTCTTCTCCTGAAAATATAATTGGCCCAATCATTTTAGACTGTGGAGTTCAGTTTTTTCCAAGTTTTAAAGAGCCCTTTGCTCCATGATAGGATTCATTCGTTGTTTCCTTATCACAGCACCACGAGATGAATAAACAGTAGATATGTGCACACTGAAATATTTTGTTTCGGAATTTAGTTTTCGTCTGGAAAAATACATTTATTTAGTTACTCCCGAAATTTGTTTTTATTTATTTTGTTTCATAAAAAAAGGCATTCGTTCGAAAATCCAAAATAATTAAGGTCGAATCTGTGAAGGCTTATGGTGTCTGTTGAATGTTCTAAGAAGATTCGATGGAGCAGCTAAACTCTAAGACACCGCAATTGTACATTTCCGAATGTTCTGCCTACAAGCTATAGTAGAATTCTAATGTTGTATGACACTAGTAATAATTATATTTATCAAATATTATTACTAGTCAACCAACATTAGAATTCTTCTATAGCCTATGGGCAGAGCATTTGACCATAAATGTCCGCTTGCGGCGACTGCTTCGTCGAATCTTCATGTCGAATTTTTTCTCTCTATGCCGAATAATCTTGGACTAATAGAGTTAGGTTAGGCACATTCAACCTTTTTTTGCTATTGTCTATATAATGTTGAATCTTTTCTATCTATGTCAAATATTTTCTTTCTATGTTGAATCTTTTCTCTCTATGTAGAATAATCTTGAACTAATAAAGCTAAGGTTAGGCACATTCGACCACAGGTTGTCTTTTATCAGTGTAGGGAGGGACAGTTTGGTGTTTGGAGCAGGGACAGTCTGCAAATCACTAGATACTAGGTCCACAAAGGTCCTTTTAAGGACTGGTATAGGTGTACAGTATATAGGGTTGTACACGTATAATATACTTTCTTTCAAATGTATAAAGCATATTATACTTGACTGCTGTGCTGCTGAGCTGATTGCTGACCAATTCTGCAGCTGTCTTTTATCAGTGTAGGGATTGAGGAACAGTTTGGTGTTTGGAGCAGGGACAGTCTGTAAATCACTAGCTACTAGGTCCACAAAGGTCCTTTTAAGGACTGTTATAGGGGTACAGTATAAAGGGTTGTACACGTATAATATACTTTCTTTCAAATATAGAAAGCATATTATACTTGACTGCTGTGCTACTGAGCTGATTGCTGACCGATTCTGCAGCTGTCTTTTATCAGTGTAGGGACTGAGGGACAGTCTGCAAATCACTAGCTACTAGGTCCACAAAGGTCCTTTTAAGGACTGGTAGAGGTGTACAGTATATAGGGTTGTACACGTATAATATACTTTCTTTCAAATATAGAAAGCATATTATAGTGCACTGCATGCAGTGCTGCTGACCTATTCTGCAGTTGTCGTTTCTCAGCATAGGGAGAGACAGTTTGGTTTTTGGAGCAGGGACAGTCTGCAATTCACTAGCTACTAGCTAGCTACTATTAGGTCCACAAAGGTCCTTTTAAGGACTCGTATAGGTGTACTATTTGGTGTGCAGTATATAAGGGTGTAATACACGTATTAAAATACTTGCACATATAGAAAGCATAGTATAGTGCATTTCCACTATGAAGCATTGTGACTGCTGAGCGGTTCTGCAGCGATACTACAAAGAGTGACAAACACAATTAAAAAAAAGTATTATAATGTGATAGACCAGCGGCCCCCAAAAACGACATATTGAAGCGGGGTGTTATATACCTTCTTCCACATACATACTGCACTTCTCTAGAGACTTTTGTCACAGGGTCATTTAAAAAATGACAGGCAGAGGAAGAGGCAGGCCCTTCCACAGGGGTGGTAGGGGTAGGGCAGGAGCAACAGGCTTGAGCCAAAGTGGCAAATTGCAGAAGGTGCATGCGATTACGTCAAAGGACGCACCAGACTTGGTTGAGTGGCTCACTCAGCCTTACTCTTCTGCACCCTCCTTATCCTCTCGATCTGCACCCTCTTCTTCACTCTCTGCCGTGTGCACCCCCAAAGACACTACCACCAACACCACCACCACCACTATATACCATCCGCTTGAGTCACAGGAATTATTTACTGATCCATCACAATGCATTGCTGATGGCAGCCACTCTTGGCATTGGATCAGGAAGAGGAGGTAGCAACAACCGCCACTCAGCAGTCTGATGACAGTACCCAGATCAGCCCAAGGAGGAGGTTGGTCCCCGGTGTTGCTGCCTACTCCGAGATCTCTAATTATAGCGGTGGGGAAGGTGACGTCGATGATGACGTGTCTAGTGATGTCACGTGGGTGCCCACAAGAGATGAAGAGGAGGGGATTTCAGAGGGAGATATGGACCAGCAGATAGAGGAGGAGAAGCAGGCGGAACTTAGATTGCACAGGAGGGACAAAGCAGACTGCTAATGTATCAGGAGTGAGGCATCAACCATGTACGGTCACATCTGGTTCTCCCAGGATGGGTGCTCCCACATGGCTCTGCAGTGTGGGCTTTTTTTAACGTATCCACTGCTGACAATAGTGTTGCCGTCTGCAGCCTTTGCAGTCAACGCATAAGTCGCAGTAAGCCCAACACTCACCTAGGGATGACCGCCTTAAGAAGGCACGTGAGCTGCCCTTACCAAACCAAGTGGGAGCAACGGAACCCACAAAGCCACACTCCAGGCTCTCACCATCCAGCCTCATCTTCTACTTCTCCTTCTCCTCTCTCCTCAGAATTGTCCTCCACTCCACCTTCCATCATGTTGTCCTCACGTTTTTCTGGAAAAAGGCAGGCTTCCGTGGGCCAAATGTTCGAGCGTAAAAAAATGATGACGCCGGATAACCCTCTTGCCCAACGGTTGACAGCTGGCTCGTCAGAACTGATAGCCCGCCAACTACTGCCATATAAACTGGTGGACTCGGAGGCCTTTCGAAAATTTGTGGCCATTGGAACACCACAATAAAATGTCCCAGGAAGGAAGTATTTCTCACAGAAGGGCATCCCGGAGCTATATGGCCATGTTCAGCTGCAAGTGAATGTATCTCTGGCACACAGTGTCGGTGCCAAGATACATCTGACCACAGACACGTGGTCTAGCAAACCCGGGTAGGGAAGGTATATAACGTTTACTGCCCACTGGGTGAACCTTCTGACGGTCGTCAAGCATGTAACCCATGGCACCCGTGTAGATTTGGTGTTACCGCCATGGATTACATGCAGGCCTAACTCTTCTTCTCCTCCCCCTACTTCATCCTCCTCCCTCTCCTCCTCAGCTGACTCCTCCTTTTCCGCTGCTAGCGTCACTTCCACTGCGCCACCCGAGATCCCCATAACCTATTCGACATGCGAGGTGAGACTTTGCCATGCTGTGCTGCGTCTGTTGTGCCTGGAAGCCAAGAGCCACACTGGCCCGGCACTCCTTTCAGCTTTGCGTTCACAGGCAGATCAGTGGCTAACACCGCTCAATTTGACAGTTGGTAAAGTGGTGTGTGACAACGGTGCCAATCTGCTTAGGGCATTGAAACAGGGCAAAATTACACATGTGCCATGCATGGCACACGTCTTAAACATGGTCGTGCAGCGATTCGTTGTCAAATACCCTGGGGTCCAGGATATCTTGCGGCAGGCAAGGAAAATCTCGGCCCATTTCAGAACATCTTACATGGCCATGGCTCGCCTTGCTGACATTCAGGGCAGACACAATCTGGCAGTCAGACGTCTTATTTGTGATTGCCCGACGCGATGGAACTCAACCTTCTATATGCTTGATAGGCTGCCCCAGCAGAAACGTGCAGTTAATGACTACCTGTACAAAATCTGCGGCAGAACAGGTTCTGGGGAGCTTGTTTTTTTTTCACTGCACCAGTGGCTGCTCATGCGCGATGCATGCAGACTTCTGTGGCCATTTGGAATGGAAGATGATCACTCTGGTTCCCAGCCAGAGGGGCATCAAAAGAAAGAGCAGAGCAGGCGGACTATTGCGGTGCACAAAAAGTAATGCAGATATAATAGACAACGATATAAAAATCTTTAAATATTTATTAGAAAATTCATTTAAACATAAAACACATATACAAAATCAATGGCTCATAGAAGCGGTGAAGTATTTTGCTTTTTAAGGAAATACAAACATCTAGAAGATACATAATAAAAATTAATTTTTAATAATAAGTACCAAAACGCATATAGAAAATTGCAGAACAGGGGAAAAAAAAGGGCAAGAGAATTCATATGAAATACGCGAAGGAGTCTTACCAACCACGCTGCAGCCCACAAAAATGCCCAGGCATCACAAATGTCTCCCCCGGCGACTGGGGGCACGATACTAGCCACATTGAGGCCTGAATCTGAATAGAGATATAAGGGAAACGCTCTATAAAATGCTACAATTAGCATATAGGGTTAAATAAGATTGTGGATACCACCACCACAATTTGGATGATGGTGTACTCAGGGCCGTCTTTAGCGCAGGGCAAACGGGGCAGCTGCCCAGGGCCCTGTCACTGTCTGGGGCCCAAGCAGAGCTGCCCGTTAAACCTGCAAATCAGCGCTAAAATCAAACAAACCGGCAGACAGTCTGAGACTGTTATGTTGTCAGCGGCACGCACCGCGCCCACAGTGCCAGTGCTGTATTTTTTCATTTGAGGAGCGGGCTGCAGGTGGGCAGGGCCTTGAGCTCCACTGACGCTCTGGCCCTGCCCCTTGCTCTGCGTGCAGTGTACCTGATCAGACTGGGAGGAGTGAAGAATCGGAGGAGGAGTGGACTGCAGTATGGAGTGGAGTGCACTGAAGCCTGGTGCCAGCCTGCTGGTCAAGTGAAACAACTAAGCAGTGTGGAGAATTGAGCTAAGTATTAGTGCTGAGCTTTCCAGGACAGGGTAAGGTATTTTCTCCTCCCCTGGCTCCCCTGGCTCCCCCTATCCCCATGCCATGTTGTGGAGAATTGAGCTGAGTATTAGTGCTGAGCTTTCCAGGACAGGGTAAGGTCTTTTCTCCTCCCCTGGCTCCCTCTATCCCCATGCCATGTTGTCCCATGCCTGAAAGTTTAAAAACACTGACCAGACCTGCAGTCCAGGCTGAGTGAAGCCTCAGAGGAGAGTACATGGCATTATTTACAGCACATGGCATACTGTATGTAGGCTGCGTTCACACTGAAAGTGCCTGGGCTTTGGCAGTAAAACACCACTATTTTTAGTGGTGATTTACCGTCGGTTTTCGGCCGCTGGTGGGGCGCTTTTAACCCCCGATAGTTGATGAAAAAGGGTTAAAAGCGCCTGCAAAACACTGCCCCAGCTGCGCTTTGCCAGCGCTGCCCATTGATTTCAAAGGGCAGTGCCGCTTTATGCGTCCCAAAGAAGCTGCTGGCAGGACTTTTTCTGACGTCCTGCCAGCACACCGCTCCAGTGTGAAAGCCCTCGGGGCTTTCACACTGGAGTGAAAGGGGCTGCTGTTTCATTGCGCTTTGCAGGCGCTATTTTAACGCTATAGTGCCTGCAAAGAGCCTCATGCTGCGTACACACGACCAGACTTTTTGACAGCAAAGGTCCGACGGAACGAGTCTGTCGGACAAGTCGATCTTGTGTGGGCTCCATCGGACCTTTGCTTGCCAAAAATCCAGCGGACTTTAGAAATAAAACATGTTTTAAATTTTTCCACCAGCCTCCGCCGGACTGAGAAATCCATTCGTGTAACTTCCTTATTCTAGTCCGGGTGTACATCATCACGTTCGAATCTGTCAGACTTTGGTGTGATTGTGTGTGGCCAAGTCCACTCATTCGGAAAGTCCGGTCGTGTGTACGCGGCATTAGTGTGAAAGGGGTCTTAACTGCTTGATGGGCTTATTTTGGGCCTGGCTAGTTCACATGTATGTGTTTTGGTGACCCACATTTGCACAGGCACAGCAGCCTATTCATTTGAATGGGCTGCCATGCCTGCGTTTCCTGCAAAAAAAAGGTTCTTGCATCATTTAATAGGCTGCAGACACTTATGCCCATCAAGCAATGAAATACAGCACTGTCTGTCCATTCTGCTTTTGCACCATGTGACTTACATGCAGTTCCTGCACCGGCAAACTTGCTGCATTTTTAGATGTTTATGCCACGCTTTTAAAAATGCAGTGCATTTGTGTGTGCAGGAACTGCAGGTAAGTTGCATGGTGCAAAAGCAGAATGGATTTCAAGGCCACTGCAATTTTAAAATGCTGCATGCGCCTTTTTTTCTGCAGGAAACACAGGCATGGCAGCCCAGTCAAATGTATGGGCTGCCAAAACACCTACATGTGAATGTGTGATGTGACAATGGATGCAATGTAATGAGGGTGCTGTGATGTGTAAAGGGGCACTATGACATGAAGGGGACTCTAATGTAGTGGGGGCGCTGTGATGTATAAAGGGGCACTATAATGTGAAAAATGTCTGCAATGTAATGGTGACATGACATGATTTTTTAGATAATTCCATGTGTATGTGTGTGTCTGTTTTTTGAGATGTTCGGGTGAAGAGCAAAATTGCATTGGGGGGGGGGGGGGCAAAAAAATGTTTTGCCCAGGGCCCAAACCATATTAAAGACGGCCCTGGGTGTACTACATTTTATTAGCATAATTTATGTTTCTTTCAACTCAGGCCATTGTTACTATACTGCGGCCATTTGATGAGATCACCAAACTGGTCAGTTGCAGCCATGGCGCCATCAGTGACATCATACCTTATGCCCTCTTTATGGAGCGTGCATTGCGTCGTGTCATTGATCAAGCCATGGAGGAGCAGGAATATGAGGAAGTGGAGGAATGCTGGATGAATTCCCAGAGGGGCTACTCTATCTGAGACAAGTCAACAACAGGAGTCTGAAGAGGAGTCAGAGGAGGATGGTGCTGGGTGGATGAGGAGGAGCAAGAAGAGCATGCTTTAAACCTTTCTTGGATCCCTGTTGTTGTGCGTGGATGGGGAGAGGAGAAAGAGGAGGACGACATTATCCTGGATGATGAGCAGGAGCCAGGCCACCCCACCGCTTCCAGTTTAGTGCAACTGGGGGCCTTCATGCTCCAGTGTTTTAACAGGGACCCCGTATAAAAAGCATAAAGGTCAAGGACCAGTACTGTGTGGAAACGTACTTAGACCCCCGGTACAAACACAAAATGGTGGAAATGTTACCACTGTCACAGAGGGCTGTCAGAATGGAGCACTTACAGACCTTGCTTCGAGAAATGCTGCATTCTGCTTTTGCATGCGCTGAAATTCCCACTCCCAGAGAAAGAGTTGCGGGTATTAATCCAACAGCGCCTGCAAGAAGAGGGTGGTTTTAACATGTGTTGGTGACTTCGGATATGAGGTCATTCTTTCAGCCGACCCATCGACAGGTGTCATCCGGATCCAGCATCAGGGAATGCCTAGACCAACAGGTGTCCAACTACATCGGGTTAACGACCGATGTGGACGCTCTGAGAAGTGATAAACCCCTGGACTACTGGGTGGGTAGGCTTGACCTCTGGCCAGAGCTTGCCCAATTTGCAATGGAACTGTTGACTTGCCCCTCGTCCAGTGTCCTGTCCGAAAGGACGTTCAGCTCAGCAGGGGGGATCATGACCGATAAGCGCACTCACCTAGCTCACGACAGTGTTGACTACCTCACATTTATAAAAATGAATGAGGCATGGATCTCGGAGGAATTCAACACATGTGAACAATAGACCATGTATATGCATAACTCTATAAATTCTTTTTTTAATCGAGCACACAGACCTTTTTTCTACCTTTGGCCCACTTCCTTGTACAAAAAAAGCACACCGTACTATATGCCTGTACCCTCCTGTTTGAAGAGGTTAAGCGGTGTCATATTTTTGGGTCCCGCAGCGAGTTGCTGGTATCAGTGCTGGTGTCAGTGCTCTCTATCTCGGTGCTGGTGTCAGTGCTCTCTCTCTATCTCGGTGCTGGTGTCAGTGCTCTCTATCACGGTGCTGGTGTCAGTGCTCTCTCTCTCTATCTCGGTGCTGGTGTCAGTGCCCTCTCTCTATTTCGGTGCTGGTGTCAGTGTTCTCTCTCTCTCTATTTTGGTGCTGGTGTCAGTGCTCTCTCTCTATTTCGGTGCTGGTGTGGTGTCAGTGCTCTCTATCTCGGTGCTGGTGTCAGTGCTCTCTCTCTATCTAGGTGCTGGTGTGGTGTCAGTGCTCTCTATCATGGTGCTGGTGTCAGTGCTCTCTATCACGGTGCTGGTGTCAGTGCTCTCTATCTTGGTATTGGTGTCAGTGCTCTCTATCACGGTGCTGGTGTGGTGTCAGTGCTCTCTATCTCGGTGCTGCGGTCAGTGCTCTCTATCTCGGTGCTGGTGTGGTCTCAGTGCTCTCTATAATGGTGCTGGTGTCAGTGCTCTCTATCACGGTGCTGGTGTGGTGTCAGTGCTCTCTATCTCAGTGCTGGTGTCAGTACTCTCTATTACGGTGCTGGTTTCAGTGCTCTCTCTCTATCTCGGTGCTGGTGTAATGTCAGTGCTCTCTATCTCGGTGCTGGTGTGGTCTCAGTGCTCTCTATCACGGTGCTGGTCTCAGTGCTCTCTATCACGGTGCTGGTGTCAGTGCTCTCTATCACGGTGCTGGTGTCAGTGCTCTCTATCTCGGTGCTGGTGTCAGTGCCCTCTCTCTATTTCGGTGCTGGTGTCAGTGTTCTCTCTCTATTTCGGTGCTGGTGTCAGTGCTCTCTCTCTATTTCGGTGCTTGTGTGGTGTCAGTGCTCTCTATCTCGGTGCTGGTGTCAGTGCTCTCTCTCTATCTAGGTGCTGTTGTGGTGTCAGTACTCTCTATAATGGTGCTGGTGTCAGTGCTCTCAATCACGGTGCTGGTGTCAGTGCTCTCTCTCTATCTCAGTGTTGGTGTCAGTGCTCTCTATCACGGTGCTGGTGTGGTGTCAGTGCTCTCTATCTCGGTGCTGCTGTCAGTGCTCTCTATCTCAGTGCTGGTGTGGTCTCAGTGCTCTCTATAATGGTGCTGGTGTCAGTGCTCTCTATCTCAGTGCTGGTGTCAGTACTCTCTATCACGGCGCTGGTGTCAGTGCTCTCTATCTCGGTGCTGGTGTGGTCTTAGTGCTCTCTATCACGGCGCTGGTGTCAGTGCTCTCTATCACAGTGCTGGTGTCAGTGCTCTCTATCTCGATGCTTGTGTCAGTGCTCTCTATCACGGTGCTGGTGTCAGTGCTCTCTATCACGGTGCTGGTGTCAGTGCTCTCTATCACGGTGCTGGTGTGGTGTCAGTGCTCTCTATCTTGGTGCTGGTGTCAGCGCGCTATATCTCTGTGCTGGTGTCAGTGCTCTCTATCTCGGTGCTGGTGTCAGTGCTCTCTATCACGGTGCTGGTGTCAGTGCTCTCTATCTCAGTGCTGGTGTGGTCTCAGTGCTCTCTATAATGGTGCTGGTGTCAGTGCTCTCTATCACGGTGCTGGTGTGGTGTCAGTGCTCTCTATCACGGTGCTGGTGTCAGTGCTCTCTGTCACGGTACAGGTGTGGTGTCAGTGCTCTATATCTCGGTGCTGGTGTCAGTGCTCTCTATCTCTGTGCTGGTGTCAGTGTTCTCTATCACAGTGCTGGTGTCAGTGCTCTCTATCTCAGTGCTGGTGTCATTGCTCTCTATCATGGTGCTGGTGTCAGTGCTCTCTGTCACGGTGCAGGTGTGGTGTCAGTGCTCTATATCTCGGTGCTGGTGTCAGTGCGCTCTATCTCTGTGCTGGTGTCAGTGCTCTCTATCACAGTGCTGGTGTCAGTGCTCTCTATCTCGGTGCTGATGTCAGTGCTCAGTCTCTATCATGGTGCTGGTTTCAGTGAGGGAGATAGCAGCGGAAAAGCCAATCAGCAGGCAGTGCCAGCACCATGGCTGAGGATCAGCACTGGACTGGCACCACCGGACCACCGCAGTGGAGCCCTGCATAGGTGGGGGTAAGGGCTGGGCAGAGGGAGGGGCTCAAGCACAGGTTGGCACACTGGGACACTGGCACAGGACTGCGCTGCCCTGACTGTGGCACTGATCATCTCCTGCACCCCCTTCATAGCCTGCCCTGACCTTGCCTTTCCTCCATGGCCTTCATGCGCTCCTGAATTGTCAAAATTTCACAGAAAAGAAAAGAATGCTTGTTGTTGTCGATCCCACATTCACTTAATACTTTTGTTATTGTCAGTGTCCATGTTGTGGGACTATGTGTGCACAGCTAGTACGTATTTTGTGGCTGAAAATATGACCTGGAGGTTTTTAAGGTTCAAATATCAAATCATAGTGTAGCGCTACACTATGATTTGATATTTGTTAATTATTCACTGTTTTATCCTTGTGATTGTGTTAGCAGCTTTTTTCTGTTTTTTGGATAGCGCAGTGTCACAGGGAAGGTTTTTAAGGTTCGCCTACCATTAAAGTCAATGGGGTCCGCCACAAACTTTGCGGTTCGCAAACTTTTGGCGGTGTTCGCGGTTCGCAAAACATCCCGTCGGAAGTTCGTCCATCACTACATTGCAATATCTCCATACAGATGAAAATTCTTTTGTATATAAACAAATATATAGACAGACATAAAATGTTGATAATTTATTAATACAAACAAGAAAAAACTGTTTTAAAATTACAGATGATGTAGTATTTCGACTAGTTTTGCATTTTGACCACTTCGTCAGAAAATACAGAGGATACATCTGAAAAATATATATAAAGAACATTTATAGTAAAAAGACATAAATAATACAGTTCTAATTTTGTTGGGGGAAAAAAAAGGGCATAAACATAGTATGATAGGCAGCTGCTTACCCATACATCAGAGCCAGAAGGACAAAGAGGCTTACCGGCCAGGCCTCCCGCGGCGACTGGGGGAGGCAATTAATGTAAAGCCAGAGGGCTAAAATATAAATAGATAAAATATGGTAAACTCCTTGGCCAGCAATAATGATAAGTGAAAGTAAAAAACAAAAAGAAAATCTCTATCCTATATCGAACTGTTGCAACGAAAACAAAAATAAAGCATTTGTTTATGTCGGATCTTTCCATTTTCGGATTCTGCACATTCGTTATCATTTGTTAAAATGACAAAAATACCCGCAATTCGGACGAAAATGCATTCGGACGAAAACGAATGCACATGTCTAATAAGCAGCCAGTGAAAACAAATTATTGCCATGAACAGTACGCCCATAACAGTGTGGTAGCGTCAGTCTGTCTGAGAGGGCAAAAGATCTGACCTTTGCAGAGGTCACATTCAATAATGCTGTGCCTGACTATGCAGTAGACATGTGCAGAGTAAAATATTTTGTTTCGGAATTTCGTTTTCGTCCGAAAACTTAATTTATTTAGTTACTCCCGAAATTCGTTTTTATTTATTTCGTTTTTCGTTCAAAAATTGCATGCGTCAGAAAATCCACATGAATTACGGTTGAATCTGTCTTTGAAGGCTTATGGTGTCTGTCGAATGTATAAAGAAGATTCGACGGAGCTAGTATATAGCATACTTTAGAACCCTATTAAAGTCTATGGGACTCCAACGTTCAAAATCAAAAGTGCTAATTTTAAAGGCTAATTTGCAAGTTACTGTCCTAAAAAGTGTTTGGGGACCCGGGTCCTGCCCCAGGGAACATGTATCAATGCAAAAAAAAAGTTTTAAAAACATCAGTTTTTTCAGGAGCAGTGATTTTAATAATGATTAAAGTGAAACAATAAAAGTGTAATATTCCTTTAAATTTCGTAGGGGGGGGGGGGGGGGTTGTCTATAGTATGCCTGTGAAGGGGCTCATGTTTCTGGTGCTTAGAACTGTCCCTGCACAAAGTGTCATTTATGCAGGAAAAAAAGTCCTTTAAAATCACTCGCAGCTATTATGAATTGTCAGCTCCGTAATACAGAGAACACTCATTGAAAGTCATTGATAAAAAAATAAATAAATAAATAAATAAATAAATAAATAAATAAGCGTGGGGGTCCCCCAAATTCAATTACCAGGCCCTTCAGGTCTGGTATGGATATTAAGGGAAACCCTGCCTCAAATTTAAGAAAAACTTTGACGTGGGGTTCCCCCTAAATATCCATAACCAGACCCTTCAGGTACCCCTACCATTTCACAAAGAAAGTGTAAAAAATGGTTAAATAAAACAAACACACTTTTGAAAAATTCCTTTATTAAAAAAAAAAAAAAAAAAAAAAGATTCCAGCGGAAACCTGCCTGTGTTACATCAGAGGGGTGCGGGGTCACCCATACGTCACAGGGAACCCCGGGTTTCCCCTTGCGTCAGAGGGGGGCGGGGTCAGGTGACGGGTGGCCCCGCCCTCCGTATATAAGAAACGTCAGGCCGCCGGAATCCTTGCAGTGTCTCCTCCACGGAGACAGAAGAAGGATGGATTCGCTGCGCTGGATGAGATGAGCCATCGCTGGAGAGATGACCGTCCGTCGCTGGATAGCAAGAGTGGATTACCGCCGCTGGAATCTTTTTTTTATTTTTTTATTTTTAATAAAGGAATTTTTCAAAAGTGTGTTTGTTTTATTTAACCATTTTTTACACTTTCTTTGTGAAATGGTAGGGGTACGTTTGTACCCCCTTGCCATTTCAAACAGGGGGGGGGGGCGGGATCTGGGGGTCTCCTTGTTAAAGGGGGCTTCCAGATTCTGATAAGCCCCCCGCCCGCAGACCTCCACAACCACCGGCCACGGTTGTGGGGATGAGGCCCTTGTCCTCATCAACATGGGGACAAGGTGCTTTGAGGGGTCACAGACCCCCAAAGCATCCTCCCAATGTTGAGGGCATGTGGCCTGGTACGGTTCAGGAGGGAGGGGGGGCCGCTCTCTCGTCCCCCCCTCTTTTCCTGTGGCCTGCCAGGTTGCGTGCTCGGGTAAAAAGGGTCTGGTATGGATTTTTAGGAGGAACCCCACGTAAAAAATTTTTTAAATTTGACGCGGGGTTCCCCTTAATATCCATACCAGACCTGAAGGGTCTGGTTATGGATATTTAGGGGGAACCCCACGTCAATTTTTTTCTTAAATTTGAGGCAGGGTTCCCCTTAATATCCATACCAGACCTGAAGGGCCTGGTAATTGAATTTGGGGGACCCCCACACTTTTTTTTTTTTTATTTATTTATTTTTTTATCAATGACTTTCAATGAGTGTTCACTGTATTACGGAGCCGACAATTCATAATAGCTGCGAGTGATTTTAAAGGACTTTTTTTCCTGCATAAATGACACTTTGTGCAGGGACAGTTCTAAGCACCAGAAACATGAGCCCCTTCACAGGCATACTATAGACAACCCCCCCCCCCCCCCCCCTACGAAATTTAAAGGGATATTACACTTTTATTGTTTCACTTTAATCATTATTAAAATCATTGCTCCCGAAAAAACGGCCGTTTTTAAAACTTTTTTTTGCATTGATACATGTCCCCTGGGGCAGGACCCGGGTCCCCAAACACTTTTTAGGACAGTAACTTGCAGAATCTTTTCTCTCTGTCAAATCTTTTTTCTCTGTCGAATATTTTCTCTATATAATCTTGGACTAATAGAGGTAAGGTTAGGCACATTCGACCACAGGTTCTATAGACAGATTGTTATTGTCAGAGTCATGTCGAATCTCCTATTCTATATCGAACTGTTGTAATAATGAAAATGAAAATAAAGCATTTATTTATGTCGGATCTTTCGTTTTTCAGATTTTGTGCTTTCGTTATCGTTTGTCAAAACGAAAACGAAAATAGCAGAAATTCGGACGAAAATGCATTCGGACGAAAACGAATGCACATGTCTACTATGCAGGGGTCTCCCTCAGGTTCACAGCTCTCCAGTGCCTGTGCCTTCTTCCAGCCCTGGCTTTATCATGCTGTCTAGGGCTGGTGGCTTGTAGCCAGTGGCCATATTTGTCACAGCCAATCGCTATCAGGGACATTTTAAAGGTCCAGGGTGTGAGTTGCTCTGCATTAGACCAATGCACCTGACTGCCAAATGCGGAATCACCTAGTGCCTCCAAATAATCCCCTTTGTTCCTGCGATTTCCTCCAGTGGCTGTTCTGCATCAGTGATCTTCATGTTCTTCTCTCAGCTGACATCAGTGTCTCCATGTGTATTTCTGTCTGCAACCCAAATCCCAGTGCCTGTACCTGTGACTTTCTTATGCACCACAGCCAGAACCCAGCATTTCTGCGTCTCTATGATTCTCTGTGCATTTCAGCCTGAAAAAAATGACCGTTGCCTGTGCACTCCGAGCCTGCAGCCTACTTCTGTATTTCCATGTACACTCCCAGTCATCTTACAGCTCTGTCTCCCTGTGTACACCAGCCTTTTTCTATTGAAACCTACTGATTCAGTGACACCCAGTAGTTTTCCTAGATTCCAAGGACATTTTCAAAGCTTGCACCTGTGGCCAAATCTTCCTTCTAACACCACCTCCTATCCTGGCCAATGTTTAAAGCGTAACTCTACTTTTGTTGAGATAATGTACATTGCAAGGATTATAACAACCTTTATTGCAGATTCCCACCTTTTGTTATTCTAAGGAAATCCATGTGTGTCTGCCCCTCTGTACTAAGTAGATCTAATGGGAGTGGTTTCATAATTAACTTTCAGGTGTGCACCTGCACAGCACTAATGAGGAAATCTGCTGGGCCTGCATCAGACGTGCTCCTATAGAAAGTATCTCTGCAAAAATTACATTTTTGTTGCAGGGGATGCCTGAAACATGACTTGTATCTTAGGCAGACTTCTGGGAAAATTGGTGAGCCAATCACACAAGCAGGAAATTATGTTTCTGGGGGGTGGTCAGTACACATTCTGTGTACAGAACAACTCCATGTATCCATATTGCAATGCATTCTCAGAAAATTACAGTGGCTACAGATTGAAAAGGAAGGGTCATTTTTAAAAACATTCAATTACAATATGATTAGTGTCACAATAATATGTGCTATATTATTTTTTCTTTATTTGCTATTTGTTTTCCAAATGAAAGTGGAGTTACCCTATAAGAATATGAGTGTGAAGTAAAGAGTTCATGGACACTTTTTTCCAGTACAGGATACAGTAACTGCTATAGGGCCGTTAGGGACGCTGTTAGGAAAAATTAAACTGTAAAGTCTGAAGTGTAGAAAAGATGGACTGAGATGCACGGGATCATCACTATTCACAGACCCCCTTTGGCGTTATCTATTTGAGGTGTTTTAACGGTGTAGATTTATTGATCTCGGAACTTCTACAACAGTCTAGAAACTTACTGTAAAAATTTACTCTGCACTCCTAATTCAGTCTTCCAGATGCTTTAAAAAAAAAAACTTCTAGCGTGTCTCTTAAACCTTAAAAGACAGCTGAGATTTGTAGTTTAAAAAAAAAAAAACTAGGGCATAAAGAAGGTTGTAATAGTGCATTTGAGTAATTGTGCATAGTAGCACTAACAAATATAAAGTATAATCATATAAACATCCCAGTAGCAAGCCCGGACTGGGACAAAAAACAGTCCCAGGCATTTTAGACTTCCAATTATTATTTAACCACTACAGCCCCGGACCAATAAACACCTTAAGGACCAGAGGTCTTTTTCCAATTTCGCACTGCGCTGCTTTAACTGGTAATTGCGCGGTCATGCAATATTGCACCCAAACGAAATTTGTGTCCTTTTCTTCCCACAAATAGAGCTTTCTTTTGATGGTATTTGATTGCCTCTGCGATTTTTATTTTTTGCGATATAAATGGAAAAAGAGCGAAAATTTTGAAAAAAAAAAAGATATTTTCTTCTTTTTGTTATAAGAAAAATCTAATAAGCTAAATTTTAGTCATACATTGAGGGCAAAATTTATTCAGCCACATGTCTTTAGTAAAAAAAATGTCAATAAGCGTATATTTTTTGGTTTGCGCAAAAGTTATAGCGTCTACAAACTAGAGTACATTTTCTGGAATTTACACAGCTTTTAATTTATGACTCATTTCTTGAGGTGCTAAAATGGCAGGGCAGTACAACCCCCCCCCCAAAATGACCCCATTTTGGAAAGTAGACACCCCAAGGAAATTGCTGATGGGTATGTTGAGCCCATTGAATATTTATTTTTTTTGTCCTAAGGGATTGAATAATGACAAAAAAAAAATTTTTTACAAAAAGTTGTCACTAAATGATATATTGCTCACACATGCCATGGTTATATGTGGAATTGCACCCCAAAATATATTCCGCTACTTCTCCCGAGTATGGGGATACCACATGTGTGGGACTTTTTGGGAGTCTAGTCGCACACGGCACCCCGAAAACCAATCACCACCTTCAGGATTTCTAAGGGTGCAAATTTTTGATTTCACTTCTCACTACCTATCACAGTTTCGAAGGCCATAAAATGCCAAAATAAAACCAAGCACTGCCTTCCGGATTTAAATATAAAATGCTACCAAAAAAACTGTTAGCGATCGCAGGGATCAGGCCTGACTCTGCGATCGCTGCAGTTATGTGTTTAGTGTTTTGTAAGTGACAGTGATCGATCGATACTGCACTTGGGTGGGCTGGGCAGAGGGGCAAAACGCAGGTGCTAGCAGGTATCTGGGCTGATCCTGCTAACAATGCGTTTTTTTGGAACCCTGAACTGCTGGGGACGCTAGTATAGATCTGATCAGATCAGATATTGATCTGTTCAGATTCTATACCACTACAGGAGGTTTATGCTTTGCGTGTGGGTGTTAGCGGTACTGGCACTAACCTAGCGCTGCCTGGGGCGACGCAGACCCTGACCCTAAAACCTAATTGATATCACCCGTCGGGTGATCAGGGGGTTAAACCTTTATTGGGTAATAAATGGTGGGTGCCCCGATGCTATAAAAAGCAAACTAACCAGAGTCACCCGTAACACTTATACGGTGATCAGTGGTGAAAGGGTTAACTAGGGGCAATCAGGGGGTTCAAATTTTTATTAGGTAGTATATGGGGGTCCCTGGCACTATATAAAAACCTGACGGGGAACCTAAATAACTAACTGGCTAACCAGCGTCACCAGTGACACTTATACTGTGATCGCTGGTGAAAGGGTTAACTAGGGGCAATCAGGGGGTTAAAACCATTATTGGGTAGTATATGGGGGTACCTAACGCTATAAAAACCTGGCGGTGAACATAAAAAAAAACTAGCTACCTAGCGACACTAGCGACACTAATGCAGCGATCAGAAAAATGATCGCTTAGTGACAGTGGCAAAAGGGGGTGAAAGGGTTAACTAGGGGCAATCAGGGGGTTAAAACCATTATTGGGTAGTATATCGGGGTACCTAGCGCTATAAAAACCTGGCGGTGAACCTAAAAAAAAAACTAGCTACCTAGCGACACTAGCGACACTAATGCAGCGATCAGAAAAATGATCGCTTAGTGACAGTTGCAAAAGGGGGCGAAAGGGTTAACTAGGGGCAATCAGGGGGTTAAAATCATTATTGGGTAGTATATCGGGGTACCTAGCGCTATAAAAACCTGGCGGTGAACCTAAAAAAATAACTAGCTACCTAGCGACAGTAGCGACACTGATGCAGTGATCAGAAAAATGATCGCTTAGTGACACTGGCAAAAGGGGGTGAAAGGGTTAACTAGGGGCAATCAGGGGGTTAAAACCATTATTGGGTAGTATATCGGGGTACCTAGCGATATAAAAACCTGGCGGTGAACCTAAAAAAATAACTAGCTACCTAGACAGTAGCGACACTGATGCAGCGATCAGAAAAATGATCGCTTAGTGACACTGGCAAAAGGGGGTGAAAGGGTTAACTCTAGGGGCAATCAGGGGGTTAAATCTTTATTGGGGGGTGATAGGGGGCTACCCTGGACCTAACACTAACTGCCCTGACAGTTTTAACTGTTACAACTGACACTGAATGCAGTGATCAGTAAAGAAATGATCAATGCAATCAGTGACACTGTGACTGGGGGGGGGGGGGCGATCGGGGGGGGGATCGGGGGGGGGGGTTGTGTACCTATGTGTACCTATGTGTCAGTGTAGTGTTTTGGTGCACTTACTTTTAGTCTTCTCCTCGTAGTCCGGTCAAAAAGACCGCCCCGAGGAGAATGACATCACTTCCTCCTTCCTGTGTAAACAATACACAGTGGGAGGAAGCTCGTCATTGGCCAGGAGCGATCCAGAGGGGGTGGCCAGAAACCAACGGCCATCCCCTCATCACGGATTGCTCCTGGAGGGAAACGGACCGCCGTATCCAGCGGGAGGGGGTCCGATCGGACCCCCCACCCGCTGGAAGGCTGGCACATACATCTACGTGCTTGTGCCTGCCTGTGCCATTGCGATGACGTATAATGGCAAAACGGCGGTCCTTAAGTGGTTAAAAAAAAAAAAATTACAAATAATGACAACCAACCCTTTCTCTGTGTATTTTTGTTATATTTAGCCTGGTTCAATCACTGTGAAAGGGATGATGATTCTCACAAACTTACTTTGAGAGGATGACCAAGGATGACCAAGACCCATCTGGACTTATTGGAGAGCTCAGTCAATCAGTAAATGTCACCCCGCCACCCTCCTCGCCAGCAGGTTTCTGACAGTTTCTGACCCCCAGATTAGGGTGTACCCAGGCACACCCCATGTGCACGTCTATGGGACCTGACTTCACCTCTTACTATGCAGAGGAGATGGGAATTTGCTGTGTACATGCTTTGGGGGGATGCAGCCGAGCTGATTCTGCTCACCACACCAATACTTCAGCCCACCAATATTACACACCAATACTACAGACAACCACACCAATACTATGAACCACTGCACCAATATAAATGAGGAGGCAGGGCAGCACAACGTGACATTTAAAGTGATATTAAAGTTGCTTGTTATACGTACTCTGTGTAGTGGTTTAGAGCAGTTTGATCCTCCTTTTCTGGGGTCCCTCGTTGGTATTCCAGGCCCCTCCTTCCTGCAGAGTGCTCCCACATCAAGCAGTTTGCAATTGGGGCACCCAAGCAGGCTCACTCTTGATCTGCATGTCCATTCACACACAGAGCCTACTCCCTTAATGTTTTCCTCTCCAACAGAGACTTAAGGTAGCCAAACACTACACAATCTGATTGTACAATCTCCTTTAGATTTTATAAAAGCAATGTAATATGAGGACACATCTAAACAACGCATTGCATTTGTATAAAATAAACAGGCCCTTACACTCTATATTTTATTTATTTCAGTAGATCTAAAGTAGATTGTACAATCAGGCTGTGTAGTGTATGGTTATCTTAAATCATAACTTGTGAGTCTGAAATGCTTGCATTACAGCTTGTTGACTTTTGCATCTTGTTTGCATCTACAGTAGGCCCTGTGGCTGCTGTCTGAGTAAAATATGTCAATCTTTGCCATCAGCAACTACAATCCCATCATTACTGTCACTAAAGTAATCCCCATTGTTGGTGTCAGATCCACCTTCCTCTCCCTTCTTATAGGGTGCTTCAGAGTCTTCAAATTCCCAAGCTGACTACAGTGATAAGGGCTAAGAGGCTTTATCACTATAAGTGGCTGCATGCATGAGGGGGAACTGTACCACTGCAATAATGCCACAAAGTCCTACCACCAAAGTCCTACCACCATAGTTACATAGTTAAAATAAAGACACAAGTCCATCCAGCTCAATCAACATAGAAAAAAAAAACACAAATATATGTATACAATCCTCAACCCACAGTAGATCCAGCATCCCCAGTAAAGTATGATCTAATGTGCTCCAGTTGGAGTATTATTTTATGTACATTTAAGAAAGAATCCAGGCCTTTCTTAAAAGAGAAGGATTTTTTTTGGCTATTCATACTTACCTAGGTGGATGCTGCATCTGTCCCCCGGGACCTCTTCACTGATAACCAAGCCACCGAACACCTCCCCGAGTGGAGAGCTGCTTTCTGTCAGTCAGCATCTCTCAATCAGGACTCATTGTCAGACCCGGTGTATGCCAATAGGCCAGATGTTCTGCTGAAGTCATAGCCTATAGGTCCTGCAAAAGCTGTTGCCAGGGAAATGTTTGAAGGTGTAAGAGGGGGCTTTTGAATAAAGGCTGAGACCATCAAAGCAGCTTGTTTAGCAGTGGCGTTGGCCAGTGCATTTCCCTTTGAAATGTCATCAGTACTGTGTGTGTGTGTGTGTGTGTGTGTGTGTGCTTCCGTAGGGCGACCTAATGTAAATGATGTAACCATTTCTACAGCCATGGCACAAGAGGCCAAAGCCCTCAGACACGTTGACATGCCTTTTTTCCGGAACTGAGACTACTCTAGAAAAAAAGCCTACAAGTCTCAGCTTTCCTCCATGCTCTTGTGCAAGGGCCCCAGCCATGGTTTTACAGTTGTCCTTTGCAAACAAATGAAACATTTTACAATATTCAAGTAATCCCAGACCAGGAGCCATTACCATAGCAGTTTTAAGATACACAAAAGCATTAACCATTTCATCATTCCATTTCAAAAGATCAGGACTGTCAGTTAGAGCAGCTTGTCTCAGCAAGTTATCATAGTAGGAGCAATCAGATATCCATTGGCAGCAGTAACCAACCAAGGTTAACACTTCCTTCTTGGTATGTGGGAAGGGCAGACCTACAGGACCCACAGCTCTCTTGTGACCAAATCTCCTTTCACCATGAGACAGAGTAAAATCAAGGCACTCAACAGTTTCCTGACACCATTGCAACTTTTCCTTAGACACTTTGTGACCTGTCTATGCTAAATGTTCTAACAGTAAGGGGTACATGAAATGTATCCTACATCAAGACTGTCTTTAGCCCACCTGGAATGCTGGACAGCTCCTTGGACAATTCCTTGAATGATCTTGTCTTGAATCTTGTTTGCCTTGAACCTTGAACCCTTTGCTCCTCCCATGAACTTCCTGATTTCAGCCATGTCCCTGCACTTCCTGGTTGCCAGAATATTGTGCCTTCACCAGCCAATATCTTGCTCCTGTCTCTCCTGCAGTCGACCGTATCTTCACTACCATTTGTTACCGACATTTGACTTGTTCCTCAACTACGCTTCTGCTGAATCCCAACCTGCAACTATTTGTTACCGACTTTTGGCTTGTTTCTCAACTACGCTTCTGCTTGATACCTACCTGCTATATCTGCTACCGGACCCTGGCTTGCTCACCTCCTGGTGGGGCTATCCTGAGTACCGCAACCTGGCACTAACACGCAACAAAGCCCATCTTCACCATCAGGAGCTCTGGTGAATACCGGTTAGTGCTTAGACCCCACACCTCAGGTGAACCCGTGTTGAGTGCACCGCAGGGTGCCCCTTTCCCAAAGCACCCACCCCCCCATGTTGAGGGCATGCGGCCTGGTACTGTTCAGGAGTTGGGGGGCGCTCACTCGTCCCCACCCCCTGTCCTGACCGCATGGGCTGCGTGCTCAGGGTCTGGTATGGACTTTGGGGGGACCCAGCGCCGTTTTTTGGCATAGGGGTTACCCTTAAAACCCATACCAGGCGATGAGGCTCGCAAGGTGTCAATCTCACTGATGGAGGTGGCGACATTGACTTCCTTCGCTAGTCCCATCGTACCTGAAGTCACATCCAAAATGAACGGACTTTAGTAATTAATATAATACTATAAACGTGGTGGTATCAGCATAAACAGCCCGACATGTTTTGTAATACCTTACATCCTCCTGGGGCCATAAAAAATGCAGGCTGTTGTAGTACCACAGCCTGGGGACATATATGTCGTCTGCTGATGCTCCGGATCTTTGGGAAGCCTGGACTTCCTTGCGCTCCCTATTATATGTGCTCCTCAGGCTACCAATTTTGGCCTTCAAATAGGTGATGTCTGCCGTGAGATACACAGGCTTCACTAATTCCAACAGTTTCTCCATCGCTACCTTCCTTTTTAGCTTGTTTGAGTAGTCCCTGCATTGTACTTGCCAGGGACATGGCAGCTCCCTGTATTTTTCGATAAACTCTGGCAGGAAATCTGGGGCTGTAAATTTATCAACCATTTTATCTGCAAGACACAACACAAGACAAACCCTAATGTCAGGCTAAACTCTCCTAATCTTGTCCCAATATAGGCCTCAATCTATAAACAGTATAGGCCACTAACTACTGATAACCCAAGTTACAATTGTACCTTCATTTGGACGATCGGCGATAATGATCCTCTGTCCTCCACTCACAGATCGTACGTACGTCCAATACATCGCCTGCATGTTATGCTTTCTATACATCGCACAAGCATGAAACTCTGCCCATGTCCTTCTTTCTAGTGTATTCCCTGCCTCTTCTCTTTCTGGGCAGTGGGAGAGCACATGGTGGAGACACAGCAGGTGTATGTTGTTATCAGCAACAACGAAAGCCCAGAGCAAGGCAGTTCCAGATCCAGGAGGAGATATAAGGCCTCAAATCTTTCCTTTGAAGAGATGGTAGAGATGGTGGACATCTTAAAGAGCGCTCACTATGATGGGAATCATGAACCATACAGAAACCCTAATGTGAGAAAGGCCAAGATCATGGCTAAAGTTGTCAGAAGTCTACAGAGGAATTTTGGAGTGCGACGATCCAAGGATCAATTGAGGAAATGCTGGTCAGACCTGAAATTGAGGGAGCAAGATCAGTATAGAAAGATCAGGAAAAAGTATAAGTATTTGTCATGTGTTCCTATTATTATTATTACTTTTGTGCTGGTCCATGTACTTTTCTTTACTGTTGTACAGTTTAAAATGCCAATTTTGAGGTTCGTGGACACAGGAATCGTTTCTTTGACCACTAATACGTTGTTTTTGGCAGATTTGTTCAGGCTTATTTTGATTAAAATACGTTTATTACATTGTTGTCTAGATGTGTTTGAAACTAGAATGAAATTACAACTTTATTCAGGGTAAGGAGAGGACACTCAGCAGCTGTTTACACATCTGGACGAAGGAGCACTAGTGTGGGGCACTTTGCAAAAAATTTGTTTAAAAACTGCCATTTTTTCGGGAGCAATGATTTTTTTTTTTAATGCTTAGAGTGAAACAATAAAAATGAAATATCCTTTAACCACTTGACAACTGAGCACTTAAACCCCCCTCATGACCAGACCAATTTTCAGCTTTCAGTGCTCTCACACTTTGATAATTACTCAGTCATGTAATACTGTACCCAAATTATTTTTTTGTCCTTTTTTTCATACAAATAGAGCTTTCTTTTGGTGGTATTTGATCACCACTGGGTTTTTATTTTTTGCGCTATAAATGAAAAAAGACCGCAAATTTTGAAAAAAAAAGCATTTTCTTCGTTTCTGTGATAAAATTTAGCAAATTATAAATATTTCTTCATAAATGTTGGGCACAATTTATACTGGTACATATCTTTGGTAAAGATAACCCAAATTAGTGGATATTATTCGGTCTTTGCGAAAGTTAGAGAGTCTACAAGCTGTGGTGCAAATCATACAAATTGATCACACCTGGTGGCCTATCTCATTTCTTGCGACCCTAACAAGCCAGGAAAGTACAAATACCCCCCAAATGACCCCTTTTTTGAAAGTAGACATTCCAATGTATTTAATAAGATGCATGGTGAGGTTTTTAATGTTGTAATTTTTTCCCACAATTTTTTGCAAAATGAAGATTTTTTTTCCCACAAAATTATAATTTTAATTATTTCTCTCACATGGCATGTGCATACCACAAATGACCCAAAATACATTTTGCTACTCCTCCTGAGTATTATGATACCACGTGTGGGACTTTTTCACAGCCTAGCCACTTAGAGAGGCCCAACATGCAGGGAACACCGTCACGTGTTCTAGGAGCATAAATTACACATCTAACTTGTTGACTACCTATTACACTTTTGAAGGCCCTGGAGCACCAGTATAATGACACATGACACTGACATGGCACTGATGACAGATGGCACTGATACGTGGCACCGATGACACGTGACACTGATGTGGCACTGATGACAGATGGCACTTATACATGGAACTGGGGACAGATGGCACTGACAGGTGTCACTGGGAAAAGGTGGCACTGGGGACAGATGGCACTGACAGGTACTGTGGGCACTTTATTTTCCCTTTTTCTTACACTCACTGACACTGCAGCCGTTCACACTCCCTCCTCCCATGCTGTCTCTGTGTCTATTGACCATTTAGCACGATCTGTGATTGGCTGTGTCCAAGGGACATGGCTAACACAGAAATTTCCCCAATGCAAGCCTGCGGCGGTGTGCAGAGGGGAAGAAAACAAGAGGATGTCCAGGGACGCCCTTCCGGCAATTGGAGTCCGAGCTGTAGCCATCTTTCGGCTATAGCGCGGACACCTACTGGTTAATCACTGTGCCTGGGAGGTGTTTATAGTATGTCTGTAAAGTAGCACAGTTTTCCTGTGTTTAGAACAGTACCACAGCAAAGTTACATTTCTAAAAGGAAAAATTGTCATTTAAAACTGCTCACGGCTGCCCTTTGGGTCTGGTATGAATATTAACCGGAACCCCGAACCTAAATTTAAAAAAAAAATTGCGTGGGGGTCCCCCTAAAATCCATACCAGGCCCTTCGGGTCCAAATATGGAAATTAAGGAGAACCCTGCACCATTTTTTTTAAATGCTGTAGGGCCCCCCAAAATCCATACCAGACCCTTCAGGTCTGGTATGGATTTTAAGGGGAGCCCTGTGCCAAAATGGGGACAAGGGTCTCATCCCCACAACCCTTGCCCAGGGGTTCTAGGGGTCTGCAGGCGGGAGGGCTTATCGGAATCTGGAAGCCCCCTTTAACAAGGGGACCCCGGTCCCGTCCCCCATGTGAAATGGTAACGGGTACATTGTACTCGTACCATTTCACAAAAAAAGTGTCAAAATGTTAAAAAAACAAGACACAGCTTGGGGTCAAAACAATGAAACAATAAAAATGTCCCACAAAGTCCATTTATCTTCTTCTATAGCTCCGCCGATGGACCGAAAAAAAAACATGCCAGCAATCCGCCTCCATGGGAGGCTCCCACCCACTGACGCATCCTTGCAGGTGACAGTTCTTATATAACTGAGGGCGTGGCCACACAGTGACGTACCCAGTTGACCCCACCCTTCTCTGATGCACGGGGACTTCCCCATGGTTTTCCTGGAGCGTAAGAGGGGATGGGGGCCACCCGGTTACATAATCAATATTGGCGAGAACCGACAATTCAAAACTGCAGCGAGCAGTTTTAAATGACATTATTTCCTTTAGAAATGTAATTTTGCTGCAGTACTGTTCTAAACACGGGAAAACTGCACTACTTTACAGGCATACTATAGACACCCCCCAGGCACGATATTTAAAGGAATTTCATTTTTATTGTTTCACTTTAAGCATTAAAAAAAAATCACTGCTCCCAAAAAAAAATATTTTTAAAAAAAAAACTATTGCATTGATACATGTCCCCTGGGGCAGGACCCAAGTCCCGAACACTTTTTATGACAATAATTTGCATATAAGCCTTTAAAATGATCACTTTTGATTTTTAATGTTAGTGTCCCATAGACTTTAACGGTGTTTCAAATTTTCCCCGAACAAGGCATATTGTTCGGTGTTCCAAACAACCAAAGTTCAACCCAAACTTATGCTTGGGCCAAACCATTCGCCAGTATCTACATAATAGTTAGCTGAAGAAGAGACTGTTTTATTAAACATCCGCAAGATTTTGTTGTAAATCAATTGCCCTCCCACAAAGTAATCTAAATTGTTTTGCTTTACTTTGCAGGCACTTTGGGGGGGGCACTTTTGAGCACTGTTATTGCTGTAGATTCGGCTGAAAAGTCAGCCTCAGTCGCAATTGAGGCCAGATAGCTGGCTGCATTCTTTCAAATGTAGTTGTGCAGAATGCAGCAGCTCAACACAACATGATTAAGTTTGTACTCAGCCAGGTTGATGGACGTAAGGAAGAGCCTGAACCTGCTGGCCATTATGCCAAAGACATTCTCCACTAGACATGTGCATTTGTTTTCATCTGAATGCATTTCTGTCCGAATTTCAGGTATTTTCGTTTTCATTTTGACAAACGATAACGAAAGCGCAGAATCTGAAAAACGAAAGATCTGACATAAATAAATGCTTTATTTTCATTTTCATTGTTACAACAGTTCGATACAGATAGGAGGTTCAACGTGACTCTGACAATAACAATCTGTGTCTATTGAACCTGTGGTCGAATGTGCCTAACCTTATCTCTTTTAGTCCAGGATTATATAGAGAAAATATTCAACATAGAGAGAAAAGATTCAACAGAGAGAAGAGATTCTGGAGTTGGGTGGGGGAAGTAAAATAAAAATAATGATGATGATGATGAGGATGAATATTATTGGCTGACTGTAACCAAAGAGGAGGAGCAGTAAAATAGCTAGAACTAAGTACACATGTACAGCCAACTTACTTTCACTTATGATTGCTAGCAGAGAGAGACACACATACACACTGAATCATTTCAGAAGACAATCAATCTTAGCTGGTCCGTTTGAATTGTCACTTGTCAGAGAACCCAAATTATTATTAAGCATAAGAACAGCAGCAGAACAATAGTGAAGCAAGCTACAGTTCAACTAAGCTTTTTCCTAATAATCTGCTGCTATTGTACTCCGCCTATAGGCTATATAGAGTTTAGCAGCTCTGTTGTCTCCTTTATACATTCGACAGACACCATAAGCCTTCAAAGACAGATTCGACCGTAATTCATGTGGATTTTCGGACAAATGCAATTTTTGAACGAAAAACTAAATAAATAAAAACGAATTTCGGGAGTGACTAAATAAATGTATTTTTCGGGCGAAAACGAAATTCTGAAACAAAATATTTCCCTCTGCACATGTCTATTCTTTACCACTCTTCTAGCTCATGCCAGCCGGTAATTAAAAACCCTCTGCTCTGTTCCCCCAGAGCAAAGGCCTCATCTGCCACAAACACAAAATTGAGGCCCTCAATGTTCTCCTCTGGAGGTGGCAACCCCAAGGTGCCATTTTTTAGATGCTGGTAAAACTCTATCTGGGTGATCACTCCTCCGTCAGGGTTATGGCCATTCTTCCCAACGTCCATGTAGATGAATTCATAATTGGCCATCACCACCGCCAACATCACTATACTACTAAACCCCTTGTATTTATAGTAGTATGACCCTGAGTTGGGTGGTGGGATGATCCTGGCGTGCTTCCCATCGATAGCACCACCACAATTGGGAAAGTCCCACTGGTGGAGAAACTGGATAGCCACGGTCTGCCATTCCTGTGGGTTGGAAGGAAACTGTGGAGTCAAACTAAAAATAAATAAGGTAACCCTCTCCACTTCATTGAGAGCTGAATGCATAAATAATGTGTGTTACTTTGGCCAGCCCCTACTTACTTACACTATTGGCAGCCCACTGGACAGGTAAGAAGTGTCATAATCCAAAAATATAAATACACACTGTCCAAATTGAAGCACATTTTTACATTCTGCAATTACCTATCAAGATAATAGGAGAACAAAACTTAGATAGAGCATTGGTATCAGTTGACTTAGCAGTTGGGGGAGGGAGGGTTAAAAATGAGTTTGGGACCCCAAAAAAGCCTATTGCACTCTGCCTGAATTTAAGGACAACAATAAAATTTGGACACATTTTAGGGGGTGTTTAGGGTAAGCACTACAATGGAGCTGACAAAATACATTGTTAAGTATGTAGGCTAGGTGTGTATGGGTCTAGGATAGCATGCTGGGGAGGTTAGTGAAGGCAAATATGCATGAAGAACAAAAAAGAAGCATTATGAAGACAAAGAGGACATTCACAGCATATTACAATCATGGTAATTATTAGACTTGTGCACAACGGAAAATTTAGTTTAGTTTCGATTCGTTGTCATTTGTAAAATACATCATTTCGTTCTGTTATATTCGTTATGTTAGGTTAATACGTTTTCGGATAATTCGTTATTATTCGTAGAGTGTCGAATTCATTCGTTCGTATTCGCTGAAATTCGCTATTTATGTATGTATAGATATTCGTGATAATGATTCGTAGTTTGTAAAGTCGTTTGTTTATTGAATCTTTTAACACACATAATGACAACGTCTCTTCTCCTTTGCTCAAATACAATACAACACCCTTCTAACTTGGTTCTCAGGAATGCACTTTGCCAGTAATCCCTCCTCTGGCACAAAATTAATTAGCTGATTGGACTATAAGATTTACTTTGAGCTGACCTTTTGTTTCATTAGATCTTTAAAGAATTACCAAATCATGTCGAATTCATTCAGATTCATTCGAATCCATTCGTTATAATTCTTTCGTATTCGTTGTTATTCGTTATTTTTCTATTGGGACATTCGGATGCATCCGAATGTCGGAAAGATGCAAAATTCGGCCGAATTTCGATTCATTACGAAACGATTTGCACAAGCCTAGTAATTATGGAATGAAGAAATGAATACAATACATTAACAAACATTAAATACATAGAATGTGATGTTAAAGGAGAAAACTTACCCTAATATAGTCTTTCTGCAGGACTTGAATTATGACAGAACAGGTCTCTGGAATAATGATTCCCAGAGCCTGAGGGGAGATCCCAGTTGTGAACTTCAGGTTCTGGAGACTTCTCCCCGATGTAAAGTACTGCAAGGTGGCAACAAGCCTTTGCTCAGGAGAGATGGCTTCCAGCATATAGGTGTCCTGCTTTGTAGTATAAGGGGACAGCAAAGCCAATAGACGGTGAAAGACGGGGTCCGTCATCTGGAGATAATTCCTGAACTCATCAGAATTATTATCCTGGAGCTCCCGCAGCAAAGGCATATGACAGAATTGGTCACGATTAAGCAACCAATTCTTGGTCCAAAAACTCCTCCCCCCGTTCATGGACTGGACTTGTGTCAATAACTCCAAGCTCAACAACAGCGCAATCTCTCCAGCGAGAATGCAACATGACTAGTAAAGGAACAGCTGCTCAGAACAAACTGACAGAACGGACTAAAAATCAGAATGAAAGCATGACCTGAAAATCAGAAATGACCGGACAAGCATGCACTCAAAATCAGAAGCGAACTATAAATAGAAGGTACTAAGAAACAAAAACGACCTGACAAGCACGTACTGAAAAACAGATACAAACTGTCAGGGCTGGCTTAGCCCTTCCTCCTCTGGGCTGGCCGCTCAGCTGTCGGCTAATTGCCAGCTCTCTTCTCTTTCCACAGTTACCAGCTGTTCCCAATGATGCTTGTCTGACCTGCCTATTTAAAGCGTCCAGCTCATTTCTCCTTTGCCTTCACGTTGGTTACATCACAAGGAACCATCTCCTGCTGTTTTTTTCAAGACTGGCTTGCTGACATCCCTCCTGGGTTCTTATCCTGCTTGCAGTTGCCCTCCTTGGATCCCTGACTTCTGGACTGGCTGATTACCCGATCTGGTTTATGAACTTTGGACTGGCTGACTACCCGATCTGGCTTCTGGACTCTGGCTATGCTTGACTACGCTTTTTTCTATTTACCTTTTTATTATTATTATCAAACAAGTGTGATTTGATTGTACTTCTGTCTCAGTCTGTTTCATGGTCCCTGACAACAAACCAACAAGCACAACTTGAAAAGCAGAAACGAATTGAAAAGCACAAGGCTAAAAAGTGTGAATCGTCACTCACCAAACTACTACTTCTACTAACACAAGATAAACACGAGATTAGCAGAAGGAGCCTAAAGGGTGGTGCACGACTATTGAACTTCCTTTTTATCGGCTCCTCGTACATCTTGTACGTCATTACAATCGTAACTGTTGGTCAACACTTGTGTGACCGTGTATATGCAAGAAGTTGGAGCCAACACGCTTCGAACAAAAGTCCACAGTTTTGTTGTTGGAAAGTCTGATCATGTGTACAATGCTTTAAATCTCTCTGCTGCCTTCGACACAGTTGACCACCTGCTCCTGCTCAGCAAACTACACTCCCTTGTCATCTGTAATTCTGCTTTATCCTGGCTCTCCTCCTAACTATATCAGTGCACTTTCAGTGTCATTTACAACTCCATCTCCTCTGCTCCTCTTCCTCTCTTTGTTGGGGTACCCCAAAGCTCCATCCTTGGGCCCCCTCATATTCTTACTCTATACCGCTTCCCTGGGCCAGTTGATAACCACCTATGGCTTCCAATACCACCTCTATGCCAATGAAACCCAGATCTATCTCTCCACTCCTCAACTCACCCCCTTGATCTCCTCACAGATCTCAAACCAACTGAATGACATATCGGTAGGAATGTCACACCACTTTGTCAAACTCAATCTTTCTAAAACTGAGCTTGTTGTATTTCCTCCTTTCCAGTTTCCCCCCATGACTTTACCATTAAGATCAACAGCACAACCATTTGTCCCTCCACACATGCTAGGGTGCTGGGTGTAATCCTTAACTCTGAACTCTCCTTTAGCCCCCAAATCCAACGACTGGCTAAATCCTGCCACCATAACCTCCACAACATCTCCAGAATTCGACCCTTCCTAAGTAATGACACCACAGAGCTACTTATTAACTCCTTGATTATTTCCCGCTTGATTACTGCAACTCTATCTTGAATGGCCTACCCTTACGCAGGCTATCCCCCCTTCAGTCTATTATGAATGCTGCTGCTAGACTAATACACCTCACTAACCAAGCTGTGACTCTGCCTATCCCTTCACTGGCTTCCCCTACCCCACTGTATAAAATTCAAAATGCTAACCACAACATACAAGGCCATCCACAACATCGCCCCCTGCTACATCACCAACCTCATCTGCAGACATTGCCCTAATCATCCTCTCCGCTCTTCCTGATCTCTAGCTCCCTTGTTACCTCCTCTCATGCTCGCCTTCAAGACTTCTCTAGAGCCTCTCCCATCCTCTGGAACTCCCTGCCTGGGTATATCTGATCAGCCCCTAACCTGTCTGCCTTTAGGAGATCCCTGAAAATTCACTTATTCAGGAAATTCTATCTCACACCTATCTAACCACTGTGCCCGAGCCACCCCCATCAAATCATTCCCCGCATCTATTACCTTTTGTACCACCAGCCCCTCCCTTTAGAATGTAAGCTCTATGGGCAGGGCCCCCTGTTCCTTCTGTATTGAACTGTACTATAATTGTGCTATCTCCCTCTACATTGTAAAGCACTGTGTAAACTGTTGGCAGTATATAAATCATGTATAATACTAATAATAATGTACATACCCTGTCAATCAGATATAAATAAATAAAAATGCACAAAACCACTTTACATTCCTATTAATCACTTGCCACCCACCAATAGTAACTGAACCCTAACGGGTTAGGGGAGCGCACCACGCAACACTTAGGAAACACAGCTGTTTTGAATAAATTCATTCATAACAGCTCTGTTGACATTGTGATCACATAGTGATCACATAATCACTGGGATGTGGTTACTGGGATCCACAATCCACTATGTCCACTGGACATCACTGTAATCACAATGTCAACAAAGCTATTATGAATTAATTCATTCATAACAGCTGTATTTCCTATGCTGTAGTACATTGGTTACAGTATTTAAAGGGGTTGTAAAGGTAAATGTTTTTTCACCTTAATGCATTCTATGCATTAAGGTGAAAAAACATCTGGCAGTGCCGGCGACCCCAGTCCCCCCATTTTACTTACATGACCCCTGGAAAGTCCCGTGCTCGCCCCCGACATCCTCTTCGTCGCTCAGCCTGGCCGCTGATTGGCTGGAGTGGATGGATTGAAAGCAGCGCAGCCATTGGCTCGCGCTGCTGTCAATCACATCCAATGATGCGGTGTGCCAGGGGCAGGTCCGTGTGATACAGCGAGCAGCTATAGCCGTCGACTGTATCACGGGAGCGTGCCTGCAGGTGCTTCTCACCATGCGAGGGAGCTCGCATGAACGTGAGAAGTACCTGTGGGAGGAAGCAGAGACAGCCACCGAGGGACCCCAGAAGAGCAGGTTCAGGGCCACTCTGTGCAAAACGAGCTTCACAGTGGAGGTAAGTATAACATGCTTGTTATTTAAAAAAAAAATGCCTTTACAATCCCTTTCCAAAAAAATTTGGAAAAAATAAAAATGATTAAAGTTCTTCATTTTCAAAAAAATGATGACAACTTCAAAAAACTTACCATGCCTCTTACTAAATGTCTCAGATTGTATAGTTTCCAAAAATGGGCTAGTTATGGGATATTTGTCCTGTCTTGGCATTTTTGGGCCTCAAGGAATGAGATAGGCCATCATTGCATCAGAATTGATCAATTTTCAAATATATATACCACAGTTTGTAGATACTATTACTTTTGCACAAACCAGTTAATATACACTTATTGGGATTTTTTTTAACCAAAGACATAGTAAAATACATTTTGGCCTAAATCTCTGAAGAAATTTGATTTTATTGGATATATTTTAGAGGAATTAGAAATAATCATTTTTTTCCAAAATGTTCTGTCTTTTTTCGTTTATATTGTAAAATATAAAAAAAAAAAAAACAGTGGCGATCAAATATCACCAAAAGAAAGCTCTATTTGTGTAAAAAAGAAAAAAATATACAAATTTTATTTGCGTAAATTATTGCATGACCACACAATTTCCAATTGAAGTAACGCAGTGCTCAATAGCAAAAAATGCTCTGGTCATGAAGCAGGCAAAACCTTCTGGAGCTGAAGTGGTTAAAGTTCTTTGTTGATCATTTTACAATAACAGAAAGGAAAATAATACAGAAAAATTGAATTATATACAGTATGAATATTGTTTGACTACTTGTTTGAGCTGCTTCTTCAGTTCCACAGTCTTACCTTAATCCAAACACCAAGAAAGCCATGAAATGTATTAAGGCAGATGTTAATTGTTCAAGAACATGACTGGATGTGTGAAAACACACACCATTCTCTACAACATATTGCATGTGCATACATAAAATGTGTCTACAAGCTTAAATTTGATGTAGTTTTTAAAATTCTACTTTAACTGCTTGAGCTTTGGAAGGTTATTACCCCCTTCATGCCCAGAGCATTTTTTTGCTATTCATCACTGTGTTACTTTAACTGGTAATTGCTTGGTTATGCAACACTGTACACAAATTACATTTTTATCTTTTTCTTCTCACAAATAGAGCTTTCTTTTGGTGGTATTTGATCATCACTGGGGTTTTTTTTTTTGGTGATATAAATGAAAAAAGGAAATGAAAACATTTTGAAAAAAAAAATATATCCCAAAAATCATAAAATAACAGAAATCACACAGATGGCCCTGATAAAAAGTTTACATATCCTGGAATGTTTGGCCTTGGTACAGACACAGACGGTGGTACACACAGGTTAAAATGGCAATTAAAGGTTAAATTCTGGATGACACAGTGGTAGTAGTGGGTAGCACTCTCGCCTATCAGTAAAAAAGGGTTGCTGGTTCAAGTTTGCATGTTCTCCATGTGCCTGCGTGGGTTTCCTCCGGGTACTCAGGTTTCTTCCACACTCCAAAGACATGCTGGTATGTTAATTGGCTTCTGTCCAAATTGGCTCTGGTATAGGAATGTGAGTTAGGGACCTTAGATTGAAAGGTCCTTGAGGGTAGGTACCGATGTGAATATACAAAGTAATGATGGCGCTATATAAGTACCTTAAATAATAATAATAATCATTTCTCACATTTGGGACTTTTTAAATCACAATTAGTTTGTTAGCTCTCACTTGGATGCCCTAAGCAGGCTAGACAATGAGCCACGAGGAGGAAGAAAAGAGCAGTCAAAAGACCTGCGTAACAAAGTAATGGAACTTTATAAAGATGGAAAAGAATATAAAAAGATATCCAAAGCCTTGAATATGCCAGTCAGTACTGTTTAATCAGTTATTAAGAAGTGGAAATTTCAGGGCTCTTTTGATACCAAGCCAAGGTCAGGTAGACCAAGAAAGATTCCAGCCACAACTGGTGGAAGAATTGCCCAGGATACAAAGAAAAACCTACAGGTAACCACAGGAGAAATACAGGCTGCTCTCCAAAAAGACGGTGTGGTTATTTTTAAGGAGCCCAATTCAATGACACTTGAACAAAAAAGAGCTTCATGGTTGAGCTGCCAGAAGGAAGCCTTTATTGTGCCAATGCCACAAAAAAGCCCAATGAGGCATGTCAAGGTGTTTTATTGGGCATATTGTAACCAGGCTTTTTTGTGGAACTTGTGCAGTAAAGGCTTTTTTTTCTGGCAACTTGACCATTCTGCTCTTTTTTGTTCAAGTATCATCCTATTGTGCTCCTTAAAAACAATCACACCATCTTTTTCCAGAGCAGCCTGTATTTCTCTTGAGGTTACCTGTGGGTTTTTCTTTGTATCCCGAACAATTCCAGTGGCAGTTGTGGCTCAAATCTTTCTTGATCTACCTGACCTTGGCTTGGTATCGAGAGATCCCCACATTTGCCACTTCTTATTAAATGATTGAACAGTACTGACTGGCACAAGGCTTTGGATATCTTTTTATATCTCTTTTCATCTATGTAAAGTTTCATTACCTTGTTACGTAGGTCTTTTTGACTGTTCTTTTCTGCTCCCCATGGCTTAGTATCTAGCCTGCTTGCTGCATCCATGTGGGAGTTAACAAACTCATTGACTATTTATACACAGACGCTATCTGCGATTTAAAAAGCCCCAAATGTGGGAGATTGACCTTTAATAGCCAGTTTAACCGGTTCCCCCACATGTAGATATACGTCAACAGAATGACATAGCTGCGCAAATGGGCGTACCTGTATGTCCCTTTGAATTTTCCGCTGTGCCATCATGTGTGAGCTGTAGGCGGCGTGCACGCCCACCCACGGCAAGGTGTGTGGGAGCGGTGATCAGTGATGTGTCCCACGTAGCCCCCCCACAGTCACAATCCCTTCCTAGGACACACTTAATCCCTACAGCGCCCCCTAGTGTTAACCCCTTCACTGCCAGTTACATTTACACAGTAATCAATGCATTTTTAATTGCACTGATCACTGTATAAACGTGAATGGTCCCACAAAATGTGTAAAAATTGTCCAATGTGTCTGCCATAATGTTGCAGTCACGATAAAAATAATTGATTGATTGCTAGTAAAAAAAATATTATTAATAAAAATGCCATAAAACTATCCCCTATTTCGTAGATGCTAAATCAATAAACGCTTATTGCAATTTTTTTTCAAAAATATGTAAAAGAATATGTACCGGCCTAAACCGAGGGAAAAAATGTTTTTTATATATTTTTTGGGGATATTCATTATAGCAAATAGTAAAAAAAATGCATTTTTTTAAAAATTGGTGCTTTTTTTGTTTATAGCGCAAAAATAAAAACCGCAGAGGTGATCAAATACCACCAAAAGAAAGCTCTATTGGAAAAAAAGGACGTCATCTTTATTTGAGAGCCACGTCGCATGACTGCACAATTGTCAGTTAAAGCGACGCAGTGCTGAATAGCAAAAAGTGCTCTGGTCTTTTGCCAGCCAAGTGGACTAAAGTGGTTAACCTGTGTGTGTCATCTTCTGTGTCTGTGCCAAGGCCAAACATGTCAGAGTATGTAAACTTTTCATCAGGGCCATTTGGGTGATTTCTGTCATCATTAGGATTTTAAAAGGAAATGACTTCATGTGATCACTATCCTTGAATACAAGACAGTTTTTTTGGCATGATTAGTCATATTTTCAATATAAATGCCAACATTTCACAATTTCTGCCAGGGTATGCAAACTTTTGAGCACAAATGTATATTGGAGTTTTCACAGCTATGACACTATACTGGTATTGGTGTTTAAAGTGACATAATAGGACTATGATAGTGTGGCGGACAATCTGGCAATAGCAGAGCCACACTAGGAGGTACACTAACTGACTAGCTGACACTGACATCAATAGTGATCCTAATAGTGATCCTAATACAATGATCAGTGCTCATACTGCACACCATCACTGCACTAATGACACAAGCTGGGAAGGTGTTAACATCTAGGGACAATCAAAGTGTTAACTGTTTGCCTATCAATGTGTAATGTGTGCTGCTTTTACTTTGCTATCTGTCTGTTTTTGCTATCTGTCTGTTTTTTCCCCTGCAAAAAAAGCCAGATCACTGTTCACAAGAAACAAAGTTCTGTGTTTTTGTAAGCACAGTACTCTGTGCATGATTGGCCATAACTGATCAGCTGACTTCAGCCAAAATGATTGGCTGAAGTCAGCTGCCAAACTTGTGCTGTGTCCACGGTATGGGGCGCCAAGGGGGCTTGCGCGTGCGCTCCCCGAACACAGGAGAAAAGCCTGTGTACAGGTATGTCACCAACCTGGAGTTGCTATCCCCTCGCAAAACAACTGTGGGCAGACAGCAAGCAAGTAAAGTAGATTTGTGGTAATTCAAATATTTACATATCCCTACCAAGAATTAAAAAAGTTATAAAACAAGACCTTACTGACCACTGTGCAGTAGATGCAGTCACTGTGGAGCTATTTATCCTTAATGTTCACAATTGAAGCAGTGTTTTATGTACAGTCTCAGCACTCCATTCATAATCTTTGAGAATTAATCACTCCACGTTGCCTGAAGCAGCAAAGATTAGTGTGAGCATCTTTTAAAGCGTATTTACTTATTTAGCTTGTTAAAAATATGCTAATACTGTCCATAGCTTGGCCACAGTTCTACTTTATATTGAAAATTTTGAGCACATGTAAATATGCATGTATTTAAAAAAAAGACACAGTCTCCTTGCCCATTTAGGACAAAGTGACAGTGTCTTTGCAATGTGCCCTCCTGGCCCTCTTACAATCACTCCTATGCAGCTCTTTACCCTTTACCTGGTGCATTGTACTGGATATTGTAAACAGCTGCCTCAAAGGAAGGAGCAGTGGGGGACTCTGTAAAGGTGAGTATCAGTGGGTGGATGGGTTGGGGCTGGGGTTGTGGCTTAGCAAAGTATAAAAGACATTGTTGCTTTACCTTGAATGAACATTGTCTTTTAAAGTGAATCTAAAACCTATTTAATTACCTAGCCCAGATCTCACCATTGCTAAGCTCTCTAACCTGGAATGCATAAAACATTCCTTCTTACACCTACCCGACAAAGGTTCTAGATTTCCTCAAACTCCCAGTGTAGTGTGGGACCTCTTTAAAGGTAGTGTAGCCAGAGTGTAAGCAGGTGCTTCTTATAAAAGTTGTTATGTTATGTGTTCTCTTTTTTTTTTTTACAGTATGTTTTGACTGTAGACCATTTAGTTATGTTGCCCTACTGAGCTGGTGCCTCCTGGGAGTCAAGGGTTAATTCTCTGTTATTTAAAAAAAAAAAACTTTATGTAAAGATGACTTTGTTGTTAATGTATCTTGCCCTGTTCTGAAGTTACTTGAGGGGTGCATGCAGGGGGTGCATGCAAGTTGTATCACACATATGGTTCACACCAGGGGATAAGATAATATAAGAAGAGATGCAGTACTAGTGTTTGCTTAACAGTCAAGCTAATTAGAAAAGGCTATATTGTCGATGCTAAGAACTAGAGTGCTAGTGTCTGTGTGCTTATGGAAGCTAGCCAGTCATGAAGTTGATGTGATTTGGCATAGGTAGTGAAGGAGCTTATGTGCTTAGGCTCCTTCCCTAGTGACCTAATTAAACACTCCATATTCCCATTGCTCACAATCCTTGATAAAGCTCTAAGTGTTTTGGGTGCTACAGCAAACACTAGATTGGGGACTGGATCAGAAAGCCACAATGAGGATATTTGCCAGCACACCACAGATCATCAAGTAGCGTTCAAACTATTTTTTTATTGAAGCATTATAACATAACAAAATGATGTGATGTCATGCCTGAAGAATGAGTCCTGTGTGACTCCGAAACATTGCACTACCTATTTTCTGAGGTGATCATGCTTCAATAACAAATAATTTGGATGCTTCTTGATGATCTGTGGTGTGCTGGCACATATCTTCATTCTAGGAACCCAGCCTGTATGTCACGGAGGATAGAGTGAGGCATTTGGGGAAAGTAAGCTCAGTTTCTGAAAGGAGTCAAGTTTCCTGGAGTTTAATCACAAGTAGAGTATAAAGGTAAATGTACAGATCAGTGTCACTTGGACTAGGTGACAGGTAATTGGGCTGGTGAAGACTGGTGCAGGTAACGTGGTACAGGCTCAGAAATGCAGCACAGAAGAGAGAGATGTTAAAGAATAATGTACAGTGGGAAAAAAAACAAAGACCTGTCCACAGAATCTAAAGATTTAAACTACTGTCTGTGTGGAGAAGTCTCGTTCATCATGGCGAGCACTGGTTTAACTTCAAACCTGTGTTTCGGCCTATGCCTCTGGCAGCCTGTAAGGACATGAGTGCGCACTCCTTCCCGTCAACATGTTGGCACCGCCCACAACATGTATTATCAGGGTTTAAAGAGGTGAGGGAGGATGTGAAATATAAGTATTTGGCCAACTTTTTAAATTAGACATGTTTCTACTGTGCACTTACAGAGAGTAGCTAGAATGTCATTATTGCCCATAGCCAACGGGTCCCTCTTCTTTTACTATCCTTTTAAAATTAGCATCAGTGCTTTCTGGGTCATGTTTGAGCACTTTAAAATGGTGAATAATATATAAAATCTGACATAAGAAAAAATTAAAACTGTAGCAGAGTGAATGAGCGGTGCATTGTCACAGACACTGTTAATGCAGATAAATTGAAGTCAACTTTTTCCATATAACATGGCAGCAAGGTCACAGAAGATGGGAGAAGAATAAATATTGTTTTAGCAGGCACTCTATTAACTCTCTTTTCCAATGCACACTTTGTCCTTTGTGTAAGTGGAGCTCAAAAGAAATACAGATCTGTTTTTGGCGTACGGTTTTGTCTTCTGGGGATTCTGTAGTATTGGCGCTCAAGAGATGAATGAAATACATATTAAATTTTCATTCTCTAGGACATAAATGGGAAATTCATGCTTTCTGTGTAATGATAAGTACAATGTAAAGCAATTTATTCTGTCTGAATATTCAAAAGCATTAGTGATAATTACCTTTTATTGAATATGGTTGTCATTCATAAGCACTTTTTAATGTGACCTTTCTTAAGAATATACAGTATTATCTAAACACAAAAATAGGACTCATTCACTAGATCTTCTTCTAAAGTTAATGACAACGTTCTTGTCTTCAGGTTTCTTATTTGAGATGTTAATCTTCAGACTACAGTAGAATAGAGGGTATTACAGCCTCTGCAGCAAAGAGTAAAAACACCCCTTATCTAAATCATTTTTTTTATTTATTATAAGGTCATTTCATCTTGACACCATCTTACTTATGATATTTTCTAACCACCTAGCAGAAATCCAAAGATGGCTTGAAGGTTTTCATTTTATAAGATTATTATACTGCACATTGTTAGTCAGTAAGGATGAGCCGAACACTCCCCCCCCCCGTTCGGTTTGCACCAGAACTTGGGAACAGGCAAAAAATTTGTTTGAACACCGTTAAAGTCTATGGGCCACGAACATGAAAAATCAAAAGTGATAATTTTAAAGGCTTATATGCAAGTTATTGCCATAAAAAAGTGTTTGGGGGCCCAGGTCCTACCCCAGGGGACATGTATCAATGCAAAAAAAGTTTTTAAAAAAGGCTGTTTTTTCTACATCGCGGGACATTTTTATTTTTTTATTTTGTTCCAAAGTGTCTCCTGTCTTTATTACTATTTTTGACACTTTTTTTGTGAAGTGGTAGGGGTACAATGTACCCGTTACCAATTCACATAGGGGGGGCCGGAATCTGGGGGTCCCTTTGTTAAAGGGGGCTTCCAGATTCTGATAAGCTCCCCACCTGCAGACCCCACAACCACCGGGCAAGGGATGTGGGGATGAGGCCCTTGTCCCTATCAACATGGGGACAAGATGCTTTGGGGGTGACTCTAAAGCATCCCCCCATGTTGAGGGCATATGGCCTGGTACGGTTCAGGAGGGGGACTGCTCTCTCATCCCCCCCTTTTCCTGTGGCCTGCCAGGTTGCGTGCTCGGATACAGGTCTCGTATGGATTTTGGGAGGACCCCTACGATATTTATTTTTCAATTTTGGTGCAGGGTTCCCCTTAAAATCCATACCAGATCTGAAGGGTCTGGTATGGATTTTGGAGGGAACCTACACCATTTTTTTTAATGTTGGCACAGGGGGGGAACCCATACCGTTTTTTTTGTTCAAAGAGTTTTATCTATATTGCTGAGACCCAACAATTCATTACAGCCGTGATCAGTTTTAAAATACTTTTTTTCCTTTAGAAATTTCATTTTGCTGTTATACTGTTCTAAACATGGGAAAACTGTGCCATTTTACAGGCATACTATAGACACCCCCCCCCCCCCCCCACAGGCATGATATTTAAAGGAATATTAAATTAAATTTTTATTGCTTCACTTTAAGCATTATTAAAATCACTGCTCCCGAAAAAAAAAATCAGTTTTTAAAACTTTTTTTTTGCATTGATACATGTCCCCTGGTACAGGACCCAATTCCCCAAACACCTTTTATTACAATAACTTGCATATACGCCTTTAAAATTAGCACTTTTGGTTTTCCATGTTAGTGTCACATAGACTTTAATGGGGTGCTGCGGCTTTCGGCTTTGCTGAACGTCCAAAAAAAAAACAAAGTTCGGCCGAAACTTATGCTTGGGCCGAGCCGTATAAGTCAGTTTTACAAACCTTGGCTGGTATATCAGATATTGAAAAAAGCGTTGAAATGTATTGTCTACGAAAGAGTAGTGAAGCCTATGCAAGCATGGGGAGGACATACATCCTTCATGATGATATCTTTGCTAGAAAAGTAAACCATGGCTCAAAACTGCAAGATCTAACCTCTAAACCACTGTGCTACCTATGGAGAAACATTAGACACCTGAAATGGATCATTTTGTCCTATAGGTCTTCTATAGTCTAATTTGTTTTCTTGTCTCTTTTTGCCTTATTTTATTTATTGGCTAATATACTGTAAATATTTGCAAAATCGATCATTACTATCACGTATTGATAGGATACTTCTAGATCCTATAAACTCGAGTCTTAGCTATCACCTTATTGTTGTTAATCTTACCTTATTATTATTGCTGACACTCCTTATTCTGCCACGCCCAGATTCTGCACAGGGAACAAGGTATATATAAAAGTGACCCAACACAGGTTAGAGTTACACACTGTTCATTTTATTGTTTCGGGTACAGAATATTTATAGTATACATTCAAGACATAACCCACCCATGGGATATTACCAATCCAAGCCATGCTAAACACCTCCCTCATGTACATACATTTATTCATAGCATTTCTTGCCTGTCAATGTTCAGTTTTTATAACAGCATTTGTAACAATACACAGGCTGTTACATCACTTTGACCCAGGCGCTAGTTCTGTAGTTAACACAAAACTAAACCAAGGTTTCTATCTTCTCTAAAGAAACACCTCTCTTACTGCTAACTTCAGAGCAATAATATATTTAAAGGAATAATAACAACACAAAACAAGAAATATATATTAGGGGGGCTCTCAAACCCCTTTTTTAACCGCCTCTTTTGTCGAACGTGACAACTACAATCCCTGTTGCCCTAATATGCCCTTTAACATCAACCTGGATTACTCATCCCATAAATGTGTTATTATTATTATATTATTATTAAATAAAAGGGGGGGGGTGACAGTCCATAAAAACAAGGGGGGGTGCATGATAGTCTGTAGGTTAATGAAAATTAGTCTTCATCAAAAAATATAAAAGAACACAAAAAGAGTTGCTTGTGTATGGCTTATGAATGTCCAAAACATTACAGTATACAAAATAAACAAGTTCACATTATTTAATTTCTTAATTTCATTTCCTAAACGTTTAAAATACCTCCAAGGATATGATTCTGTACTCATCAATGTAATCAGAAGATTCTCCACCCCAAAAACTTGCCTCTTTGTAAAGACAGAACTTGACCACAGACCGACTGGAACTGATGCATTTGGTCTAGACATGGGTCTTTGGGCTGGCACCTCAGATCTTTCTCTCATAGTGTTCACTCGAAATTTGTCCAGCAGGAGTCCCCCTTAAACATTCAACTTCAAAAAGTGGAGGAAATATCATACCGAAAATGATGGTTTAGACTCCTCCCAGGACCTCCTGTGGCATTAGCACAACAAAGATGAACAACAAATATTTCCATGTAAAAGATATAGTAATTTCTTCAAGTAGCACATATCTGGATAGAGGCATGAATTTTGGGTAGTTTCTTCACATGAATGGGGCTGGAGGGGGTAAATACTCCCCATCCAACATGAATAACTACACAATAACCTGAACTATTAAATACAGCCTTCCTTACCCACTGGGGATGTTAAAAATAATATTCTTTCATTAATTCAAACATAAGTTCATTAGTTCATTAACGTGGTTGTAAACCCTTACAAACCACTTTGACCTACAGGTAAGCCTAGATTAAGGCTTACCTGTAGGTACAAGAAATATCTCCTAAACCTACACGGTTTAGGAGATATTTACAAAAAGACAGGCACCACTGTCTACAGCGCATGCGCCGTAGACAGCGGCGTGCAGATGCACTGAGCATGCCGCTGCTAACGGCAATATGTGGTTAGAGGTGGCTCCTGTGCACATGCGCGGGAGTGACGTCATCGCTGCTCCAGCGCTTTGAGAGGCCGGAACAGCGATACTCGGAAGATGGACGCTCCGTGCTACAGGGGACAGCGGTGACATTGCTGGCTCCTGTGTCAGGTAAGTGACACATAATGGGCTACTATGCGATGCATAGTAGCCCATTATGCTTTACCTTTGCAGGGAGACAGAGGAAGTAAACCCATCAGGGTTTACTTCCTCTTTAAGCATGCAGAAATAAAATGTTTCAAAGCAACAGTTTTCATTGTATAGATTCAATATACATATTCAACTGAACATTTTTCTCAAATTCAGTATTGCAGCAGGATTCAATAAAACACTTTTATTTCCTTTTATCCTCCGGACCCAAGTGGAACCCAAGGGTCTCAGAACAGAACATTTTACCCAAGCACATATTCTGACTCAGAAGTTAATTTCCTAACTTTGCAAATGTATCTGATTATCAGCAACAAAGTAAAATAGTAATGAATAACCAACATTACATTATTAGCACTTTACAGTTGAAATTCTGGGAATTCAAAAAGTAATATATCCAAAAAATAGTCACTCTGACAGTTATGCAAACAAACTTTCCCACCAAACGTTAGCATTTCACGGATTCAATATATGTAACACTTTATTTTGGCCCTGATTGCTTAAATTTCAGTAACTCTTTAAGTATTAATAATTTCATCCTTTTTTTTTTTTTACCAAAATCCCATTATCAAATTTTAATTTAACTCCAAACCCTAAAAGTGGGGATATGAGGCTTAATATCCAACTTTCCTTCATGAATAGATACCGTATATACTCGAGTATAAGCCGAGATTTTCAGCCTCTTTTTTGAGGCTGAAAGTGCCCCCCTCGGCTTATACTCGAGTCATCGCCGTCTGCCTGCCCGATCAGCGTGTCGAGCAGACAGACGGCGGACATTCTACTATTCAAAAGCCGCGCCTCCCTGTCTGTGATAGGCGGAACACTCAATTTCCCAGCAGTCAGTGGTCCGCCTATCACGGACATCCGCTCATCCTCATACTACGGACGAGGATGAGAGGATGTCCGTGATAGGCGGAACACAGACTGCTAGGAAATTGAGTGTTCCGCCTATCACAGACGGAGGCGTGGGTTTTGAACAGAGGAATGGCCGCCGAGGCGCCGACGAAGAGCGGCGATCCTGGCATGGCAGAAGGACGGAGGCTCGGCACGGGACGACGGAGGCATGGGACGGAGGCAAGGGACGACGGAGGCACGGGACACAGGTAGGCTGGACACACAAGGCTGCACGGACACACACACAGGGATGGATGGACACACACACAGGGATGGATGGACACACACACAGGGATGGATGGACACACACAGGGATGGATGGACACACACACAGGGATGGATGGACACACACACAGGGATGGATGGATGGACACACACACAGGGATGGATGGATGGACACACACACAGGGATGGATGGATGGACACACACACAGGGATGGACGGACACACACACAGGGATGGACGGACACACACACAGGGATGGACGGACACACACACAGGGATGGATGGACACACAGGGATGGACGGACACACAGGGATGGACAGGCATGTCTCACCCTCGGCTTATACACGAGTCAATACGTTTCCCAGTTTTTTTGGGGTAAATTGGGGGCCTCGGCTTATATTCGGGTCGGCCTATACTCGAGTATATACGGTAGATCCTTTTTTCCCTCCTACTCTTAGGTAGGAATACAAACACAATACATTGCCTCTTAACCTTGTGCATATTTTAAGACATAAACAAATAACCTTGTGCTAGGTCAATCCAAAAAATATAATTATTTTTTCTTGATACAATAAAACACCTTCCCATTCCTTCATTCTCATTCACTCACTCATTTAGCATGCATTCTTCCATAATATATTCCTCTATATTTATATGACAAATCCCCCCCCCTCTTTTTTTATCACCAATATTGCATCAATTGTATCAACTTTACAATAGTATAGGTTCCATTAAATAAAAAAAATAAAAAATTCTACTTAACCACTTGCCGACCACCTTACACCAATATACGTCGTCAGAAGGGCTCATACAGGCAAACTAACGTACCTGTACATTGCCCTTTAAGAGGCGGCAAACTCCGTGAGTCGGGTCGCGGGTCCCTGGGCTCGATCACGCAGGGATACCCGCGATCGTCTCACGGAGAGGAAGAACGTTGAGATGCTAATGTAAACAAGCATCTCCCTGTTCTGCCTAGTGACAGTGTCACTGATCTCTGCTCCCTGTGATCGGGAGCAGAGATCAATGACGTGCCACATGTAGACACCCCCCCCCCCCCCACAGTTAGAAACACAAAAAATGTATTATTAATAAAAATGCTATAAAGCTATCTCCTATTTTGTAAACACTATAACTTTTGCACAAAACAATCAACAAACACTTATTGCGATTTTTTTTTTTTTTACCAAAAATATGTAGAAGAATACGTATCGACGTAAACTGAGTAACATTTTTTTTTAGATATTTTTGGGGGATATTTATTATAGCAAAAATGAAAAAAAATTAGTTTTTTCAAAATTTACTTGTTTGTTTATAGCACAAAAAAAACGCAGGGGTGATCAAATACCATAAAATGAAAGCTCTTTTTGGGGGAAAAAAGGACATAAATTTTGTTTGGGAGCCATGTCTCATGACCGTGCAATTGTCAGTTAAAGCGACGCAGTGCCGAATCGCAAAAAGTGCTCTGGTCAGGAAGGGGGTGAATTCTTCCAGGGTTGAAGTGGTTTAAGTTCCTCTTTTTTTTCTTTTCTTTGCAGAGACCCTTGCAAACTTTAACAAGCTATTCACACCTTTTTTTTATATATATCTCACTGTCTCCCTAGTGGCTGAGACTGGCTGCAGCTAATTAACTTCCGTAATTTCAACAAAACATGTTAATCAAAAATACATTTTAAACAAATAAACCTCTTATTAAAACATTATTTTTACTCTTAAAATTTGTATTTTGCAATTATCTTAACCTTTTAAATCTACTTAATTATCTGATCAGATTCCTCAGAATAGGACATTTTTTGTATCATTAAATACATTTAATTTAGTAGTGACGTCATATTTCCCACATATAATTCCAATATTGCAGTGCATTGGGCATGGGCTTAATAATATGTGCCCAACACATTTCATAAATATATCAATAGTTGCTGGAAACCTCTCAACAACAAACGTGTAATAAAAACATACTTTAGATCAATACATATAACTTCTCTTAATGAAAACCTTCTCAACAATAACAGTTGTCTCAACATTTACTTTTCCCTCCAGCAAGTCTAGGATCCACTGAATAGGGAGTGCAAATGTATCAATATGTATTCTAGGGTGATATACATGTACAACACAGTGCACTGTCAGGAGTAGAACATGGATTTCCATAATTACTGTTATATTAATAGATAACCTGCAAAACTTCATGTAAAAGTGCACACATAAAATAATAATGCATAAGTATCTACTTAATGCTATTGACTACTTTAACCGCTTGCCGACCAGTCGCCATCATTATAATGTGGCAGGTCGGCAAGTTCCTGTGAACTGTCGTAGCTGTACGTCGGCCCTTTAAGCAGGGATAGCAGGCATGCACACCCGCTGCACTGTGAGGAAACTGATGCACCTGGCCGGCGGTCGCGATGACTGCCAGCCATGTGCGATCGTGGGCACGAGAGCCAGAACAGGGACATGTGTGTGTAAACACACACATCCCTGTTCTGTGAGCAGAGACAGATTGTGTGTTCATACTAGCTAGGAATAATGATCTGTCGCCTCCTTTAATCAGTTCCTTCCCCCTACAGTTAGAACACACACTGAGGGAACCCAGTTAACCCCTTGATCGCCCCTAGTGTTAACCCCTTCCCTGCCAGTGACATTAATCTGTGATTTTTATAGCACTGATTGCTGTATAAATGTCGCAGTCCTGATAACAATCACAGATTATCGCCATTACTAGTAAAATAAAAAGAATAATAATAGAAATGCCATAAAAATGCCATCAATCTTTCCCATAGTTTGTAGACACTATAACTTTTGCGCAAACCAATCAATATACGCTTATTGTGGTTTTCATTACCAAAAATATGTAGAAGAATACATATATATTGGCCAAAACTGATGAAGAAATTTGATTTTTAAAAACATTTTTGGGGATATTTATTATAGCAAAAAGTAAAAATTATTTTTATTTTTTTCAAAATTTACACTTTTTTTGTTTATAGCGCAAAAAATAAAAAAATCGAATATATCACTAGTGTCACTACTGTACTGTTTACACAAACATGTGTGGGACCAGTGGTTCAATGTGTGGGAAGAGGTCTTCCCATCAAAATTTCAAAAGGTGACAATCTGGATGTTTTATTAGAAGTCATCCTTATCTCTGCTAAGACAGCAGGTAAATATGTCTCCCATTTCACAAATGTTCTACCTGTCTTTTCTCAATTTCTCTTTTATTGTCCTGTTCATTCTCTCTACCATACCTGAGCTCTGAGGATGACACGGATTGTAAAATTTCCACTCAATTGCCAGTAGTTTTGAGTCTGTGTTACCTGTGAGGTGAAAGCTGGACATTTGTCTGGAACTATGATTCTGTCAGAAACCATGAATCAGACTGAGGCAGAAGTACAGTTAATCAATATATACGTAAGTCTCCTTCTGTGAGGTAAAAATGGCCAGTCCTCTATGGAAACCAGTTAGCAGGGACACCGGCAACAGCAATCTGTTTGTCTGTAGTAATCTTTGCGACACTCTACTATAGATTTTATAGATGTAAAATAGGTACTCTTATTGGAAATGTTGGACCCGCATGTCCTACGGCAGTGGGTCTAAAGAGCTTGTAGACCCAAAAGGGTCTGTTCTAACGTTTAATGGGATGAGTCGTGGTATGGAATCCTCCTATGAGTGTCCTTGGTCCCGGATGAGGGTAGATGAAGCCAAAGAATGTAAGCCGATGTTTTCCCGCACTCAAGGGTAATTGTATCACTGGGGCTCAGTGTATTCAAGTTTCAAAGTCAGGGCCAATGCAGATGACATATGACAGAAAAAAGAAAAAGGAAAAAAAAAGAGGGCTCCAAATGGTGCAGGTAAAAAAAAGACGGTTGGTTTTATTAAAAATATATATAATGTACAAGTATAAAAAGCGATCACAAAAAAGCTAATTAGATATGGCAAAAAGCAATATGGGGTGCAAGTAATGCTGTCCGATGCGTTTTGACACAATCGGTCATCAACAGCCCCATGTGATTCCACTGTCTTTATATTATCCATGTATTGTCTTTTCACATTGCATGAGTTATCATACTATGTGTACGATGTTGTTTAAACTCATCTTATATTGAGTCTAACATTTTCTTTTTCAAACATAGATTGCTCACATTCACCTATAATTTCACTTTTTAGCGCTACATTTTTTCTCCCACATGTGCTTTAACTTTGTTTGAGTGTTAGCTGCTAGGTTCATTTAAGTAGCACAGTGTTTTTTTCTTTCTTTGTTACAGAAGTACAGTTAAATCACACTTGTTTAACCACTTGACAACTGGGCACTTAAACCCCCCTTGTGACCAGACCAATTTTCAGCTTTCAGCGCTCTCCCAATTTGAAGGACAATTACTCAGTCATGCAATACTGTACCCAAATTAATTTTCCATCCCTTTTTTCATGCAAATAGAGCTTTCTTTTGGTGTTATTTGATCAACTCTGTTTTTTTTATTTTTTGCGCTATAAATGAAAAAAGACCAAAAATTTTAAAAAAAAGTATTTTTCTTAGTTTCTGTGATAAAATTTTCCAAATTATTAATTTTTCTTCATAAATTTTGGCCAAAATTTATACTGATACATATCTTTGGTAAAAATAACCCAAATTAGTGGATATTATTTGGTCTGTGTGAAAGTTATAGAGTCTACAAGTTGTGGTGCAAATCATAAAAAACTGATCACACCTGAAGTACTGGTGGCCTATCTAGTTTCTTGCGACCAAACAAGCCAGGAAAGTACAAACACCCCATTATGACCCCTTTTTTTGAAAGTAGACACTCCAAGGTATTTAGTAAGATGCATAGTGAGGAGTTTGATGTTGTAATTTTTTTTCCCACAATTCTTTGCAAAATGAAAAAAAAATGTCCACAAAATTGTCATTTTAATAGGTTATTTCTCTCACATGGCATGTGTATACCACAAATGACACCCCACGATACATTCTGCTACTTCTCCTAAGTATGGTGATACCACATGTATGGGACTTTTGCACAGCCTGGCCACATAGAGGGGCCCAACATGCAGGGAGCACCATCAGGTGTTCTAGGAGCATAAATGACACATCTAACTTGGTGACTACCTATTACACTTTTGAAGGCCCTTAAGTACCAGGACAATGGAAAATTACCCCATTTTGGAAAGCTAACACCCCAACATGTAATCTATGAGGCATAATGAGTCTTTTGAATGGTTCATTTTTTTCCAGAAGTTTTTGGAAAATGTGGAAAAAAAATGAAAACACATTTTTTTTACACAAAGTTGTCGATTTATGAGATATTTCCAACACATAGCATGTACATAGCAAAAATGACACCCCAAAATACATTTTGCCACTCCTCCTGAGTATGGCGATACCACATTTGTGAGACTTTTACACAGCCTGACCACATACAGAGGCCCAACATTGAAAGAGCACCTTCAAGGGTTTTAGCGGCATAAATTACACATCTCATTTCTCAACCACCTATTACACTTTTGAAGGCCCTGGAGCACCAGGACAATGAAAACACCCACAAAATGATCCCATTTTGGAAAGCTGCGAAAAGCTGTGGAAAGATGTGTGAGACTTTTACACAGCCTGGCCACATACAAGAACCACGTCAGGTGTTCTAGGGACACATAGCATGCACATACCAAGAATTACACCCCAAAAAACATTCTGCTGAGCAAAGGGTAAAAAAAAAAGATTACCTGTGGTTTTAGTAGCACAGTTGTCCACAGGAGGATAGCACTGGTCCAGGCAGCAAGCAGGGACTTGGTCAGCAAAAGCGAACGCTTTTGTCCAGGCAACAGGCAGGAACACTTTCCATAGTTGGTACAGGCAGGGATACTGTCCATATAGAGTCCAGGGTCAATGCAGGCAGAGATTGTCAGCAGTGCCAAAATATTGATCCTGGTAGTAGGCAGGGACATGTTCCATCCATGTGGTGTGGTCAGTTCATGCGACAGCAGAGGCATGATGGCATAGGTCCTACAGGCAGCAGGCAAAAGTAGGGCCTCGTTCCAGACAGAATGGGGACAGGGGCAGAGGCTTCTCCCACCCAAATTTCTTTGAAGCCTCCGAGTCTCCAGACCCTAATCTAGGAATGAGAAAACAAAAAAAAATGTTTTCTTCATCCAGAAAAACAATTGTGGAGCCCCTCACATATGTGAGACCCCTGTGTTATGAATCCCACTAGTCCAGTGGCACGGTACAAGATCAGTCCAAGAGGCAGGCAAAAGGATGGCCAAACGGTCCAGGGTCAGTTCCAGATCAGGCAGAGGTATGTACAGAATCAGTAGGCAGAAGCGTGGTCGAATACCAAGCCAGGGTCAGTTCCAGATGAGGCAGAGGTATAAACAGAATTGGTAGGCAGAAGCATGGTCGAATAACAAGCCAGGGTCAGTTACAGAGCAAGTAGAGGCATAAAGGGGTGTGAAGGCAAATGGCAGGAAGTAAGGGTTATGTTTACCATACTTCACTAATAATGTAGTGAAGTATGGTAACGGTAGAAACAGTCAACTATGCAGAGGCCTGGTTGGGAAGGACATTGGGGACAATAAAAAGTGGTGTGTCTCTCACTCCTCCTTTGGAGCACACCCGGCATTTTTTCTGCCATTTTTGGCCTGTTGGTTTGCGGGGGAATTTTTTGGGAAAGTGGCATTCGGAGAGTCTGCTAATCACATCAGATCGAATGGTTTCTGGTGGGCCGTTTGGGAATACAAGGACAGTGGTGATTTCCTCCTGGTAGCCAAGGAAGGATTTGGGGGCTTTCTGTGGATTTGTGATAAATAACGTAGCTGTTGTATATGGCCGAATTAAACAAATAAATGGAAACTTTTTTATACCACTGCTATGTTCGTCTTGTGGCAAGGTAGGGTTAGAGCATCTGGTCGTTGAAGTTGACACCCCGCATGAACATGTTGTATTCGAGGATACATGTTGGCTTTTGGACTCGGCCATTCCTCCTGTTGATCTCCACAAAGGTATTATTGTGGATCAATGAAAGAATGTATACATCCCTTCTGTCCCTCCACTTCACAGCCAGAATTTCCTCATTCCGTACGCTTGCCATCTCCCCTCTTCTTAGCTTCTTGTTGATGAGGCTTTGAGGAAAGCCCTTCCGATTCTTCCTTACGGTGCCACATGCTGGAGTGTTCTTTCTGTTGCGGAACAGGGGCAAACTTGTATAAAAGTTGTCTACATACAGATGGTAGCCTTTCTCCAGGAATGGATTTATGAGTTCCCAAATGACTTTCCCACTCGGTCCAATGTATTCTGGGCAATTAGAGTGATATAGCTCGGTCGCACAATTTGTACATCTTCAACCCATAGCAGGCCCTTTTGGTGGGAATAAATTGTTTTATGCCCAGCCTGCCTGTAAATTTGACAAGGGACTCATCCACTCATATCTGTTGGTCTGGGGTAAACAAGCGGGGGAAGAGATCAGAAAAATAATTGAGTAGTGGCCGAATTTTATAAAGCTTGTCAAAATTTGGGTCATTTCGGGGAGGGCACTGGGTATTATCATTGTAGTGTAGGAATCTCATAATCATGAGATATCTGGTCCTGGGCATTACTGAGGAAAAGAAGGGCATGTGGTGGATGGGGAGGGTAGACCAATATGAACGTAAAACATTTTTTTTGGTTAGTCCCATACAGAATGTGAGGCCCAAAATGTTTTTTAACTCCTCCACTGTTAGGGCTCTCCACTCATAGGGACGGGCATAATAGGACATTGGGTTGCTTGCTATAAATTGTTGGGCATATAGGTTGCACTGGGCCACAACTGATGCAAGCATGTCCTCAGTAAAAATAAGGTTGAAAAAATCAATTGGTGAAAAATTTTCTGTGTTCACCTGGACTCCTGGCTGGGCAGTGAAAAGGGGAAAGATAGCTTCTCCTGAATTGGGAGGAAGCCATAAGGGTTCTGAAGGGAATAGGGAAGGCTGGCATGGGACCTAACCCTTTGGGACTGAGGTGACACCTCACTGGAACGTGGCCTTTGCCGAGGTACTGCGGTGCTGGTGGATGGCATTGTGGTGCTGGTGGATGGCATTGCGGTGCTGGTGGATGGCATTGCGGTGCTGGTGGATGGCAGTGACACTGATGTGGCAGGTGACACTGACAGGTGCCACTGATGTGGCAGGTGAAACTGACAGATGACACTGATGTGGCAGGTGACACTGACAGGTGGCACTGATGACAGATGGTACTGATAAGTGGTACCGATGACACGTGACACTGGCAGATGGCACTGATGACACATGGCACTGATGTTGCACTGATGACACATTGCACTGATGTGGCACTGATGAAATGTGGCACTGATGTGGCAGATGACACTGACAGGTGACACTGATGTGACAGGTGTCACTGACAGGTGGCACTGATGTGGCAGGTTTCACTGACAGGTGGCACTGAGATGGCACTGATAGATGACACTGATGACAGATGGCACTGATAGTTGGCACCGGTGACAGATGCCACTGTGACACTAACAGTGATGAGCACTGTGACACTGTATGGGCACTGTGTGGGCACTGATGTGTGTTTTCAACTAAAGAATTTACTTGCATAAATCCATTGGCACTGGCAGATGCAGCACCGATCCTCTCTCTCCTCACATGCGGTCTCTGTGTGAGGAGAGAGAGCCAGCAATGACAGATGATCTCATATGTTTGATCATCTCTCATTGGCAGCTCCGATCGCGCTGTAAACGGCCGCTGTGATTGCCCATTTACAGCGATCTGTGACTGGCTGTGTCCAAGGGACCCGGGCAGCACAGAACTTCCCGATGCGCACTTGTGGGAGCACGCATTGCAGAAGTAAACAGGAGGACGTCCAGGGAAGGTAACGGTAAGCCCAAATCTAACCAGCAGCTCCTTCCGGGGTAGTGCTACATATATTAGGGGGCTTCCAACCACCTCTTTCGTGTATGAGCTTATATCATTTCTAGACTCACATTTAATATTTTGTAGTCTGCAACTTTTATTAAAATAAAACTTTGTTATCCTGCCCTAGGCAGTCTTAGGCACTTCCTGTTCCTTATTTCCATCTGCCAGTTTTGTCACAGGCTTTTAAAGGAGACTACAAGTGACTGTGTTAGCACACATTATGCAAGCATGGTCTACTGTTGTCATGACCCGGAAACCTTCTCTTAGAAATTACATGCAGCCAGGGCCACTGATAAGGCAGTACAGCCAGCCCTCCTGTACTAGGCCCGAGTCCCATCAGCTCAAAATGGGGGCCCAGGCATCTGCTGAGCAAGAGGGCTGGCTGTACTGCACTGTACTGCTTTTACTGCAGATACTGATCATCTTCTGGCTCCTCCTGCAAGACTGCCAGCTTCTATTCCTCTTTCTCCCTCTGGCTGCACTGCAAGGGGATTGGTTCTAGCACATGCGTCCCTTATATCTGCTGTCCCGGTCCCCCTGTATGCCCCTTTCTCCCACAGCACTGCTGGATTTTTTCCTTTACTCTCCTGCTGGATGTTTTAGGATTAGGAGCGGTGTAAGAGGCTGGTAAATATGTAATTTACTGGCCCCTTTCACCCCTGAATGAACACAGTGAGCGTTCAGTACCAATGACTCCAGTGTCCATTCATCACTGAATGAGCAGGAAGCCTCAGAGCTCTTCCTATTCATTCATTCATGCAGCTGGGGCTACAGAGAAAGGGACTGATAATGATAAATCTACAGTATGTCCTCAGTCACTTTCGGTTGGGGGGGGGATGTGAAGGGCCCTGTCAGGTAGGCTGTATGGCGCCCATGATTTCTAACAGCAGCCCTCTATGCAGCCATCATCATTTTGCACAATATCACTGCAAGGAGACTGCACAAGATCAACAGCAACAAAGGATATAAACCGGGTGCAACATATATTTGTTTTAAAAAGGGGTCTTGTTTAGATACAGTGCCTTATCAAACTAAATGTCATTTGATTAGGGTTTGTTACATATCTTTTAACTTAATATTGTTATGTAGCGATGACACTTTGGACAAAGTGTTTGTCATGTACAAATTTCGTTTTTGCCTCAGAAGAGTAAAGGGGTTCTGAGGGTTAATTGTGTAGGTTTAACTTTGACATCAGTTTGGCTGGGCTGTGTTAGAGTTCTGCCTGGTCATGTGTACAGTGAGGTGAACATGACAGGCTCAGAACCAGGCCTGGTTGGATGTTTTGGGTATCAGCTTCCCCGAAGCCAATCAGTGGGTCCGCAGGGCCTCGCTGAGGAGTCTGGGGAAGGGTACTTAAGATGTTAAAGTCAAGTGTTCTAGGTTCGTTCGTGAGGCCCTAGCGGTCTGTTCCTGATTCTAGACCGGGGTAGCCCCATGAGGGGTCCCGGTCATGGGAGCGTGTGTTGCTCTGCAGCATGCTTCGGTTGGCTAACCCCAATAGACCTGGAGTAAGGATCCATCTGTTCCCAAGTCTCGGAAGTGGCTGGTCCGAGGTGCAGTAACTGAAGGAGGATTAAGGCGTCCGGTTGTGCTCTCGGCTTGGAGGGGCAGCGCAGCTCGTATAAGGGGAGGACTCTTCGGAGGAGGGCCAACAAGCTGGCATACTGAGAAGTGCCTGGTTGCTGAGTTGTGAAGGACAGTGACGAATTCACACTTTTTCCAGTACTGCCAAGGAGACAGAGAACGTTCCAGGTACTGAGGAAAAAGGTTCCTGTTCACTTCTGTTACCAGTTACTCAAGGTCAAAGATTTCACAGGTTCTGGATCAAAGTGCTGACTGCCATAATCTCTGGCTAGAGATTTGTTCAGTCTTGAAGTGCCCAGCTGCGAGTGGCTACTCTCTGGGTGGTATTAGAGACTTTCTGATATTAGCAGTTCAAGGTGCCTGAGTTTCTTCACCCTTGCCCTCTGTTCCCAAATTAGACTGTGTTGTTGGATGTTATCCCTGCAAATAAAAACCTTTTCTAGAAGACTTTTCTGGTGTCAGCATCCAAAGTTGTTGGGTGCTAACTCCGGGAACCCTTAGACATGGAAGAACCAGCCAAGCGGAGGTAACCGGTAAGCCCAAAAGTTAAGGCCGCCCTGCCAAGGGTTATGGCCACTACTGTTATGCTTGAACAGATTTCTACTACTAGATACTGAATAGTCTGCCATTTATAAAGATTATACAAAATAAATACAACAGAGCCTGCTAATATACTGTAATTACAATACTGAAGCATGCAAAACAAAACACACTGTATGAATCATACTGAAACTAAAAGAGTTGTGCCAGACTGAATACACATATATAAACTGACAGTTTGTGTTCCAGAATAATGCAAGGAATCTATAGTCAGTATACAGGAGCCATGATGGACACAGCATATCATTTTACTGGATTTTACTTATTCAACATTCAACTCATTTTTGTTAAAATGCATTCAAAGGGATGCAAAATCAGAATGGACAGGCAACATGTAATCTTATCCTAGACCAGCTGTCATCAGCTCACTCTGGCTCATATCCTATTGACTGTTCACTGTGTAACTGAAACTAATCTAACAATTGCAATAATTTCCTGTAGCTTCCCATTCTCATGTAATTGTGTTAAAATGTAGTACTGCCAGCAGATAGCCTGCTAGGATATGAGACCAAAAAAGGGTTTTTAAATAGTACTTTAAAAATGGCAGTAATCAGTAAAATACACATCTCTTTTCATAATCTTCGCAATTTCCTGAGTGTGTTGAATGAGTAAAAACAAGATAACTGTTACAAAGCCTGGAAAAATTGTACAGATTATTATTATAAATTAAAAAGTTAACTTACCCGTAGAGGAGATGTATCTAATGATGGGAGTATGTGCTATAAAAGCATGAGAAAACTTTAATATTATGGTATAAAATAGTTATAAAGCCATGCTTTTAAAGTAATTAGTAAAATATTAAAAGCAATTCTCCTGGCAATAAGTGTTACTTAAGAAAATTAAAAAAATGCTAGCAATATTTTACCATAATCAGTAATCAGTAGTCAAAACACAGCTAACTGGCCTCTAGGGCCTACTGAAGAGTTAATCAAGTCCCTACACTAGCATCCCTGGCATTAAATGGTATGACTCTCAAGTGTAGCTTCTGAATACTCAAAGTTCAGACTTAAAGCTATACACCCTGGCAGAAATCGTATCATTTTTGGCATTGTTCTTGAAAATATGACTGATCATGACAAAAAACTGTCTTTTATTTAAGTATAGTGAGCATATGAAGTCATTTATTATCGCATAGTTGTTTGGCTCCTTCTTAAATCATAATGACAAAATAAATCACCCAAATGGCCCTGATCAAAAGTTTTACCCTAGATTGTTTTGGCCCTGATCAAAAGTTTACATACCCTGGATGGTACAGACACACAAGGTGAAGCACACAGGTTAAAATTGCAATTGAAGGCTAATATTCCACATCTGTGGCTTTTTAAACTTCAATTAGTTTCTATGTATAAATAGTCAATGAGTTTGTTAGCTCTCACATGGATGCACTGAGCAAGCTAAAGACTGAACCACGGGTGCGGAAAAGAACTGTCAAAAGACCTGCATAACAAGTTAATGGAACTTTATAAAGGTGGAAAAGAATACAAAGAGACATCCAAAGCCTTCAATATGCCATTCAATCACTTTTTAAGAAGTGTAAAATGTGGGGATCTATTGAAAACAAGGCAAGGTCAGGTAGACCAAGAAAGATTGCAGTCACAACTGACAGAAAAATAGTTTAGTATACAAAGAAAGTAACCTCAGAAGAAATACAGGCTGCTCTGAAAAAAGACAGCTTGGTTGTTTCAAGGACCACAATACGACAATATTTGAACAAAATGAGCTGCATGGTTGAGTTGCCAGACAGAAGCCTTTACTGCGCCAATGACACAAAAAAAGCCTAATTACAATATGCCTGATAACTGCTTGACATGCCTAACAGCTTCTGGTACACTATAATCTGAAGTGATGAGACCAAAATAGAGCTTCATGGTCACATCCAAAAACACTATGTTTGATGAGGGGTTAACAAAGCCTATAACAACAAGAATACCATACCCACTGTGAAGTATGATGGGGACTCACTGATGTTTTGGGGGTGTGAGCACTAAAGGCTCAGGGAATCCTGTGAAAATTCATGGCAAGATGAATGCAGCATGTTATCAGAAAATATTGGAAGACAATTTCCAGTCTTTTGCACGACAATGACCCTAAGCACAAGGCCAAGTTGACCCTTCAGTGGTTACAGCAGAAAAAGGTTAAAGTGGAAGTAAATTCCCCTATCGTTTTCAGCCAAGGAAGCTGCCATCTTTGCCTCTGTTTAATGTTAAACTGCTATGGTGCTGCACATGTGAGTCATTATGACACCAGCCATTGGATGGTTTGATAGTTTGGCTGAGAGCACAGCCAATGTGCAGTTATCATTCCCAGCATGCCTTTTTATTTAACTGTTTAAATTGATGGGTTTACTTCCACTTTAAGGTTATGGAGTGGCCATGACAGCCTCTTGAACTTAATATCATTGAGTAATTCTGGGGAGATCTCTAACTTGCGGTCCATGAAGACTATATCTGACAAAAGATTTTTAATTCTCTTTAACTAGTCTTGTGATCTAGGGGCCCCAGCCAGACAGCAAAGCCAAGTCTTTAAGGCCTGAGATCTTCTGGAAAACAGTACTGCTGTTGAGCAATATGTCCTAGTCTGTTGTCTGCCACTGCCTGCAATTGGATACCGGAGAAACAGCAATACACAGACAAGATCATCACTTTGCTCTCTTCTGCTGTCACAAAGTTGCTAAGTTAAGATGGATGGCAATGGAGTTGAGTCTGATTGGGTCAGAGTATTTCTTCTCTCTCCATCCCAGTATGAGTGTTGCTGTGCAAAAGATTGCAATTAAAACTAATATAAAAATGGATTCAGATATTTATGCTAGTTCTGTGTAAAAATAGATTCAATCATTTTCTTTTAAAAATCCCTCACTGAATTAAATGGTGGATTTTTATATCTGCATTTAAAGGCAGATTATAGTGTAAAAAATGGCATTTTAAAACACAAAATTATGTTTTTATATGTGTTCTTGACTTTCCAAATTTTCCTGATTACAGTATTTCATATACACATTTTCAGATTCTTCTTGTGCTGGCTATCTGTAGCTTAGGGAACATGGTCAGCATCCCTACCGAATAACTGCTGATGCATTATTAATTTTCCACCTGACAGGTTGCTTCAGTGTGAATCAGGCTAAAGAGTGGTTCTAAATTATTTTAATAACAAACAGGTTTATCCATTGCACACAGCGGCCCAAAAGCAAAACTTCTCAGATTCCTTGTCAGTGCTCCTAGCTCCTCCCCTCCGCTGAGTGTTCCCATAGAAAGCCACTATTAATGAGGGCCCTTGTAGAGACTTGCTCCGGATACTCACAGACTACATCTATTGACACAGAAAGTGAGACCCAGCCCTGCTCCCTTGTCTTTGGCTTTAATTGACAGCATCAGGAACAAATGACTCCGCCAGTCTTAGCAAAGCTAGTCAGACCAGGAAGTGAGGGGAGAGAAGGGCTGCAAATGGGCACAGCTCTAGATCGAATGAGGGCTCAGGTAACCCTTTTCTGGACTGCCCTACGCAGATATACTGAAGCAGGATGGCCCTCTTGTGTGAAATTACATACCTGTAAGTGATTCCATGCACTGGGTCTGGGTTGCACGAGCCCCCCACCGGTGACCCGCTCCCACTGTAATTGGGCACAGCAGGAGCCAATCAGTGGGTCCAACAGAACCAATGTTCACCAGAACCCCACAAAAGTTATCAGGAGAGGCAGAACGGCGGTCTTCTTATGTAAACAAGGCAGGCTTCTGTTCTGTGAGAGGGGAAGATGGAGATTTTGTGTTTCTGCTAAGCAGGAACACAAATCTCTGTCTTCCCCCACACAGTTAGCAAGCACTCCCTAGGAGCATATTTAGACCTTTGTATATCAAAGGGGGTAGTCAACGGCGCACACCTGCTACTAATTTGTGCAAATTGCAAATGTGAATGTCAAATTATTAATTGTGAGAATATTAATTGTAAAAAAAGTATGAACAATAAGAAAAAATTCAAATAAAAAGCTAATAATAAAAATATATATGTACTAGTGACAAATAAAAATAACAAAACTATATATACGTGATAACCCATAAATTGGGTACAATTATTTCATGCCTAATGCAATATTCAAATAAAGTGCTGAATATTCCTAAAAGTGCATACTATTAATATAAAGTGCTTAATAAAAAATGCATAGAGCTCTAAAAATTATAAATGCCAAAAAACAAAGAACCCAAAAATACAAAAACCAAAAATTAAATTATCAAAACATAATCGTATTCTTCATGCGATTATAAAATCGCTAAGTGGAGATGTGCAAAAATATATATTTTACAAGTCCAACAGCAGGATGTTATAAGCAAAAAAAGGGTTTCATTAAACCAGTGAAATAAGGGAAAAATAAATTAATAAATAAAAATAAATATAAAAATAAAAATAAAAATAAAAAAAAACAATCATAAATGTATTTTTAAGACGAAAAATGTGCTTCAGGATTCCTGGATAACAACCGGTGCGTTTGTAGTGTAAAGGCAGTAATCCGCTATGCACGAGTGGATTCACCTGAGGCCAAGCCCTACGCGTTTCGTCATCGTACGTCGCCTGGAGCGGCCATCTTGGTGCTCCACTTACTTTATGTAGGGTGTATTATTAGTACGGCGCATGTGCGAGTGCGTAAGCGCCATTTTACTTGCTGGAAGGGAGACAATGGAAAGCACCAATGCAATCCTGTCCCTTGGGCATGCGGAAGCTGCCTGATCTATTAGAGTACAAAGACTCTGAACAACCAATAGATGCTGCGGGGCGGGAGCGCTAATTATTATGTATTGTATTTTATTTTATTGCGGCGGTAAATACAAACGTAAAAACAATAAATGAACAAATTAATTGAATCCGCACACAAAGAGAACAAGAAAAATATATATATATACAATTTCTTAACAAAATATGAAGTAATATTGAATAAATTAAATGAAATTAAAATAAATAAATAGAAATAAATAAAAATGATATACTATCAGTGTATCTGTGTATCAGGAGTGGTAAAATCGAGGAATAGACAATATATTACCATCTCTTAACAAGGAAAAAATTGTTTTTAGTAGGGAAAAATGTATTTGTTTTTGTAGGGAAAGAATTATTAAATAAAATCAAATAACTACATTATACATTATTTTATTTTATAATCCTAGGAGCTATTTCGCTATCTCTAACCACTAAAATCTATCTGGGCCACTATCCATATACTTGCGGAGAAAGATACGTATAAGAAATTAACAAATAATCCCAAAATTGAATCCGAAAAACTGCTTAAGAAATTTATTAAAAAAGGCGAAAAGAGAGGAATTTTAAGCAAGAAAGAAGCAAAATATTTAATTCCGAAAGCAGCCAAAACACCAGTGATCTACTATTTACCAAAAATTCACAAAAATGAAAAAAAAAACCCAGGTAGGCCCATAATTAGTGGCATTGGGTCTTTGTTTTCGCGGTTGGGGGAATACCTGGATGGTTACCTGCAACCCCTGGTGGCAGAAGGTAAATCCTATCTAAAGGATAGCAAACAGTTGCTTACTGAACTACAAAATATAGATTTAAAAGAAGAAGATATTTTGGTCACAATTGACGTTAATTCGTTATATACCAACATTAAACAAGAACATGCATTAAGCAGCACTGATTGGGCATTACAAACTCTGACGGACCTAAAACAGGAACAGATCGGCTTTATAGTTGAAGGGTTACAACTGGCAATGTCACATAACTTTTTTTGGTACCAGGGCACATATTATACGCAAACAAAAGGAGTAGCCATGGGAGCGAAATATGCTCCCATCGTAGCTAACCTCTTCCTTAACAGATGGGAAGAGGAACAGATTTATAGCGTACCCAGGCAACATCTGAAAATGTACCGCAGGTACATAGACGATATAATCATGGTATGGAGTGGCTCAGCAGAAGAATTGAACAACTTCTTTGATGAGATCAGTCAGAACGCTTACGGAATTTCTTTTTCGGGTGTTTGGAATACCAAAAGCATTGATTTTCTGGATCTACAGATTTTTAAGGAAAATGGCAAATTGGGCACGAGGACGTTTTTCAAAACCACCAACCGAAATGGGTACGTTCCCATTACCAGCTGTCATCACCCGAAATGGTTGAATAATATCCCTAAGGGCCAGCTAATGAGAATATATAGAAATTGTAGTGATAAGTTGGACTATGATAAACAGGCAAACCAAATCATAGACAGATTTGTCTCAAAAGGATACAAAAAGAAAGAGCTATGTGATCTGAAATCTAAAATAGGCCAAATGAAGAGGGAAAGGCTAATAGATGAAGTGCCTAAAAGAATCCGAAGGAACAACAAAAACAACAAAAGGATGGAAACAGCTTTCTTGACTGGTTACAGTCGACAGTATAAGAAACTTGAAGGAATTTTCAAAAAACACTGGTCAATTTTACACACTGATGATACACGAAAGTCCTTACTGCCTAATAAACCGGTATTCATATACAGAAGAGCCCCTACTTTGAGAAATTCGTTAGCCAAGAATATTATCGATCCACCAAAAAATATTAAAATCTTTGAAAACTTGAAAGGTTTTTTTAAATGTGGCAGATGCCTCCCTTGCAAAACAAGTTAAAAAAATATTCTGAAAAAAATAGCAAAGTTCCTATCTTTCTCCAATAAAAGAGAATATAAAATTAACAAGCTTATTACTTGCAACAGTACTCATGTCACGTATGTGATCGAATGCCCGTGTCGTAAACAGTACGTTGGGAGGACCACACGAAAATTATATATAAGAATTAAAGAACATATTAAAAATATCAAGAAAGGATTCCAAAACCATAGTGTTTCTAAACATTTTAGAGATTATCACAACCGAGACCCTAACCTTATGACCTTTTACGGTATTGATAAAATTAATGGACATTGGAGAGGGGAAGACAAAAGAATCAAAGTCTCCAGAAATGAAACTAAATGGATATTCCTTTTGGATACTTTACAACCAGCGGGCCTTAACATAGAACTGGATCTTAATTGTTTTTTAACTAACTATTAATCCTTTTTAACTTACTATTAATCCATTTTATGACATTTTATGATATAGTTTGCCTATTACTCCCTCTTCTTTACTTCTTTTTACCTTTTTTCCTCGATCTATTTTTTATATTCATTAGATCGAAGGTAATACATTCAGTCAGGTCGAATACATTTCTGATCGAATGTAGTAGTATCAATTAGTTTAATTACAGCATATTATAATACAGTGACATTTTTCTCTCCTTTTTTCATTCCACCCTCGCCCTTATCTAATAATTTCTAATAATTCTTCAATAGGGTCGAATATAATATATCCTTTTGTATCGAATGTAGTATATTTTTTTCTCCCTATTTTTTCTCAATTCTTATCCTAATCATAGCCCACTATAATTATTCATTAATAAATAGACACATAGCGACCTTTTAAATAACAACCAATTATTTTCACATTTTTTTATTTTTTATTATTTTTCTATATACATATATCTATATATATATATGTATATATATTTTTATTTTTTATTTTTATTTATTTATATTTATATTTTTTATCTGTGTCACCACAAAAGGGCATATACAATGGATAGTGGCCCAGATAGATTTTAGTGGTTAGAGATAGCGAAATAGCTCCTAGGATTATAAAATAAAATAAAATAATGTATAATGTAGTTATTTGATTTTAATTTTATTTTTATTTTTGTTCCCTTTTCTACTAATAATAATTCTTTCCCTACAAAAACAAATAATTTTTTCCCTACTAAAAACAATTTTTTCCTTGTTAAGAGATGGTATTATATTGTCTATTCCTCGATTTTACCACTCCTGATACACAGATACACTGATAGTTTCATTTTTATTTATTTCTATTTATTTATTTTAATTTCATTTAATTTATTCAATATTACTTCATATTTTGTTAAGAAATTGTATATATATATATTTCTTGTTCCCTTTGTGTGCGCATTCAATTAATTTGTTCATTTATTGTTTTTAAGTTTGTATTCGCCGCCGCAATAAAATAAAATACAATACATAATAATTAGCGCTCCCGCCCCGCAGCATCTATTGGTTGTTCAGAGTCTTTGTACTCTAATAGATCAGGCAGCTTCCGCATGCCCGAGGGACAGGATTGCATTGGTTCTTTCCATTGTCTCCCTTCCAGCAAGTAAAATGGCGCTTAGGCACTCGCGCATGCGCCGTACTAATAATACACCCTACATAAAGTAAGTGGAGCACCAAGATGGCCGCTCCAGACGATGTCCGATGACGAAACGTGTAGGGCATGGCTTCAGGTGAATCCACTCGTGCATAGCGGCGGCGGCGGCGAATACAAACAGACATTCATATTGGATTAGTTGAAATGCCGGTTTTTATCTTGCATCATGTGAGTAGCATTTTATAAATAATTAAATAAATACTTTTATACTGGATCACACTATGTCTGCCCCACTTTACTTTTTGTGAGGAATTCCATGGATATTTAAACCGAACCAGCCATATACAGCGACACAGGGGCTCACACTGTGAAGGCGCGTTAACCCCATAAGGGGATGGGGAGCTGGAGAGTGCGGATTACTGCCTTTACACTACAAACGCACCGGTTGTTATCCAGGAATCCTGAAGCACATTGTCACTTTCGTCTTAAAAAGACATTTATGATTGTTTTTTTTTATTTTTATTTTTATATTTATTTTTATTTATTCATTTATTTTTCCCTTATTTCACTGGTTTAATGAAACCCTTTTTTTGCTTATAACATCCTGCTGTTGGACTTGTAAAATATATATTTTTGCACATCTCCACTTAGCGATTTTATAATCGCATGAAGAATACGATTATGTTTTGATAATTTAATTTTTGGTTTTTGTATTTTTGGGTTCTTTGTTTTTTGGCATTTATAATTTTTAGAGCTCTATGCATTTTTTATTAAGCACTTTATATTAATAGTATGCACTTTTAGGAATATTCAGCACTTTATTTGAATATTGCATTAGGCATGAAATAATTGTACCCAATTTATGGGTTATCACGTATATATAGTTTTGTTATTTTTATTTGTCACTAGTACATATATATTTTTATTATTAGCTTTTTATTTGAATTTTTTCTTATTGTTCATACTTTTTTACAATTAATATTCTCACAATTAATAATTTGACATTCACATTTGCAATTTGCACAAATTAGTAGCAGGTGTGCGCCGTTGACTACCCCCTTTGATATACATTTATACTATTCACCCTTTAAGGGTGATTACAAAGGTAGTGGCAGCCCCTGTCCTTACCACTAGGATACTTATTTATTTATTTTTTCATTTATTTTAAAATATTTTTTTATTCACTTTACTCACTTTACACTCCACTGTGTTTTGGAATTTTACACTTTATATATATTTTAACAGATTTAGGGTCCATAGCGCACCTTTACCCCTTAGATTTTTTTCCATATTTAGACCTTTGATTGTCCATCATGTTAGCCCTTTCCTTGCCAGTGTCATTGGTACAGTGAGAGTGCATTTTTTTAGCACTGATCACTGGATTGGTGTCACTGGTCCCCACACAGTGTCACTCAGTGTCATAATTTTCTGCTGCAATGTCACAGTCCCGCTAAAAATCGCTGATCCCTGCCATTACTAATAAAAACAATTAAAAAAATCCATAAATATATCCCGTAGTTTTTTTTTTTTTTCAAGAATTGGTGATCCTTTTTTTGTTTATAGCAAAAAAAAAAAAAAAAAAACGCAGAGGCAATCAAATACCACCAAAAGAAAAAACTCTATTTGTGGGAAAAAACAAAGTTACTTACCGGTAAGGTTCTTTCCCAGAGTCTTCCAGGACAGCCACCTGAGAGACCTTGTCTCCTCACCTCTGTTGGAAACACCATGCCAGCCCACTTTAAAATTCCTCCTCCCCTGCTGGCTCCTCAGTTTTCTTTAGAACACCTCCAGCATGCTGGGAATGCATATGATACACACAGCCAAAAATACCACAGTTCCTGTTCAGGAAATCTTAACCACTTCAATACAGGGCATTTATACGCCCTTCCTTCCCAGACGGATTTTTAGCTTTCACACTTTGAATGGCAATTACCCAAACAAACTTTTTAACATTTTTTTCATACAAATAGAGCTTTCTTTTGGTGGTATTTAATCCCCACTGGGTTTTTTATTTTTTGCGACATAAGTGAAAAAGAGCGAACATTTTGAAAAAAAAACACTTTTTCTAGTTTCTATGATAAAATCTTGCAAATAAGTCATTTTTGTTCATAAATTTGGGCCAAATTGTATATTGCTACATCTCTTTGGTAAAAATTACCCAAATTAGTGGATATTATTTAGTCTCTTTGAAAGTTATAGAGTTCACAAGCTATGGTGCAAATCACAGAAAATTGATCACATCTGATCACACTTGATGCACTGATGGCCTATCTCATTTCTTGAGGCTCTGAAATGTCAGGAAAGTACAAATACCCCCCAAATGACCCCTTTTTAAAAAGTAAACAGTCCAAAGTATTTATTAAGAGGCATGGTGAGTTTTTTTAAGTTGTAATTTTTTCCCACAATTCTTGGGAAAAGGAAGAATGTTTTTTTTTTTTTTTTTTTTTTTTTTTTAATTATCATAATAACAAGTTATTTCTCATACACAGCATATGCATACTTCCAATTACACCCCAAAATAAATTCTGCAACTCTTCCAGAGTATGGCGATACCACAAGTGTGGGACTTTTACACAAGCTGGCCACACAAAGAGGTCCAACATGCAGGGAGCACCGTCAGGGGTTCTAGGAGCATAAATGACACCTCTAATTTCCTAACGACCTATTACATTTGTGAAGGCCCTGGAGCACCAGGACAGTAGAATTACCCACAAAATGACCCCATTTTGGAAAGCAAACACCCCAACGTATATTCTATGAGGCATAATGAGTCTTTTGAACAGTTCATTTTTTCGGAAAACGTGGAAAGAAAATGAAAACAGATTTTTTTTATACAAAGTGGTCAGTTTATAAGATATTTCTAACTCATGGACAACAACCTTCTCGACCCCCTACAGTCTGGCTTCCGCCCACAACATTCTACTGAAACTGCCCTACTAAAACTCACCAATGACCTACCAGCTGCTAAAACCAACAGCCACTCCTCCATACTCATACTTTTAGACCTCTCTGCTGCCTTTGACACAGTTGACCACCTGCTCCTCCTCAGCAAATTACGCTCCCTTGGCCTCTGCGATTCTGCTTTATCCTGGTTTTCCTCCTACCTATCTCAGTGCACTTTCAGTGTCACTTACAACTCCATCTCTTCTGCTCCCCTTCCTCTTTCTGTTGGGGTACCCCAAGGTTTGTCCTTGGGCCCCTCCTATTCTCGCTCTATACCTCTTCCCTGGGCCAGTTGATAAACTCCCATGGTTTCCAATACCACCTCTATGCTGACGACACCCAGATCTATCTCGCCACTTCTCAGCTCACCCCCTCAATCTCCTCACAGATCTCCAACTTACTGAATGACATATCAATCTTTCTAAAACTGAGCTTGTTATATTTCCTCCTTCACAATCCCACCCCCTGTGACTTCACCATTAATATCAACAACACAACCATTGGTCCCTCCACACATGCCAGGGTCCTGGGTGTAATCCTTGACTCTGACCTCTCCTTCAGCCCCCATATCCAATCACTGGCTAAATCCTGCTGCCTTCACCTCCGCAACATCTCCAGAATTAGACCCTTTCTGACTAATGACACCACAAAGCAACTCGTTCACGCCTTGATTATTTCCCGCCTTGACTATTGCAACTCTCTCCTTAATGGCCTACCCTTAAGCAGGCTATTCCCACTTTAGTCTATTATGAATGCTGCTGCTAGACTAATACACCTCACTAATCGTTCCATGACTGCTGCCCCTCTCTGCTAATCCCTTCACTGGCTTCCCCTACCCCACCATGTAAAATTCAAAATGCTAACCATAACATACAAAGCCATCCACAACATTGCCCCCATCTACATCACCAACCTCATCTGCAGATATCCTCCAAATCGTCCCCTCCGCTCCTCCGAGGACCTCCTGCTTTCTAGCTCCCTTGTTACCTCCTCTCATGCTCGCCTTCAAGACTTCTCCAGAGCCTCTCCTATCCTCTGGAACTCCCTGCCCCAGGGTGTCCGATCAGCCCCTACCCTGTCCACCTTTAGGAATTGCCTGAAAACTCATTTATTCAGTGAAGCCTATCCCACACCCACCTAACTGTCACCGAGCCACCCCCATCAAATCATTCTCTGCAGCTATTACCTTTTGTACCACCACCCCCTCTCTTTAGAATGTAAGCTCTATGAGCAGGGCCCTCCTGTACCTTTTGTATTGTACTGTAATTGTGTTGTCCCCCCTATACATTGTAAAGCGCTGCGTAAACTGTTGGCGCTATATAAATCGTGAATAATAATAAAACTCAAAGCATGTACATAGCAAAAATTACACCCCAAAATACATTCTGCTACTCATCCTGAGTATGGCGATACCACATGTGTGTGACTTTTACACAGCGTGTCCACATACAGAGGCCCAACATGCAGCCGTCAGGTGTTCTAGGAGCATAAATGACACCTCTAATTTCCTAACGACCTATTACATTTGTGAAGGCCCTGGAGCACCAGGACAATGGAATTACCCACGAAATGATCCCATTTTGGAAAGCAAACACCCCAAAGTATATTCTGGGGACTGTTCGACTCATCCCTACTTCCAACATTCTAGTGCTGCCACCGGAGCCTGTGCTGTCTCTATAGCAATGCAGCCCCTCTCCAGTCTGTGCCTGGGCCCCTTTCAATGTTTCGCAGCCAGAACTGGAAGCTGTGGGCTTTGGAAATGTCCACCCTCGCCACCGGAAATTACATCACGCGGTACCCTGCTTCAATGCAGCCACCGAGCCCGATGTGGCTATCCCTCTCTTTATGCCACCAAGTGGGTGCCTGCAGCCTCCGAGACCACTTGTGCGGTGTTGAAAACGGGCTTCCTGTGCTTTTCTCTCACCCTCAGAGATGCGGGGGGGCGGCGATTGCTAGACCAGGTAAGTTCCCTGGTCATAGTCCAAGGAGCCTCTGTCATCTTCTAGGACTTTTATCCTAAGCCTCCCTGGCCCAGATTCTCCATGTGGTGTCTCCCCTCTGAAGTAAACACAAATAACTGAGGAGCCAGTAGGGGAGGAGGAATTTTAATGTGGGCTGGCGTGGAAAAGGACATCAATTTTATTTGGGTACAGCGTGACACAACCACACATTTGTCAGGTAAAAACACAGTGACATATTGCAAAAAATGGCCTGGTCATGAAGGGGGATAAACCTTCCGGCAGAAGAGGTTAAGCAAAAGGGGCGGGTAAGAGGGCAAAGCTAATGTCTAAACATTTTTTACCTTAATGCAAGAAATGTATTAAAGTAAAAAATGCTTAGACTGTATGTCAGGTCTCCTGAGGCCATGTGACAGATGCACTACCTTGGAGTCAGGAGTGCACAGCTAAGATAGTGGATGGCTACGGCTGACTGTTGCAGATGGAACTCTGAGTGGTTCAGGAAAGCATGTCCACTGGAGCACCAACACGGATCTCACTGGGAGCTAGAGCATAATATTCACCAGGGCGCAGAGTCTAAGTGCCAGCTGTTGTTCATCAAAGCATCTAGTGGTGAGGATGGACTGTACTGCAACTGGCTCCAGGTCACGGTCCCGAGGGTCTTCCAGCTCACGGTAGGCTACTGGAGGATAGAGAGGAAGCAGAAGTCAAGGACAAGTGATAGTCAGGAGTCAAAGATGGGGGCAACTAGCAGAGAAGGATTAGACAATGAACACTCCAAAGGTCAGGGTAATAGTCAAACATCAAGTCTAGATCGGTGAACAAAAACAGACGTAGAGCACAGGGCAAGAAACACACAGGAAGCCAAACACACAATATTGATCAGCAAGGCTTGGCTTTTAGTGCACAGGTTAATATATTGATCCTAGTTAGAGGCTGGGGTGAAGTCATGCTAGAGGGAAGATTACTTAAAAGAGAAGTATGGGTTTCCTTTTTTTTTTACCAACAATGGTCTGGCTCTAGAGTCTGGATCCACCCACTTTCCTGTCATTTTGCTTGATTGAGGTCGGCTCTCTGCTCCCTGCACACTCCTGAGACTTCACAGAGCGTAGCTGCTCACCGCTCCATCCTCCCCTTCCTCCTCCCTCCTCCCTTCTCCTTCCACCTCTGTAGCCTGTTCCAATGGTCAGAAAAATCGGCAGAGATATCAGCACTTCTGGTTCAAGGTAGGAGAAGTCACTGATAGTGCTGTGTATGTAAATGTCCTCTACATATTACTATCTACCAGAGTGAAAACAATATATTTTTAAAGCAGAATATGGATGTGACAGCACACAGGAATTCCATGCATTACGGTATAGTAAAATGAGAAAAATTAGCGCTAACATTGTGAAAGAATTATTTTATTGACCTGGATTTATATGAGACAATGAAACCTTCCATTCACATCTACTCATATTTTCATACTAAAGCCCAGAGCTCCTCAGACATGGACAGAGCTTTGCTCCCCCATAATTGGTATATTACCTAGTCCCCCTATAGCAATAATGTTCCCTTCATTGTAAAAAGAGTATTACAAGATCACATGCCGTATAGTGCCATCACATGCCGTACAGTGTCATCACATGCCGTACAATGTCATTACATGTTGTACAGAGCCATCACATGCATACAGTGTCATCACATGCTGTACAGTGTCATCACATGCCATACAGAGCCATCACATGCCGTACAGCGTCATCACATTTCGTACAGAGCCATCACATGCCGTACAGTGTCATCACATGCCGTACAGTGTCATTACATGTTTTTCAGTGCCATCACATGCTGTACAGTGGCATAAAATGCCGTACAGAGTCACCACATGCCGTATAGTGTCATTACATGTTGTACAGAGCCATCACATGCCGTACAGAGCCATCACATGCCATACAATGCCATCATATGCCGTACAGTGTCATTACATGCCGTACAGTGCTATCACATGCCATGCAGAGTCACCACATGCAGTACAGTGTCATTACGTGTTGTACAGAGCCATCATATGCCGTACAATTTCATCACATGTCATACAGTGCCATCACATGCCGTACAGTGTCATTACATGTTGTACAGTGCCATCACACACCGTACAGTTTAATCACGTTTTACAGAGCCATCACATGCCGTACAGAGTCATCACATGCTGTACTGTGCCATCACATGCCCTAAAGTGCCATCACATGCCATACAGAGCCATCGCTGCACATGGGTGATTCATCTAAAGCCTTATCTGATGAGAGGCATTATTCAACAGGACATCGTACAGTATGTGATGGCCCAGTGCGGCATGTGATGGCACTGTAAGGCATGTGATAACACTGTACGGCATGTGATGACACTGTACAGCATGTGGTGACACTGTACTGCATGTGGTAGCTCTGTATGGCATGTGGTGACAATGTACAGCATGTGATGACACTGTACAGCATGTGGTGACACTGTACGGCATGTGATGACTCTGTATGGCACCTGATGACTCTTTATGGCATGTGGTGACTCTGTATGGTGTGTGATGATACTGTACGGCATGTGATGACACTGTACGGCATGTGATGACACTGTACGGCATGTGGCGACACTATATGGCATGTGATGATTCTGTATGGCATGTGATGACACTGTATGGCATGTGATGACACTGTACAGTATGTGGTGGCTCTGTATGGCATGTGGTGACATTGTACAACATATAATGACAGATTACGGCATGTGATGGCACTGAACGGCATGTGGTGACACTGTACAGCATATGGTGGCTATACTAAACAAATCACAATTTGCTGGTTATACTAAACAAATCAAAATGAAAGGCTAAGTCTTTCTTTTATAAAATGTTACACCCATTAGGAGATACCATATAACATGATGCCAAGCCACCCTCTACCCACACCCAAACTGCCCTTCCACCCCTTTACAAAATCTCACAGTTCTTCTTCCTGGCAGCTCCCATCACTTTCCCTTTAAAGACAATGTCCAGAGATCATGCAATAACAAAGAGTCACTCATAGAAAGTATCTAAAGTTAGGACATTCACTCATTTCATTCCTTAAAGGGGAATCTATAATGGTTCAGGTCATTTTCATTTTTGTTATAATAAAGAAAAGTGCTGCGCTAAATATGATAATCATACAAACATCTATACAAAACGTGTGAGTTCATATGTGACATCTATGATAGTTCAATGTGTATATATAAATTACACATAAAAAATAATAATACACTTGGAATAAATCAAAAAAGTCCTTCTAATATTGTCAGTTTTTACGTGTAATTTATATATACATATTGAACTATCATAGATGTCACATATGAATTTTCATTTTTGTTAAAGTTTATGTTTTGCACATATTGTATATTTATATTTGTTGGCTATGTATTTAAATAATCTTTTTTTTTTTAAATATCCATTTAATATAGGGTGCACTGGTGACAAAGGGTTCATGGAGCATTATGGTCTTTCTACAGAGATAGAAAAGAAGAAGCTGTTTGCCTTCAGACTCATTGTCTCTAATTAAATCTATGTGGGGAGTTAAATGCTATAACTGCAAAAGAGAAAATGCATCCATATATACAGTTGTGCTCATAAGTTTACATACCCTGGCAGAATTTATGATGTCTTGGCCTTTTTTCAGAGAATATAAATGATAACACAAAAGCTTTTCTTTCACTCATGGATAGCGTTTGACTGAAGCCATTTTTTTTATCAATCAGCTGTGTTTACTCTTTTTAAATAATGACAACAGAAACTACCCAAATGACCCCGATCAAAAGTTTACATATCCCACTTCTTAATACCGTGTATTGCCCCCTTTAAAGAGGAAGTAAACCCTGATGAGTTTACTTCCTCTTTCATTCTCTGCGAAGGCAAAGGATAATGGACTACTATACATCGCATAGTAGCCCATTATGTGTCACTTACCTGACAGTCCCCTGTAGTCCGCCGCATCCATCTTGTTGGTGGGGTCTCGCAGCTCCGCCGCTGTCATTCGGCGAAGCCGCGATGACGTCACTCCCGCGCATGCGCACGGGAGTCGACACGCACGGCAGCTCCATTCTTGGAAATGCCGCGCTCAGTGCGCCTGCGCGCCGCTGTCTACGGCGCATGCGCCGTAGACAGCGGTGCCCGTTTTCGGGCAAATATGTCCTAAACCATATAGGTTTAGGAGATATTGCTTGGACCTACAGGTAAGCCTTAATCTAGGCTTACCTGTAGGTCAAAGTGGTTTGTAAGGGTTTACAACCACTTTAACATCAATGACAGCTTGAAGTCTTTTGTGGTATTTGTGGATGAGGCTCTTTATCTTCTCAGATGGTAAAGCTGCCCATTCCTCTTGGCAAAAAGCCTCCAGTTCCTATAAATTCTTGGGCTGTCTTGTATGAACTGCACATTTGAGATCTCCCCAGAGTGGCTCAATGATATTGAGGTCAGGAGACTGAGATGGCCACTCCAGAACCTTAACTTTATTCTGCTGTAGCCAATAACAGGTTGACTTGGCCTTGTGTTTTGGATCATTGTCATGTTGGAATGTCCAAGTACGTCCCATGCGCAGCTTCCTGGCTGATTAATGCAAATGTTCCTCCAGTATTTTTTGATAACATCCTGCATTCATCTTGCCATCAATTTTGACCAAATTTCCTGTGCAGCTCATGCATCTCCAAAACATCAGCGATCCGCCTCTGTGTTTCACAGTAGGAATAGTGCACCTTTCATCATAGGCCTTGTTGATTTTCCAAATGTAGCGTTTATGTTTGTGGCCCAAAAGCTCAATTTTGGTCTCATCATTCCAAATGAATTTGTACCAGAAGGTTTGATGGCTTGTCTCTATGCTGTTTGGCATATTGCAAGTGGGATACTTTGTTATCTGTTGTTGCCTCCTTATTATTGTGCATCTTGAAACAGCCACACTACATGTTATAAGAGAGTCCTGTATTTCACCTGAAGTTATTTGTGGGTCTTTCTTTGCATTATGAACACGTTTCCTGGCAGTTGTGGCTGAAATTTTAGTTAGTCTACCTGACCGTGGTTTGGTTTCAACAGAACCCCTCATTTTCCACTTCTTGATTAGAGTTTGAACACAGCTGATTGGCATTCTCAATTCCTTATATCTTATATCTTCCCGCAGATCCTTTGACCATTCTTTTGCTTTTCCCATGACTCAGAATCCACAAACGTCAATGTAGCACTTGGATGAAAGATGTAAGCAAGCCGCATTTTTGCAGTGCTGTAGGAGTAGTGTACTCACTGCTCCTAAAGTGCCCCTTCCCATCGAAAACAATGGGGCAGCGCCACCAAACAGCCGGCATAGCGCTGCTGCAGCTGCACTATGGAGGCGGTTTTAACCCTTTTTTGGCTGCTAGCAGGTGTTAAAACTGAATATCGCAGCTAAAACGAGAGTAAAGTGGCACTAAATATAGCCACTGACACCCACAACGCCCCAATCTAAAAGTAGCCTATACGCTCCTCTCTATGAAAAGTGGTGTTAGGGTCTGTGAGGAGTCCAGAAACTCATTCACCTTTTATACACACACACTAATTACAAGCAAACAGATCACAAGTGAGGATGGTTACCTTTAATAGCCATTCAAACCCCTTTGTGTAAACTTGTGTGCATGTTATTAGGCCAAAATCACCAGGGTATGTAAACTTTTGATCAGGGTCATTTTGGTAGTTTCTGTTCTCATTATGATTAAAAAGAGTAAACACAGTTGATTGATAATAAATGGCTTCAGCCAAACACTAACCATGAGTGAAAGAAATGTTTTGTGTTATCATATTCTCTGAAAAATGGCCAAGCAATAATCAATTCTGCCAGGGTATGTGAACTTATGAGCACAACTGTACATGTAAAGCTGTAAACATGTGCACTTATAAATTATATTATTCAATAATGTGCCAGATTGGATATTTTCAATTAAAGTGCCAATTATTCTGTGCAAAGCATAAAAATCTAAAATAATGTTCATTCAAAATGCCAAATCTTAATATGTGGCATAAAATTGGTAAATGTAATGGACAGAGGAATCCCAATTCCAAATGCTGGTGGTGACACAGGTGCTCCACACATGCTTAATTACAGTCCAAATGTGCTCCAGGTGATCCCAATCTACTCACAAGTAAAATAAATACATCAGGCATTCAGAAATTATCATCCTGCGCCTCGGCGACATCATCGCTATGTCCTCCAACCCGAGGCACGCTTTGTTTCAATAAACTTTGTCATGGGGCAATGAAGGTGAAAATAATAAATCGTAATATATAATATTTCATTCTTACCTAATATAAATAAAACCATTATAATTCATTTTAAATATTGGGGGGGGGTCAGAATGTTGTGCAGATGAGATATTAAGATATCAAACACCCAAGATGCATCTGAAAGACATAGGAAAATCTGTGTCAGGAATTGCTGATAATCTAAATTCAGACTTACCTTTAGGTATTTATTGCATAATATGTTGCAGTGTTAACATTGTGGAACCCCTTATAGGATTAAGAATGCTTTCCCCGGCTTAGTCCTTAGGCTGGCTTTAGTAGAGTTTTAAATGAAAACTTGTTTCACATCTCTGCTTAACAGAAACCACTGTCTGCCCAGGATAGCAGGTACAGGGGTCCCAAATACACCAAAAACACACAAATGCTTTCATAAATAAGAGGCAGCAAGATTTATACTAGAAATGTACCTGATTTTGACAGTAACATGTATGATAAATCTTTCTTTGTATCACCATATCCATTTTTGTACTAAATTCTTGAGTGTGACTGGAGTGCACAGTTAAAGTCATTGTAATATTAATGTCTCAAGCAATATTATAATGTAATAAAATGTAATCTGTAAAAGTCTTCCCTATTATTTTACTTTTGCTGTAAATGAGTGCAACTGGATGTCGCTAGCATTGGTTAATTTTATTGGTATCACTGCCATGATTTAAGCAGTGCAATACCAGGAAACTGGATTTTAAGTCCTTGAAGTCAGGTCATCTTTATGGGTTTTATAAAAATGTTTCATCAGTTTCAAAATCTTCCATTTTTCAAATTGGCAGCGATACTCTCACAGAGCAAGGTGAAACATATCAAAACTGACTTTAATGTTCAACTGTGTACAAACTCCCACAGTTCTACAAAGAAAGGCAAGTTTGAAGTTTTCAGTGAATTTAATTGTTTCATTTCTGGATAAAAGTTCTTGCTGTGTTTAGTTTCCCAGTGAGTGCATCCAAAGCATGCTTTGAAATTTGTATTTCTTGTTAAAAGGGTATGTCACATTTGTTGATTTGTAAATGCTCTGCTTTAACCTTCAGCAAAATATTGCTATATTTTTCTAGACTGATTTGTTTTTCATTTATAGTAAGTATAATAAGTAGAACAGAAATTGCCAAAGGCTTTGCCTACTAAGATGATCATGATCATCTTGCATATAAAGATAATGAGGGGTTAAAGATGTTGAGCTAGTGGAAAAAATCTTCCGGCGTGAACCAAATCTGTCACCTAAGAACTTCAGGTCAGGGAAGTGTTGCAGCTAATCATCTTTTCATTGTTCAGGGCTTTGACTATAAGAAAACAGACAGAAGATTGGGATTCTGTTTCATTAGATAAAAAAAAAATCCTTCAAATCAGAAATGCTGGCTCAGTAGAGTCTTCTCTGGTCATCATTACAATAAAGAAACAAAAATCTATTCTTGTGCAAAACTGATGGTATAGAAATTAGTTTTAGTGGTCTGGGGTTGGCAGATGAGCAGATGTTTTGTATCTGTTCCAACAAGTGGTTGATCGATTGATCTTGCATGGAGTCATTTTTTCTCCTGGTTCTGTAGCAAGAGCTGCCTAAACAAGAATGTCCTTGAGATGATTTACTCACGCAAATCTAGTGACATACAAGGCATGGTATTGGCAACGGCAGCTGCAGGATCTGCTGAACAAAAAAAGAGTCAACAAGAGTTTAATGATGACTACAAGGAAGCTTATAGGGGGCCCTTGAATATGGTAATAATATGAGCGTCTTCATATGTTCATGGTTGAAAGATATAAAATGCAGCACTATAAGAAGAAAAATGTATGAAAATCCCAGGAGTCTTATAGCGCTGCATTTTATATTTTTCATTTTATTTCACAATCCACTATATTGTTGATGCTAGCTGCTCATTTATTATTTGTTCACATTTATTAATAGCACAACTTTTTTCCCACATACTATGTTCATGGTTACTTGGGCCCCTCTTTGTACGGGCCATACCTCAGCCTGAAATGTAGATGTTTATGGGACATGGCATAGATGGATCTGTAGGGGTATGGAAAAAAGTATTTGAACTGGCGCAAAAATGCAAGTGTGAATCACTGAAGGAAAAGTCAGCATTCAGGATAACAGCAACTAGCGGTCTTCCTTGAAATAACATGCATAACAGCTATAAAATAGAGAAAGCGGCAGCCTGACAGTCTGAGCACTGGGTAGAGCTGGGAATTTAAGAAGGTGGATATATACCTGTTTTCATATGAATGCACGTGTGCATAATATAACTAATCAGAGGGAAGTTGAATGGAGACAACATTTTATTTCTACACCCAGAACCTATATAATATACAGTATGTGTGTGAGTATGTGTGTATGTGTATATATATACATATATATATATATATATATATATATATATATATATATATATATATATATAAATAGTTTCTTCAAAAAGGTTCTGTACTTTTTTTTAACTCTATTAAATATAAACTATTAAACCCCAATGCTAGCCAAACTGTTTTATTTAATTTGGGGTAGAGCAGGGGAAGGTTATAAGGTTTTACCACCTGATAGAGAATATCTCTAGATACGGTAGATTTAATTTCACTTCCTGTCAGGAGAGGACATCACCCTCCAAAAGAGGCACAGACAAAAGCATAATTTAGCAGATTGGTGGAGGGTTACAACTTCTGACATTGTTATCCATGTTTTCATGGTATTATGTATTCTTTTATTATTTTTCATGTCTATCCGTTTCAGTGACAACCACATACCACATTTCTTGTATAGGCATTACAAAGGAAGGAAGTGAAACCAAATATCCCCAACTAGGTCACAGATAGAAAAAAAAAAGCCTAACAAAAAAAAGCAAGTAAGGGTTTTATTTAGGCCTGGTTCACACCTATGCAGATCCAAGCATAGGCACCCTGGATGTCAACTAGTCATCTAGTGCTGGCAAGTCTAATCATTGTGTTTTTGCTGATGGGGAAGACTCCCCGTGCTTCCCACCGGCAGAACACAATAGCACTACAGGAGAGATTCTCCCATCAATGCTGACTGTGTTGATGAATGTATTGGGCAATTTTCTTTCCTTCCACCCACGGTGGCAGGAAAGAAAATTGCATAATCTATGGCCTGCCTAAAGCCTAGTACACATGGGCTGAATGTCGGCTGGCATCGTCTGTTTCAAAAGAAACTGGTTGAAATTCGGCCCATGTATTTGGCAGCTGGTCCAACGTGACCAAAAAAAGGTCTGCTGACCAGCTCCCGGTGTGCGCTCTCAGCCAATGGCCAATGGTGGTCTGGTGGGGGCTGTCTTCCTGTCAGAACGCAATAACTCAGCAGGGGAGATCGATGTACTAACATCGGATTGTTAGTACAAAGGCTCCAATCTGAGTTGTCAGGTTTTTTCCTTCAACCCTCCAAACAAAAATAAATAGTGGCGTGTACTAAGCTTAAGACTGTCAACATGTGTTTTATCTGGAAATGCTGCTGTTCATGTTTGCCACCAACTGTGCTGCTGTCTTCTGGAGCCTATGAGGGCCCCACTGATGGATACCCAATTGAAAGCGTCAGCAACAAAACATTTTTTTAGATTTGGTATTGACAATCATGGCAATTAGTTGGGGGGGGGGGGGGGGTAAAGTTGGCAAGGAATTGATTCCCAGAGAACATCTTTAGGAATTAAGTAATACTTAGTGTGCAATAAATAATTTTGCTTAACACATAGTTACCCAATATTTGGTTTAGAATTTCATAGTGCTAAAGTCTGTAGTAAAGTCTAATACATTCAACAAGCTTCTGTAATTATGAACAAAAGTAACAGTTTAAAATTGGTGACGTTGGCAATAAACAATCAGTTCATTTAAGAGCTGCTAATTTTAAATTAATTTGTAACTCCCACTAACTTTTTCACAATGATTTAAATGTCTTTTCTACAAGGCAGCTAAGTGGACTTTTTTTTTTTTCATGTTGCTCAGCAGAAATCAGTCCTCTGTTCAATACTTCATGGCTCGCATTTTAATTGCCAAACACTGGTTTGGCATCAATAATTGCAGCTCCAACTCTTTCCATCGAATCTTCTTTCATCATCTTTGATGGGATGGCTGTCAATGGGAATGTTGAAATTGTATTAAATCGCTAAATTATAGCTATTTAGCCACAGTGAAAATAAATAGCTATCATTTGCTGCTATTCATTATTTGAAATGCTAAGCAATGCATTTTGTATTAAATGGAATATACCAGACCACCGCACCCTAAATGTGAAGTTAAATGGAGAGGGCAATGCAGAAAGTTCATGTGTTAAGTTGAATGAAGCATTAATGAGAGACCTACAGCTGCAGAAAAGACAAATTACAGCTCATCCAATTATCATTTTTGCACTGCAAACATTACATCTTACATTTGGATAATTCAGCTCGGTATAAAAAGTCTATGTCTGTTGGAATCAGAATTTTTTGTGAACACAGCAGGTTACATTTCTCAGTGGTTAGGGGTCCATGTTGTCCTTTGTGCTGCTACTGTTATCATGACATCAAGTAGAAAGTGCCAATCAAACTCACACTATGCCTAACAACTTCATTCGTTTTAATAACAGATGCAGAAGTTGGAAACAAAATGGCATCATTTGTAATATCAAAACCTGCAAGGAAAGGTTACACAATTACCTCTTTGCCTTTACTTATTACCTCTCACCTGCTGTTCACACCACTCATAGGAAGGAGCAGGGGCGTAACTATTGGGGGTGCAGCAGTCGCGACCGCAACTGGGCCCTGTGATGCAGGGGGCCCACGCAGCCCCCTCTACATATGGCCGGCAGCAGCATAGGCAGCTAGCACACACTATTACATACCCCCTCCATATCCCCCTGGGACAAGGACCCCTTCTCACGTGGGGACGGGGACCCCCATCTCCCCTGGGGACAGGGACCCCTTCTCACCTGGGGGCAGTAACTTCATCTGCCCTGGAGAAAAGGACCTCATCTCTTCTGGGGACAGGGACCCAATCCTGCCTAGGGACAGTCCCCCAATGGGGCACCTAAAAAAAAAAAAAACTACTGATACCAGTGGTGGAACTACAGGGCTCACAAAGGTCATACCTGTGACCACACCCTGGAGTTCCACCGCCGGACTCCGAGGGAAGGGCCCTGGCTGGGGATTCAGGGGGCCCTTTATGGTTTCTTGCATCGGGGCCCTGAAGGTTCTAGTTACGCCACTGGGAAGGAGTGTAGTGAGAAGAGATGCTATTTGTTTGGACCTATATACTCCTATAACGTCTTATCGCAATTTGCTATTGGTGTTTTGACTTGAAGTATTTAAGCACTTTCTGCCTAAATGAGCCATGTTAGAGGAAAGCTGTACATTAAAACACCTTAGCTATTTTATTTTAACCAGGTATACCAAGCAAGGCTGCAAATACAGCCCCTTACCCCTGCCTTTTTTTCCCTGTGCTTTTAGTTCTGTTGTCACAGACCACTGGTCCAGACCATTGTAAACATTACTTAGGCGGCATTGGTTACCATTAGAGGGTTTGTGCCTGAACTGTAATTGAAATTAATGGAAAACAACAAGAAATCCGATCTACATAGCTTTTTGATGCACCGGCATAGATTCTTCAAGTTGTAATTATCTTAACAGGCAAGCTAAATTAGCAGGCATGATAAATAGTGCTTTTTCTTAATAATATGATACTATTGGTTGAGAGGTCACTTTAAGACATTGTTGTGTTTTTTTTTTTGTTTTTTTTTTTATTGATTTATTAAAGGCATATAGACTGTTCACTTTGCAAGGGAAGTTACAGAGTTCAAGGGGATGTTCCGCAAAGCTTAGTGAATGTGGTGCAATTTCGCTTTGCGAAGAATACCCAATCATGTGCAAAGAAAATAAAAAAAAACAGCATTTAGCTCGCACATGTAGAACTATCCTTGCAAGGATCGTTGAATTTAACTTTTTCAACCAGCCACCCAAGCAACAGTCCATTTATTCTAGGTCCAGCAAACAGTCTTGGCCAGGGCAAATGTTAAGGCCCATACACACGATCAGACTTTTTGACAACAAACATGCAAATTTGCTGTTTTGGAGCAACATCCGACCGTGTGTACGATCCATCGGACAAACTTTTTCGGTTTTCATTGGACTTTTGTTGGCTGTGCGAACGGACAAACTTTCTGGCAACAAAAGTCCTATGGAGCAAAGTCTGATCGTGTGTACAGAAAACCATAGGACTTTTGTACAAAGTACAAATGCGATTGCTCTGAACCAATGCAAAAAATCAGACAACAATACAGAAGTTGACCAATGGTGGTGGTAAAGAGCAGAAAAACCACATGATTTGGTGAAAGTTGGCTGAAAAAGTCCTGCTGTGTGTATGCAATACAAGTTCTCGGCCGATGCCCTTTGTACAAAAATCCAAGGGAAAGTTTGTACAAAGTCCTATCATGTGTATGAGGCTTAAGAATTATTCTTCCCACTGACCATTACTTTTCCAATCTTAAGGCCCATACACACGATCAGACTTTTTGACAACAAACATGCAAATTAGCTGTTTTGGAGCAACATCCGACTGTGTGTACGCTCCATCGGACAAACTTTTTTGGTTTTCATCAGACTTTTGTTGGCTGTGCGAACGGACAAACTTTCTGGCAACAAAAGTCAGATGGAGCAAAGTCTGATCGTGTGTACAGAAAACCATAGGACTTTTGTACAAAGTACAAACAGGCATGCTTGCTCAGAACCAATGCAAAAGATCAGACAACAATACAGAAGTTGACCAAAGGTGGCGGTAAAGAGCAGAAAAACCACGTGATTTGGTGAAAGTTGGCTGAAAAAGTCCTGCTGTGTGTATGCAATGCAAGTTCAGGGCCGACGCCCTTTGTACAAAAATCCAAGGGAAAGTTTGTACAAAGTCCTATCGTGTGTATGAGGCTATAGATTGGAAAGTTATTTCAAAGCTTCTGTGTTTAAAAGGCTGAGCAAGGCTAATCTAGGGGGTTTTTCTTTTTGAAATATATTGCTTGCTGAACTTGTAACAGGAGAGTTATTGGGGCACAGGATTCTCAAAAAACGCTTGGTAACATAGAAGAGGACACTTTTCTCCTTGTGGATATAGCATGTCTAAATCTTAACAGCTGAGGTGCATGAGGTAGTTTCTTGACATCTGGCTACCCTTCATGACTGCACAGCTTTAAGCGGTAGTAAACCTGCAGATTTTTTTTTTAATCCTGTAAGGCCAAAGGCATAATGAGCTAGTATGCACTGCATACTAGCTCATTATAAAATACTTACCTTAGAACGAGGTGTCAGCAGGTGATCTTGGTCCACGCCGAGGGAGCTGACATTTTCCCTCGGGGTATCTTCCTGGTATATCGGCACCAGCACTGTGAGTGGCCAGAGCCGCGATGTCATCAGTCCCGCGCATGTGCGGGAGACTTCTTTCCGGCAAGGTCCGGCGTCTGCTGAACCTTTCAGCTGGGAAATTCAAAGCGCATGTGCTGCTGAAGTCAGCTTCAGCATGCAAGGGGAGAACTGTATAGGTTTAGGAGATATTCTTTTTACCTACAAGTAAGCCTTATTAGAGGCTTACCTGTAGGTCAAAGTAAAAAACATGGGTATACAACCACTTTTAGATAACCAGGGCAGTTTTTTTTTAAAGGTGTTTATTTATGATTTTTGTTTATAAACAACCCAAACAAAAAAAGAAAAAATAAGAATATTCCATTTACATTACAATGACAGTAGTAATGATAGCTGTGCAGAGCTTGTCAAAAGATACAGATCAGGATAACTTATATTGGACCAATGCAGGATAGCATGACCTTAGCCTAATAAATTCAAGCCCTCAAGGCATAGGACTCTTTTGGTTTACCATTGTAAAAATTAATGTTCCCTGGGGTACAAATAAACCTTCAGATAGTGATTAGACAATAATATCAAATTTAATAAATTACAGCACAAAGTACCATGCTCTAAATTCACTATTCTTTATTTCTTACAATCCGGTTTGTTTACTTAAGGCAAATAGGCCATTCACTTTGCAAAGAAAATTTTCCCTTTACAAGGATTTTTTTCTTAGCTTAGTGATAGTGGTGAAAATAAAATTTTGCAAAGAATACCTAATGCCATGCAGTCAACAGCTTATTTGCCTTAGTAATTCTATCCCAATGTCTCCCACTGTATTATCATCATGCTCTTCAATAGGGATGATACTCATCAACAAGGGGCCTGCCATGTTGAGCCCATGTGGCCTGGTCTGGTTCAGGAGGGGGCAGTGTAGCTGCACCTTCTTGCCTGGCCTGCCAAGAAGCTCTTTGCTTGTCTGGTATGAACATGCCAATATTGTGTTGCTTGGTGTTCCCTCTTAAAATTCATACTTGATCCAAAGGACCTGGTATGAATTTTGGGGGGCCCCACATCCTTTTTGATTGACACTTCAAAAGCCCCTGCTCTTTCTGGCTTCCTGGAATAACATGAGATGAGGTCATTCCAAGGGCCATTTGTACCTTATACCACCAGCTTCTAGCAGTTTATCATGTTTTTCTAACATGACAAACACATACACAAATAACAGCAAAGAAATAATAATTTATAATTCTTGACACCGAAAGCAAGGAGTCCAAGGAGTCCAATGCATATTCTGAATAGATGCCTTACTAATTAAAGCAAGGCGTCCAATGCGTATACTAAATAGATACCTTCCTTGTTGTTTTCACTCCCTGGGGATGATTTACTTATAACTAAAAACTGTTCTCTTTGCAAGGGAAGTTGCACTTTGCATGGGTATTTTCCCTAGAACTTAGTGAATGAGGTTAAGCTCTGCTGTCTTCAATCATCCAATTTTGTAAGCACAAATGCATTTTTTTTTATTCTCCTTGCATGTAAATGGGTATTCTCTGCAAAGTAAAATTGTACTGTATTCACTAAGCTCTGGGGAAAATTAATTTCTATTTTCTAATTTAATTTATATTTTAAAGCAAATGGGCTGTTTTACAAGGTAAGCGTTACCATATACTTTAAGGTAAACTAATTGGATTGTATTTGGCTTACTGGCATATTTTTCTGTATTACATTAGCAGATCACAAAATAAGTTGAATGTTGGACTTTGCATTGGAATTGTTGAATGCAAAAATATTATATTAAAGGGGTTGTAAAGGTTAGTTTTTTATTTTCTAAATAGGTTCCTTTAAGCTAGTGCATTGTTGGTTCACTTACCTTTTCCTTCTAAATTTTGTTTTTTCTCTTTGTTTTCTTTGTCTGAATTTCTCCCTTCCTGTTTCCCCCTCAGTAAGCTGTTCAGTAAGCTGTTCTGGCTGACTAAACACCGCTCGGATGATGGTGTGAACTTTACTGAGGAGAAACGGGAAGTGAGAAATTCAGACAAAGAAAACAAACATTTAGGAGGGAAATCAAAGGAAAAGGTAAGTGAACCAACAATGCACTAGCTTAAAGGAACCTATTTAGAAAATAAAAAACTAAGCTTTACAACCCCTTTAAGCATGTTCTGCAGTCAATCAGCTCTCTTCCTATATTCCTAAAAGCTTGTGATTCAAAAAGCTACATTAATCACTGTTCACATTCTTGTATGTTCTATGAAAATAAATCATGGTAAAATACCTAAGATACAGAATGGTACGCTGATTGCTGAGCTTACCAAGAATGTTCAGACTAGCTCTTACTAAACTATAACTGTTTTTCTTCTTTTAAATACTGTTGTTTTTTATCTTCTTTTTTTTTTTTTTTAAGTATTTTATACATTTTTTTTATTATTATTAAACTACTAATTTAGATTTTCTGAAACTAAATTATACTTTGTGATGAAGCAACATTGCACAAATATAATAACCCCTGACTTTTAGACTGCATGTTTGACAAGTGCTAACTGCTGACATTACTATAGGCTATGCAACTAACAGATCTCACTGATGCTTTAACATGCCATGTGCCAGAAAAATGGCTACTAGCAAAGTGTGAGCACAGTTCGTCAAGAGCATTTTAACAATTTGCTGAATTTTTCTAAAAAGGTCAAGAGCAGTATATATATATATATATATATATATATATATATATATATATATATATATATATAGATAGATAGATAGATAGATAGATAGATATATTATACAGCGGATAAAATAATCATTGAGCATGTCACCATTTCTCTAGGTAAATATATTTCTAAAGGTGCTATTGAAATGAAATTGTCACTACATGTCGGTAACAACCCATGCAATTCATATAATCAAAGAAACCAAAACCAATAAGTTCACAAATTAGGTTATGTGTAAAAAAAGAAATGGAATGACACAGGGAAAAAGTATTAAACACACGAAGAAAGGGAGGTGCAAAAAAAAAAAAAAACATGGAAAGCCAAGACACCAGCTGAAATCTATCAGTAATTAGAAAGCAATCCGCTCTGTAGGTGTTAAGACCTAATTCTTTGGTCAAATTATCTCCACTAATCTAATCTTTTATCTTCTCCCGATTATATCAAATGACCTTCAGCTATGCTACCAGCACCATAGAGAATGTGGAACAGCAGTAATATTACAGTACGTCTGAAGGAAAGTTGTCCTTATGTGGTTGAATATAAAGAATGTGGTGTATCAGTTTCTCATTGACTTTTATTGTGAAACTACTCAGAACATTTACAGTAAACTAGCTGATTGGAAAAAAAATACACTTAATCTGTCCATAGATAGGTTCATTATTTTTTTACTTTTAACCAGCGGGTTGAAAGGAAAAAAAATAAAAATGACCCACATCTGAGGTGGATGGGAGGATCTTCCCCTGCTGTTTCTTTGTATTCTAACAGAGAGGAGACTTCCCTGCCATCAAAATACACAGATCAACACTGCAGACTATAGCCTGCAGTGCTAATCAAGAGGACATTTTCCATCAGGACAGTTTTACAGATGTCTATTGGTAGATCGAATTCTGTACAACCACAGTGCCAATACGTGAATCAAAATTCAGCCAGTCCATGCTGAATCTGAGGAATTTTAAGCCATCTATGGGCAGCTTTAGTGCCAATGACACCATTGGTGTGTAGAATTTAATGCTTGTTATGTTGTGCATTAATGAGCATTGCATTATGACAACCCGTTATTATGATTATAATACAGGATTTATATAACGCCAACAGTTTGCGCAACACTTTACAAAATTAAGGCAGACATTACAGTTACAATACAATTTGGTACAGGAGGAATCAGAAGGCCCTGCTTGTTAGAGCTTACAATCTAAGAGGGAGGGTCAAGTGATACAAAAGGTAATAAATGTGGGAGATGATCTGATAGAGAAATGAAAAACACAGCATATTAGATAGGAGCAGGATATGCTTCTTTAAAGAGAAGGGTTTTCAGGGCTTGTCTAAAGATGGATAGATTAGGAGATCAGTCAGACAGATTGGAGTGGGGAGTTCCAAAGGATGGGAGAACTTGGGAGAAGTCCAAGAGGTGAGCATGTGACAAGGAGACAAGGGAGTTAGAGAGCAGGAGATCTTGGGAGGACCAAAGAGAGCGGTTTGGGTGATATTCTGAGACCAGGTTAGTGATGTAGCTGGGGGAGGAGTTGTAGCTTTGTAAGTTGTTGTTAGTACTTTGAATTGTATTTGTTGGGTAAGTGGAAGCCAGTGGAGGGATTGGCAAAGAGGGGTGGCAAACACTGAGCGGTTGCTAAGGTAGATGAGTCTGGCAGCAGCATACATGATAAACTGAAGGGGGGATAGCCTATGTAATCCAATGAGGAGGGAATTGCAGTAGTCAAGCCAAGAGAAGACCAGGGAGTGAATTAAAAGCTTTGTGATGTCATTGGTTAAAAAGGAGCATATTCTGTAGACATTGCGGAGGTTGAGGCGGCATGATTAGATGTGGGCCTGAAAGGACAATTCAGAGTCCAGGGTTACCCCTAGCACCCTGGCATGTGGGGACAGACTTATAGTTGTGCCATTGATTTTGACAGAGAAGTCTGGGGACGGGGCACGTGGGAGAGAAAATATTAAGAGTTCGGTTTTAGATGAGTTTGAGGAAGTGGTGTGATATCCAGTCAGATATGTCGGTTAGTAAATCAGTGATACGTGAGGAGATGGATGGGGTGAGCTGAGGGGTAAAGAGATAGATTTTGGTGTTGTCGTCATAGAAATGATATTGAAAGCCATGGGAAGCAATCCGCTGACTCAGGGAGGAGGTGTAGATCGAGAATAGGAGAGATCCAAGGACAGAACCTTGGGGGACCCCAACGGTAACGGAATAGGAGAGGAGGAACCCATTCATTTAAATGGGCTGCCTAATGCACGAGAGTGCATAAAAAGGGGTGTGCACCTTTTGTTTAGAAATGAATCACATCACAACGCACAGTAGGCTGTACCATGAGCTGAGGTGTGGTGCAACCACAAATACTATGCATTGTCATACATCGCAGTAAAACAATAAGTAGTGAGTTTTGCGGGGGGGGGGGGGGGGTTTGCATGAAGTTTTCCCTACTGAACACTATGGGAGTTATTTACGAAAGGCAAATCCACTTTACACTGCAAGTGCACTTGGAAATGCAGTTGCTTAAATCTGAGGGGTAGATCTGAAATGAGGGGAAGCTCTGCTGATTTTATCATCCAATCATATACAAGCTAAAATACTGTTTTTTATTTTCCTTGCATGTCCCCCTCAGATTTACAGCGACTGCACTTCAAAATGCACTTGTAGTGCAAAGTGGATTTGTCTTTCGTAAATAACCCCTAATATGCTCTGTTAATGCTGGATCTTGTAAGTGCAATGGCTTAATAAATATATTGGTGTCTATGCAGATCTTCACTATGGTGGTCATTTCGTTCTTTCTTTATGTATAATGTCCAGTGTGCTCATATAACCCTGTTGTTAGCGGGTGACCCTGTCTGACAAGTGGGAGATCATGAGGTTACTTATTAACCTCCTTAGCGGTAATCCCGAGTCTGGCTCGGGTTGGGAATTTCATTACAATAGCGGTAACCCCGAGCCAGACTCGGGCTTGCACCGCTCGATGCAGGGGAGGACACAGTTAACGTCACTTACCTTGTCCCCTGGATCCAGCGATGTCCGCCGCGCTGTGTGATCGAGCCGTCCTGCGCTCGATTCACAGTGCCGAATGCCGCCGAGCTCGTTACGTTACGACGCACGGGAGCGGAGAACGGCGGCAAATTCAAAAATGTAAAAAGACACAAAAGACACACAGCACTGTAATCTTACAGATTACAGTGCTGTAGTAAAAAATACACACCCCCTTTGTCCCTAGTGGTCTGTGCAATGCCCTGCATGCACTTTTATATTATAAATACTGTTTTTTACTGCTTGTAATTTGGAGATTGTCCATAGCAACCAAAACATGTCCCTTTTTCATCTTTTTTTGGATTTGATTACATTATTCAATAATTTTTATTATTCTTTATTATATTATAAACTTTATCATACCCGGGATGTCCGCTAGACTCTGGTTTGAAGAGATTTCAGAGCGTTATTCCTAAGAATTACAGGACTACAAAATAAAAGCCAGATTTCCATGCAAAATAATTGTACCGCTTTCAGCACCTTATTCCAGACTGAATCATACCGCCAGGGAGGTTAAGGCTGTAAGGTTGCCGTTTGGAAGGAAGGAACATGTGGGATTGTCCATTATCAACTAAAGCGTGTTTTGACCACTATGTATTAGCTGGCATACAATTATGGTAAGCTCCTGCCTGCTACACCTGGGTGGCATGGTCTACCATAAGCTCTTCCTTGGAATCGGAAGGTTTTTGTGCATTTCTTAATTACACTTCTATACCAAACCTCTAAAAGACTTTGTCAATGGGATGATTTCCATGTTTTATGCATTTGGGACTGATGTTTGATCCAGCTAATCCACGAGGATTCCATGTTTATTTGTTTAAGCATTGTTTAGGAATTTCATGTACATTTTTAGGGATTCGTACACATATACTGGTGCTTTTTTTGTGCATTTTTTATTTTTTATGCCCATTTTTTTTTTTAATATGTTCACTGATTGTGAATAATTTTATTCATTTGGGCATGGTTCACACCTCTGTGTGTGGCTACAGCTGCGAGAATTGCAGCGATTCCTGCACCCGCAACCACCCGCAGTGAAAATACGCAGGTCTTGCTATTTTATTCTGAATGGCACCCACATGCATATAATATCGCAGTGTGTGTGTGTGTGTGTGTGGGTGTGGAAACTGCAGGGAAATCACATGGTCAAAATGATCATGGGAATTCCCTGCAGGCACTATTTTGAAAAAGGTGCATGCATGTTTTTCTGTGGGAAACACAGGCACAGCAGCCTACTGAAATTAATGGGCTGCCATGCCCACGAAAAATGGAGCCCACAGAAATGCACAGATGTGAAGCTAGGGTTCGACAATAATTTATAGCTCTGCACTGTTTTATTTGTCATCCCTTTATGATACTTTAGTCATATGCCCAACCAACTTTGTAAAATGTGGTGACAGGGTCACTTTAAAGAACAAATGCACTGACCATAATATTCACCATTGGCAATCTTTGGTGGTTGTGTTTTTATTCAGCCTACACAATGTATTTAAGCTGGCATCTGGTTAATTCTTTCCGGAGCTATTTACTAAAACATAATTTTACATGTCAAGGTTTCATTGTGTATTCATCGTACATTTATGTTATTATTCTTTGACTTTTAGTTACATATTTAAATACATGTAATAATAAATGCTTTATATCTAATAGCAATTCTTACTCACGTTTTTGTATGGAGCTGTTTATGTCATCTTATAGCATACTGCAAAGTTATTGATTTTAAATTGGAGAAATAATTAGGAGCACATTTCATGATCCATTTGATTTTATGCACAGAATGTGTGATGTTTCTGTTGGCAACTAATAAAAATGAATACATATTATCACAACAGTCTGATGACTTACTGAGTTTTCTAGTCAATGGCATCTGAATGGTCCCCAACAGAATGCTGTGAATTAGAAGCTGTATGGACAAATACAAGACATTTTGTATGTGCTTATAAACTATATTACCAAAAGTATTGGGATGCCTGCCTTTACACTCTTTAATGGCATCCCAGTCTTCATCTGTAGGGTTCAATATCGAGTTGGCCCACCCTTTGCAGCTGTAACAGCTTCAACTCTTCAACATGGTCCACATGGTTTAGGAGTGTGTCTATGGGAATGTTTGACCATTCTTCCAGAAGCACATTTGTGAGGCCAGGCACTGATGTGGACCAGAAGTCTCTGCTCTAATTCTTTCCAAAATGTGTTTTATCGGGTTGAGGTCAGGACTCATTCCAAACTCACTCATCCATGTCTTTATGGACCTTGCTTTATGCTCTGGTCCAAATCATTTGCTGGAGGGGGTGGGGGGGATTATGGTGTGCGGTTGTTTTTCAGGGCTTGAGCTTTGCCCCTTAGTTCCAGTGAAGGGAACTCTTAAGGCGTCAGCATATCAAGACATTTTAGACAATTTCATGTTCGCAAATTTGGGGATGTCCCTTCCTGTTTCAACATGACTTGCGCACCAGTGCACAAAACAAGGTCCGCTCCCAGACCCAAAGGACAGGCTGATCGGGGAACTCGAGAATAAGGGCCAGCGGGAGGTATAGTCAGCCAGGGACTGTGCCCCCTCTCTCACTGTCTCCTCCCTCTCTGTCACCCTTCTCTTTCTGTCACCCTCCTCTCTCTGTCACCCTTCCCTATCTCTGTCACCCTTCCCTATCTCTCTGTCACCCTTCCCTATCTCTCTCTCTCTCTGCCACCCCTTTCTCTCTCTCTCTGCCACCCCTTTCTCTCTCTCTGTCACCCATTTCTCTTTCTCTCTCTCTCTCTCTCACCCCTCCTCTCTCTCGCTGTCACCCCCCACTATCTCTCCCTTTCACCACCTCTCTCGCCCCTCCTCTCTCTTTCTCTCTTCCTTCCTCTCTCTCTCTCTCGCCCCTTCTCTCTCTCGCCCTCCTCTCTCTCTCTCTCTCCCTCTCTCTCTCGCTCCCTCTCTCTCTTGCTCCCCTCTCTCTCTCACCCCTCCTCTCTCTCTTGCCCCTCCTCTCTCCCTCTCGCCCCTTCTCTTTCTCTCTCTTTCTCGCCCCTTCTCTCTCTCTCTCACCCCTTCTCTCTCTCCCCTTCTCTCTCTCTCGCCCCACCTCTCTCTCTCTCTCTCTCCCCCCTTCTCTTTCTCTCTCTCTCACCCCTTCTCTTTCTCTCTCTTTCTCGCCCCTTCTCTCTCTCTCTCTTTCTCGCCCCTTCTCTCTCTCTCGCCCCTTCTCTCTCTCTCTCACCATTCCCCCTCTCTCTCGCCCCTCCTCTTTCTGTCTCGCCCCTCCTCTTTCTCTCTCACCCCTTCTCTTTCTCTCTCGCCCCTTCTCTTTCTCTCTCTCTCTCTCTCTCTCTCTCTCTCTCCCCCTTCTCTCTCTCTCCCCCTTCTCTCTCTCCCCCCCTTCTCTCTCTCCCCCCTCCTCTCTCTCTCCCCCTCTCTTTCTCTCTCTCCTCTCCTCTCTCTCTCCCCCTCTCTTTCTCTCTCACCCCTCCTCTCTCTCTCACCCCCTCTCTCTCTCACCCCTCCCCCTCTCATGCCTGACACTGAATGTTTGCCCACTGGAGAGCTCTACACTGGGCAGACAAGGGACAGTCCCCCCAGGTATACCCAGCATGGGAGGAGAGCAGGAAGGGGGGCAGGATCAATCAGAGAGACATCAGGACACATTAGGCTTTAGCTGCCCACAGTTAGAATGGATGTAGCCAGACTCAGTGGAGGGAGATTTCTGCAGCATATTTGGCAAATACAGAATCACAGTATATATAAAATAATATGCAAAGTGGTTGAAGGGAAGCTTCAGAATGGCAAAGATGCTTTTATTACAAATGATGTTAGCACACTGCAGTTCCTCCTTAACTAACAATGGGAGCAACTCCACAGGCTGACCTATGAGGCAGATATGCATCTCTGCCCTCAGTCAACTTAGTACACCCTACATGGTATTGGCCAAGGCAGTTACCCCCTTTAATACACATGTGTGCACCAACATGCTTTAACTATGTTGGTGAGCTGTAGGTATTTTTGGTATGATCAGAGTGTGCTGAATATAAAGATACATTCTGGGTATACATTTTATTTTTGTATCATATAGGAATGCTTCACTTTTTTTAACATCAGGTACATAAAAAAAAAATATTTGTGCAATGTGCAAATTCTGCTATACAACATAGATTAGCTTAGTTTTAATAGTGATAGCAAATTAATTTATAGATTTGTGAAACTGTCATATAAAAAAGACCTAGGGGATTGACTTGTAGCATTCGGCTAGCCTGAGTTTGCGGTTTAAGATGGATTTTTATTAAGCCTTAGAAATTGATAGAATATTTCTTGATGTGATGCTACATTATTCAATAGATAATTGTATTTTACATTATTCACAAGTTATTATTAATTAAAATATATATAAAAAAAGATTAAAATATTTGATTCTTCATCAAAATTGACCAGCAGATGTCATTGGACATGCCCGGCTTCTTAAAGGCCAGACAGGGCTTTTGCCTCAAAAGCTTGTAGCACTGGAAGCATCCAAGAGCCCTCCTGGATTTAAAAATTTTATTTTAAGCCACTGACTTGGAAAAAGTAAAAAGGATGAATAAGGAATAACGAACTCCTGATCTACATACTTGCTCTAGGTTAGTGACCCAGAAACAAAATACTGAACCAAACTGCATTTTTCAGAAAGAAAAGTCAGGTTTGGTACAGGATTCCTTTAAACTGTTACTAATCCCACAACTGTAAAATCAGTTTGTAAATGCTGTGAAGCAGGGGTGTCCAAACTTTTTTCAAAGAGGGTCAGATATGATGAAGTGAACATGTGTGCGGGCCGACCATTTTGCCTGACATTCTTTGAACCATTCGGTCGAATTTGGTCGTTCGAGCACTAATACACTGCCCAACAAGGATTCTCTTGCCTTTGCTGCGCTCTTTCCCGACACACAGACGAATGCGATGTGCGATTTTTATCGGGACTGCGATATTATGGTGGACACATCGGACACTTTTGGCGCGATTTTGGGACCATTTACATTTATACAGTGATCAGTGCAATTAAAAATGCATTGATTACTGTGTAAATGTGACTGGCAGTGAAGGGGTTAACCACTAGGTGGCTCTGTAGGGGTTACGTGTGTCCTAGGGAGTGATTCTAACTGTGGGGGGGAGGGGCTGTGTGTGACACGACACTGATCACCGCTCCCGATTACAAGGAGCGGTGATCAGTGCCAGTCAGAGGTGTATCTAGTGAAAATGGCGCCTATGGCAAGCACTGAAACTGCGCCCCTGTCAAAACATTTGAAACCCATCTTTCAGATAACCTTAACAAAAAAAATAGCTAACAAAAATACAAGTCAAACTCTTTAATCTTCCAATTAACATTAATTATGGATTGGCATTACATAAAAATTACAACTGTATCTTCCTTGCTTTCACTGATGCAAATTGGTCTATGATGTACTCAAAGACACCCATAAATGCAGCCTCACCAGCACCCAAAAATGCAGTAACATCAGAACCAATAAATGCTGCGCCAGCGCCTCTGACACTGTACCGAGGTAGAGAGGGAGTAGGATCACCAGCAGCCGGGCGCCCTAGGCAGTGTGATAGCGCTGGCCCTGTCTTCTTGGCACACACGCACAATCGCACATGATGGCTTTAAAGCGGAGTTTCACTCAAAAATGGAACTTCCACTTTAAGTGAAAATGACCCCCTGACATGCCACATTTGGCATGTCATTTTTTGAGGGGGGGGGGCGGATACCCTCTTTTTAGAGGGATCCAGCTCCCACTTCCTCCTGGGGCACCGCGGTGCCGGAAGGAAGATCACCTCTGCCCCCTCCCTCTTGGCAACCATCTGGGACACGTCACAGGTGATTGCCCGGCCAGTCACAGTGCCCAGCATGGATCGCGCATGAGCAGTGCCTGCCAGGCTGTGCAGACACAGCCTAGCTCCCACAGTGACAATGCCGGTGCTGCAGAGAGGAATGGGAGAGGAGAGGAGAGGAGTGGGGTTTCATTCGCCCGCATCGCTGAACCATGGGACAGGTGAGTGTCCGATTAATAAAAGTCAGCAACTACACTTTTTGTAGCTGCTGACTTTTATATGGGTGGAACTCCGCTTTAAATTATCATCATGTGCGATTGTGTGTGTGTGTGCCAGGCTCAAGCAGAAGCAAACGGCCAATCAAATATAGTGCTCAATATGGATTAAATAAATGTGCTTAGTCATTGATATCATAAATAAAGTGTAACAATGTGATTTGTGCAACAGCAGGTACTACTTGCACAAATCACTTTATTACACTTTATTTACGATATCTATGGCTATGCATATTTATTTAATCCATATTGTTTGAGCACTATATTTGATTGGCTGCTTGCTCCACTTCTGCTTGGCAGTTGGCACTGGTACACATGCACATGATGATCATGATTAAGATCATGATGACTTAAGTACTAGTACCTGCTTGGCTGTAGTACTAATCCTTGCAGTTGCTGCTACCTGGGAGTTCCCCGTCATCCAATTTTTTTTCTCTGATCACTCTCATCTCTTCCCCAGCCTCCAGGTTCCCTTCCAGAGTCCTCACTAGTCCTCACATCGCGGTCATGTCACAGACCCAGAAGACCCTGCTCCAGGGAGAAGATGATGCAGCTGCGCAGAGGAGGGTTGGCTGAGCATTAGGCTCCGCCTCCGCCAGTTGCCTTACCCTACATAGACCCAGTCTGTCTGGCCAGTCATCGGCCATCATGGGGGCGTCTGTTGTTCCCCTTCCCCTCCCCACTGCCAGTGCTAGACCAAGTAACTACTTGCAATGCTAGGTGAAGTGCCATGCTGGTGCCACGCTCCAGCCAGGGCTAGATTAGTGCGGGAGGCGGCCGCGAGAGGACGGGCGGGACATTTTTTTGTGCGGGGGTGGCTTTTTTGCCACCCCCTCCCCCGCATGGAGCCCATGGCACTTGGCTGCCATACCTTGTATACGCCACTGATGTTAGTGTCACTAGACAGAACAGGGAAATGCTTGTTTACAGGGACGTTTGCGGGTATCCTCGTGAACATAAAGTCTGTGGGACCAGCAATCACGCTCATGGACCTCCCGCCGGGTGCCCACTCCTAAAGGGCAACATACAGGTATGTTAATCTGCCTGTACGCGTCCTTCTGCCGCAGTATATCTGCGTGAGGTGGTCGGGAAGCGGTTAAATCACCTTTGGCTTAACAAAAACACCATTATTTCGAAATGGTACTCTAATAACACACAGTCTTTGATTTCAGCAATATGTGTAGTGAGAAATCGGTTGGAGTTCATTGTAAAATTAAATTCGAATTTCAGTCCAAATTTCTGAAAAACTGAGGAATTTTGTTACATTATTCTGAGCATTCGGTAAAAATGTTTATATTGTAATCCGGGTATTCGGATATATCCCAATCTCTGAATAATGAAAAATTTGTCTGAATATAAATTTGGAATGAAACGAACCGCACATGTCTACAGGGCATGAGACCTGATTTTATGCCTGCTGCAGTATGGCTGCAATCATACTTGTGTAGCACATTCATACTTGTGTAATTCATGCAAAACCATGCAGTTTTGGATGCCTTCACGAAACATGCAAAAACCGCACGTCTCAGTTGCATTCTCAGTTTCATTCATGATAACTCCAAACACGGCAAGCAAGACATACCATTAAAAACATGCAAAGCTCAAAAAAGAGGCTTGAGTTTCTTTGCCGAGTTTGTTGAGTGTATGCTTGAAGCGCAACATTTCTACCTTGTGGGAAAGGGTCTTGGCCTTCTGCCATCCTGTAATTGGACAGTGAAAGGAAAAGCGGTATCTCTGTGTGATCTTGCCCTGAATATACAGTACAGTATGTTCTCAGTCTTTAGGGCTGAATGATTCTTGATGTCATTAAGCCTGGAAGATTGAGGGCAATCTTGTGATGAAAATTAAGCGCTGCAGGGAATATCCAGCTCTGAATTGAAGTTGAGTATTGCAGCCTAAACTGATTTATTTTTTAAGCTACTGGAAATCTTTTTTGTAAATGAAAAAAATAAAAAATAGCCCAGAGTTGGGCATTAGGGAAAAAAGAATATATAACAATATATGTCGATATACCATTATAAAACCCAAAAAAGTTTTGATTTTGAGTACCTTGCCCCAAATTATACGTATAAAGGGGATGTTATCATGACTGGTAGAAATAGTACATAAAGATGCAAAAGGGGTGCATGCTCTTAACCACTTGACCACTGGGCACTTAAACCCCTTCCTAACCAGACAATTTTAAGCTTTCGTTGCTCTCACATTTTGAATGACAATTACTCAGTCATGCAACACTGTACCTATATGAAATGTTCGTCCTTTTTTTCTTACAAATAGAGCTTTCTTTTGGTGGTATTTAATCACCGCTGGGTTTTTCTATTTTTTGCGCTATAAATCCAAAAGAATGAAAATCTGTAGAAAAAAAAAATCTTTGTTTCTGTTAAAATTTATTGCAGAGTATTGGTGAGTATTCCAGAGTATTGGCGAGTATTGCACAGTGTTACAGAGTATTGCACAGTGTTGCAGAGTATTGCACAGTGTTGCAGTGTATTGCACAGTGTTGCTGAGTATTGGCAGAGTATTGCACAGTATGGGCAGCAGAGTACTGCAGAGTATTGTCACTGAGCAGCACTGTGGGCACTACACATTCAGCCCACAGCGCTGCTGCAATCTCTCTCCCTCTCCCCTCGCACTGTACTGATCGGTACAGAGAGGGGAGGGAGGAACCGGTGTCATGACATGACGCTGGTTTGTTTACAAGTGATCGTTCCATCATCTGCCCCTATCGAGAACGACGGAATGTTTTTGGAACATACTGGGATACCCTGGGCTGGAGATGCTTTTAGAAGAACGCCACTTTATCTGACTATGAAATGTAGCTTTCTCGTCAAGAAGTGGTAAATATACACACTTAACTCTGCTATAACCAAAATAAAAGGATTATGTAAAATAAATGATATATTTATAGATAATACATTCATAAACCTCCCTGAAGAAGACTGTTACATATATAGGTCGAAATGCATAGGGATATCATGTGAAACGCTTGTTAAGTTGTTTGTTACTATACATAGAATGAGTTCATATGTGTTTTTTTTTTTCAATATTGACGAGATATGTGTTTTTTATGTCAAGACCAGAATTGCCCTTTCTGACTTCTTTGCATTAATGCATTATATCTCCTTTTTGATATTACAGCCATAATGAGGAAATATGACTTTTAAAAAATCATTGTTGCTTGCCTTAATACCTCATTGCTGCTTAAAAACCTCCTGAGGGAACTTCTATTCAATACACACAATGCTCTTGCTCTCTGCCCCCCACCCTTCCCCTGGATCACACTGCTGCCTTATACACACAATGCTCTGGCTCTCTGCCCCCCACCCTTCCCCTGGATCACACTGCTGCCTTATACACACAATGCTCTGGCTCTCTGCCCCTTCCCCTGGATCACACTGCTGCCTTATACACACAATGCTCTGGCTCTCTGCCCCTTCCCCTGGATCACACTGCTGCCTTTCACAAACAATGCTCTGGCTCTATGCCCCCCACCCTTCCCCTGGATCACACCGCTGCCTTATACACACAATGCTCTGACTCTCTGCCCCCTCCCCCTTGATCACACTGCTGCCTTATACACACAATGCTCTGGCTCTCTGCCCCCCACCCTTCCACTGGATCACACTGCTGCCTTATACACACAATGCTCTATCTCTCTGCCCCCCACCCCTGGATCATACTGCTGCCTTATGCACACATGCTCTGGCTCTTTGCCCCCTCCCCCTTGATCACACTGCTGCCTCCTTATAAACACAATGCTCTGGCTCTCTGCCCCCCCCCCCACCCCACACTCTGCATCACACGGCTACCTTACACAGACACATCATTGGATTTCACCTCCTTATCCAGCCATGTGCTCGAGCTCCGTGCTCCCTCCCACAGTCTGTGATCAGCACTGCCATTGGAAGTCCTCTCCTTCTTCACCTCCTGTTCTCTAAACTACTTCTGGATAGTGATGGCCGAACGGTTCGCCCGGCGGTCGTTTCGCGGCGAATTTCCGACATTCGCGGTCCGCACGTTCGAACGCCTTTTTCCGTCGTTCGCCGCGGCGGACTTACGTGTTTAATGTATACAAGAACTTTAACCTTTGGTGACACGTTTATCATGTGATACAGGACAGCCAATTGAGACATGACAGCACATGGACACTTGTACATTCCCCCTAACCTATAAATACACCCGATCCGGTGGCCATTTTACATTCTTTCTTCTGTTACGATAGGGACAGGTTCCTGTGTGGAGTAGGGAGAGATAAACCACTAGCTATTTGGTACACAAAAGTTCTTTTCAGGACTGGTATAGGTGTTAGGTGTTGATAGGTTTGCTGTGCTGCTGATTCTTGCAGCAGCCTGAGTGTCTTTTGTTAGTTTAGAGAAAGGGAAAGGACGGTGTATGCTACAGGGACAGCCAGATTAGTCTTTCATCATCATCATCATCATCATCATCATTAGCTGTTACTATCAAGGTCCACAAAAGAGCTGTTCCAGTAACCACTAATCGTTCTCTTTTTTTGCCAATTTGTATAGGGACAGGAAGGAAGCAGTGTTGTCAGGCAGTGAGGGTAATTTTAAAGACTTGCTGTTATTATTAGTTCCACAAAGGTTCTTTTCAGGACTGGTATCAGTGGTACAGTAATAGGCTTGTACATGTATAATATTCTTTCTTCCAAATATAGAAAGGATATTATACTTGACTGCTGCCCTTCTGCTGCAGTCTGCTAAACATTCACAACTCACTTGTTCCACAAAAGTTCTTATAAGGACTGGTAACTTGGTATAGGGTGCTACGGTACATAGGCTTGAGTGCGGTACAGTCTGCTGTTCTGTAAGGACCGCTATCGGTCCACAATAGATAGGGTTGACGTGCACCACTGCTGACCGCTGCCCTATACTGCAGCAGTCCTTCAGCGGTATAGGGACTGACGTACAGTCTGCTAATCACTAACACACAACCTGCTTGTTCCACAAAAGTTCTTATAAGGACTGGTAACTTGGTATAGGGTGCTACGGTACATAGGCTTGAGTGCGGTACAGTCTGCTGTTCTGTAAGGACCGCTATCGGTCCACAATAGATAGGGTTGACGTGCACCACTGCTGACCGCTGCCCTATACTGCAGCAGTCCTTCAGCGGTATAGGGACTGACGTACAGTCTGCTAAACACTAATACACAACCTGCTTGGTCCACAAAAGTTCTTATAAGGACTGGTAACTTGGTATAGGGTGCTACGGTACATAGGCTTGAGTGCGGTACAGTCTGCTGTTCTGTAAGGACCGCTATCGGTCCACAATAGATAGGGTTGACGTGCACCACTGCTGACCGCTGCCCTATACTGCAGCAGTCCTTCAGCGGTATAGGGACTGACGTACAGTCTGCTAAACACTAATACACAACCTGCTTGGTCCACAAAAGTTCTTATAAGGACTGGTAACTTGGTATAGGGTGCTACGGTACATAGGCTTGAGTGCGGTACAGTCTGCTGTTCTGTAAGGACCGCTATCGGTCCACAATAGATAGGGTTGACGTGCACCACTGCTGACCGCTGCCCTATACTGCAGCAGTCCTTCAGCGGTATAGGGACTGACGTACAGTCTGCTAAACACTAATACACAACCTGCTTGGTCCACAAAAGTTCTTATAAGGACTGGTAACTTGGTATAGGGTGCTACGGTACATAGGCTTGAGTGCGGTACAGTCTGCTGTTCTGTAAGGACCGCTATAGGTCCACAATAGATAGGGTTGACGTGCACCACTGCTGACCGCTCACCTATACTGCAGCAGTCCTTCAGCGGTATAGGGACTGACGTACAGTCTGCTAATCACTAACACACAACCTGCTTGTTCCACAAAAGTTCTTATAAGGACTGGTAACTTGGTATAGGGTGCTACGGTACATAGGCTTGAGTGCGGTACAGTCTGCTGTTCTGTAAGGACCGCTATCGGTCCACAATAGATAGGGTTGACGTGCACCACTGCTGACCGCTGCCCTATACTGCAGCAGTCCTTCAGCGGTATAGGGACTGACGTACAGTCTGCTAATCACTAACACACAACCTGCTTGTTCCACAAAAGTTCTTATAAGGACTGGTAACTTGGTATAGGGTGCTACGGTACATAGGCTTGAGTGCGGTACAGTCTGCTGTTCTGTAAGGACCGCTATCGGTCCACAATAGATAGGGTTGACGTGCACCACTGCTGACCGCTGCCCTATACTGCAGCAGTCCTTCAGCGGTATAGGGACTGACGTACAGTCTGCTAAACACTAATACACAACCTGCTTGGTCCACAAAAGTTCTTATAAGGACTGGTAACTTGGTATAGGGTGCTACGGTACATAGGCTTGAGTGCGGTACAGTCTGCTGTTCTGTAAGGACCGCTATCGGTCCACAATAGATAGGGTTGACGTGCACCACTGCTGACCGCTCACCTATACTGCAGCAGTCCTTCAGCGGTATAGGGACTGACGTACAGTCTGCTAATCACTAACACACAACCTGCTTGTTCCACAAAAGTTCTTATAAGGACTGGTAACTTGGTATAGGGTGCTACGGTACATAGGCTTGAGTGCGGTACAGTCTGCTGTTCTGTAAGGACCGCTATCGGTCCACAATAGATAGGGTTGACGTGCACCACTGCTGACCGCTGCCCTATACTGCAGCAGTCCTTCAGCGGTATAGGGACTGACGTACAGTCTGCTAAACACTAATACACAACCTGCTTGGTCCACAAAAGTTCTTATAAGGACTGGTAACTTGGTATAGGGTGCTACGGTACATAGGCTTGAGTGCGGTACAGTCTGCTGTTCTGTAAGGACCGCTATCGGTCCACAATAGATAGGGTTGACGTGCACCACTGCTGACCGCTGCCCTATACTGCAGCAGTCCTTCAGCGGTATAGGGACTGACGTACAGTCTGCTAAACACTAATACACAACCTGCTTGGTCCACAAAAGTTCTTATAAGGACTGGTAACTTGGTATAGGGTGCTACGGTACATAGGCTTGAGTGCGGTACAGTCTGCTGTTCTGTAAGGACCGCTATCGGTCCACAATAGATAGGGTTGACGTGCACCACTGCTGACCGCTGCCCTATACTGCAGCAGTCCTTCAGCGGTATAGGGACTGACGTACAGTCTGCTAAACACTAATACACAACCTGCTTGGTCCACAAAAGTTCTTATAAGGACTGGTAACTTGGTATAGGGTGCTACGGTACATAGGCTTGAGTGCGGTACAGTCTGCTGTTCTGTAAGGACCGCTATAGGTCCACAATAGATAGGGTTGACGTGCACCACTGCTGACCGCTCACCTATACTGCAGCAGTCCTTCAGCGGTATAGGGACTGACGTACAGTCTGCTAATCACTAACACACAACCTGCTTGTTCCACAAAAGTTCTTATAAGGACTGGTAACTTGGTATAGGGTGCTACGGTACATAGGCTTGAGTGCGGTACAGTCTGCTGTTCTGTAAGGACCGCTATCGGTCCACAATAGATAGGGTTGACGTGCACCACTGCTGACCGCTGCCCTATACTGCAGCAGTCCTTCAGCGGTATAGGGACTGACGTACAGTCTGCTAATCACTAACACACAACCTGCTTGTTCCACAAAAGTTCTTATAAGGACTGGTAACTTGGTATAGGGTGCTACGGTACATAGGCTTGAGTGCGGTACAGTCTGCTGTTCTGTAAGGACCGCTATCGGTCCACAATAGATAGGGTTGACGTGCACCACTGCTGACCGCTGCCCTATACTGCAGCAGTCCTTCAGCGGTATAGGGACTGACGTACAGTCTGCTAAACACTAATACACAACCTGCTTGGTCCACAAAAGTTCTTATAAGGACTGGTAACTTGGTATAGGGTGCTACGGTACATAGGCTTGAGTGCGGTACAGTCTGCTGTTCTGTAAGGACCGCTATCGGTCCACAATAGATAGGGTTGACGTGCACCACTGCTGACCGCTCACCTATACTGCAGCAGTCCTTCAGCGGTATAGGGACTGACGTACAGTCTGCTAATCACTAACACACAACCTGCTTGTTCCACAAAAGTTCTTATAAGGACTGGTAACTTGGTATAGGGTGCTACGGTACATAGGCTTGAGTGCGGTACAGTCTGCTGTTCTGTAAGGACCGCTATCGGTCCACAATAGATAGGGTTGACGTGCACCACTGCTGACCGCTGCCCTATACTGCAGCAGTCCTTCAGCGGTATAGGGACTGACGTACAGTCTGCTAATCACTAACACACAACCTGCTTGTTCCACAAAAGTTCTTATAAGGACTGGTAACTTGGTATAGGGTGCTACGGTACATAGGCTTGAGTGCGGTACAGTCTGCTGTTCTGTAAGGACCGCTATAGGTCCACAATAGATAGGGTTGACGTGCACCACTGCTGACCGCTCACCTATACTGCAGCAGTCCTTCAGCGGTATAGGGACTAAGAGTTTTGTCACAGGGTCATTTAAAAAATGACATGCAGAGGAAGAGGCAGGCCCTTCCGCAGGGGTGGTAGGGGTAGGGCAGGAGCAACAGGCTTGAGCCAAAGTGGGAAGTTGCAGAAGGTGCGTTCAATTACTTTAAAGGATGCACCAGACTTGGTTGAGTGGCTCGCTCAGCCTTACTCTTCTGCACCCTCCTCATCCTCTCGATCTGCACCCTCTTCTTCACTCTCTGCTATGTGCACCCCCAAAGACACTACCACCAACAACACGACCACCACCACCACCACCACATACCTTCCGCTTGAGTCACTGGAATTATTTTCCGATCCATATCAAGAGGACATTTCTGATGCGCAGCCACTCTTGGTATTGGATCAGGAAGAGGAGGTAGCAACAAGCGCTACTCAGCAGTCTGACGCCAGTACCCAGATCAGCCCAAGGAGGAGGTTGGTCCCCGGTGTTGCTGCCTACTCCGAGATCTCTACTTATAGCGGTGGGGAAGGTGACGTTGATGATGACGTGTCTAGTGATGTCACGTGGGTGCCCACAAGAGAGGAAGAGGAGGGGAGTTCAGAGGGAGATATGGACCAGCAGATAGGGAGGAGAAGCAGCAATGACTTACATTGCACAGCAGGGACAAAGCAGACTGCAAATGTATCAGGAGCGAGTCATCGACCATGTACGGTCACATCTGGCGCTCCCAGGACACCGGCACATGGCTCCGCAGTGTGGGCTTTTTTTAACGTGTCCGCTGCTGACAATAGCGTTGCCATCTGCAATCTTTGCAGTCAACGCGTTAGTCGCGGTAAGCCCAATACTCACCTAGGGACGACCGCCTTAAGAAGGCACATGAGCAGCCATCACCGAGCCCAGTGGGAGCAACGGAACACACAAAGCCACACTGCAGGCTCTCACCGTCCAGCCTCGTCTTCTACTTCTCCTTCTCCTCTCTCCTCACAATTGTCCTCCACTCCACCTTCCATCACGCCAAGCTCACATTTTTCTGCAAAAAGGCAGGCTTCCGTGGGCCTAATGTTTGAGCGTAAAAAAATGATGATGCCGGATAACCCTCTTGCCCAACGGTTGGCGGCTGGCTTGTCAGAACTCATAGCCCGCCAACTACTGCCATATAAACTGGTGGACTCGGAGGCCTTTCGCAAATTTGTGGCCATTGGAACACCACAATGGAAGGTCCCAGGAAGGAAGTATTTCTCAGAGAAGGGCATCCCAGAGCTATATGGCCATGTTCAGCGGCAAGTGAATGTATCTCTGGCACACAGTGTCGGTGCCAAGATACATCTGACCACAGACACGTGGTCTAGCAAACACGGGCAGGGAAGGTATATCAGTTTTACTGCCCACTGGGTGAACCTTCTGACGGCCGTCAAGCATGTAACCCGTGGCACCCGTGTAGATTTGGTTTTACCGCCACGGATTGCATGCAGGCCTGACTCTTCTTCTCCTCCTCCTACTCCATCCTCCTCCCTCTCCTCCTCAGCTGCCTCCTCCTTTTCCGCTGCTAGCGTCTCTTCCACTGCACCGCCCAAGCTCCCCAGAACCTATTCCACATGCCAGGTGAGACGTTGCCATGCCGTGCTGCGTCTGTTGTGCCTGGAAGCAAAGAGCCACACTGGCCCGGCACTCCTTTCAGCTTTGCGTTCACAGGCAGATGAGTGGCTAACACCGCTCAATTTGACAGTTGGTAAAGTGGTGTGTGACAACGGTGCCAATCTGCTTAGCGCATTGAAACAGGGCAAAATCACGCACGTGCCGTGCATGGCACACGTCTTAAACTTGGTCGTGCAGCGATTCCTTGTCAAATACCCTGGGGTCCAGGACATCTTGCGGCAGGCAAGGAAAATCTCGGCCCATTTCAGAAGATCTTACACGGCCATGGCTCGCCTTGCTGACATTCAGCGGCGACACCATCTGCCGGTCAGACGTCTTATTTGCGATTGCCCGACGCGATGGAACTCAACCTTCTATATGCTTGATAGGCTGCTCCAGCAGAAACGTGCAGTTAACGTCTACCTGTATGAACTCTGCGAAAGAAACGGTTCTGGGGAGCTGGGTTTTTTTTCACCGCGCCAGTGGCTGCTCATGCGCGACACATGCAGACTTCTGCGGCCATTTGAGGAGATCACCAAACTGGTCAGTCGCAGCCATGGCGCCATCAGTGACATGGTACCTTATGCCTTCTTTCTGGAGCGTGCATTGCGTCGTGTCATTGATCAGGCTGTGGAGGAGCAGGAGCGGGAAGATGAGGAAGTCGCAATGCTGGATGAATTCCCAGGGGGGGCTACTCTATCTGAGACAAGTCAACAACAGGAGTCTGATGAGGAGTCAGAGGAGGATGGTGCCGGGGCGGATGAGCAGGAGCAAGAAGAGCATGCTTTAAACCTTTCTGGGATCCCTGTTGTGCGTGGATGGGGAGAGGAGAATGAAGAGGACGACATTATCCTGGATGATGAGCAGGAGCCAGGCCACCACACCGCTTCCACTTTAGTGCAAATGGGGGCCTTCATGCTCCAGTGTTTTAATAGGGACCCCCGTATAAAAAGCATGAGGGTCAAGGACCAGTACTGGGTGGCAACGTACTTAGACCCCCGGTACAAACACAAAATGGCGGAAATGTTACCGCCGTCGCAGAGGGCTGTCAGAATGCAGCACTTCCAGGCCTTGCTTCGAGAAATGCTGCATTCTGCTTTTGCGTGCGCTGGCAGAGGAGCAATTCCCACTCCCAGAGAAGGATTTGCGGGTACCAATCCAACAGCGCCTGCAAGAAGAGGCCGGTTTGAAGATGTGTTGGTGACTTCGGATATGAGGTCATTCTTTCAGCCGACCCATCGACAGGTGTCATCCGGATCCAGCATCAGGGAACGCCTAGACCGTCAGGTGTCCGACTACATTGGGTTAACGGCCGATGTGGACGCTCTGAGGAGTGATGAACCCCTAGACTACTGGGTGGGCAGGCTTGACCTCTGGCCAGAGCTTGCCCAATTTGCAATCGAACTGTTGGCTTGCCCCTCATCCAGTGTCCTGTCCGAAAGGACGTTCAGCGCAGCAGGGGGGATTGTGACCGATAAGCGTACTCGCCTAGCTCACCACAGTGTTAACTACCTCACATTTCTAAAAATGAATGAGGCATGGATCTCGGAGGAATTCAACACATGTGACCAGTAGACCATGTATATGTCTATAAACTATTTTTTTAATCAAGCACACAGACCTTCTTAATTCATTTGGCTCACTTCCTTGACCCAAAAAAGCACACCGTACTATATGCCCCTACCCTCCTCTTTGAAGAGGTTGAGCGGTGTCATATTTCTACTGGGGCTGCTTATGATATCCCTGTGCTGTGCTGACTTCCTCCTGGGGGTTCTTATTATGAAGGGATCACACTATCCCTGTGCTGTGCTGACTTCCTCCTGGGGGTTCTTATTATGAGGGGATCACACCATCCCTGTGCTGTGCTGACTTCCTCCTGGGGCTGCTTACGGTGCTGCTGTCAGTGCTGTATGTCACGGTGCTGCTGTCAGCGCTGTATGTCACGGTGCTGCTGTCAGCGCTGTATGTCACGGTGCTGCTGTCAGCGCTGTATGTCACGGTGCTGCTGTCAGCGCTGTATGTCACGGTGCTGCTGTCAGCGCTGTATGTCACGGTGCTGCTGTCAGCGCTGTATGTCACGGTGCTGCTGTCAGCGCTGTATGTCACGGTGCTGCTGTCAGCGCTGTATGTCACGGTGCTGCTGTCAGCGCTGTATGTCACGGTGCTGCTGTCAGCGCTGTATGTCACGGTGCTGCTGTCAGTGCTCTGTATTACGGTGCTGCTGTCAGATGCCTCTATCACGGTGCATGTGTCATTCCGGTATGTCACGCTGCTGGTGATCATCTCCTGCACCCTCTTCTTTGCCTACCCTGGTCCCTGACCTTCCCTCTCCTCCATTGCCTTCATTAGCTCCATAGTCCTGAATTGTTAGAACAATTTCCCAAATAAAATAAAAATGCTTGTAGTTATCGATCCCAAATTCACCTCATACATGTATTATGTCATTGTCCAGATGGTGGGACTACGTTTTACCCCCTAATAATTACCACGTGGCCGCAAATTCGACATGAAGGTTTGCAAAGTTCGCCTCCCATTGAAGTCAATGGGGCCCGCGGCGAACGTTCTGTTTCGCGAACGTTTGGGTCCGTTCGCATTTCGCGTTCGCGAAACGTCCCGTCGGAAGTTCGTCCATCACTACTTCTGGAACCTCCCTCTGAGTTCACAGGAGCCTGAACTACAGAGGAGACATTCGGCATTGATGCGCTCTGACAGTCACAACAGAACAATACAGGAAACAACATTGGACAATATACATCTTCCATAATGTTGGTTTGCGGCAGAACCACTAGGGACCACCAACATTTTCTCATGTAGAAAAAAGAGAAAGGTCTGGTGTCACCAGTGACACACCTCCATCCCCAAAATATGCAACAAAAAGGAGAAATCTGGGACTTTACATGAGGAGGGCAACGCTAAGCCAATAAAAGTAACAACAGTAAACACAGTATATATTTATTCAGTAAAAGTAATACATGCATTAATATCATCAGAGAAAGCCAATGCATACAGAGTACATACAATGAGTAGAATAAAAATAATAGCAATAATGGTACATTTGTGTATGAACAATCACATAGCATACAAACATCAGGTGAACCCAATATGTTTCATAAGTCCCAGCTCGCTCTTCAGGGGTAGATGTGTATGAATTGTACCTAAGGTGAAAGGATACAGATTGGGTATATGGCGTGATATTGGTATTTTAAGGCAGAGGGTAAGAGGGGCCTAATGACCAAAGGTCCTATACTTACCACTACACATAGCCAAACCAATGGGTGTGCAGCCTCCAAACAGTGACAGCAGGTGTCTCGTCAGGGAGCTGAGGAGGCAGAGCCAGAAAGAACCCCACACAAGGCAGATTGGAGGGACAGCATCGCATGGATGGAAAATGTGTATCTCTATTGGTCTCACAGGCTTTTTCCTATACTTGCACTTAATTTCTTTCTTATCTTTCTTTTTTCCTCCTTCCTGTTCGCTTTTTTTATTTTCACTCATGCTAGTATATGGTATCTCCTTATCACATCTCCCTACAGTCCTTTTGTCCATGCCATTCCTGACTCTAGTCTTTTATTTACATATAGATTTGTCTATGTCATTACTCTTGTATTTGACCTACTACTCCAGATTATCTGACATACACCTTTGTTTACAGCCAATACTTACCTTGGACATAATGAGACCAATAGGGATACTCATTTTCCATCCATGCGATGCTGTCCCTCCAATCTGCCCCGTGTGGTGTTCCTTTTGGCTCCTCAGCTCCCTGGCAAGACACCTGCTGCCGCTGTTTGGAGGCTGCACACCCATTGGTTTGGCTATGTGTAGTGGTAAGTATGGGACCTTTACTCATTAGGCCCCTCTTACCCTCTGCCTTTAAAATTCCAATATCATGCCATATACCCAGGGCAGGACTTGGTGGTGGGGACCCCTGGGCTTGAGTCAATTTCAGGCCCTACCTTCTATACATTACCGTATTTATCGTCGTATAACAAGCGCCGGCGTATAACACACACCCCAAGTTTAGGAGGGAATTTTAAGGAAAAAAACTTTGCAGCCTTGTCAGTGTAGCCTTCCATTTGCAGCCTTGCCCCAGTGTCATTTGCAGCCTAGTCATTTTCAGCCTTGTCATTTGCAGTCTTGAAGTTTAAAAATAGCGCCGCCGAGATACAGAGTCCTGTGTATCTCGGCTGCCCTCGAGTCCTCTTGGCGACTCTTGGAGGCTCTTGGTTCCTCTCGCAGTCCCGAATGGAGCCGAGAGTAGCCGAGTGTACTCGGCTTAGCTAAGTCAAGCCCAGTCCCTGTGTTATGGCCATCATAGGGCGGGACTGGACGTGACTGTGAGTGGAGCCGAGCCCAGTACACTCGGCTATGTATCTCGGCGGGGCCCCCTATTGGGCACGGCCCATGGGCTTGAGCCCAGTCAAGCCCAATGGTAAGTCTGGCCCTGCATATACCCAATCTGTATCCTTTCACCTTAAGTACAATTCATACAATTCATACACATCTACCCCTGAAGAGCGAGTTGGAACTTGCGTAACATGTTGGGTACACCTGATGTTTGTATGCTATGTGATTGTTCATACACAAATGTACAATTATTACTATTATTATCTATTATTATTTTTATTCTACCCATTTATATGTACTCTGTATGAATTGGCTTTCTCTGATTATTTCAATGCATGTATTACTTTTACTGAATAAATATATACTGTAATTACAGTTGTTACTTTTATTGGCTTAGCGGTGCCCACCTCATGTAAAGTCCCAGGGCGAGATTTCTCCTTTTTGTTGCAAAATTTTCTCATGGGCCTGATTTTAATGCATATGATTCCTTTTTTACATAATGGCACAGCTGCTCTTTTTGTTTAGTATTCATAAGAGTTATAAGAGTTCTTTTATGTTTCTATAAGAGTATGTTTTTATCTATTGCATGTAAATGTAATAATAGTAAGGTATTGATGGATACTTGTGTTGACAGTCATTGTTTTCCTGGAACGCATGTCAAATGCACATAAGCAAAATCCCTTTGACTTTAATTGAGTAGTACACCTAGCAGTTAAGGGGAACCATTTGACCTCCTTTGTGTTTTGTGCTGCGTTTCTTTAGATGCAGCATATTCTACTGAGCTGTGTTTAAACTGTATAACTCAGTCTTGTCTTGTCAAAAACAGTGGTTGACAAGAATACAGTTGATGTGAAACCTTAAAGGTAGCCAATTTCCAGCTCACACTTTATATACAGTTACAGCAAATTTTGTTTCCCTTTTGGGATAAAGGTTTTGTATGAATAAATAAAAGCTGATCAATCACCCCTGCTAGTGTTAAGTGGTTTGTCTCACCCATGTAAACTGATAGATTCTGCTGGAGAACTTGTGCTTTTGAAAAAAAATACAACCTAGTGAAGTTGAATGGTTATAAATCCCTTCTCCCCCTAAATGTAGCCCATCTGAAATATATGCATTAGGGGATGGTCTTGATAGAAGTACTGTCAAGTTGCCCCGAATAAGCAAAATGAAATAATATTTTTAAGAAATTAAAAGCAAGCACCACCAGCAGGACAAGGCTTGCTGAGGTAGACATGATTGAACAGGTTGTAATATCTTGTCCAATTGTGTTTTTTATGTTGATAAGCTAATGTAGCCCAGTGGCAAGGAAGGAACATATACAGAGACACCATGCCACTGCTGCTCTGTGTCCACCCTGGACCCCTATATTGAGCTAGACAGTGTTGTTCCACTTCCATCCACCAGAGGGAGTCAGTGAGACATGAAATACCAGAGAGACTTTAATGCAGGATCGTGATGGATTATGGGAGATTTAGTTCACTGGAAGTGCTTGGTTATTGCTACAGATGGACTAAAAGACTACATTTTCCAACAGAGGGACATAGAAGGGGAGGAGCAGATTTAGTTTTCCTGGGCTGTAAAAGGAAGGGTAATTTCTTTCTGTAAGGAGTGAGGCAGTGCTCTAGCCATGTGAATAAAGCAAGGGGCCATCATCCTTGGGCCTAAAACCATGACCTAGTCTGTTGGGAGCTGGTTACACAGAGAGGAGACCAGCAATGAGGATATCTCCAGACAAGTCCCTGGTTGCCAAGCATCTAGACCGGAGTTTGCTGTGCACTGGTAAGCAACCGTTGGCTGGCTTTACATTACCACTGTTAGCAGAGTGAGACTAAATGTAATTTAGGAACATTGTATCACCGCATGCAGAATTCTTAAAGAGACCATATTCTAAGTGCACCAACACACAGTCTGGACCCCACCAAATAGCCAGCAGAAGGTTGAGAGCAAAGAGCCAGGTCAATTGTTCAGCCATTGTCTTATCATCATTTGACACTGTTTATTGCTGCTGTTATTTTCTACTTGATGAATGCCTGGGCTATAACTGAAAATTATGAGTCAGTATAATCGGATGCTTTCTAATTGTTACGCCCTTTACACGCGGTCGGACTTTCCGCCTGAAAATGTGCGTTCGGATCGCATTGTCGGAAAATCCGATCGTGTATGGGCTCCATCTGACTTTTTCTGTCGGAATTTCCGACACACAAAGTTTGAGAGCTGGATCTAAAATTTTCCAACAACAAAATCCGATCGTTTAAATTCCGATCGAGTGTAGACAATTCCGATGGAAAAAATGCCATGCATGCTCAGAATAAATTGCGAGATGAAAGCTATTGGCTACTGGCCCGTTATTAGTCCCGTCGTACGTGTTGTACATCACCGCGTTTGGAACCATCGGATTTTCCAACAACTTTGTGCGACCGTGCGTATGTAAAACGAGCTTGGGCCAAAATCCGTCAGATAAAATCAGACGGATTTTGTCGTCAGAAAGTCAGACCGTGTGTACAGGGCATTAATCAACTTAGAGCAATGCCTTTTCCCACTGAATAATTCATTAATGCCCAGTTTCTCACCCTTAACCTGGGACAATATATTCTACTCGCTTTCAACCATTTTGGGTTTTGACAGGATCGGATGTCGGCGGGTGTCAACAGACACATGTCCATTGACATCCGCAGCTCCATTGAGGGTAATGGATGGTCAGATCGGGTCCGTCTGAAAAACTGACAGTCCGTCCGTGTGAAAGGGGCCTCAAGAAACTGTCAAAAATTACAGATACAGAAGGTGTTCAGATTGCGTCTGTGCATCTATTCACCTTCTGATTTCTACAGCCACCTTAACAAAAGTTAAAAGACAATAGATCTTTAAAGTGATTGTAAATGGTCACCTTGTAAAACAACCCATTCAGTTTAAAATAGAAATGAATGTCAAAACATTTTTTGTATAGATATAAAAAAAAAACATTGTAAATATTTTTTTGCCCTTTTTGATAAATGATCACATTCCCTCTGTTCTCACCTGCATAAGAGCTGGGGGGGGGGGGGGGGGAGTAGCAGCACACTGAGTTGCCAGTGAATGGCTGTGCAGTGGGGGCATGTCAGAACAAGTCTGATCATTGGAGAAGAGCAGGCTGAGTTCCCAGCACAGCTACAGAACTGATCACAGTGTGCTCTCCTGCTGAGTGTGGTTAGTTTTTAATAGGAAATCAAGGTGACTAGCAGGAACACCAGGGATTTCACACAAAGGAAGTGATACAAAGAGAACAGGATACTTTCTTATACAGGTACACCTTACAGTGGGCACATATCAGGAATATGAGGTGTTGGGGTAACAAATGCTTTAAAGCAACGTTCCACACATTTAAAAGTTAGCAGGTACAAAAAGTGTAGCTGCTGACTGTTAATAATCAGACTCTTACCTGTCCCATGGTCCAGCGATGTGGGCACACGAAGCCCCGCTCCTCTCTCACTCCTCTCCATGGCGCCAACATTCTAACTGTGGGTGCCCAGACGCACGAGCCATGCTGCATGCTGTGAATGGCTGGGGCAATATTCTGGGACCTGTGACGTGTCCCAGAAGATTGCAGGGAGGAAGGGGGAGAGGTAAACTTCCTTGCGGTGCCGTGGCACCAGGGGGGGGAGTGGAAGCTGGGTGCCTCTAAAAACAGGGTACCTACTCGCTCCCACCTCCCCCAAGTGTGGCATGTCATGGGGTCACCAACACTTAAAGCGGAATTTCCATTTTTGGGTAGAACTCCGCTTTAAGAGTGGGGATTCAGATTGTTACTAATGCCAATTTGTGACTGGTTCTCTTAAAAGCGGGAACACCTCATCCATGATCACGCTTAGCATTACAATGAATACATAACCCTTTCACTGTATGTGGATGTCACATCTATTTTATGTCATCTTTAGAGAATGTATATTGATTAATACTGTGACTTGCATATTTGTTATTGACAGACACTTGGTTCTTTACCTGCCTGATATTAAGCTTAGAACCAGTCAACAGATTGCCAGCTGATTATATTCTAAAATCAATTTTAATGTACATGTTCATTTCAATACATAGATATTTTTATAGGCAATGACTCATTAGGAGTTAATACTTGTACAAGAGATAGTGCCAAAGAGATTAAGGTAATATGAATATAATAATATTGGAAGGTTCAATTTGGTTTCAAAATGCTCTTTTCACAGCACTTTTAAATCCTCCTAACATTAAACATTTATGGTTTCTTGGGATGTGAGATGAAAATTTAACAATGAAGGAACCTAATATGTAAAGCAGAAACATTGTTATTTTATAATGCATGAAGTGAGCTGCTGTGGCTTTATAGTCGTAACAATGGGCAGGTACAGTTTACTAAAAAATCCCACTGATAATTCAAAAAATATGACAAGATATACTGTCAAGTAGAATGACTCATTTAATGTTTTGCCTAAAAAATAAAAAGAGAATGTGGATTATGAAAAAAAAAAACACAATGTACAGATATATACATAAACACCCTAAGGCAGGGGTGTCCAAACTACGGCCCTCCAGTTGTTCAGGAACTACAATCCCCATCATGCCTAGTCATGTCTTTGAATGTCAGAGTTTTACAATGCCTCATGGGATGTGTAGTTCTGCAACAGCTGGAGGGCCGTAGTTTGGACACCCCTGCCCTAAGGTGTGCCATTTCTTGAAATGGTAAAAATGTAGTAAGGAAGTTTGACAGGTACCCTGTTTCCCCGAAAATAAGCCCTAGTTAAAGTAATTGTAGGTCTTATTTTCAGGGTAGGGCTTATTTTGGGGGAAACAGGGTAGGGCTAATTTGGGGGTAGGGCTTATATTGAAGCCATCACAGATAATCACACTAGGTCTTATTTTTGGGGGAAACAGGGTAGTAACTTAAAAATAACAATAATATGTATGCGGCATTAGTGTTCTACTGACCTGTTAGCTTTAGACATTCTCCTACTTTCTTACACGATTCATGATTTGTTTGCACTTTATGTAAAGTGGCTATTTTACTAAGTTGAAACCCATTTTGTAAGATGTACTTATCTATATATCATTTATAAATAAAGAATAAAAAACAAAAAAAACCTGACAACTGGAAACATTATTCTGCCAATGCTATAGTTCCACTACACAAAACAAACTAATGTATAAGTACCCTAAATTATATAAATGTTGTTTTAAAGTAGAACCGTGGGCAAAATAAAAAATGATATGCTGTATATGCTGCAGTTCATCATCACTAGCGTTAACACAGCAGTTATTGATTTTCTTAGTAGCCCTGTAACAGTTTTATTACTTGTTGAGTCTGCCAGTAGATCCATTTATTTTCCACTTCCTGTAATAGTTTGACAATGCTATTCACTCTGTGGTGAAATCACTTCATCATAGACATGGTAGTCTAAAACTGACATGTAGTTTTAGGTGGTCTTTAAGTAAGCAACCAACAATTAAAACCCAATACAGCCAACACCTTTCAGCGCTTTATTTTCTTTAAAAATAATAGTTAAACCATATAATTAAACACTGACCATTGTATGCAGACATGCCAATATATTTTCTTCACTTTTGTTGGATAGTTTGGCCTGCATGTAAGACCCCTTTCACACGGAGGCAGTTTTCAGGCATTTTAGTGCTAGAAATAGCGCCTGTAAAGCACCTGAAATCTGCCTCCTATTCATTGCAATGGGTGCTTTTAAAAGAAACGGGCGGTGCACTTACAGGACCTTAGAAAATATCCTGCAAGCAGCATCTGTGTGGCGGTTTGGGACGACCCTGCCCATTGCAATGAATATGCATTGCTTCCGAAGCGCCTGAAAAGCACTGTCGGTTGTATCTGCATCCAAGTGTGTAAAGATGTTGTAGCCTGCATGTATCAATTCTAGAACAGGAGGCAGTTGCTTCAGTGTGGGTTCTATATACCTCTTATCAGAGAGAGAGTTGCTGAACAAAGGATTGTAGCTGTCTCCAACTGTGTGAGACAGTTGTTGTCTCACACAGTTGGAGACAGCTACAATCCTTTGGACAGCACAAGGCAACTCTCTGATAAGAGGTATATAGAACCCACACTGAAGCAACTGCCTCCTATTCTTGAATTGATTGAATTGATGCATGCAGGCTACAACTTCCTTACATACTCGGATGCAGGTACAACCGACAGACATATATGGAATATATATATATATATATATATATATATATAAAATATGTAGCACTAACCCCCGAAGGAGCTGCTGGTTTGATTGGGCTTACCGTTACCTTCTTCACCTTGATTTGCGTGTCTAGGGGTTCCCGTGGTAGATGGCCAAGAAACTTTAGAGACTGACGACAGATCCACTTAAAGGGATTTTTATTTGCAAAAACGTAGTTAACGAACAGTCTCTCAGTATAGGATAAGAGGGTTAGGAGCAAAGTCCAGGTGCTCTTAATGTCAAAGTCAATAATAAAGAACTTGCTTACTTTGACTAAATCCAGAGAATAGCCATTCACAGCTGGATCTTCACTCTAGTTGGATAGTCCCTCTCTAACAACGCCTAGCAGCCAACAGGGTGCTTAAATCAGGAACAAGTCTCTGCCACAGACTTTGTTGTAGAACATGTAGGAATAAGTTTTGGCCACAGACTTTGTTGTAGAACATGTAGGAAACTTAAATACTGGTAGAACACTTGTGCGGTACCAGTATCTTTCAGCCGGTTCAGCGATACCTCACAAAATTGGATTCACTTAGGTCCCTCAGCCTCATCAGGCTCTTGCTAAGAAGCCAACCCGTGCGTGGCCTTCTTCTGAAGAGTCCTCCCCTGGATAGCTATGAAGTTGCAGGGCCGCTCCACAACCGGAGAAGGCACTGGACCACCTCCGAATCCTTTCCTTAGTTTCCTTGCCTCGGACTAGCCAGCCCCGAGACATAAAGTCGGGTGGATCCACACCCTAGGCCAAAGGCTTCCTGGGAGCTGGTCAGGAGGACCAGGACCATGGAGTCAGAACATACTTCTGGACCTGAACCCCGAACCATGTGACATTTCCATCTTAAGTACCCTCTCCCAGAAAGCACAGCAAGAGTGACACTCGCACTGGGCTGGCTCAGAGAGAAAGTAACCTTAAAGCACCCAACCAGACTGTGTTTCTATGCCTGCCAGAAGAGACAGTGCCCCCTATGGCCAGGCTGAACAACCTATAGTCCAGTCAGACTGATGCTGAGGTCAAAATTTGTAATAATTATACCCGAACCAAACTGCAGTTCAGGTGTAACATTACATTTCAAAAACATAGCGCGTGCTCTAAAGGAGCCGGCGCTACATATATAATAGTATACGAACCACATTTCTCTACGTTATACAGAGTGCTGGGATGTGGACAGCTTTAAAGCTAAGGAAAATCCATCACTTACCATGTGATATACCTCCCAACTAGCCACTCTCTTTTATGTTGGTCCACCATATTGTACACAAATCTCCTGTTGTCTTCAAAGCTCTGATGAAGAGGGAACCCCTTGAAATGCGTCAGCCACCTTTTAGCACTTGCCCTTGCATATTTTGTAACCCTGTTAGCTACTTTTTATATATTTTTTTATATATATTTTTTAGATAATATTTTATATTTATTCGTTTCTGTATAGAAATAATCTGTATCAATTTGATCAAAGCATCAGATCACATGCCTAAGGCCGCGTACACACGCGGGGACTGTTCGCTCAACTTTGTCCGTCAAACAGTTTCAGCGGACAGTCCGCTCAAAATTAGCATGGACGGACTTGCCCACACACGACGAACGAACAGTCCGCTGAAACCGTGCGCGATGACGTGAACGGCACGTACGACGGGACGAAAAATACGACGTCCTATACACTGCAATGCAAACTTCGGCGTGTAAATCCTTTCTGAGCATGCGCGGAACTTAGTTTGACGAACAAGCCTACACACGAGGGGACTGTTCGCTGAAACAGAGTTTCAGCGGACAGTTTTTCGGAATTTCCGAAAACTTTGTTCAGCAGACTGTCCGCTGAAACTGTCCACTGAAAGCCTACACACGAGCGGACTGTCCGCCGAAACACTGTTCAGCGGACAAAGTTGAGCGAACAGTCCCCGCGTGTGTACGTGGCCTTACACCTGGCTAGGTAGGCTTGTGGCTCAAATAAAATAACTTATATACTAAATACGATATACTATAATTACAATTATTACCACATATAATTACCAAAGAAGACAGAAGAAGAGTGGAAGAAAAAGCAAGGGGAGAAGGAGAAGACCGGAGGAGGAAGATGAGGGAGAAGATGGAGGAAGAACAGATGAAGAAGTGGAGAAGAAGAACATTTTTAATAAAAGACTTTAAAAAAAGTCTTTAATAAAAGACTTGTCAAAAACTGTCTACAGTATTTTTTAACATTAAACTACTTTTTTTTTGTGAATGGGTAGGGGTACAATGTACCCCATACTCATCCACATAGGGGGCTTCCAGATTCCGATAAGCCCCTCGCCCGCAGACCCCGACAACTACTGGGCAAGGGTTGTTGGGAAGAGGCCCTTGTCCCCATCAACATGGGGGCAAGGTGCTTTGGGGTGGAAGGCGCAGAGCCCCCCTGCCCCAAAGCACCCATCCCCCCATGTTGAGGGCATGTGGCCTGGTATGGGGGGGTCCCCTCCCTTTTATGACCTGCCTGGCTGCATGCTTGGATAAGGGTCTGGTATGAATTTTGGGGGAACCCCCATGCCATTTTTTTTTACATTTTGGCATGGGGGTCCCCTCCAAATCCATACTAGCATTCAGCGGGAAGCCAGCTGACAGTTAATGACTCATCGGTTGTTAAGGACGTGGCAGCTGGCTTCCCAACCCCCTCCTTAGCAACCAGCTATATACAGTGTAAAAAAAAGGAATTAAACACAAATCGCAGCAAAATCACAGAAAAAAAACGGTAAACATGCGGTACTTGTGTTTTGAATGCAGATCCATTGAATTCTATTACATGCAAAATGCTGCATTTTGCGGGAAAAAAGTCCCCGACCCTTTCCAGAGGCACAAAAATGCATTGATGGGAACATGCTCCATAGGAACCCATGTTAAAAAAATGTCCCTACATTTCTGCAAAATGCATCAAAAAATGCATTAGTGTGAATGAAGCCTAAGGCTGGATTCACACCTATGCATTTTTAATGCTTTTTTCATTTTGCAGATTTTCACTACAGAACATGTTCCATAGGAAACCATGTTGAATGGACTGTAGTGCAAATCTGTAAAATGCAAAAAGCACTAAAACTGCATAGGTGTGAATCCAGCCTTAGGCCTGATTCACATCTATGCATTTTTAGTGCTTTTTGCATTTTGCAGTTTTGCACTGCAGTCCATTTAACATGGTTGCCTATGAAACACGTTTTGTAGGGCAAATCTGCAAAATGCAAAAAGCACAAAAAATGCTTACCGTATATACTCGAGTATAAGCCGAGATTTTCAGCCTCTTTTTTGAGGCTGAAAGTGCCCCCTCGGCTTATACTCGAGTCGCCGCTGTCTGACTGCTCGATCAGCGTATCGAGCAGACAGACGGCGGACATTAATTTTCAAAAGCCGCGCCTCCTTCTCCGCCTCCGCCTGTGATAGGCGGAACACTGAATTTCCCAGCAGTCAGTGTTCCGCCTATCACGGACATCCGCTCATTCTCATACTACGGACGAGTATGAGAGGATGTCTGTGATAGGCGGAACACAGGCTGCTGGGAAATTGAGTGTTCCGCCTATCACAGGCGGAGGCGGAATTTTGAATTGTAGAATGGCCGCCGAGAAGAGCGGCGATCCATCGGCACGGGACGGAGGAGGCACGGCACGGCACGGGACGGAGGAGACACGGGACGGAGGAGGCACGGCACGGGGGAGGCACGGCACGGGACGGAGGAGGCACGGCACGGGACGGAGGAGGCTCGGGACGACGGCGGCTCGGGACGGAGGCTTGGGACACAGGTAGGCTGGACACACACACAAGGCTGCACGGACACACACACACACACACACACACACACACACACACACACACACACACACACACACACACACACAGGGATGGATGGATGGATGGATGGATACACACACACACACACACACACACACACAGGGATGGATGGATGGATGGATGGATACACACACACACACACACACACAGGGATGGATGGATGGATGGATGGATACACACACACACACACACACACACACACACACACACAGGGATGGATGGATGGATGGATACACACACAGGGATGGATGGATGGACGGACACACACACAGGGATGGACGGACACACAGGGATGGACAGCCATGTCTCACCCTCGGCTTATACACGAGTCAATAAGTTTTCCAGTTTTTTGGGGGTAAATTGGGGGCCTCGGCTTATACTCGGGTCGGCCTATACTCGAGTATATACGGTAGTTGTGAATCGGGCCTTAGGGTTTGGAGAGCATAGTTATACTTACCTAATCCTCTAATCCTCCCAGCACAAGACTGGTCCTGGTGGCTCCTGCGCCCCTGCGGTCTAGCAGTCTTGTGCTGTGGACTGTCCCTGATGTCATCACGACCATGGGCCTGCTTTGGACATGAAGACATCAAGAACAGTCCATCACTAGATATACAGCTTTTTGGTTGCCCCCTTGACAAAATGAGCTGTTAACCCATGCAGTGCAGGCACAGCCCCACTGCATGGAAAACGTTTTTTTTTTGCCTCAAGTTGGGCTTGAAACTCATACTAAACTGTGGAAACACTTAAAGCTGTTTTCTTATTATTTGCTGCTAATCACTGCTATTTGTGTTATATACTGTAAAAAATAAATTTTAAAAATGCATGTTGTATTCTATATTGTTTAATATCTGTTCACTTGTACGAGAATCACCCTAATACACTTGTATGCAGTTTGTATCAATTAAATTGTGCAAGTTCTATTGCAATATGGTACACTTCCCAGATATAAGACACACAGCATTCCATATAGTGATGCAGAGACCATAATGAATGAATTGATCCATCATATTAACTCAGTAGAAACCCATTTTAATTAGAATGATAGATCATGTGAAGAGTTGTTAGTAGCTCCCTATCATGTTCTGTGGTATATAATACACTGTGGTTATAGTCCATTACAATAAATTATTGTGATTGCTTTTTGAAGATTACTTAATAATTCAAAATTATGTATTGATTTCCTTTTTTAGAAGCAGTTCCATAATTAATCAGTATCTCTTTCATGTATTAAGGCCATTTTAAAAATATTACAAAGGGTTTTAATAAAAAACGATACAGTGCCTTGCGAAAGTATTCGGCCCCCTTGAACTTTTCAACCTTTTGCCACATTTCAGGCTTCAAACATAAAGATATAAAATTTAAATTTTTTGTGAAGAATCACCAACAAGTGGGACACAATTGTGAAGTGGAACGAAATCTATTGGATATTTTTAAACTTTTTTAGCAAATAAAAAACTGAAAAGTGGTGCGTGCAAAATTATTCGGCCCCCTTGCGTTAATACTTTGTAGAGCCACCTTTTGCTGCGATTACAGCTGCAAGTCGCTTGGGGTATGTCTCTATCAGTTTTGCACATCGAGAGACTGAAATTCTTGCCCATTCTTCCTTGCAAAACAGCTCGAGCTCAGTGAGGTTGGATGGAGAGCGTTTGTGAACAGCAGTTTTCAGCTCTTTCCACAGATTCTCGATTGGATTCAGGTCTGGACTTTGACTTGGCCATTCTAACACCTGGATACGTTTATTTGTGAACCATTCCTTTGTAGATTTTGCTGTATGTTTGGGATCATTGTCTTGTTGGAAGATAAATCTCCGTCCCAGTTTCAGGTCTTTTGCAGACTCCAACAGGTTTTCATCCAGAATGGTCCTGTATTTGGCTGCATCCATCTTCCCCTCAATTTTAACCATCTTCCCTGTCCCTGCTGAAGAAAAGCAGGCCAAACCATGATGCTACCACCACCATCTTTGACAGTGGGGATGGTGTGTTGAGGGTGATGAGCTGTGTTGCTTTTACGCCAAACATATTGTTTTGCATTGTGGGCCAAAAGTTCGATTTTGGTTTCATCTGACCAGAGCACCTTCTTCCACATGTTTGGTGTGTCTCCCAGGTGGCTTGTGGTAAACTTTAGACGAGACTTTTTATGGATATCTTTGAGAAATGGCTTTCTTCTTGCCACTCTTCCATAAAGGCCAGATTTGTGCAGTGTACGACTGATTGTTGTCCTATGGACAGACTCTCCAGTTCTCACAGTTCTCTGCAGTTCATCCAGAGTGATCATGGGCCTCTTGGCTGCATCTCCGATCAGTCTTCTCCTTGTCTGAGCTAAAAGTTTAGAGGGACGGCCAGGTCTTGGTAGATTTGCAGTGGTCTGATACTCCTTCCATTTCAAAATGATCGCTTGCACAGTGCTCCTTGGGATGTTTAAAGCTTGGGAAATCTTTTGTATCCAAATCCAGCTTTAAACTTCTCCACAACAGTATTACGGACCTGCCTGGTGTGTTCCTTGGTCTTCATGATGCTCTCTGCGCTTTCAACAGAACCCTGAGACTATCACAGAGCAGGTGCATTTATACAGAGACTTGATTACACACAGGTGGATTCTATTTATCACCATCAGTCATTTAGGACAACATTGGATCATTCAGAGATCCTCGCTGAACTTCTGGAGTGAGTTTGCTGCACTGAAAGTAAAGGGGTCGAATAATTTTGCACGCACCACTTTGCAGTTTTTTATTTGCTAAAAAAGTTTAAAATATCCAATAGATTTCGTTCCACTTCACAATTGTGTCCCACTTGTTGGTGATTCTTCACAAAAAATTTAAATTTTATATCTTTATGTTTGAAGCCTGAAATGTGGCAAAAGGTTGAAAAGTTCAAGGGGGCCGAATACTTTCGCAAGGCACTGTATGTTGTAATGGGTCATCCAAATTTATTTTGATACCTTGGCAATATAAGTACATTTTCCTTGAGTACCAAGATGCATTTTAAATAAACATATTGAACACATTTGCAAAACCATGTCAGTAACTAATGTTAAAGGCCAATGGATTAGGGATGTATTAAATTGATATTAAAGGCTGACATGTTTTAACCTAAAATTAAAAATTAAGGTTATACTTACCTGCTCTGTGCAAGGATATTGTACACAGAGTGACCTACTGCTTCCTCTTCCGGGGTCCCCCACTGGCGCTGTCCACGTCTCCAATCCTGAGTTTACCCCTACAGCAAACTGTTCTATAAGGGCACACGTGCGAACGTGCTCCTGAGCCAAGGTGTGTGTCCATAGACACACAGTATGGCTCGGCCATGCCCCCTGCTCCCTCTTCACTGGATTTGATTGACACCAGCAGGAGCCAATGGCTCTCTCTTTTAAAAGTCTGTCATCTAAGAGCAAGGAGAAAGACAAGCACTGCTGCAGATGGGCAAAGCACTGAACTGAGAGAGGGCTCGGGTAAATATTTAGGGATGGGGGGAAACAAACATTAAGGTGAATGTTTTTTACCCTCTATAGTGTGTACTTGTCTGAAGTAATGGCACTAAGTGCCATTTCTGGACCTAGCGCTCCATATACACCTTATCCAAAGTGTAATTTCTGTCTGCTGCTTAACCCCTCTACTATCTGCATGAATCACTTCTGACAAGTTTTCCTGACACCAAGAGAATAAAGGTGACAGGGGAGGGAGCTCCAGCTGATTGACAACCTCAGCTCTGTTCCTGTGTGCTGTGTGAATGGAGTGTGCATTTTGTCAGCAGTATATCTGGGCATTATAGTGCCCCTCACATTGATGATTATCAGGCAAAAAAATAGTCGGTCAATGGGACAAAATATCTGGTATTGTTGGTCAGCAAGAGGAACATAAAGATAGTGTCTGTGCTTGATGGAAGGAAAAATATAATTGGTAGTTAGTAGGAGGAAGAAAATGTTCCATATGAAAATGATGGTTAGTGGGAGTAAAATGCCCCAGCAGAAGGAAAGTAGGGGGTGCTCTGTGAAAGTGATGGGGTGGTGGCGGTGGCGGGGGGTTTACTAATACTTTGTAATTAGATCTGGAGATCTGCAAATATATTCTTGTGATGCATACAAGACTTATGTCTGTCCTACATTTACAAAAAGCCTGTATTGCCACCCTGCTTTAAGCTAAGGTGTCTATTTAAATTTGTTATTTGCTAGGCTGTAGTCAGCCTGAGCTGGATTAACTGTTCAGTTTTCTTGGGTCTCTTCTATATGCACTGGCCATTGTTGTTTTCCTGCTTGCTGATGAGGATTGTCCCTGGCAATAGTGTGAGAGGCTGTGCTAATTAGAGTTATCACTTTTTCTATACCCCTTGCCAATCATTAAGAGGTTTATTGCCAGCAGTGAAGGCTAGTGAAGAGTATAAATATTCAAGAGTGACTTGAAACCCGGTATGCTAAACATGGGGATCAAAGCATCATGGAGGAACTTCAGCTTCACCGGGGAACCTGAGAAGCTGGATGAAGTTTGGTCCTTGACTAAAGTGTGGTGGATTCTCCCCAACAAGTTAAGCAGCTGAACCAACAAGTGTCTTCAGCTAATTTCACAGAATGTCAAGTTGATCTAATGATCCTCTATCTGTGAGGATGGTAAGTACTTTTTGTCCCTCATTTGAAGTCTAGTCCATGGGTGTCCTGTTCCTTAACCCTTTAAATTGACCCAATAAGCCCAGTTTGCTCAGCGCTTTACAACATGAGGAGAGACATTACAGTTACATTACAATTTGGTACAAGAGGAATCAGAGGGCCCTGCTCCTTAGAGCTTACAATCTAAAAAGGAAGGGTCAATTGATACAAAAGGTAATAGCTGTGGGGGATGAGCTGATGGAGGAATTAAAACAGTGTTAGAAGCAGGATAGGCTTCTTTGAAGAGAATGGTTTTCAGGGATCGTCTAAAGATGGATAGATTAGGGGACAGTCGGACAGATTGGGGTATATCAGGTCAAAGATGTAATGGCCATTCCCACCCCTTAGTGTATGTGCAGCTGCAGAGCTAGGCATGTCCTGGCTTATTGGGCATTGACAGCTTCCTTTCAGGTTTGGCCAAACATGGGTTTGGACCAGACCTCAGCTTATTTTTACCTGTGATTCACATATTCATCCGAAGGCTTCATTTTCAGTGATGTGGGAACTGTATCCTAAACACAAAACAGGTAAATGTGTATTCTCGGCTTATAATTTCCACTGTGCTGCCTTAGACGCCAAGAAAAGATCAATCCTATTATGCAGAATGAATTCAGTGAAATGAAAATGCACCTATGCCACCTCCCAAAGCCTGAACATGTAGTCTAAATAAATCCATAATTGAAAATGTAAGAAAATCAAGATAATAACCTAAATTGCCCATAGATCTTTTCACATCAATAGACATGGCTCACTTTAACAGTGAGCCAAAGGCCTAGCTGCTGACTACCTATCTGTGCAGGTAGAAATACGTTTCTAATAAGGAAGGTGATGAGAATTACAAGAGCAATTTCTATCCAGCCTGCATCTGTATCACAGCACACCCAGCAGCCCGTTCCCACTGCTGAGAATTTATTACAAAAACTACCCTTGATTAGGGCAATTTTATTTTCTCTTTCCTGAGAAAGCTCATCTGGCAGAGCATACATGTCACATCTAGAACAGAAATGTAAAAGTAAGTGACAAGAACAATGAGTATCTGTATTGCCAGATAATAGATGGTAAGGATTGTATCTTCTAGCAATTCATATAGTTGGTGCTGAAATAACAAATTTTATGTCTAGTAGATTATGGCTTTTTCTACTTTTACTCCACAGCACCAAATTCAGAAAGATTGTTTTGTCCCTTTTAAGCATGCTAAGACATGTTTTTGAGAAAATATATTGAAGGGAAATATCTAGCACGAACATTGCTTCTACTGCTTACTTTATAAAATAAATTTAGGTTTTAAGATTAAAATGACCTTGAATATGTAAAATAAATCTGTTAATGTAAAGAAAATGTAAATCTTTACCTCTCCTGTTGCTTTTGTGTTGTAGGGATGTGGTGGCCCACTGGAGGAACCACTGAACGCAGTGGGGAGCACATGAATTTCACACTCTTGGAGTTGTCTTTTTTTGTACAGGAATCTCTTTATCAGAGTGGCACTCAGCAATGTGGGTAGCAAGAGAGGTAAGTATGTGTAGCACCCTCTACCTAAAGGTAGGTGCTAAAGTAGTATTTTTCTAGCTCTGGGCCCAAGTGCAGGTAAATTTAGCCAGGCCTGTGTTTCATTTCAGGCCTGGTTGTTGTGATTTGGGACTGGGAGTGTCTAGTGTAGTGGGGGGTGTGGCCACCTGCACTTTGGCTCAGAGATGCCTTCTCTGCTTTCAGATGGATTTTTCTGGAAGAGAGGTGGGACTTGTGACCTGAGTGGCAGGCAGCTCATGTGGGGCGCCCTGACCAATTATCTTTCTGTATTGGCAGGGTGCAGGCCTCCCATATAAGCTGGGGTCACATGCTTCCAGGGGAAGTTCTGTGGAGCAGAAAGACACAATGTAGGTTTGAGGTGTTGTTCCACGTGTCCCCATGTGTGGGATGCCGCGAACGCAGAGGAGGGATGGAGGAACTGCTAGGAAGGAGCTAAAAATACAGATCTTCATCTCTAAGGAGGCATCCGGTTGCTGTGACCAGGGAACACAGGACCTGGATGTAAAGAGGATCAAGCAGAGGAAATAGGAGTCCGGGGACACAGAACTATTCTGGAGAAAGGCCAGTGTAGCAGAAGAAGAGAAACTTGGCAGAGCAGAGTAGAATGTTGTGGCCTGGAACACAGCATTGTTATCGATGGACTGGCTGGGATCAGTAGTCTGTTTATTGCCATGTGTCAGGTCATCGGGGGGAGATGCCGTGTCATCTCTGGCCTGGTTAGCACATTGGTAATATCTTCCAAAGACTGGAGTGACTGTTGAACTTATGGAGGCTGGAGGGAGCAGCTGTGTGTAGCTCTGGCTCTTTCATTCGTGGTAACAACAACATTCCAGTGTACAATTGGGAATTATTCAGAGTGGTTCCGTTTGTTCTTTTGGAAGTGAAGCTAGTAACTCAGTAACTATGCAGTAAAGGATTTGCACAAAGCAAAAGGAGCAACAGTCAGTAAATAATTTAATGCACAGAAATACAGGGATACAAGGCCAAGGCCATCAGTAATTTCAAGAATGTGCTATATCATGGGCATTTCATGTTCCCCCTTTCTCCTATCCAAGTTGTACCCCACAATAAAAACAACAAAATGGACAAGAATGACTGTTCATTGTCTTTAAAATAATGAATGGAAGGTTGGCAGAAGGGTGATTGGCGGATTTCTATAACCAAAACAGCAGTCCTTACGAGGGTATCGCTACATATGTAAAGTGTTCTCTGATTGTATGAGGTAGAGAGGCGGGCAGTGACATCATGCTCTCCACCTGGTCAATCAGAGAATGTTGTTCAGTTGCAGGGTAGGGAAGTTGAGATTGCTGCACTAGAAGTTTCTTTTAGAGTGGTTTCCAACTTCTACAGGGATCACACAGGTATAGTATATGCATAGTAACAATGATACACACTGGAATTATTTTTCCATATCCCGTTTGGCCACTATAAATATAAAAGGCCGGGAAGGTCAAGCGCAATCGGGGAGGGCCATTACTGTAGATTCTCCCGTTCTGGCTGCTCTCAGACACAGCAGATTACAGATCAGGGTACAGGGCCAATGTCATGAAATTGGCCCTGTACCATGTGATCATTGTGGCCAATCAAAGAGATCACAGTACTAAACAATGACTGCATCAATGTAGCCAAACAATGTTGGAACTTATTGTTTACATTATCATCATAGTGTAAAAAAAAAAAAAACAACCATCTTCCCCCAGAGCAGTAAAGTATCACTGTGGTGAAATTGCACTGCTCTGATGACAGTACGTTAAAAAAAATAGTAAAAAAAATGCAGTATCACTATGATGAAATTGTACTACTGTGTCAGTGATCATGTACAATGGTTGGCTGCTCTGATATCACTGTTTGTAAGTGCCACCGGCCATTTTCTCTGATCAGCTCTACAGTTTTTCAATGTCACCGGGCTGCACCAGTCACAGAATCCCTCATCACCCCCACACCAGTCACAGTGTTCCCAATCGCCTCCACATCAGTCACAGCGTCCCTGATCACCTCCACACCAATTTTAGTGTGCTTGATTATGGCCACACCAGTCACAGTATCTCTGATCACTGCCATACCAGTCACAGTGTCCCTAATCACTGCCACACCAGGCACAGTGTCCCTAATCACTGCCACCTTGATTACAGTGTAAATGGACAATAAGGAGGAAGCATTGTTTTACCTCCCCATCACCTGGGTTAACCCCTTGGACCCCATACAATCACCCCCATTCACTTGAATGGCTTGCAATTGGTGGGCATACAGATGGTATGATTCCTTCCACAGCTGCAAAACAAAGCATTGCAGCCATGGCATGTGCACACCACCAGCCACTGCCTCTTTCATTAAAGATGGTAGCAGTTGAGAGGTGGTAAATCCTCTTCTCAGGCGCAAGGTTTTACTACCCTCCAACCTAACATGTAAATAATCCCTATTAATGCAACCAGTAACAGTATCTCTGATCACTATCACACCATTTCCAGTGTCACCAGACCAGTGTATGCCAGCAACAGTGTTCCTTATCATTGCCACATCAGTTGCAGTGTCACCAGACCAGTGTAAGTCAGCAATGCTGTTTCTGCTTGTCACTACACCAGCCCCAGTGTTCCTGATTGCTGCCACACTTGTCCCCAATATCACCAGACCAGGGTAAGCTAGCAAAAGTGATCATGATCACAGCTGCACAAGTCCCAGTGTCGCCAGACAAGTGCAGCCAACATTACTGTTCCTAATCACTGCCACACCAATGGAGTGTTTCCTCTGCCTTCCACCCTGGCCTGTTTATTGACCCCATTTCTACCTGCTGCATGGACTGATTCTTTGCCTGTTTGTTGACCATGTCTCCGCCTGTTGCCTGAATTAACACATTGGCACATCTGACTGATGACTGAGGAAGATGTTATGGACATTCAGAGCATTGCTTTAACTATTATGCAAGATGGATACTAGCATTTAGCACATTTTAGCCTAACTCTTGGTTTATTCTTTTTCCTGATTTTGATAATATATGGGTTTTTCTTAAAGAGGAGTTCAATCCACTTAAAAGGTAGCAGCTACAAAAAGTGTAGCTGCTGACTTTTAATAGTCAGACACTCACCTGTGCCACAGTCCCGCAATGTGGGAACACAAAGCCCCACTCCTCTCCCCCTCCTCTCTGCAGTGCCGGCATTCTAACTGTGGGCGCCCAGCTGTGGCTTCACAGCTGGGCCGCACACTGCGCATGCGCGAGCCATGCTTTAAATGGATGGGCAATCTTCTGGGACCTGTGACGTGTCTCAGAAGATTGCAGGGTGGGAGGGGGAAAGGTTATCTTCCTTCTGGCGCCACGGCGCCAGGGGAGGAAGTGGGAGCTGGGTGCCTCTAAAAATAGGGTACCCGCTCCCCCCCCCCAAAAAAAAATAACGTGCCAAATCTGGCATGTCAGGGGGTCACCAACACTTAAATTGCAAGTTCCGCTTTAAGCTATATCCTGTTGATAAGGACTATTTGAGTGAAGAATACAATGCTTTGAGTTTAGCACATTTCCTTAAGAATGTAATTTGACAACCTTGGATCGGATATGGACTATTTTCTGAACTTTGCCTGCCTTTTGACTATGGATTTGACCCAGACTATTCTGATCCTTGCTTGCCTTGTACCTGGACTGTCATTGAACTATTCTGCCTGTCTGCCAACTGTAAAGTACTTGTTTGCTTTGCTCAGTTCACGCATGCCCTGGCATGTCAGCCAGGCACTATAGCATTGTGTATAAGTCATGGGGGCAACCGAGGACCGGTAGGCCTGCTTGCTTTATGGGAAAGGTGGCTGCTATAGATGAGGAACACAGAAGCTAGCTATAGTGTTTGACCACCTGTGTTGGGATAAGTGGGACAGCTGCTTAAAAATGAAGACAGAGACTGACAAAAATGCACTCTTGTGTCAGTGTCAGTTTCTCTAGAATTATACATTATTTGGGTGCACCTTAAACCTTTTCTTCTAGGATAAATGTGGTCTTGAATTCAAATATATCTTCAACACTACTTTCCTGTAAGACACAATTTCAAGCAATCCCCTGTGGACAACTGCACTCCTAATGTCAGGAACTGGATCACCTGCTGGTGACACTGTGGTTCCCAGACCAGAATGTTGTAGTTTCAGTGTCTACCAGCGGGTGTCTCCCAGCATATATATATATATATATATATATATATATATATATATATATTTCACAATATAGAAAGCTACTTGCTGTTGCTTCTTTCAACATGCATTGCCCTCTTGATTCAGTTTTTTGCCTGTTAGCCAGATACAACTTGTTGATTCATCCGTAGTCATATTTCTGCCTGCTCCTGCTCCTGCTCCTGCCCTGTACCTGTATCCAGTACCCGGTTGCCTCTTATCTTCTCACCTTGTTCCTGATTCTTGTTCTGGCCCTCTTCCAGACTGTTCCTTGCACATCCAGTTTTACACTGTTGCTCCGTATTCCCCCTTTTTTTATATATATATTGTATTATAGTTAATTTGCTAGTTGGGTTTTCTGTCCTAAGCCCCATACACACCATCAGTTTTTCTGCTGAGTTTTTTCTTCAGGTTTACCAAAACCATATAATATGAGGTAAAACCTTAGGAGTTTCAATTTGTATGCAATCAGGCAGGCCCGAGCACTACATGGTTTGGGTAAATCTGAAGGAAAAACTCAGCAGAAAAACTGATAGCGTGTATGGGGCTTAAGAGTTACTTTGCTAGTTGGGTATTTTCTCACTTGGTTTATAGTTCTCTGATATCCTGACATTTGTATGTGCATTCTGTTTGTTGGTGTCTGGATGGGTTGTGTTACACTATTAATAAATCTTATACAAAGCATATATAGTCTGGTTTCAGTTCCCTGATTGCAGCAACATTATCACATACCTGGTCGACAAGCCCATACTGGAGAAGAAGGCCTCTCTTACGCCTCTGTCTCGAGGCCTCTGATAGAGTCAGGGGCAGGAGTGCATAGTAGCACAAGTGCCTGGCAGGATCAACAACACTGAGTCCGGAACTCCAGATGGCAATGTGCAAGGTAGTCAGCAGACTGGAACAGCTGACAGGAGCAGCAAACTGGAGGCTAGAGCAGACTGGAAGGAGAATCCCACAGGACTGGAACTCAGAAGGGTCAGGCAAGCCAGGTCATACACAGACAGGTAAATAGGCGCCAAGGCAGGAGCAGGGTCGCTGGAACAAGCCGGGTTGGTATCAGGCAGGCGGCAAAAGGACCAGAGGAGCAGGCAGATGTAATGTCAAGACAGGCCGGGGTCAGATGCAGGCAGACAGCAGGAATAGTTAAAAGGCAAGCCGGGTAATACACAGGAACAGATTCAGATAGCAGGTAACACACTGGGAACGCTGTAGACCAGACAGCAATGCTTCTGTATGTGAGCCTGGTTTAAATAGCCCGCCTGACATTAGGTACTGCGTGCTCCTGTATGCAAATTGGGACCCACAATTGCGCACCAGCTTATCCAGATCCTCTGTTTCTGGCAGGATCTTCCTGACAAACATACAGTAGACCTGGTCATCCCTGCTGCTGGATGCCTGCATTCACTCTACCTGACACCGGGAATCACAGAAAGCCTTTTACCCTTCTTGTTTTCAGCCTCCTGAACTTCCTGGCCAGTGAACTAGGCATTCCCAGGTGTAGCCACATACCAGTAGGCTAGGCTTGATGACCTTTACAGTACATTGGTTTTAATAAAATCGGATGATTTATGTGATACACAAGATACAATGTTCAGTACATAATCAGTCCAAACAGTAAAAAAGTCTCACACATGTGGTATTACCATATTCAAATGCTTTCCGCATTTTACAAAAAATGTAATCTTTAAAAGACTCACTATGCCCTTAAAAAATACATTGAAGTGTTTACTTTCCAAAATTTGGTAATTTTGTGGCTGTTTCTACTGTTCTGGTGCTTCAGGGCCTCCAAAAATGTCATAAGTAGTCAGGAAATTAGGTGTATAATTTATGCCCGTAGAATGCCTGAAGGGGCTCTTTGGATTTTGGATCCCTTCATGTGGCTAGGCTCACACATGTGGCATTACCTTACTCAGGAGCTCAAGAGGAATAGCAGAATTGTTTTTTGGTGTAATTCTATGTATGCCTATGATGTGTGTTAAAAACAAAAAAATTAATTTACAACTTTGTGTAACACAAATACATTTTCATTTTCTTTCCTGCATTTTCCAAAAACTTGTGGCAAAAAAAGAAAAAAATGTTCAAAAGACTCACTATGTCTTTCACAAAATACCCTGGCATGTTCGCTTTCCAAGGACTCAAGAAATTAGTAATTTATGCTCCTTGAAAGACCAAAGGTGCTCCTTGGATTTTTGAAAATAAATCCTTTTAAAAAATCAGACAATGTGATTGTCTGTATTTGTTTCCACATTTTGTCTCTCATAGTTGAGGTATACATATGACAATTACAGGCCGCTCTCATCTTTTTAAGCGGGAGAACTTGCACAATTGGCGGCTGACTAAATACTGTATTTGCCCCACTGTCCACTGACCCTCTGTATACACTGACTCTTTTTTTCCCTGTACACACTGCCCCCCCCATCATAGATGCCTCTCCCAGCCTATCAGTGGCCTCTATTTATGTATGACTGTACACAGTGGGGGGGGGGGGCAGGAGGGCACAGTACAGGGGGGATGGAGGACACAGTAAAGGGGAAATCAACAAGGTACAGTATAGGGTGTAGTAATGTATAGTGTCAGGTTTTGGTTGTATAAGGTGGTATAGTGGCAGGTTTGGGTAGTATAGGTGGTATAGTGGGAGGTTTTTGTAGTATAGGGTGGTATGGTGGCAGGTTAGTGTAGTATAGGTGGTATAATGAAAGGTTTGGGTAGTGTAGGGTGGTATAGTGGCAGATTTGGATAGTATAGTTGGTATAGTGATAGGTTTGAGTAGTATAGGTGGTATAGTTGAAGATTTGGGTAGTATAGGTGGTATAGTGGCAGATATGGGTGGTATACGGTGGTATAGTGGCAGATATGGGTAGTATAAGGCAGTATAGTGTAAGGTTTGGGTAGTATAGGGTGGTAAAGTGGCAATTTAGGGTAGTATAGGTGGTATAGTGGAAGGTTTGGGTATTATAGGTGATATAGTTGGAGGTTTTAGTAGTGTAGGTGGTATAGTGGCAAATGTGAGTAGTATAGGGTGGTAAAGTGGCAGATGTGGGTAGTATAGGGCGGTATAGTGGCAGATGTGGGTAGTATAGTGGCAGATGTGGATAGTATAGGGCAGTATAGTGGCAGATGTGGGTAGTATAGGGTGGTATAGTGGCAGATGTAGGTAGTATAGGGGAGTTTAGTGGTAGATGTGGGTAGTTTAGGGCAGTATAGTGGTAGATGTGGGTGGTATAGGGCAGTATAGTTATAGATGTCGGTAATATAGGGAGGTATAGTGGCAGATGTGGGTAGTATAGGGAGGTATAGAGGCAGATGTGGGTAGTATAGGCAGTACAGTGGTAGATGTGGGTAGTATAGGGAGGTATAGAGGCAGATGTGGGTAGTATAGGCAGTATAGTGGCAGATGTGGGTAGTATAGGGAGGTATAGAGGCAGATGTGGGTAGTATAGGGCAGTATAGTGGCAGATGTGGGTAGTATAGGGCAGTATAGTGGTAGATGTGGGTAGTATAAGGAGGTATAGTGATAGGTTTGGATAGTACATGGTGAAATAGTGGAAGAGCCAGCCTGAGACAGCCTAACTTAAATAAATGGCAGGGGAGTGTTACAGGCAGCCGCCCGCACTGCTGACACTCCTGCTGACCCGATCGACTTAGCAGAGCAGTACATGGGACAAGGGGGGGCAAGTACAAGGGGACAGGTAAAGTATTGGGGCCCCTTATGCAGCTGGGACCCAGGTGTGCCCACTCATTAAGATGGCCCTGGTGGTATCCCTATACTTGGGAGGCATAGCAGAATTTTTTGGGGGGTGTTATTGTAAGTATGCCTATTCTTGTGTGAGAAATAACTTAACATGACAACAATTATTACAATTTTTTTCAATTTCTAAAAAATTACCACAAAAAAATTACATCTTCAAAAAACCCACCATGCCACTTACTAAAGACTTTGGACTATTTACTTAAAAAAAAAAAGGATTTTTGGGGGGTATTTGTACTGCCCTTGCATTTTAAGGCCTTAGAAAGATCAGTACATCAGGACTGACCAATTAAAAAAAATATGTACTAGTAGTGCACCAAAATGAAAATTCAGGTGCCAAAACCAAATCTGAAGATTCAGGATGCACTTGGTCGAATCCAAAATTGACAGTTTTTAAAATATATATATATTTTTCATAAATAATTGCATTATATTCGACTTTTTAAATAATATCATGAATTTAAATGAGTATGAATTGATTTTCGGCCATTATCGGCACCTTTTGAAGCTGTGTTAAAAATCCTGCTCGCTGCATTTTGGGTGCACCTCCCCATTGAAATGCACTGAAAACGCAGCAATAACACATCAAAAATGCGCGTTGTGTTTTTTGATGCATTTTTTGAGTCACATGACCTATGAAAAACACGATAACCATGGCAAAAATGGCAGCAAACCCTTTTTTTGCTTTCAGCACAATGCTGAAAACCCTATTTTCAGACGATAATTTTCAGGAAAATTTCGGTGCATCACTAATATGTACCATAGCTTATAGACTCTTTCACACAGACTAAATAATATACACAGATTTGGGTTATTTTACCAAAAGAATGTAGCAATATAAACTTTGGCCTAAATTTATGAAGAAAAATTACTTATTTGCAAAACTTTAACAAAAACTAAGAAAAATGTGTTATCACCAGCGACTCCTGCATCAGTAAATGCTACACATGCAAGTTTCCATAAAAATGGTTACAATAGGGAGGGTGACTCTCACCCTTTAGGATAAATGTTATAGAATAGATCTTTCTCCGTTGAGGTTTTAGGGAATGTGAATTTCATGCGGTGTATCTTTGATGATTTTCAACTAATTTTGCCTTATACATTGGGAAATGTAGCCATCACATTCTGGACACTTTTGGGACAAATCTAATGCCGTGTACACACGACCGGACCTTTCGACGGACTAGGTCCGACAGTCTTCCCAATTGACTTTTGGCGGAGTTCCGACGGACTTTCCGAATGAACGGACTTGGCCACACACAATCTCACCAAAGTCCGACAGATTTGAATGCAACCAGACTAGAATAAGGAAGTTCATAGCCAGTAGGCAATAGCTGCCCTAGGGTCGTTTTTCGTCAGTCGGACTAGCATACAGACGAGCGGATTTCTCCATAGGAACTGGGTCTAGCAGAGTTCCGGTGGAAAAATTTGAAACATGTTCTATTTCTAAATACCGTCAGATTTTTGGACAGCAAAGGTCAGATGGAGCCCACACACGATCGAATTGTCCCACGGATTCATTCCGTCAGACCTGCTGTCGAAAAGTCCGGTCGTGTGTACTCGGCATTAGTTGTAGGTAAGAGAAAGCCACTTTAATTATTAGTACCATTTACTGTTTCTGAGTAGTGTACCTAATAACTAAAGGACAGTATGTCTATGCTTCTAAGAAATAGAATGTTAGCTTTTATATTTTACATTTCTTTTTTTATAATATCTTTTGTCTGAAGTGCTCTTTAAAGAAAGTGTTTCTGCTTAAATAAAGTACTAATTTTCCAAATTCCAAACATTATCCACAGCTCAAAGGAGATATGAGCCAACAGTGAACTAATTTTAGTCATCATCAAGTTCCTGTTCACTGAATTTTTTATCTATTAAACAGTGGCACAAATGCATAATCCATGTAATCTGATTAAAAACAAACATTTATGCAAATGCTGCACTTAATTCCTTCCTATCTTTTGCAAGTGGTATGCTTCACATTTTGAAGCACATTCCCTACCTAAATAGATCATTTCTGAATACACAGTTGTATTGTTTTGTTTATACAGCATTGATATTCCATGTGGAATTGAAGTCAATTCAGGAAAATAAAATAAAGTATGCACAATAAAGACAGTAATAACAGGAAAACACAGGAAATGAAGCCATGAGGGGGTCACAGTCTGATGATATAATGAGATTGTTAACACCAGCATAAGCAATAATGAAGGGAATGAATTTAAAGGGGGACAGTTTCTCAGTATTTGTCACTTATATTTTTCTCTGTATCACAGCTCCTTTCCAAGCTGGACACACCAGAAGCAATCTCTTGTTGTTCCTTTTCATGAGGGCCTTTTGGAGGCTACCATTGCTGGATGGATCCTCCTGTGGAAAATGTCTAGGCTGTCATGTTGATTCTCTTGTCGAGTTGCTGACCTGAAATAAGTATACAACTATGGAGCTATCACTTTACTCTGACTTTCCCTACCTGTATGCATTAAAAGTATACTTTAAAGCCCAACTCTGGTCCTTGCAGAATCTTCTCTCCATGCTCCAGCAGTCTAAGGTCCTAACATCATCAAGATTCATGTAGAGTTCATAGCCCTGCATTGGACAAGATGATGTCAAGGAACAGTCCAACGTCGAAGCATGGAAGAGTGACATCTGCTGGGGGCAGAGGATTGAGCAACTACATTTTTTTTTACTTTCCCCTAGACCTAAATCAGCAAGTAAATGTATTTTTTTTTTTAAATAATAAACATATCAAATGTACCTGCCCTGTGCAATGGTTTTGCACAGAGCATCCCTGATCCTCCTCTTCTGGGTTCCTCCCCCGTCGGTGCTCCTGGCTTCTTCCCTCTATCAAGTGCCCTCATAGCAAGCTGCTTCATCCAGAGCAGCCCTTTGTGTGTCAATAGACATGCAGAGGGTGGCTCTGCCCTGCCCCTCACTATCTGTTCACTAGCTGTGATTGACAGAGCAGGAGCCAGTGTCCTCCATGTCCAGTGAGGAGGGAGAGTGCAGAGAGAGCCACTGCTCTCAGGCACAGAGTTGGATCAAGATTGAGCTCAGGTAAATAGGGGAGGGTCTGGCTCCTGTCGAGGCCAGTGTGTTATTTCCTTTCTATTTTCGGTATTATTTGATGATTACTAATCAATTGTTTCTTCTGATTTTTTCGTCTGTTTCTTCTCATTTTATGTACGTGTTCTGCACACGTTTCAATACATTTTTAGTTATGGCTTTACACAATGTGTGGTCGCTTGATCTGTTTTCACATGTATCCATTAAATGGGTGACTGGTTTATTAAAGTGGGATGTACCCAAATCTGATCCCTTTAGAAGATTTGGATGTCTCCATGAGAAATTTACAGATAACCATACCATATGTAATCGGAAATCATATCAGCCTTCTGGTAGGACGTAAGGGCATGGTGGAAAGGTGGGAGTGCCTTCATCCCAAAATTGTATAGGAAAAGAATACCCTCCAAGAAATAGGGACTATTGGTTGTCACAACAGACAATTAGGACTTACTTCAGATATCCATTTGGCAGTTTGCAGCCTGTTGCCATTTTTTTGCCATTTTGTTGGAAGATTTCATCTTCCAACTACATATTGACTTGTAGCCACACCAGTATAGCCCTCCTGCTTATAATGAGACTTCATCTGGTTAACCTTACATTGGTTACCTCTGGGCAATTATAATGCAGAACTAGTCTGACCCAGCAGTGGGTTAGCCCATCCGGCCGGGCCAACTACGCCCCCCTTTTTTGGGTCTATCCTGAGAGGCAACTCTGTATCTTGCTTTTTTCCATCTGTGGCTACATGTATATCCCTGCTATAACACAGCCTGAAATATCTTTGTACCCACAGTGAAACATCCCTGAAGAAGATCAGGTTATTCCATTTTTTAAATGCGTCAGTAGGTTTCTGTCAATTTATGTTGTGATCAAGGTTATGTTTTGTGATTTATGCTGTGTGATCTCTATAATGTTTTGGCCGTGATCATGTTTTAAATTTTAAATTGGATTTTGTAATAAAGATTTGTATAATTTTACTTGTCTTATGTGCCATCTTCTGGTAAGCGTACTTGCAATATCCTAGGTGGTGGATTACTATGTTACAGTGGAATACACAGAGTGAATGTTCATGGACACTTATTCATCATCACTTGATTGATAATGATTTGTGGGTGCATTTGGGGCCCCCCAATCGGATGTCATCATCTTATAAGATTTGTATACTGCTCACAGTTATATTTGATCAATTGGTGCTTTACACTTAATATTATGATTGTTTTTGATACTTATGACGGATCCCAGGTACCCTGGCTGGGCACCTCTGCCAGACCTATGTCTCCTGTTATCCTAATGCACCCGCAGTCGGCAGACTCGCCATAACCACCCCCTAGCACCCCAAACCACACAGACGTTGAGGGTTAAACATGCAGAGCATAAACTGTTTATTAAGTACAAAACATAGACCTTTAAATACAGTTTAGTCCCCCTAGCCTTGTCATAGGGATGGGTGACAAGGAAGAACCAATGGGAACTCGACAGTTGTACATTCAAACAGAAATTACAGTTAAAACACAAAGGAATTAAAGCAGGCAGCCCCTCCTTACACATCCCCTGCTGGGATGCGTCTCCACACCTTTTGTCTACGTGCCATGACATAACAGATATAAACACAGTAACAAGAGAGGGAGGATGGGGAGAGGGGATTCAACTTATATAGGGACATAATTACCTTATCCCAATACCATTTTGTCCCCATGTCTCGCAGCCCCATGCTTTTGGCACACCGCCATCTTGTATATGCCTTTATCAGCTAAAAGTACATTGTTTGTGAAATAAAAGTATATATTTAGCCCAGCCAGGCCCATAGGTTTAAGATTCCGGAAACAGCTCCACAAGCCCAACCACATATCACGTTCACCTGATTACGATGAACAGACGACCGCGGACACAAATATCTGGAGGTGGCATCTTCTTCTGATTGCAGGAGACGGCAAATAGCCCTCCAAATCTTCTGTTTTTTACTGGGCCATTGTCTGTGGGTAGGAGGCCAGCCCACAGCCCCCTCTAAAACACACAGTGACAGTGGGTTCTGTCACATTTCTCCCCTTTTAAAAACAGACTAACCATGTCCCTGACCCTCAACTGGTCTAGACCTGCATTAGTCACAAACTCCCACCCCAGGCAAACAGCAAAAGCACAGTATGACTATTGCGCTAGGGAGCAAAACCGCACATATGGTCTCCCATGAATAAAAACAGCCGCTGCAGAGTGGGACCGACTGTCCACACTCCCATGATCTGGGGCCAGGTTGCAAGTATTGGAAGTGAATAACCCTCTGACCTGATGTCAGCACTTCAGCTCGTAGGGAACGTAGGCTGGTAGTTCTAAGCTGTTGGGTAGGAAAAGGTACTTGCTTTCCTCCGGGTTTAGTTAACAGCCACTGAGTAGGTATCTTGCGGGGACTATCTCCTGGACTCTCCATCTATTTTTCTGATGCTGGACAGAGACCAACAACACTCTACCCCGTAGCCAGTGCTTCTGCTGGGGAGATCAACACCGGGGTAGTGTCTAATTACTGGGGAGGGACAAAGGCTTTTTCCACTCTCAGTGGGGATATCTGATGCTCGGGAAACAGCTCACGGAGATCATCTCTCTGACTCTCCGGATCCAGTTCTGAGGGTGGACAGAGGCCAGCGGCGCTCTGCCCAATAGCCAGCGCTTCTGCTGGGGCATCAAATGTGATAATCTGGACTTGCTGCTGATCACCATCTAACAGCCTTCCATTGCCCGTCTCAACTCCCCCTTCCGAGACCTTTTTGCTATCATCTTGTCTCGCTGCCTGGGGAACCTCCAGTTCATTACAGCATTTTCAGTGCTCTCTGTATAATCACTACTTCTTCCGTTGTGCTTAGGAGGGGAAAACGTAGAGACACCCCCGGCCCCATTTCCTCCACATCTTTGCGACTGTCCACTACTTCTCCCAGACAGTCCCAGGCAATGGGAGCCATGTCGGGCTGCTGATCACCATTGAACAGCCACTTGTAGGCAATCTCAAGCTCCCATTCTTGCTTGACCAGGAACTTCAATTCCTCCAGGTCACGTGCCTCTTTGGGGAGAGCCAGCACCTCATCTCGGAAGTCCAGGATGTCTTCCAGCCACCACTCCACGTCGCTTCCAATGTCTGGGTCTCCGTACATTTTTTGATGGAGCAGCCCCACTCTGCCACAACCAACACCTTCTCTACTTGGCCGCAGTTGAGCCGCGAACCACCGGAAGGCACTGTAGCTGACGTCCAGCCTCATCTCCTCCCAGACCACTCTTCCAAGCTCCGTCTTCCAATTGTCGTGAGGTCGTTCCCTCAGGAACACCTCTTGTGCATGGTACTGCATCCAGTACATCTCTGTGGAGGAGGGAAGGATCTTCCCCTGATGGTGCCGCTCGTTGCTTAACGTCTCTCTTGCCAGATCACATCCCCCCCAGCTAAGCACGGTGCACTCCATCACTGGTTATGGACAATGGAACAGTCTCATGAATCACATGGGCGGGCTGTAGAGGTCTCCCATCAAGAGCCTCAATGGCAAGTGGAGTGTCACGCAACTGCAGCGGAATCAAATGCTTCGATACAAAGGCAGCATCAATGAACAGGTCTGCAGCCCCAGAGTTGATTAGAGCCTGTATCTCGATAGACGACTCAGCCAGGGGCTTATCCTTCTGAATAACTGGGGATGAAACATCAACGCCTAAGGTCTGTCCACGACAGGACCTCAAGGTTCAGGCGTTCCCTGGACAGGTAGGACAAGACTTCAAAAAGTGACCTGCCCGGGCACAATAAAGGCACAATCTCCCCCTCCTCCTAAGGGTTCTCTCATCTGCAGAGAGACATGTGAAGCCCAAGGGCATGGGTTCACCTTCATTGACCGACTCAGTACCAGGAGGCATGGGAGGTGAGGTTGGCAAGGGTGGGACTGCAAAGCTTGGAGACAAATGTACAGGAGGCTTCCGCAAGAGCTCCTTAAAAGAGAGTCTTTCCCTGAGTCTGGAGTCAGAGGATGGCAAATGTGATCAACTTCTCCAGCTCAGTGGGTATATCTCGGGCTGCTATCTCATCTTGATGGTATCCGAAAGACCATGAGAAAAAACAGCCACGCGGGCCTCATTGTTCCAAGCAACCTCTGCTGCCAGAGTAAAGAATTCAATGGCATAATCTGCAACAATTCTTGTACTCTATTTGATGGACATGAGGCACTTGGCAGCAGAAGCGGAACATCAAATACCCTTTTAAAAGAAGCCACAAACTCAGGGTAACCCAAGACAACAGGTTTTTTTGGCTCCCATAGAGGGGTTTCCCAGGCCAAGACTCTCTCTGAAAGCAACGATATCATGAAACCTACTTTGCTTCTGTTGGTGGGAAACACCTGGGGTAGCATCTCAAAGTATATCTCAATCTGGTTGAGAAACCCTCTGCATTGGACTGGATCGCCCCCAAATTACTGGGGAAGTGGAGCTGAACCAGACATACCTCTTATAGAGGTAATACTCGAGGCGGATGCCTGCACAGAGACTGAAGCAGCAGCAGGGACGGCCTGCGACACAGGTTGTACCAGAGTAGCCACAGTGGGTGATTCCAGGTGAGCCTTGCGACTCATTAGCATTTGCAATAATATGGCAAACTGATTCATGCGGTGACCCTGCTCATCCAATCTGGAAAAAATATTACCAACAAGTGGATTGACTGCATCTTCTAAATTCATGGCCTTCGTCTACTATCAGAAACCATGAATCAGACCGAGACAGAAGTACAGTTAAATCAGACTTGTTTAATAATAAAAGTAAATAGAATAAATATAGTCAAAACACAGCCAAAGTTCGGTAACCAGAATGGATAGTCAGACAGGCCAGAAAGTCGGGGAGCCAGGGATCAGCGTAGTGGAACAGCAAGCAGGATCTGGAGCAAGAAGGAGTGTCAGCCAAGCAAGTCTTAAATAGGATTGCAGGAGCAGTCTCTGTGATGTTGACCGAGGCGAACACAGAGATCATCTCAGCTGGACGGCTTAAGAAGCCAGGACTGACGAGCAGGATATCATCAACAGGTGAGTCACTGTGGAGAGATAGGAGCTGGCAATTAGCCAACAGCTGATTGGTCAGCTCAGAGAAGGAAGGCCTGAGCCCAGCCTTGACACTACCTTAAAACCACTTTAACCTTTGCAGCACAAGCACAGGCCCACTGCAGGAGGAATTTTAAGATTTCCAGAAGTTGGGCTTAACGGTGGGATCAAAGGAAAAAGGTGTATGTAATAAGCTTGAATGGAACCTGACCAGGAGTGCCAGCCCCGGCCCGCCTCCGTGGAAATACTTGAAGATAAGAAGAAAAGGCCACACATCCAGAGGTTCCAGTTTTTATTAAATCATTTTAATGACACCAGGGACACCAGCATACAGTCACGTAGACGAGTTTCACACATACATCTTGTGCTTAAAGTGAAAAGTATTGTAAAGGATCGTTTTTAATTTTTTTAAAATAATAAACATATCATACTGTTCACTGTGCAGCTCGTTTTGCACAGAGTGGCACGAGCATGCTCTTGTGGGGTCCCCCGGCAGCTCTCGCGGCTCCTCCCCGCATCACATAATCCCCTAGGAGAAGCACTCTCCCGACGTGGTTAACTTGCAGGCGCTCTCTCAAGTCCAGCATTTGCATCCACAGACACGAATGCCGGACTCTGGCCCGCCCCTGGTGCCCACGTCATTGGATTTGATTGACAGCAGCGGGAGCCAATGGCTGTGCTGCTATCAATCTATCCAATCAAGAGCTGGGACCCCGTAGAGAGAGGGACAATGCGTCCCCACCGAGCAGATGAAGGGGCTCAGGTAAGTAAAACGGGGCTGAGGTGGCAGTGACTTCCAGGTGTTTTTTCACTTTAATGCATAGGCTGCATTAAAGTGAAAAAACACGAGGGCTTACAACCCCTTTAATTAAGCACAGGATGTATGTGTGAAATGCGTCTATGGGTTTTAAAGTGACTGTCGCTAAATAAATATGCTTAAAAATGCGCCTTGTGAAAGAAAGGTGATTAAAGCAATTTTTTTTGTATACTGCACCAGAGACTACCTAACTTATCATCAATGGTCCTATCATTCACCGTCCCCTCCCCCATTCACAGGATGGGTTGCATTTTGTGAAATAGGCCTTTTTTTTATTTACAGCAGCATGTGTTAGCAAGTCAGCTGAGAAATTATATCCACTATATAGCTGGCCATATTTTAAAGGGATAGTCAGGCTAAAAACAGTATTTAAAGTGGAAGTAAACTCCCCTATTGTTTTAAACCAAGGAAGCTGGCATATTTGCCTCTGTTTAATCTTCAACTGCTATGGTGCTGCACATGTGATTCGTTATGACACCAGCCATTGGATGGTTTGATAGTTTGACTGAGAGCACAGCCAATGTGCAGTTAGCATTCCCAGCATGCCTTTTTTTTTAACTGTTTAAATCGATGGGTTTACTTCCACTTTAAATATTTGTAGACACTTGGTATGTAATTGGATGACATTTAGTTTTCCAAAGCATTAGGCTCATTTCATTGGCAATTTCATAAAAAATAAAATAAAAAACTGTTTTTCATTCTATTTTGCATTTCAGTCCTACTGTTCTCCTTTAACCTCTTTTAGCCTCTTTCCTTCAAAATATATTCACTCTAGCATAGGCTAACATTGTTGTTTTAAACCTGCCTCCTAAGAGCCAAGATCATAGATTATGCATGTGCATGTATGTATGTATGTATGTCTGCTTGTTGTTTCCATCAGAAGTGAATGTGACAGGATGACACAGCAGCACAAGTGGCAAACAGGCACCTCATAACCGGAAGTATGTATAAAATATTGGTTTGCTTTTCCCTTTAAAACTGTGAAAATAAAAACCACACACCACAATTTATATGAGGTGTAAGGGATCTTCTCGGGGTAGGGTGTGTTTGGACACAGTTCACAGCAGACTTGGAATTTATAAAGCAGATCTTGGCGTTTATTCGTGGTACAAACAGTCCAGCAAACAAAATATACAGCAACACCGTGCTTTCTAAGTACAACAAAAATAAAAGTCCTAGCCCGGCTGGGCGCTTACTAACAGGTTCTGCTCACCTATCTGACACTTACAAACACAGCGTCTTTCACCTGGATATCGCAGGGTGAGTTTTAGCTCCAGCAGTGGCTGTGCTTGCAGCTTCCTTCAACACACAGATTGTTCATTCCCTGGCTGAGAGCAATCACCTGCAGACCCTGCAGAGCCTTTAGCTTCCCAGGCTAATTAGGATCAAAGCTCACCTGATCCCAAACCCAGAACTGGATCGGGGGATGTGGAATGACAGGTCCCTCTACCAAACCTACCTGCCATTCCATATAAACCCAGGCCCGGCAAAATTAAATAACAATTCAGCAGCATATCGCTGCTGAGAAACTGATCCATCCTGGATTTACCATCTCACACTGTGTAGCAACCTAGGTGAGATGTACACCCCCTCGATCACTTCTCCAGTGACATGTCTACAGAGGTCAGAAACAATAAATGAAATTACAATGTATCAATATATCACACTTGGGCATCTTTAATAGACTACATAGGTGTTAATCTTGAACCCTTATATGACATTCTAAAAACCAAAACACAGTCTTGGTCTCGTCCCCCTCTTGGAGTTATGGGATGCATAAACCAAGTAAAAATGATACTTCTTCCCAAATTACTTTATATTTTTTGAAAGGTCCCTTTGTACATCTTACCACGTATATTCAAATCTATGGAATTCATTCCTAACACATTTATTTGGGGTTCCTCCCATTACGAACTATCAAGGCGAACTCTGATATGTACTGTTCCACTTTCATTTGGCCTCCTTGACCTTCAGACCATTTATTTCCCTATTCTTCATTTCGTCTCTGTGAGATTAATGTGATTCCCTCATGTGGTGCTCCCCCTTCTTTCCCCTTTTCCTCACCCTCTCCTACTTTCCTTTTTTCTTAGCCTATCCACCTAATCTCTTTCTCAGGTATTGCAACCATTTTTGCCCTCTTACTGTAGTTCTCCCCTTTGTTCTTTGCTTACAGCTTAATGTTATATGCCTTTGGATATGGTACTTGTCTATCATTACACGGCTTGCATTTCCCTGTGCTTGGTTAGTCCTTTTGTTGTTACTCAATTTACTAATTACCATCAGGAAAAGGACAAGATATAATTGACTATTTTATGTTAAGCCATGAATCTCTCCTGGTCTGTACGCATGCTGAAAAATTGAGAACTTGAACAAACAAAAATAATTCAAAAATATTTTTTGAAATTATACTAACAGGTTAAAGCTTAAATGAAAGCTTAGCGATTAAGTGTACAACCACATTATATCACACTGATAGATGCGCATGTCTCTTAGGGATAATGGTGGCGAGATCTCTGTGCTTGAGCTCTCAGGTTTGTAAAACTTGCTATGGAAATTACTTAAAACTGAACTTTATATATTTAAGAGCTGGGTGATAAGAGATCAAAATTCGGAACTGCATCCCATTTAAACAGAGGAAAAGAGGAAGGGGCAGGCGGGACTTTTAAGGTATCAAGCAGTAGAATAATCAAATGATTTAGAAAAATATACATTTTATTTAAACAATTCTTTAAAATTGCAGTAAATTTGCAAGATTCACATATTATTTCTTTTGACATGTACAACCACTTCTTACTTTACATGTTTCGCTCAGAAGAGCTTCTTCAGGAGTTTTTTAGAAGTGTTGCATGAAGTAATATATACTATAAGAGAAACAACAATTGTAAATGATTATGCTTTAAAATTGTCATGAATAAAATTGCATGGCATGTCAAAAGGACATACCTATAAATATTTTATAGAGAAATAATCATACATTATACAAAATACATTTTATACAAAATAATGATGAACTGAAGATGAATGCCTACCGGATGCTTGTATTCATGAGGTATTCATTTTTGATTTATAAATTGAAGCCAGGATTTACAAAGTGAGAAGACCTTTGGCAACCAGAGAGAGAGGATAAATTATCAACATATTATTATAAATCAAAATAGGACTCCGAAGTGTTAAGTAGTAGTAAGTAGGGCAAAGCATTTACCTTGATTCTAGATAATAGAAAGAGTAGTACCAATTTAATCTTCCATCCTTAAAATAAAGGGATGATCTGAGGATACAGACAAAAAGCAGAAGGACTGAAGAGGTAAAATGCCGCTCCTTGTTGTTATCCTTACAGCGGCCGAAGACGCACCCATGGCACGCCTACTAGAGAGTTCTACTGTTTGGGAAAACAGCCTGAGTTTGTCCTATAAATAAGAAAAAATAAATTAATTTGATTTGTTGCTAGTTACATAGTTAGTAAGGTTGAATATAGACACCAGTCCATCCTGGGTGAGTGTCTACAATTTTCCCTATCCCTGTACATTTCACACTCACATCGGTCCCTACCCTCAAGGAGCACACAATCCAAGGTCCCCATTCATATACTAGGGTCAATTTTGGACAGAAGCCAATTAACCTACCTACATGTCTTTGGAGTGTGGGAGGAAGCCCATGCAGGCACAGGGAGAACATGCAAACTCCAGGCAGGTAGTGTCGTGGTTGGGATGCGAACAACAACCCTTCTTACTGCTAGGTAAGAGTGCTAACTACTACACCACTGTGCCGCCTTAGTATTCCCTATAAGAATATTAAACATATTCCAAGCTTCCTAATTGTTGTGGGCGATTAACCATGGGGTCAGTTTAGAAGAAATAAGAAGAAATAATACGTGACTCTTGCAAATGTTTACTGCAAAGAATTGTTTAAATAAAATGTATATTTTTCTAAATCGATTGATTATTCCACTCCTTGGTACCAAAAGTCCCGCCTGCCTCTTCCTCCTTTCCTGTACTTACCACTGAACATGTTATTGTAAATTGTGCAGAAGGCAACAGGAGTAGGAACATTTGGATGAACCCTGGGATCTCGTTGCTGGAGGCTATATGGATAAAGTTGATTTATAGACCATCTTTCCTCTGCCTTGTTTCATGTTATTAAACACAGAAGGTACAAAGAAACATTCCAGAGCTGTGCTGTATAGGCAACAATAGTTTTCTATGCAGAGATGGATTCTCTATCCTTTCTGATTACAGACTGAAATGAAAGCCGAAAACCATCAGGGGAACAGTGATATAGGGTGGTTTTATTTTATAAAATAGTTTTCTGCACCTTACTCAAGCAATCTGTTTCTGCAGAGAAAACCATTGAACTGTTCGCAAGTTAAAATTCAGTGCAATTGATTTAATTGTAATAATGCAAAGAAAAATGAAGTTCATTGTAGATTCCCAGATGAAAAAAGAAAGTAAAAAGCTATAGCCTTTCTGCAGAACATTTGATATAGAAAAATGGTTTAAAGGTTTGTAATTGCTCCAAACATCTCGTAACTATGGAAATTTGAAGTTGATATAAAAATAGATTCATTTGATTGAAAAGATAAAGAAATCACTGTCACTTGCTATACACGATTTTTTGATCTGTGTTTTTCCATCATTGCACCATGCAGCACCGTTGGAATATGTAGCAGACTTTTCTTGTTTCGTAGTATGCTTAGGTAACGTCTTTCCACTCCTCTATTTTAAAATTTTGGTGATCCTGTGTGAATTGTAGCCTCAAGTCCCATACACACGATCAGAAATTCTGTCAGCAAAAGTCGGATGTGAGCTTTTGGTCAGAAATTCCGACCATGTGTATGCTCCATCGGACTTTTGCTGGCAGAATTTCAGCCAGCTAAAGATTGAGAGCAGGTTCTCTATTTTTCGGTCGGGAAAAGTTCAGATGAGAAATTCTAATCATCTGTACAAATCCTGACGCGCAAAATTCCTACGCATGCTCGGAAACAATTTGACGCATGCTCGGAAGCATTGAACTTAATTTTCTTGGCTCGTTGTACATTACCGCATACTTGACAGTCGAAAGTTCAGAGAACTTTTTGTGACCGCGTGTATGCAAGGCAAGCTTGAGTGGAAAAATCAGCTCGTGTGTACGGGGCATACATTTCCTGTTCTTAGCTGACAGGAGTGGCACCCAGTGTGGTCTTCTGCTGCTGTAGCTCATCTACTTCAAGTTTCGATGTGTTGTGCATTCAGAGATGGTATTCTGCATACCTTGGTTGTAATGGGTGTTTATTTAAGTTGTGTGGCATTTTCATCCTCATTGGATATTTTCTCTTTTTCAAACCATTTTCTGTAAACCCTAGAGATAGTTGTGTTTGAAATTCCCAGTAGATCAGCAGTATTTGAAATACTGAAACCATCCCGTCTGGCACCAACAACCATGCCACGTTCAAAGTCACTTAACCACTTGCTGACCACTTTCTACATATATATTGCAGCAAGGCGGCATGGCTGTGCAAATAGACGGACTTGTACGTTGCTCTGTGCATGTGATAGTGTGGGTGTGCCCACTACTTGCCAGGGGAGCGCACGGCAGAATGGGGATCTGTCTATGTAAACAAAGCGGATCTTCATTTTGACAGGGGACAATATGGAGATCTGCTGTTCCTAGTGATCAGGAACAGCGATTTCTGTGTTCTCTCAGTAAGCCCAGCCCCCACACAGATAGAACACACCCAGGGAACACATTTAACCCCTTGATTGCTCCCTAATATTAATCCTTTCCCTGCCAGTGTCATTTATATATTGATCAGTGCAATATTTTTAGCACAGATCACTGTAATGGTGTCACTGGTCCACAGGGTCGGATTTGTTTGCCATGTCGCAGTCCCGCTTAAAATTGCTAATCCCCACCATTACCAGTAAAAACAATAAAAAAAATAATTAAAAGTCCATAAATCTATCCCCTAGTTTGTAGATGCTATAACTTTTGTGCAAACCAATAAATATATGATTATTGGAATTTTTTACCAAAAACAGTAAGGCCAGGATTGATTCTTGAAAATGCAACAAACTACGGTACTTAAAATTCTCCAAAGATGACGCTTTAAACACCTTTACAGGTTACCTGTTTAGATTTACAGAGAAGGTCTAGCACTACAATTATTGCTCTCGCTCCGTTTAAATATGCACGCGCAACTTATGTATGCGTTCGCTTCTATGAAAGAGCACAGAGGGACGTAGGCGCTTTACATTTTTTTTCTTATTTATTTAACTTTACATTTTTATGCTGCCCCATTAATTTTTTTTTATCACTTTTATTCCTATTACAAGAAATGTTAACATCCTTTGTAATAGAAATAAGAATGACAGGTCCCCTTTATGGAGAGATCTGGGGTCAAAAAGGCCACATATCTCTTCTTTACCTTTAAAAACAAAAGATAAAAAAAGTTTGATCTTTTGCTTTAAAAGAAGCCTGGACTAGAAGTGACGTCACTCCAAAGGCCACAGAGGTTGTCAAAGAGTATCTACGCTTTGATCATCTATGGGAGCAGCCAGCTGCACAGCCAGATCATTTTTAGGACGAACCAGTGGAAATGGTAAGCCCAAGAAACACCTGCTTCGGAAACCATTCCAGTGACTCATGGGCCGTTTGGGAACGGTTTCATGAAAAATCCAGCCCTGCTGCCTGCTGCAAGAATCAATACTGGGGTTATGGCTGATATTTTCAGCCATAATACTGGTAAACCACTCGCACACTGAAAGATTGCTGTTAACAGGAGAAGAATTGTAGAGAAATCTGAATAGACCTGGAAAACTTGAACAACACTAAAACCTAGCAAGGGCTTTTTTTATAAAATACTATTGTTACTATCGATCTATGGATGAAGAAATACATATGCAATAGGTGACTTTGTTATTATAATGGTTTTAAGCAGTGACCACTGGTGTTTTTTTTTGGGGGGGGGGGGCAAATGCGTGTATGCTTCTTGATCAGGGGGCTGGACACATGGATGGGGGGCAGCGCTTGTGCACCCCTAATGGATGGGCTGCCACTGATTTTAAACCACTTACTGATTGCCCTATAGCAGTTTATGGCAGCTCTGCGCAGGATCACTTATATATACAGTACATGATCCTGCAGGGGGGCGTTTCTGCTGTAATTATTCACAGCAGAAGCCGATCTTCAGCTGTCGGGTACTCAATGTCCTCCAGCCCCCGCCGAATGTTGGTAAACAACACAGAATGGGCATCTGCCCAAGCAAGGCAGATCCCCTTCTGACAAGAGGGAAGGGATGGATTCTGTGTTCTTGCGACTAGAATTCATCTCTTCCCCTAGTAAAAGCACCACACTGTGTACACAAAAACACTGGCTAGGCATACAGTTAAGCCTTGGATTGCTCTAGATGTTGAATTCCTTGTCATTAGTACAATGACTGCATACTTTTAGCACTGATCACTGTATTAGTGTCACTGGTTCTGAAAAGTTTTAAAAGTGTCAGTTAATGTACGATTGTCAGCTGCAATATTGCAGACCCACTATAAGTCACTGATCGCCGCCATGACTAGTATAATAAATAAATAAATCCATAAATATATATCACAGTTTGTAGACACTATAATGTGTGCGTAAACCAATTAATATACGCTTATTGGGATTTTTTTTTACCAAGAACATGTAGCAGAATACATTTATGAATTTATGAGGAAATTAGATTTTTTTTAATTTTTATTGGATATGTTCTACAGCAGAAAGTAAAAAAAAAAAAAATATATATATATTTATGGTCTGGAGCCCTCTGACCGATACGTATAAGGATGACAAACAAGGTTAACATAAACTCCCTTCCTAGAAATGGACCTGAAAGTGTGCCCTGGTCCAACGTACGGTATACCAAAATAAGGGGGCATACCCTAGATAGAGAAATGGGTATAAATAAGATGAATATGAAATGGAGTGAAATGAGTACTCTCATAAGGAGTATAATGCCTGAGAAATGCCCTAAAAAGGGGATGGGTGGGTGGGTATCGCGCACCGGAACCGACGAGGAAGGCAGGCGAACGGGCTAGTTATATACCCCACCGGGCTCCTCCCATAATTCCAGGCCACCATACTGGCCTTTCTATTTATGGTCTGGAGCCCTCTGACCGATACGTATAAGGATGACAAACAAGGTTAACATAAACTCCCTTCCTAGAAATGGACCTGAAAGTGTGCCCTGGTCCAACGTACGGTATACCAAAATAAGGGGGCAAAAACATTCAGGTAGGGGTTGTATTTTATTGTTTCCAGTTTGAGACTGGGTGAGTTTAACAAAGGCCTGGGCCATCTCCATTAGCGGGTTGGGTATGTGACGGGCGAAACAGGTGGACTTCCATCTGCCCAATTTCTTGATAACATGGTCCGGGACCCCTTGGCGGGAGGCGGTTGAAGCTGCTCCGATACGGAAAGAATGTCCGGAGTAGTGAGTAGGATTGAGGTGAAGGATGCCCAGAAGTATCCTGACATGTTCCATAAACTGGGCGGCGTTCAGTGGTTTAGTGTGAAATGGCAGAAGCGGGCCAGACCCTGGTTGACCGGCCAGAAGGTTTAACAAGCGGGTGAGAATGGCGACCGGGCACCAGCGGTTGTTGGTCTTTATAGAAATGTATGTCAGTACCCGAGCCAAGCTGCTGCGTCTTGGAGACTGCTAAGTGTAGAATATAATGATCTTCGGACCAGGTGGTGCTTGCACAGCATGCGTGCTGAGGGGCCATTACAAGTAAACTCGCCTGGCCGTAAGAAGCCGTAGAAGGCCAGGTGTATGGCTGCTTGCAAGACGATACTTATGCGGAGACCAAAAGGTGAAGTGGCCAGAATATCTGACATATCTCTAAAAACGTCCCCTGTAATAGGCAGCCGTTTGGTGCGGGCCACTGGCTGGCGCTTCTGGATGCCGCGCATAAGAGCCCGTACGGCGTGATAAGAAAATAAGGAAGGTTCGGTAGGGTCCTGGAGGGACGAGAAATGTTGTACACCGGCCAGATATAGCCGGATTGTATTAAAGGACAACGCCAACTAAGAGTGGCAGTGGGAAATGAAGCCTAGGACTTGCTTGACACGGGACGTCTCTGTGCTGTGACACGTCATGAAGCGGTTAAAGGCCCTCCAGGCCGATTGATAGGCCTTGAGGGTATTGCGTGAGAGGGAGTGCTCGATGAGTTGGGTCGCCGCTAGGAGGTGTGGTGCTAATCCAGGGTCAGCTGAGACCAGTCCGGGATAGCTGCTGATGTTGGTCCGGCTCCGGGCACCTGATCAAAAAAGAGACAAAGTTAAAGCGGGAGAGGGCGTCCGCTGCCTGATTGAATTTACCGGGGATGAAGGAACAATGGATATTGAACTGAAATGATAAAGAAAGCTGGACCAGTCGACGAAGGAAGGACATAATTGCTAGAGAGTTGGATCTGCCTTTATTAATGACCTCCGCAGTGGCTAAATTATCTGTAGAAAAGGTCACCGTTTGCCCCGACCAACTGCGGCCCCATGTGTGAGCTGCAGCTACGATAGGGTACAACTCAGAGAGGGAGGACGTCTCGGCGAAGCCAGGAATAGCCAGTATCTGGGGAGGCCAGGGAGCTGCGAGCCACAGATGGCCAAAAATAGCCGTAAAGCCTGTGGAGGCCGCTGCGTCGGTCACCACCTGGGGTGAAAGGGAAGACACAGAGGGAATGAACAGGGACACGCCATTCCAAGAGGATAGGAACTCCTCCCACACAGCAAGGTCTGCTATCGCCGCGGGATCCAGGCTGAGGACTTGCTCCGGGTCCTGTGAGAGGGACAGTAAGACTAATAGGCGTGACACGAATGCGCGACCCTGAGGGATGATGCGCATGGCGAAAATTCAGCATGCCGAGTAGGGACTGTAGCTGTCTCTTGGTGCAAGTTCTGGCACGGGTGAAGTCCCTCAGGACCGTCCGGGAGGCTAGCCTGCATGGTGTTGGTGTCTAGGTTGACCCCGAGAAAGGTGATGGTCTGCGTTGGACCATCCACCTTGTGCTCGGCAATGGGGATGTTGAGGTTACTGAAGACCGCCCTTAACTTATCCAGATCTCCTGGAGGTGAGCCGGGTGGCTCGATCAGCAGGAAGTCATCCAGATAATGTATGACTCCCCGACACTGGGCTACGTGCAGCAGGATCCACGTGAGAGTCTGTGCGAAAGTATCAAAGAGCCAGGGGCTGCTCTTGGACCCGAATGTTAGTTTGGTGGCAAAATAGTACCGCTCCTTCCACTTGATGCCATGCCAGCACCAGAGAGATGGGTGGATGGGAAGGAGCTTTGAAGGCGTCCGAGATGTCGGCCTTGGAGAGCCAGGTTCCTGTGCCTGTTTTGAGAATGGCCTGGATGGCCGTGTCTACAGATGTATACTTGAGGGAGAACTCCTCTGAGGGGATAAGGGAATTAAGACTGGGGACAGATCTGACTGTAGTAGTTGGTCAATGGCTCGTTCCTCCATAGCTGCTGACCGCAGGTTCTGGCATTCGTGCGTGAGGTGAGGGAGAGAAATAAGTCCAGTGTGAAAGCCCTAAGTAAAGCCCTGGACAAGGTAGACGGATAGTGAGGGGGTAGGATGATTGGTAAGGTAGATGCTGAGCCACGAGACGTTGACCCGGCTTAGTCAAGATTCTTAATCTGTTTGACCTCACACATAATCCTGGGATGAGCCCTATGACACTGCGTGCATACGTGGAGCAGCCTGCACTGACTGAAATTGCATGAGCCGCTATTATAATTGTTGCAGATTGCTGCACCCCCCATGGTCTTGACCGGGCGCCCAAATTTATCCGTCTGCGGCAGGCGTGCCGGCGCCTGTGGGCCCTGAGCGGTACCTGAGGTAGAAGGGCCGTCTGAGGGCGGGGCTGCCACTGAGCTAGCTCACCAAGTCGTGGTGTGAGTAGCCGATTGGCAAATCGCACAAAGAGGAGACCGTAGCCCCGTGAAGAAGAAGCGATAGAGCCCAGTGAGGTCTGCTGGGTACTAGCCTCAGCCGCTGCTGGGGGAGGAAGAGGAGCCTGAAAAGCTCGGCCTTTCTGGCTGCCGGAAAGGGTACGCCTCTGCGCCTAAGCTCAGCTGTCAGCTTAGGAATAGTCCATGCTCTGGGAGACCGTTGGCTGCCACTCTCTGAGACTAGAGACGGAGATAATGGGGCAGTGAGGTCCTCGCTGCCAGCCCGAGACGTGGTGGCGTAATCCAGACCTGGCGAGCCTATTAGTCCTTGGGTTCGGGTTTTCTCCTACGCGGAACCTAGGGAGGCACCGTCCCACCAGGTGCAGGGTGGACCTACTGAAAACTCGACTGATCTGAGGAGATGAAGGTGAAGTTTGAGAGTTCTATACCTGAACAGAAATGCTAGCCAAAATAGTGACTTCATGGAGGTGAGATTTTAGAAATGAAATGAAACAAAATAAAAAGAAATAAAACAAACAACAAAATGAAATGTAGCTTCCTTTTTCCTTTTTTTTTTTTTTTTTTTTTTTTTAGCAGGTATGAAACTTAGAAGCAACTTATAGTGAAATGTGATCGACGAGCCAAGCCCCCGGTAGGAATCCAAAGTTTGAAAAATCAACTGGACTTGAACCGGGAAGCGATATGACAGTGAAATGAGTGAATCCGCCATGACAGATGTCCGGATCGCCATGCCACCATCTTGCGACCGAGCACGAAACGGATTCTGGAGCATGTACTGAAAATGAGGCCTGTCCTAGGGCACGCCGAGACGAATTTGGTGCACGGATGTGACCATTCGTACCGGAGCGTGATAGGTGAGATGAAATGATACCCATGACAAAGACAAGAATCAGAGGATGTGCCCATGAATGAAACAAACGAATCCTGTCTTTGGAGCATGTACTGAAATGAGGCGTGACAGCTGGGCACACCGGAACAAATCGGTGCATCAATAAATGCAACAGGATTCGAATCGGAGCGTGATAAGTGACAGAAAATGATATGCCATGACAGAGACAAGAATCAACGACTGGACAGATGGTTACCACAAAGAATCCCTCTCTGGAGCATGTACCGAAATGAGGCGTAACAGCTGGGCACACCGGAACGAATCGGTGCATTAATGCATGCGACGGGATTCGAATCGGAGCGTAATAAGTGACAGAAATGGTATGCCATGACAAAGACTAGAATCAGGAATTGTGCCTGAACTTGCGAGTGACTCAGTCTCTGGAGCATGTACAGAAATGAGGCCGAAAAACTAGGGCACTCCGAAGCGAATCGGTGCATGGGGGATGCGACAGGACTCGCACCGGAGCGCGGTGAGTGACAGAAATGAAATGATTCGATCTGATATAAAAGATTGAAATGATGCGAAGTGACATGAAATGATCGAAGTAATTCGAACGGAATGAAATGATCGAAAATGACTCAAATATATGAATTGAATCGTATTGGAACGGTCGGACCGGTTTACCGTTTGAAAGGACACGACATTCGAAATGATCCGGACTGCTAGCATTAACGTGACGAGCAGTCGGCTGTGGTATCGAAGTGATTCGACCGATTCGAATATTTAAGAAATGATTGGGGAGTCGTTCGGCTCGACCTGACGTGCCTACGAAATGAAGTGCCCGATGTGGCACGACCGACGTGTCTCGAAAGGAAATAACAACTTTCCTTCGCAAGAAAAAGGAGTAGTGACATGAGGTAACGAGTACGAGTGACACGGTTTAAAACGTCCGTGAAATGAAAGATGAGAGGTTCGTGAGTTCAGGATATCGTGTTTAAGTGACATTGTAACACATGAAATGAAAATGGGTGCCGAAGCCCTACCTGCGACAGCCGGCCCAGACGCGTTGTACGACAACGGCAATTTCTTTGAGTATTGCGACACTCGGACGGAAAAACACACGAACGCCAACGATAAGACGACTGACAACACGGACACGATCAAGACAAACACGGGGACTCACGAACACAACTCGCTACGTTTGGTCTCAAACAGTCGGCCCTTGATTTCTGACGTATCAGATATCGCGCACCGGAACCGACGAGGAAGGCAGGCGAACGGGCTAGTTATATACCCCACCGGGCTCCTCCCATAATTCCAGGCCACCATACTGGCCTTTCTATATATATATATATATATATATATATATATATATATATATATATATATATATATATATATATATATATATTAATTGTAGAAAAAAATAAAGCAACCACCAAAAGAAAGCTCTATTTGTAGGGACAAAAATTACAAAAATGTTATTTGGGTACAGCGTCGCATGACCACACAATTATCAGTTAAACGCAGTGTCATATCGCAAAAAATGTCCTGGTCATGAAGGAGGGTAAATTTCCCAGGGGTTAAGTTGAACTCCAGGATAGATAAATATTGTCTAAAGGCCAGAAGCATGTGCAGTTTTACTTTTTACTCTTGATGTGCTTTGTTTATGTCTTCTAAATCTGTACAATAATCCAGAGTAAAACTTTTCCTTCTGTATAGGAGCTTTTTGTAATAAAGATAATGGCCACTGCTGCTCTCTCTAAAGGATATATAAAAAAGGGACAAGTGAAGAAAACAAAACTTGTCCCATTTTTATACATCCTTTATGCTAATCTCTCACCTCTACACATGCTCTTTTTTCTTCAGTCCCATTCATCTTTTTTGTTTTTCTCTGTATTCTTTTCACTGTGCAGAATACACTTGTTCATGGCATATTATTTTCACTTATAGAGCTAAAGTTTAGTGTCACTCCGTTTATTTTTGTTTTAGCTATTTTGCTTATTTTTATGCACATATTGGCTGAGTGACCAGAGGCCCATATATGCATGTGTATTATATTATTATATATATGTATATATGTGTTTATTGTGACGTATCCTCTATTTTAAGTAACTGAGTGTTGCCATGTGAATTTGTTGTTTGACTGTTCACATACACTATGGGTAGGTCATCTAATTCACCATGGATTTCTGCCACAGATGTGACCCCCTCTGTCCGACCACTGTCTGTTTGTTGGGGGTTCATTTTCAGCGTGACTTCTCGTAAGCCATTTTGCTGGATTATGGCCCCGGCTCGGTTTTTTGGGACTGCGGGCTGCTCTGGGACCACCTGGGGAGAGGAAAAACGTTTTTAAAGGATCTCCATGTAGGGAGTCTTTTCCTTGTTGAACATACACTATTGGGTAACTATATTACATGTCTGTAATGGTATTTATTGTTCTTTCATTGTGCGTATACATTTTTGACATGTATACCTACAATATATATATATATATATATATATATATATTATTTTTTTTATTAGCAGACCTATCCTCTGAAAAAGACCCTTGGTATATAGGTTGAAACGCGTCAGTAAAATCTTTCATACTGTTGACATTTTATTATTAATGTTGCTATGAAACTCCTGTCTGCAAGTGTATATTTGGTTTAGTTGAAATTTTCCTACTGCAGCTCATTTTTTAAACCATCATGTTATGCCGTTTGGTACTACTAATAAACAACTCTTTTTTAATACAATATTGACAATTTTTTTTCAGCTTGCTGCCTAAAAACCCCACTTTGGGGGAACCTTTCTCCCTTTTGTATTTTTGGGGTGAGCAGCATTCTTCCATCTCCAGTTGTGTCTTTTCTTTGCCTGACAGGTGTGTTTATTGCAAATATGTTGACTAAGCTAAGTGAGCAGAAAGATGACCTCATTAGTCTGCTGCTGCTGTTTCTGTGGAAAATCAGTAGGCTGATGAGAAGAGGACTTTTTATTTGCTGTAAGTTATGTCACCCACCTGGCTGTGCTTTGTGATAGGGCTGTGCAACGTTCAGGAGCAAATGAACAGAAATACAGATTATCTGACAGGTAAAACAACGCTCTCCCAAAGGCAATGATCCAATTGTCTAGAATCAGAAATGGTATCTCAGCACTGGGAGGTAGTAATAGCACTAACCACAATGTCCCCAGTATTTCATAGAATGGAGAAATATAATATAGACCACCAGATACATTGCTGCCTGAATCGTTGGAATTTAAAAATGGTTCTTAGCTCAATATATTATAACTTAAAGTGGTTGTAAACTCTGTCACACCACTTTTACCTAAGGTAAGCCTATAATAAGGCTTACCTGTAGGTACCATGAATATCTCCTAAGCTTGCACAGTTTATGAGATGTTCACTGTATCCTCATGTGCTGATGTCATCAGCACATGCGCACTGAAGAAACGGCCTGCTCATGCCATTTCTTCAGTAGCGGTGCCCTGATCAGCGGCTCCTGTGCGTATATGCGGGAATGATGTCATCACGGCTCCGGACAATCAAAGCGCCAAAGCCCGCAAAGCCAGAAATAACTTCGGGAGACATATTGCCGGTCACAACGGAGTGCAGGGACTGCTGCAACAGCTTCAATCTAAGGTAAGTATTTTATAATGAGCTAGGATGTGACACATACTAGTTCATTATGCCTTTGTCTAAGTTTAAAACCACTTTAAAGTACAAATTGAAAATCCTGAAATTAAATGAGATTTTTTTTAAAATGATGTTATTACGGAACTCTCCATGTTGCGTAGTATTTAGTAATAGACATAACGCATATATTTCCCATTGGCATTGGCTATCTAGTAAACAGACAAAATACAATGTGCATATACTGAAACACATCTTGCTGCTGAACATTAGAGACTTGAGAATACAGATACAGACTGAATCCAGTTTACCTTGCACGATGGATCCAGAAAACATATGCATGAATCTTTATAAAAACACCCATGAGGCAGAGCTAGGTGTATGAGCTAACTGTATAATTTAACAGCAAAAACATGCACATTAATATTCCAAACCTTATCTAATAATAAGCTGATGATTATATAAATACACAAAGTATTGTATTAGGAAAATAAAGAAAACAAAATGATAGATACTTGAATTTAAGAGCATTTAAACCAATGGAGTGTGGTGCCATCTCAGGAGAAGCTGCTGGATTTTTCTCGGGCCCTTCTGCCCTGCTCCAGTGATGACCCGCTCTGCACCTGGACCTGAATGATGCCAACACACCAAAAACTGTTTAAATGGGCTTTGTTAAGGCAAAAGCCCTAAAAAGGAAAGGGTTGGTTATGCAGTTGAATAACAGCAGTGCAGATACAAGATACATTTGACACAGATTGTCAAGAATCCCCAGTTTATTCCCCTTAGCTGCCTGAGAATCTGGTACCAAACACTAGATCAGCGTCGGTGAACAATGCTAACACTGTAATTTAACCCTTTCATGACTAAGCCTATTTTCGACATTTGGTGTTTACAAGTTAAAATCCATATTTTTTGCTAGAAAATTACTTGGAACCCCCAAACATTATATATAATTTTTTTTTTTTTTTTTTTAAATGACTAAATTGTTTAAAAAAAAAAAATTTTTTTATCACTTTTATTGCTGTCACAAGGAATGTAAACATCCCTTGTGACAGTAATAGGTGGTGACAGGTACTCTTTATGGAGGGATCGGGGGTCTAAAAGACCCCCCACCCCTCCTTTACACTTCAATGTATTCAGATCGCCGAAAACTGCGATTCTGAATACCGTATATTTTTTAAAACCGGCGCCATTGGCAGCCGAGTAAACGGGAAGTGACGTCATGAGGTCGCTTCCGTGTTTACTATGAGGAGACTGATTACGGCTTTGTTCCAGTTCCTCCCCAGTGGCCGGAGGCAGCGCAACTTGAATCGGTGCTCCCGATCGAACGGGAGCACCGGTAACAGCGGCGGGAGGCGGCGGGAGGGGGGGGACGTCCCCTCCCGCTCCTCTGGCATAACAGCCGAGCGGCTTTTAGCCGCATCGGTTGTTATGGCTGGAAAGCCAATCGCCTGCTGAAGAAAACGGTACACCCCCCAGATCTGCGTACGCTTGGCGGGAAAGGGTTAATGCACAGGAAATAACAGAAAGGCAGTGCAAGTACTAAGAGTAGCTTTGCCTATTTAGTGCAGAAAATGTCCTGCCTAACCACTGGCCAGTGTGCTAAAAACTCAGTTCTGCTGGCATTGGGGCCCTTTATTTTATATGGAGCTCTCTCTCCCAAAATGGGAGATTTGTAATCTATTAAGTAACAGCATAATCCCTTCCTGCGCAAGCAGCGACAGTGGGAAAATAGCAAGACTAGAGCTATCAAGGCAACAACCAGGCTTGTAAGTGGGACCAAGTGAACATGGACACAACTTTTAGCTTCCTGGGTATCATTAGCCAGTACAAGCCCCACTTGGCTAATGTGGACCCAACACTCCCAGAGGGAGTCAATATATCTCCAAATAACATATGGTAAAAGTATCAACATATTCCCCTTTCTGGAATATCCAGAGGCCTAATTTACTTACAAGTTTTCAGGTATAGGCCACAGCACAAAATAAAGTGAGTCCAGTCCAGTGATTTCTTTCTTATTTTTTTGCATTGGGTATCGTAATTCCCCCCTCTTAGTAGGCTGTAGTAGTATTTCAAATTCTAGGTTTTCCTCCTCTCCACACAAAGTCCCTAAAAACGGAGTTGATGGTTCTAAATAGTCATAACATCAACCATATGGGGCAGTTATGTCATCTTCCATCTTCAGCAGGTTCACCCTCCCTACCCCAGTTAATGGAAATTTACACAATGTTTTACTCAGTTGTCTAAATTTAACAATAATGCCGCGTACACACGTAGCCTACTATCCGCCGGACTGTCCGCCGGACTTTCCGAACGTGCTACTTGCCCACACACGGCACTTTTTTAGCAGACTAATACGGCGTACTAAGTCCGCCGGACTATCCGCCCTACTTTTGAAATGAACGGACTCGCCCACACACGTGGAGGAAAGTCCGCTCATTTTGAGCGCGTCTCCAGGTAGGCGGGGCCCGCGAAGGAGACATCGCTGGACCCGCCACCTGGTATGGACTTAAAGGGGAACCCCAACGCCGAAAAAATCGGTGTGGGGGTCCCCCCCAGGTCCACATCAGACCCTTGTCCAAGCACGCTACCCGGCCGGCCAGGAAAGGGGGGGGTGAGCGAGCGCCCCCCCTCCTGAGCCATACCAGGCCATGTGCCCTCAACATGGGGGGGTGCCTTGGGGAAGGGGGGCCGCGCCCCCCCCACCCCAAAGCACCTTGTCCCCATGTTGATGAGGACAAGGGCCTCTTCCCGACAACCCTGGCTGTTGGTTGTCGGGGTCTGCAGGCGAGGGGCTTATCGGAATCTTATTTTGTATGTACTTTTTGTATGAGACCAATGGTCTCCAAACTGTGGCCTGTCCCATTGCTTGCCTGTATCTGGCCCATGGGGCGCTATTCCTCTCAATGACACCAACAATGTGGCGCTATTCCTCCCACTGACACCAATGATGGGGTACTATTCCTCCCACTGACACCAATGATGGGGCACTATTCCTCTCACTGATATCAATGATGGAGCACTAGTCCTCTCACTGACACCAACAATGGTATACCGGCCCCCCCCCCACCCTATGTGAATGAGTATAGGGTACAATGTACCCCTACCCATTCACCTGTAAAAAAAAGTAAAAAAAAACACAACACACAAGGGTTAAAATAGTTTATTGCACAGGTCCGGGGGTCTTCCGTCTTCGGGGGTCTTCTTGCCGGACTCCTCCGCTATCTTCTTTTCTCTCTTTTGCTAGTGGAGGAGCCCAGCTTTCTTCCTCGCCGCCGCACTCTTCTTCTGACTTCGGGGGTCTTGTCCCCCTCTTCGGTTCTTCTTGCCGGGCCACCGCGCCTTCTTCTAGCTCTTTTACAGGCGGTGGTCCGGTCTTCTGTCGCCGCTGTCGCCGCCTTCTGTTCTTCTGTTCTCTTCTCTTCTTCTCTTCAGATGTTGCCTCGTCGCATCCTCCGCTCACAATGGCAGCATCCTCTGGGACTGTGACACCATAATGGGCGGGGACATCATCCGATGTCCCTATATAAGTCGCCGCGCGTCGGGTCCGGAGGCTACACACGGGGGGACTTGAGTTTGCCGGACTTTTCCACCCGATTGTTTGATCGTGTGTACGCAGCATAAGAGGGAGTATATTCCTATCTGTATATTCTAAAATATTTGGTGTAATTATCACTCCCAGATATTTAAATTAAGTAATGCACAGGGTCCACAAGCAGCATTACAGATCTGTCCCAGTTGATATTAAATCCCAAAAAGGATCCATACAAATCTATCAAGGACATAACTGCAGACATGGATGTTCCCGTATCCTCTAAAAACACTAGAGCGTCATCCGCATAGAGTGCTATCTTATCTTCACCTGTAGATCTACAAAATCCCACAATATCTGTAGACGAGCAAATGGCCTCAGCCAATGGTTCGATGGCCAGAGCAAAAAGGAGATGGGATAGAGGACATCCCAGCCTTGTCCTGGTCATTGAAAATGGGGCAGATACACATCCATTAAAGTGGTGTTCCATCCAAAAAAAAATCATGAATATGCCTAAAAAAAGATTTAAATTTTTTTTTCTGCTCACCTCTAAATGGCTGTTGTTAGGGGGTCCCTCGTAGTCTGCCTCCTTCATTGCCTGGGCTTTTGACATCACTTCGCCTCGACGCAGGAAGGGCTCAGCTCTGCCCCCTCCCTCTTGTCAATCATCTGGGGCATGTGACAGGTCCCAGATGATTGCGCTGCCAATCACGGTGTGAGGCACCTCTCGCGCATACGCAGTGGGTGCCTGGCTGTGAAGCCACAGCCAGGCTCCCACAGTTACAATGCTGGCACCGCCGAATGGAGAGTGAGACGAGCGGGGCTTCGATCCTCCGCATCGCTGGACCCTGGACAGGTAGGTGTCCGATTATTAAAAGTCAGCAGCTGCAGTATTTGTAGCTGCTGACTTTTAGTTTTTTTTTTATAATGGGAAAACTAATTTAACCTATACCATTGCACTTGGAGAGTCATATAAAAGTTGTATCCATCTAATAAATCTAGGACCCAGCCCATATAGTTTTAAACAATTCCACAGATATACCCACTCTATACTGTCAAATGCTTTAGTTGTGCCAAGTGACATTATAGCTCTGTTTCCCAAATTATCTGCTGGGAGTTGTAGATTTAAAAATAGCAGTCTGATAAATCCCGATTGATCACAATGAAATCATTTAGAGATGTAGCCTGATAATCTAATCGCCAATACCTTTGCCAGCAACTTAATATCTGATGTTAACAAAGATATTTGACGGTATGAGTTGGGGTTGCTTGGGTCCTTATCCGGTTTCAAAAAGACAATAATTACTGCTTCATTCATAGAGGGGGGTAATATACCCACCTCCATGGCATGATCAAAAACATTGAGCAATTCAGGTAATAACACATCCCCGTATTTTTTATATATTTTCCCTGGTAGGCCATCTGGCTTTATTATTAGGAATGTTAACTGTTGCCTTTCTTAACTTATCTAGTGTTAATGGGCCCTCCAAAGCATCCTTTTCCTTTTTTGAAATATTTGGTAATTCAATAGTATCAAAGAATCTATTCAAGGACTCCTAAGAGTAGGATACCCTACTCTGATATAATGCCTGATAATATTCCCTTATAATACCCAATATCTCTGGGGTAGTATTAACCCTCTTATTTAACCCCTTGCAGACTGGCTCGCTGCGATATACGTTGGCAGAAGAGCACGTACAGGCATATTAACGCACCTGTACGTTACCCTTTGAGATGCGGCATTGTGGGCACATGCGCTCTGCCCGCCACGAGCTCTGTGAGTGTGATCGTGGGTCCCACGGACTCGATGTCCGCGAGTATACGCACAATCGTTTCACTGAGAGGAAGAACGGGGAAATTCTGATGTAAACAAGCATTTCCCCATTCGTCCTAGTGACAGGACACTGATCAGAGCTCCCTGTGATCGGGAGCGGTGATCAGTGTCTTGTCACACTTAGCCCATCCCCCCTACAGTTAAAACAAATCCCTAGGACACACTTAACCCCTGCAGCACCCCCTACTGTTTAACCCCTTCACTGCCAGTCACAGTTACCCAGTAATCAGTGCATTTTTCTGTTTCAATATTTTTTTATTGAAAAGTTTAACAAACAGAAATAAACAAGAGACTACAATCTGCTCCTTGTGCACCCTCACAGGGGCTACAAAGCATGAATGTATAACCAAAGGGCCAGCCAGCACATTATACTCATAATAAACAGAAGAAAAAAAAAGGGGGAGGGAATATGCGTAGGGGATGGTATCGAGATTGGTTCCAGGACCAGGCAACTCGTTCCCTCGTCGTGTCCGGAGGGCAGGCCCTTCTTCCACCACCCCCTCCAATGGGGGGCAGCAGAGTTTGTTAGCAATGGGAGAGATTACAAAGAAAAGTGAAGAAAAATAGGGAACAAAAGAAGAAAAGATAGAGAGACAAGAAGGGGAAGTAAGGGGGGGGGAAACGTTCGGGTGTGGATGCCTCGCCAAGAGGAGTCAGACCAAGCCCAGGCATGCAGCTTGGAGCACGGGGAACTCATAGGAGATCCACGGCTCCCAGATTTTTAGAAAAATTTAGCATGAGAATCATGAACAATACTGGACATACTTTCCTGCAGTAACATTGCAGTCATGCGGGTTTTAACACCTTGAAAATCTACCCGTCGGGACTTCCAGGCTTGGGCAATGGTCCGCTTGGCCGCTATAAATAGATAAGTAGCCAACTTCTGTTGAGGGCCCCGCAAACCAGGTACCGGGCAATGTAGGAGGGCTAGCTTAGGGTCCCTTCGGATGGTTAGGTGGAAAAGTGTCTGCAGCAAACCAAAAATCCTCGACCAGAACCCCACCAGCCTTGGGCAAGCCCACCATGTATGCATAACATCACCTCACTGTCCACAGTTGCGGAAGCACCTGTCCGTACTCCCAGGGAAAGCCTGAGCTGTGCGGGCAGGTACCCAATACCATCGGAGCATTACTTTATATGCAGCCTCCAGGGTATTTGTGTTGAACGAGCATTTGGTGATTGTTTTCCAGGCCCTGCTCCAGTCCTCTGGGTCCACTGGGGTCTGAAGGTCCTTTTCCCATTGAGTCATATAAGAGAGGGGTGCTGATGGCGAACGGCTATTCAGGGAGGCATAAATGGCCGAAATAAGGCCTGGGGACCCTGGGGCGTGTTGGCATGAGTGTTCAAAAAAAGTTTTTTGGAAGGGGTAGGTGGACCTGCAGCGCAACGCTGCAATCCAGTGCTTTATTTGGATAAAGTGATAATGTTCGCTAGCCGGTGCCCCTTTTGTTTCCCGGATACTCTCCCAGGAGGGGAATAGGCGTGAGGAAAGGAAATTTTGGACTCGTGGGTAGCCATGTGAGGACCACCAGGAAAATGCAGTAATCAGTGCATTTTTAATCGCACTAATCGCTGTATAAATGTGAATGGTCCCAAAATAGTGCCAAAAGTGTCCGATCTGTCTGTCATAATGTCGCAGTCACAATAAAAATCGCAGCTCGCTGCCATTACTACTAAAAAAACAAATTTATAAAAATGCCATAAAACTATCCCCTATTTTGTACATGCTATAGCTTTTGCGCAAACCAATCAATAAACACTTATTGCAATTTTTATTGTGATTTTTTTTTACCAAAAATATGTAGAAGAATACGAATCGACCTAAACTGAGGAAAAAAAATGTATTTTTTTATATATTTTTTTGGGGGGGGGATATTTATTTAAAAAAAATATTGCGTTTTTTTTAAAATTGTTGCTCTTTTTTTCTTTATAGTGCAAAAAATTATAAATTTTTGAGATCTGCGCACTAAGGAGACTTCGAAGATACACTTTCATTGCATCGCAATATATTAAAAGTGAGACTGGGGTTCTATTTATATTCTGATAATTAATTAGTTCAGTCCTACTCCCTACAGACGAAGGAAAAATTGACAACCAATATGGATTCACCTTCCATAAACTACAATCCAGATTAGTCCTAAAAGAAAAGTTTAATATTATAGGGGAATGATCTGAAATACCCCTAGCCTCATATTTAATGTCACGAAGATATGATAGCATAAAATAAGTTCCCAGGGCTAAATCAATTCTAGAAAGGGTTTTATAACCACAAAAACAAGAAAATTGCATAATTGTTGGATTACGCTGTCTCCAGAGAGCTATCAATCCCAGTTCCGTTATATATCTCGCAAAGGCCGTAGGCCCGGTTGACATCCTTATGATTATTAAAATCACCAACCAATAGGCATGCACTGTCTCCTTTATCAGATATAAACTGAATATATTCTTTAAATACTTCCGTTGAATATGGTGGAGGGATATACATATTTCCAATCACATATGAATTGTCTGATACTGTACAATATAAAGATAACCTTTGCTATCCTTCTTAATTTGTCTACATATAAAATCCAATCCATTAGATATAAGTATAGACACACACTATGTACGGCAAATACAAAACATTTCCCATTTCAACCTTTTCCCTCCCCCCAGGTCCACTATCCCCAACACCCAGCCCCCCATGGGAATCTCCCATGAAGGAAAGGGGATAGATGCGAACAGTGGGGGGATGCAAAGGCGAGACAAAGGTCTTGAGAGGGGCAAAAAAATCTATTCCAAAAAGTGCATATAAACCAACATACAAGACAAACATACATAGGCATATACATAATTAACATAACAAAACAAGAACATCTATAACAAATATGTACAAACAAGGACATAATCAACATAACAAAACACACACATGGGGGCTATCTGAGCGAGAGGGCTTAAAAATAAAAAAATGGTCTCTCAGTCCCTCTCCCCCTCTCAGAATGTCGAGTTATACTCATAACAGTAGGAGAAGGGGAGAGAAAGAGAAGTACACCGTTCCTACTGTGAAACACGGAGGTGGATCGCTGCTGTTTTGGGGATGTGTGAGCTACAAAGGCACATGAAATTTGGTCAAAATTGATGGCAAGATGGATGCAGGATGAAAAATACTGGAGGAACATTTGTATTTATCAGTCAGGAAGCTGTGCATGGGACGTACTTGTTCATTCCAACATGACAATGATCCAAAACACAGGGCCAAGTCGACCTGTCATTGGCTTACAGCAGAATAAAGTGAAGGTCCTGCAGTGGCCATCTCAGGCATTCATATTCTCTGAAAAATGGCTAAGAAATCATAAATTCTGCCAGGGTATGTAAACTTATGAGCACAACTGTATCAGTGCCCATCAGTGTCGCCTATCAGTGCCCATCAATGCCGCCTATCAACGTTCATCAGTGCCAGCCCTCAGTGCTGCCTATCAGTTCTGCATGCCCATCGATTCTGCCTATCAGTGCTCATTAATAATGCCTATCAGTGCCACCTATCAGTGCTCATCAATGCCATCTACCAGTGCTGCCTATCAGTGCTTAATGCCTATCAAGGCCACCTATCAGTGTCCATCAATTCTGCCTATCAGTGCCACCTATCAGTACTTATCAATGCCGCCTATCAGCGTCCATCCGTGCACATAAATTCTGCCCATCAGTGCCCATCAGTGCAGCCTATGAGTGTTGCCTATCAGTGCTCATTAATAGCCATCAGTGCCACCTATCTGTGCCACCTACCATTGCTCATTAATGCCGCCTGTCAGTTCCCATCAGTGTTACCTATCAGTGCCGCCTATCAGTGCCACAGATCATTGCTCATCAATGCCACCTATCAGTGCTGCATATCAGTGCCCATATGTGCTGTCTATTAATGCCACCTATCAGTGCCCATCTGTGCTGCCTATTAATGCCACCTATCAGTGCCCATCTGTGCTGCCTATTAAGGCCACTAATCAGTGCCCATCTGTGCTGCCTATTAATGCCACCTATCAGTGCTCATCTGTGCTACCTATTAATTCCACATATCAGTGCCCATCTGTGCTGCCTATTAGTACAGCCTTTCAGTGTTCATCAGTCCCTCCTATCAGTGTCTATCAGCCCTGCCAATCAGTGCTGGATATCAGTGCTCATCAATGTCGCCTGCCTCCTCAGCACTGCTGAGCTGAAAGAACCTCTTATACAGCTCAGAGTGGACCCGGCAGTGCTCCCTGCTGCCTTCGTTCTACCTCCCCCCCTCCCTCACACAGAGTGGAGAGTGGAGACAGAGTGGATCTGATTCTTCTCCCCCTGCCGCTCTCCTCCTTAGATCTCAGGTGTTCATGCTGGGACTTGAAGTCCTTCACTTTTGAAGGATGTGACCCCCCAAAAGTGAAGGACTACAGGTCCCAGCATGAGCCACTCAGAGCTGAAAATGTGACAGTCCCCCCAACTAGTGAAGGACTACAGTTCCCAGCATGAAGCCATGAGCTCTAAGGGGTTACATCCTTAGATCTTGTGGGGGTTCATGCTGGGCCTTGTAGCCCTTCAAATTTGGAGGGAGTCACATCCTAAGATCTAAGGGGTTCATGCTAGAACTTGTAGTTCTTCACTTTTGGGGATGTGCTCCATCAAAAGTGAAGAACTACAGTTCCCAGCATGAGCCTCTCAGAGCTGAGGATGTGATAACCCCCCCCCCGGGCATGTTTAGGAGCAGAAGTAGGGGCTAGTTGTGGCAACTGGTGGAGAGTAACTCTTATGCCGTGTACACACGACCGGACTTTCCACCAGAATAAACTCTGATGCCACGTACACACGATCGGAATTCCGGCCATAAAAAGACTGATGAGAGCTTTTCATCAGAAAATGCGACCGTGTGTATGCTCCATCAGAATTTAGCTTTTTAGAAAAACTTTTTAGCGGTAATTCTGATCGTGTGTATGCAATTCCGACACGCCAAAAATCACGCATGCTCAGATTCAACTACTAGAAGCTATTGGCTACTGGCTATTGAACTTCCTTTTTCTAGTCACGTCATACGTGTTGTACGTCACCATGTTATAAATGATCAGAATTTGATGTGACTGTGTGTAGGCAAGACAGCTTGAGCCGAATTCCTACAGAATTCCGTCGGGAAAACCATCAGAGCTTTTTTCAACGAGAATTCCGATTGTGTGTACGCGGCATGACGGTCTTTGCGACTGAGTTCCAACAGAGTTCTGCTGAAATGGAATTACCTAGACACGATCACATTAAAGTCTGTTCGTTTAGAACGCAATGACGTACGACGGGAATAGAAAAGGAAGTTCAATAGCCAGTAGCCAATAGCTGCCCTTGCGTCATTTTTGGTCTGTCAGAATAGCATTTTCCCAATAGGAATTGATTCCGTCGGAAAGATTTAAAACATGTTCTATTTCCAAATCTGTCAGAATGTTTGAAAAAAAAGTCAGATGAAGCCCACACACAATTATTCCATCTGACCTTTTCTGTCGGAAAGTCCGGTCGTGTGTACGTGGCATTAGCCTGGATTCACACTGAATGCGGGTTTGAAATCATGTGAGTTCAGCTGAAATCGCACAATTTCAAACCCGCATTTCAGTCTGACTTTGAGAGTGATTTCAGAGACATCTGTGCGGGTTCATGCCCAGATGTCTATTGAAATTGCGCCCGTGTAGTGCAGGAACTACTTTGGGAAATGGTGCGGCACCACAAAGTCAGCGTCTCACATGCCACACATGCTGACATGCCACACGTATGCATCACTGTGTGGCTGATGTTTCTGTTCTGAGAGCATGCTCACTGCTGCCAAATGCAGCTCTTGGTCCCCACTAACAAGCATTAGCTGGTAGAACTGTTGCCTGATCATGTGACCACTCTGACAGCGAATCACAATGGTCCCATGATCAATGATCCTTCCCACCCCTAGGACATACAGACCCCATTAAGGGGATACCAGGGCTGGGCAGAAAGGTGTTAACTTTTTGGTATCAAATAAAAACATATTGTATGTTTATACATAGCACTTTAAAAGTCCAAACGTTATAAGAAAAGGATTGTGTTCTGTGGATGACTTAAGATGGGTGCTCTGGTCACTCATCACAAAAAATTTGAATGCATTATTACGCTTAAAGAAAAACAAAAAAAAAACAATGTATGCAACAATGCATCGTACCACCCGTCACCATCCCTATGCGACATGCATCAGTGTGCACAGGTTTTAGCATTGGGGCTGGTGTGAAAATCCTTAGGCTGGGTACACACTTGTGGGATTCAGCCAATTTGCTTTCAATTCTCATGTCAGGAGTGTGACGCAATGGAGCCAGTTCACACAGCTCCGGGGTGGATGTGGTCCGCATTTGGAAAGGGTCCTGTGCATCTTTGGTTCTGATTCAAGTGTGAACTCAGCAAAAATTTGGACCCGATTTGCACTTGAATTGGTGAACAGGCATGCACTGGACCCCCTAATGTGAGCCGTGGCCACAGCATGTGTGAACCCAGCCTAATACAGGAAGTTAAGGGTACATTGGAGGTCTGGGAGGTCGCTATATATTTTTTTTAGTACTAGCATTATAGGGTAATGTGCATGTATTACAGAGATGTAATGAATGAGATGGTTTTTTTTTTTCAATAGCAATTTAGATGTTAACATTTGTGAACAGAATCTGAGCCAAGGGGAAAAAAGGAGAGTCTAACCTTACTTGGATTAAGCTGTCATTAACTTTATTTTTCTACTAAATCTGTTCCCCTAGCCAAGCAAAAAACATGGAGTCCAGAATCACCCACCCTCACTCCCCACCATCCGGCTGGGAAGTGCACTGCAGAACATGCCAGCTGGCAGATGGTTTTAGAACTGAACTGCAGCCATCTAGAAATTCTGCTTCATTGAAAATGAATCTCTTTATTTAAGTGATTGTAAAGCATTATTTTTTCATGAAAATAAAGAATAAACATTTCATACTTACCTGCTCTGTGCAATGGTTTTGCACCAGGCAGCCCCGATCCTCCGCTTCTGGGGTCACCCACTGGCATGCCTGCCCCCCCCCCAAGTGCCCCTGTAGGAAGCCACTTCCTAATGGGGCACTCATGCCCCAGCCAAGCCTGGCCTGTGAGACATCGGATTTTTTTTTTACTTTAATGTAGAGAATACATTAACCACTTGATCACTGGTAATTTACACACCTTCATGAAAAGGACATTTTTACTGCGGTTACTTTAACTGACAATTGCATAGTCATGAAAGGCTGTACCTAAATTAAATGTATGTCATGTTTTTCACACAAATAGAGCTTTCTTTTGGTGGTATTTTTTTTTCCATTATAAACAAAAAAAGACCAACAAGTCTGAAAAAGGAAAAAATATATATGTTTTACTTTCTGCTATAAAACATATCCCATAAAAATAAAAAATAAATAAAAAAATCGAATGTATTCATAAATTTAGGCCAATATGTATTCTGCTACATATTTTTGAGAAAAAACAATAAGTTGTATTAATTGGTTTGTGCAAAAGTAATGCCGCGTACACACGAGCGAACTTTCCAGCAAACTAGGACCGACGGAATCAGTCCGTCGGACATTTCGATCATGTGTGGGCTAATCCGATCGTTTTTCATAAAAAAAAAAAATTAGACGGACCCAGAAATAGAATATGTTTCAAATCTGTTCGACGGACTCAATCCCTATCGGGAAAACTCTTTGTCTGTATGCTGGTCCGACGGAACCAAATATGACACAAGGGCAGCTATTGGCTACTGGCTATTGAACTTCCTTTTCTAGTCCCATCTTACATCATCACGTTCAAAACTAACGGAATTTCAAATGGACTTAGTCCGTTCGAGTGTGGGCAACTCCACTGAAAGTTTGTTGGGAAGACCATCAGACCTAGTCTGCCAGAAAGTCTGGTCGTGTGTACGCGGCATTATACATACAAACTATAGGATATATACTGGGATTTTTTTTATATACCGTCCGATCAGCGATATATAGTGGGACTGCAATATTGTGGCGGACAGTCTGACACTAACACTAATGCTGCGTACACGCGACCTGACTTTTCCACGGACTAGGTCCAATGGAACAAATCTGCCGGCCAATGCGATCGTGTGCACGCTTCATCGGACCTTTGCTGTCTAAAAATCAGATGGACTTTAGATTTAAAACATGTTTCAAATCTTTCCGATGGACTCGGTCGAAAATTCAGTTTGTCTGTATGCTAGTCCGACGGACGCAAACCGATGCTAGGGCAGCTATTGGCTACTGGCTATGAACTTCCTTATTCTAGTCTGGTCGTATGTCATCACGTTCGAATCCATCAGACTTTGGTGTGCTTGTATGTGGCCAAGTCCGTTCGTTCGGAAAGTCTGCCGGAACTCCGCCGAAAGTCTGTCGGGAAGACCGTCGGACCTAGTCCGTCGAAAAGTCAGTTCGTGTGTACTGGCACTTTTTGGGAACCAGTGACACGAATACAGTGATCAGTGCTAAAAATATGCACTGTCAATGAACTAATGACACAGGCTGGGAAGGGGTTAAACATATAGGGCGATCAAAGAGTTAAACGTGTGCCTAACCAGTGTAATGTAATGTTTTTACTAAGTGTGCTGCTTTTACTAAGGTAAGTGATCAACTCTATTCCCTGCTTTGTAGGGACAGAAAATCCATCACTTTCCCCCTGTCAGAACAGAGCTCTGCCTTGTTTATATAGGCAGATCTTCATTCTGTGTCTCTCCTCGCCGATCAGCAGTGTCAAATCACAGCACAGCCGCGGCGTGGTTGGCAGTGTACCCACATGTGCTGAAACATAAATACAAACAAAATTCCACACTCTGGTTTCCAACCCATAAAAACTATAAAGCAGCTAGCACAAAAATGTTGATACCAAACACATACTGTACATACGATAGAAGCTAAAAGTGCAGTGATTAATTATAGAACATGAGTGCATACATGTATATATAGTGGACAAAACTCATTATAGAAAGTATCAATCATCCATAAACATAAGAATCTGTGCCAAATCGCATTGTGCGTGTAAATTTGGTGTCAATCATCCACATACACTGTGATCAATCATATGCTGTGAGTAATCACAATGTGCATTAAAAGTCAACTGAATGATTTCTGATCATTCCAGTGTGCAAACAAACTGTGATATTCCCAGTGGAAGAGTTTGTCAATCCTGAGAAAATCCAGCAGTGATCAAATAGCCAATATGAACTGCTTACCAGATTTACATGACCCTCTATTACTGAATGGTCAGAAGTGCTTGTGAAATTTATCCCAAGTACCCAGGATGAGCTTCACTCCTCTCACTTTGGTACTGGGCTCTTAAAAAGATGAAAAGTAAAACAGGAAAAACACCATTCTAGTACAGGAAATTTAGAATGGCTTTATTAAAATATAAAAGTGCACATTCATATTAGGCACATCGGTACCACCCTACCATAAAAACTGCTGTTAAAAACAACTTTAATCCTCCAGTCAGCAGCTACTGTGCATGATGGTGTCACATCATCCTCCGCCCTACGCGCTTCGTCACAAAATTACATTGTCAAGGTCTTGTCAGAGGATTCGAGTTGTCTTTAACTGCAGTTTTATATGGATAAGCAGTACAGGTGCTTCTAATATTAATATCGGCTCTTGTGCCAGAACATTTTACCTACTTGCCACCCTCTCACAGTAGATTAACCTCGAACGGGAGGCACAAGCAGGCTGATTGGCTGTGTCCAATCACAGACAGAGTCCTGTGTTTACAAAACAGCCAAATCAGAAAAAAAATCATAAAAGCAGCACATATTGCACACAATACACCTAGCTAGGTACACGGTTAGCCCCTTGATTGCCCCTAGATGTTAACCCCTTCCCAACCAGTGTCATTAGTACAGTGTCAGTGTAGAGTATTATCACTGATCGCTGTATTAATTTTCTAGCGACATCAGTTTGTGACCCTCCCAGACAATGTCTGTTAGCACCGGATTGCTGCCACCCTATTACAGTCCCACTATCAGTCACTGATCCCTGCTATTACAGCATAGTGTCTATAGCTTTGTAAAATCGTGTATATATACCATAAGTTGTAGACACTATACCTTTCACACAAACCAATTATTATACACTTATTGGGATCTTTTTTTACCAACAGCATGTTGCAGAATAAGTTTTAGCCTACATTTATGAAGAAATTTGATGACTTTTTTTATGGCATGTAACAGATAGTGAAAAAGATCCTTTTTTTTCCCAAAATGTTAGTTTTTTTGCTTTATATAATAAAAAATAAAAAAACCTAGTGGTGATCAAATGCCACCAAAAGAAAGCTCTACTTGTGTGAAAAAAATGATATAAATGATATCAATTTAATTTGAGAAAAGTAATACCCAGGTTACATATGTGCCTAACTAGTCGATCAGTTTATCATTATTGGCTTTTCTGAGGCTTTTTTGAGCTTTCTTTTTTCAGGGATTAGACTTTTTATGGTTCTGTTGATAAATTGCTTGAGTGATATAAATGTCAAAAGAAAGTTATGAAGGTAGAAATGCTGCCCCCTTTTTTAGTTCCTTTTTTTGTTGATTTTAGGTTATTACCTCTCACTGTGATCCCCAAAGGGGAACACAGTTGTAGTGTTGGCTCCTGAAGAGCAAGCGCTATGCGTTTTTCAAAGTTAAGGTTATACATAAACTGCAGTTTGGTTTGGGTACAATTGTCTAAATTTGGACTTCAGCATCAGTCTGACTGGACTGTGAGATGTTCAGCCTGGCCACAGGGGGCACTGTCTCTTCTGGCAGGCATGGAACTATGGTCTGGTTAGGTGCTTAAGTTACTCTCTCTCTGAGCCCGCCCAGTGGAGTGGCGCTATTGCTGTGCTTTCTGGGAGAGGGTATTTATTATTCGGACGTCACGTGGTACAGGGTTCTGGTCCAGAAGTACATTCTGATTTCATGGTTCTGGTCATCCTGACCAGCCCCCAGGAAGGCTATGGCCTGGGGTGCGGATCCACCTGATCTTGATGTCTCGGGGCTTGCTAGGAAAGGAAACTAAAGGAGGATTCTGAGGTGTCGGGTCCCGTCTCCGGTTTGGGAGAGACCCAGTGACTTCAAGCATTCCAGGGGAGGACTCTTCAGAAGAAGACAACATATGGGCAGGGGCGGATCCAGGGGGGCAAAGGGGCAATTGCCACCCCTGAGAAATTTGTTGCAGGCCGGGCGGAGCAGAGAGCGGGCAACTCCGTGGGGCTGATGACAGAGTGGGCGGCTCGGTTTGTGGGCAGATGGGTGTATACGCATGTGGCTCAGTGTGTGGGCGGGTGAGAGCAGGCTAGGGGTGAGTAGGCAGCTGGCCAATCAATGAGCCGACGGGCTGGGGAGCAGAGAGATGACATTATCTCTCACTGCCCCCGCATCTCTGCAGTAACTTCCTCCCTCACTGTGCAGGCACCTGGGCAGCAGAGAGATTACATTATATCTCTGCTGCCTGACTCTGGGACAAAGAAGCAAGAGACAAGCAAAACACCACCTTAGCAGGCACGTGACAATCCGCAAGGTGTGGCAGGTGACGTGGCAAGTGACAATCCACAAAGGTGTGGCAGGTGACGTGGCAAGTGACAATCTGCAAGGTGTGGCAAGTGACAATCCGCAAAGGTGTGGCAGGTGACGTGGCAAGTGACAATCCGCAAAGGTGTGGCAGGTGACGTGGCAAGTGACAACCCCCAAGGTGTGGCAGGTGACAAGGCAAGTGACAATCCGCATCTGGTGGCAAGTGACAATCCGCAAAGGTGTGGCTGGTGACGTGGCAAGTGACAATCCGCAAGATGTGGCAGGTGACATGGCAAGTGACAATCCGCAAGGTGTGGCAGGTGACATGGTAAGTGACAATCCGTATCTGGTGGCAGGTGATGTGACAAATGACAATCCACATCTGGTGGCAGGTGACGTGGCAAGTGGCAATCCGCAAAGGTGTGGAAAGTGACATTCCACAAGGTGTGGCAGGTCACGTGGCAAGTGACAATCCGCAATGTGTGGCAGGTGACGTGGCAAGTGACAATCCGCATCTGGTGGCAGGTGACGTGGCAAGTGAAAATCCGCATCTGGTGGCAGGTGACGTGGCAAGTGACAATTCGCATCTGGTGGCACATGATGTGGCAGGTGACAATCCGCAAAGGTGTGGCAGGTGATGTGGCAAGTGACATTCTGCACGGTGTAGCAGGTGACAGTGGCAAGTGACACACTCAGGGCCCCCACTGATTCTGCATTATGGTGAGTTGAACCATTTCATTTTATATTACAATGTATTAATATAAATAATGTGCTTCAATCATCCTGACACCATAACAACCATGGTGCCGAGGTGATTGAAGCGCCAACACCAGTCATTTCCCCTATAAATTGCCTGCAAAAAAACTTATTTTCTGGCAGTGCCCCTCCCAAGACTAGGCTCTGGATCCACCCTTGCGTACGGGTTGGTATCTTAACAAGAGCCTGGAAGGGCTGGAGTACCCAAGAGAATCCAGTCTCATGGATATCGCAAAGCTGGCTGAAAGATCCAGGTATCCTACGAGTGTTCTACAAGTTTAGTTTTCCTATGTGTTCTACAACAACGTCTGTGGCAAAAACATTATCTTGTATGTTCTACAACAACGTCTGTGGCAGAGACTTGTTCCTGAGTAAGCACCTTGTTGGCTGCTAGGCCTTGTGATCTTGGGCGTCCGCAGAACTGTTTCCAGGGGGGGCATCATTTCAAGGCCACTCATGCTCCGCCCCTTTTCGACAATCTCACGAAAATCTTTCCACTGGTAATACATATGTGTTATATAACAGATAATTCATCTTCACTTTGTATGGGAAGTTACTCTGGCGGCTGTGTTCCATGCCCATATAGCCTAGAGAATTTACATCTTTTTACATTGCAATACATCTGTTGTGGCCATATTTTGATCTCATACTGTCACTGTATAGGCTGTTTTCATCAAGATAAAAATATGGCCACAACCGATGTATTGCAATGTAAAAAGATGTCATTTCTCTAGGCTATATGGGCATGGTACGCCCATGCTTTAAAAAACCAGCCCTGGAAAAAATTTCATACCAGCCTCACAGCATTATTATACCAGCCCAACAGCATAACGTCATTATTTTCTTGTTCATGAAATGGAAAAACCATGCATTTTAAAGCACATTTGATGAAGAGAGTATTAGATATAGATATGAAATCACATAGGGCTTTATATATATATATATATATATATATATATATATATATATATATATATATATATTCAAATTCCAGTTAATAGTGGTAAGTGATCAATCAAGGGGGACCCCAGAAACTCAGAACGTGGGGGGGGGCACCTTCTGCAGAAAGAATACTCTAAAGTAAGGGGGGTGGGTTACTATTATAAGGAGGAAACCCTTTATATCAGTGCCCCTTACATTATCGTATTCACTCCCCCCTTATATCAGTGACCCCCCCCCCCCCCAACTGGCCTGGTGGTGCTTTCACTGACCTCCACTCAGGTGCACTGTGCAGGGCTCAGTCAGTCGGCTCCAGCTTGGAGGTTTTATCCTATAGTCTCCTGTCCACAGTCCACAGAAGTCTGACTTCTCCCATGACCCCCATCCCGGCGGTGCTCCCACTCTTGACTCCTCTCCAGACTCCCTCAGAGACTGCAGACATGCTACAGGAGATGGACAGAGACTGCAGACTTGATGCAAGAGCTCAATGCAGCCTCACCAGTGCCTCACCAGTGCCCATCAAATTCAGCCTCACTGTGCCCACCAAATGCAGCCTCACTGTGCCCACCAAATGCAGCCTCACTGTGCCCACCAAATGCAGCCTCACTGTGCCCTTCAAATGCAGCCTCACTGTGTCCATCAAATGCAGCCACACTGTGTCCATCAAATGCAGCTTTACTGTACCGTGAATGCAGTCTCACTGTGCCCATCATTGCAGCCCCTCCTGTGCCCCATGTCCCAGTCTGCAGTCCCTGTCTGTGGTAAGGTGTGTTGTTGATGCTCGGTACAGTACCTTGCATGCCAGCAGGATATCCATGACGGCTAGCAGCAGGCAGGGTCTGTTCTCGTTTTGGATGGGGACGGTGCTCCTTCCAGAGGATCTGTCTGCTGTGAGATGGAGTGGTCCCTGGCCACCTACACCTTCAGCGGTCCTCATTTTCTGGCCCCAGTCAGCCTGCCCTCTGGTCCTGGGGAAGTGGAGAGCACTGAGTGTGAGTTGGAGAGAAGGGGGAGCAAAGAGTACTGGCGGGGTTGGAGAACACATGGGTGGGGGCAAAGAGCGAGGGGGGGTGGAGATCACAGGAGTGGGGAGCGGAGAGCACTTGGGGGGAACTTGAGAGCACTGGGGGGGGCAACAAGAACAGGGGTAGAGAGCACGGTAGGCTGAGAGCACTGGGGGGGCTAAGAGTGTGGGGTGGTGAAGAGCCCTGGGGGGGGCACAAAGAGCAGAGGGGAGTGGAGAGCAATGGGGGGGAGCTTGAGAGCACCAGTGGGGGCCAGAAAGAACAGGGGTGGAAAGCACGGGGGACTGGAGAGCACTATGGGGAGTGGAGAGCACATGGATGGGCGCAAAATGCAGGGGGAGTGGAGAGTACAGGGGTGGGGAGTGGAGAGTGCTGGGGGGGAGCCAAAAAGAACAGGGGTGGAGAGCATGGAGGGTAGAGAGCACTGGGGGGGGCAGGAGAGTGCGGTGGTGGAGGAGAGCACTGGGGGGGCAGGAGAGTGCGGTGGTGGAAGAGAAGAGCACTGGGGGGGGCAGGAGAGTGCAGTGGTGGAGGAGAGCACTGGGGGAGGGGGCAGGAGAGTGCGGTAGTGGAGGAGAGCAATGGGGGGCAGGAGAGTGCGGTGGTGGAGGAGAGCACTGGGGGGGCAGGAGAGTGCGGTGGTGGAAGAGAAGAGCACTGGGGGGGGCAGGAGAGTGCGGTGGTGGAAGAGAGCACTGGGGGGGGCAGGAGAGTGCGGTGGTGGAGGAGAGCACTGGGGGGGCAGGAGAGTGTGGTGGTGGAGGAAAGCACTGGGGGGGCAGGAGAGTGCGGTGGTGGAGGAGAGCACTGGGGTGGCAGGAGAGTGCGGTGGTGGAGGAGAGCACTGGGGGGGCAGGAGAGTGCGGTGGTGGAAGAGAAGAGCACTGGGGGGGGCAGGAGAGTGCGGTGGTGGAGGAGAGCACTGGGGGGGGCAGGAGAGTGCGGTGGTGGAGGAGAGCACTGGGGGGGGCAGGAGAGTGTGGTGGTGGAGGAGAGCACTGGGGGGGCAGGAGAGTGCGGTGGTGGAAGAGAAGAGCACTGGGGAGGCAGGAGAGTGCGGTGGTGGAAGAGAGCACTGGGGGGGGCAGGAGAGTGCAGTTGTGGAGGAGAGCACTGCAGCCCCCCCCTCGATCCTCCTATCCAGGCACTGTAGAACGGATGGACATCTACTCCTGTGGATCGCAGCGCTGGATGGCTGTGTTCGGCGGCCGCTCTGTAACACAGTCCCGCCCCCCCCCCCCCAGACCGGCTCATGTGATAGGCAGAACGTTGATTCTCTCTACTATCACACGAGCTGGTCTGGGGGGGTGGGACTGTGTTACAGAGCGGCCGCCGAACACAGCCATCCAGCGCTGTGATCCAGAGGAGAGAGCGGACTCAGAAAAAAAAATGCAGCATGGCGGCAGTGGCAACACCTTGGGGATTCCAGGGGGGGCACTTGACCCCCCTTGCCCCCTGCTGCGGACGCCCATGCTTGTGATAGAAGGACTGTCCAACTTGAGTGAACATCCAGTTGCGAATGGCTATTCTTTGGATGCAGTCTAAGTAAGCATGTTATTCAACATTTTGACATTGACACTAATGCCGCGTACACACGAGCGGACTTTTCAACATCCAAAGTCCGAAGGACTGAGTCCGTCAGACTATCCGATCGTGTGTGGGCTGCAACGGACTTTTGACTCACCAAAGTCCGAAGGACTTTAGAATATGGAACATGCTTCAAATTTTTCCGAAGGAACTCCGCCGGACCCGGTCCCCTTCGAAAAATCCGCTCGTGTGTATGCTACTCCGACGGACTAAAACCGACGCTAGGGCAGCTATTGGCTACTGGCTATGAACTTCCTTATTCGAGTCGGGTCATACGTCATCACGTTCGAATCCGTCGGAGTTTAGTGTGATCGTGTGTGGCCAAGTCCGTTCGGCCGAAAAGTCTGTCAGAACTCCGTCGGAATTCCAGCAGAACTCCAACGGAACTCCTTTGGAAGTCTGTCGGACATAAGTCCTCTCGTGTGTACGGGGCTTAAGAGTACCTGAACTTCCTTTCCAACCCTCTGATCCCAATTTAAGAGACTGTTCATTGTCTATGATTTTGCAAATAAAATCCATTCAAGTGGATCTGTTGTCAGTCTCTCGAGTTACTGGGCCATCTACCACGGGACACCCCTAGACGTGAAGCAAGTAAAACAGAAGGTAACGGTAAGCCCAAATCTAACCAGCAGCTCCTTCGGGGGTTAGTGCTACACAGTAAATTTAGGTTAATCCTTTATTTTTTATCTGCTAAGGGCTTTTCTTTTTGGTGATCAAATTGTTGTTAGCCCTTTCTTACTGAAATACCCAAATTCGTTTTAAGCTCTGTTTGTGATTATATTGTATAGTCTATAGGCCCGCAAAAGACCGATGAGAGCTTTTCATTGGCAAATGCGACCGTGTGTATGCTCCATCAGAATTTAGCTGGCCGAATTCCCGCCAGCAAAAATTTGAGAGTATGTTCTCAATTTTTCAGATGGAAAATCTTTCTACCGGAAATTCCGATCATGTGTATGCAATTCCGACGTGCAAAAACTCACGCATGCTCAGATTCAACTAGGAGATGGAAGCTATTAGCTACTGGCTATTGAACTTCCTTTTTCTAGTCCCGTCGTATGTGTTGTACATTACCGCGTTCTTGGCGGTCGGAATTTGGTGTGACCGTGTGTATGCAAGACAGCTTGAGCGAAATCCTGTCGAAATTCCATCGGGAAAACCATCAGAGCTTTTTCCAACCAAAATTCTGATCGTGTGTATGTGGCATTAGCCAATTCTAACATCCCATCTGCTATTGCCCTGTTTTTCTATATCAGACATCTTCCTATGGGGTGCTCAATGCCTTGTCTATAATTTTCTGAAAAAGATAGTAAGCTATAAGCCTCCTGAGGGAGCAGTGTTTTCTTATTTAGATGATTTCCTGTCTATTGGGTATAGGGGACCTACTATCGGTCACAGTTGTAGGAGTTGTTGTGATGTAATGGTTAGAGCTCCTGTCCATTATACACAAGGTGGTGAGTTTTTGCATTATGCATTATGCCTATGCGCATAATGTTCTCTAGTAGGCTGGCTTATCTCAGGCCTTATAGTCCCTTATTTACATGTTGATCTTGTTAATAAAATTAAAAAAAAAGGATCTGCTGTTTTTTCACAAATGTAATTCTACTTATAATGTTAGTTCTACATGGTAGGAGGAATTTGTTTTAGAAGAGAATTTTCAATTGTTTACAGATGCAGCAGAATCATTTGGATTTGTTTTTTTCTGGTTGGAAATGGCGTGCAGAGGTTTGGCCAGATTATTGTATTTACCCTGGTATCACTAAGAATATTACAACAATAGGCATGCACAGGGGGGTGTACCAGATGTGCCTGGGCACACCCTAATGAATGCATGCAGTGCCAATTCCCCCTATTGCCTGGTCCCCCCTCCCCTTGTTGCGCCCCCGCCAAAATGCTGCTGGCTTCACTACCGTCCTCTCCCCCTGGATGGTTCACAATCATAGGTGTGCACCACAAAGCTTAAACACACATGCGAAAGGGGCTGAGGACAGTCACTGCCCCTTTCCCCACAGCATAAGCTGCACTGGACAGTGTATGAATGGGAAATGCTCTGTACTGAGCGGCTTCCTGTTCATTTACAAACTGAAACATAGTAACACAGTTTACTATACATTAATTAAAAAGGGAAAAATAACTGGTTGACCTAATTTGCTAATTATGTCTACAGTCTAAGGTGCAGGCAATATATGAAAGATGGTGGAAATCAAGGGTGTGAAGTACAATTAATATTGAAGATTCACCTATGCTGTGCACTTGGGCATATGAGGACATTAAATAGATAAGCACAGAGGACAATTTATGTATTTGGAGTTTTATTTTTATATTATACTTTATAAATTGGATTATACTAATTTATATTTATCATTTTTATTGGGATTTAGCACTATTGGTTTGATGTAAGCAGAGTGAATACGTATAGAACCACATGTGTGTGAGCACAAAGTAGAAGAGGAGATATATGTATATGATTATTTATCAATTGGAATATGTATAGGTTTGAAGTTTTGTGTTTTTTCTTCAAGTAGCATGGCAACCTTTATTACAATAACCTTTATCTTTTGTGCAATGTATTATTTAGGTATGTTATGGTATTATGGGTATTAATGGGATGTAATATCCCATGTTGGGCAACCAACTGTAACAGATTTGCAAAGTTCTGAGACAGAATTTCGATAAATAGGCGCACAATAAAAAATAGCCAGGGTCAAGTTTTATTCTGGTGCAGCCAAAGAAGGAATTTATGAATTAAGCTATAACCTTGTAGTAAATCTGTCTCAGAATCTGTCGCTTGTCACTGTGCTATGCGACACAATTGATAACTGTCCCCCAGTGACTTCTAGCAGTGGCGGCTGGTGAAGTTTTAGGATGGGAGGGCTCCAGTTTTTTTTGTGACTGCCTTGGGGGGGGGGGGGGGGGTCATCAGGGGCGGTGCCGCCATTGACTTCTGACCTATGGATGGGCCGCCACTGCCTTCTAGTCTTCCAGCTCCTGGGTGAATAAACGATCATGATAATCTTTTTGTACCACAAGGAGACTTTCTTTTTTTATTTAAAAAAAAATAACATTTTATTGGTCATTCACAAAATACAGTTACATTAGAGAAAGGTAAATGTATCAACGATGCATCAGAAAAAACAGAGAGTAAGACAATATATAATGTGATTTAAAACAATCATTGTAATGGAAGACTAGATGGTCTAAGATGATGGTAAACTGTATGAGAGAGTAGTTGCATTATCCAAGGAAATCAAGTGGTTACAAAATAAGTGACGGATAAATTCATAATGCATACTTGAGAGTATTAATGTATCCAGCCAATAAAACTCAAACTGCTTATGTAACATAAGTACAACTGCACATATTTATGTCTGGAGTGTTCATAGCCATGGGGGTACAACAGCCTAACCTGGAATACAGAACAAAAAGCCCATATGTGACCTGTTTAATTGCTTTTGGCATTGCTCAAAGTAGAGATTAAAGCATATTCCTGTGTCCCAGAACATGGGGTGCAGGCTTGTCCTAATACCAATCCATGGGATTAATGAATGTAAAGATGAGAGGATTGCTGCTACTCCCGACCAGCTCAGGTCTCCCAAATTGGTTCAGTCTGAGATAAAAAAAAAACATACATACTCAAATTGACATTTAAGCCTACTTTGCCTCCAAGCCCAAGAACTAAGCAATCACGTAACTGTTGATTACTCAGTTCTCAGCTGCTCTGAGCATTGTCAGTCACTGCTCTCTGCTCCTCCAGTGTTCACTTAAGCATCATGCTGGTGATTCGGCAGACGCAGCCATCTCTGGCTCTCAGCCACACAACGAAAGGTGAAGCCAGCTGTCAGTCAGCAGGTTAGATCCCCACAGTAATCTTATGATTCTTCATCAGCTTGGCATGGCTCTTCCCCATTATATGATAGCGGGCAATCGCCCGCTATCAACTGACTCTGGGTCTCAGGAGGACAAAAGTACTTCTGTGACCCTCAAGAGAAGTTTTACCAAAAAAGCTTTGACCATACTTTTCTTTTAGGGAGTAGACAGTACAGAAAGATATGTTGAAGAGATCCAAGTTGGGTTTTGAACCGCCAATATCTGTCATTAGTTATATAAGATATATAGCACAGAGATGTTCTATGGTCTGATATCTGTGGAAAAGTATTTTATATTGATGGCCCCTATAAAAAGTAAATATTGAGGTGTTAGATGCCTGAGACCATATCACTTGACATATTTCCAGAGTATGCTCTTTTCCCAGGGCCCTCTCCCATTTTTCCATTTATGAGTGTTGATATGCAGCTTGAATTTGCAGCTTGAATTGGCAGTGCATTCATTGCTTTATATATATTCCTAATCAGTTCTTTGTGAGAGAAGGCCACTAGAGAAATTTCCTCAATGGGAGTCAATTTAGAAATTGTAGGGAGCTAGAAAGTGACTGAAAGTAGTGGTGCATTCACTGTAAATAAACAAAGAAAATGCTAATTTTGTGGGTCAAGGATTTCTTTAACCGCTTAAGGACCGCCTCACGCCGATATATGTCGGCAGAATGGCACGGCTGGGCACAATCATGTACCTGTACGTTCCCTTTAAGTGTCCAGCCGTGGGTTGCCCGCGCGCCGCCTGCGGCGCTTTTGCGACCCGGTCCTGAGCTCCGTGGCCGTCGGACCCGATTGCCGCAGTTGTCCTGCGATTAAGTCACAGAGCTGAAGAACGAGGAGAGGTAAGTGTAAACAAACCTCTCCTCATGCTTCCTACTGAGCCTGTCACTGATTGTCTGTTCCTTGTTATAGGGAAAGGCGATCAGTGACATCAGACGCCAAGCCACACCCCCTACAGTTAAAAAAACACACACACACACACTTAACCCCCTACACTGCCCCTAATAGTTAACCCCTTCACTGCCAGTGACATTTTTACAGTAATCAGTGCATTTTTCATCGCACTGATTGCTGTATTAATGCCAATGGTCCCAAAAATGTGTCAAAATTGTGCGACGTGTCCGCCATAATGTTGCAGTCACAATAAAAATCGCTGATCTCCGCCATTACTAGTTAAAAAAAAAAAAATTAATAAAATGCCATAAAACTATCCCCTATTTTGTAGACGCTATAACTTTTGCGCAAACCAATCAATAAACGCTTATTGCGATTTTTTTCTCCAAAAGTATGTAGAAGAATACCTATCGGCCTAAACTGAGGAAAAAAATGTTTTTCTATATATTTTTGGGGGATATTTATTATAGCAAAAAGTTAAAAATATAGAATTGTTTTCAAAATTGTCGCTCTATTTTTGTTTATAGCGCAAAAAATAAAAATCGCAGAGGTGATCAAATACCACCAAAAGAGCGCTCTATTTGTGGGAAAAAAGGATGCCAATTTTGTTTGGGAGCCACGTCACACGACCGCGCAATTGTCAGTTAAAGCGACGCAGTGCCGAATTGCAAAAAGGGGCTTGGTCCTTTAACTGGAAAATGGTCCGGGGCTTATGTGGTTAAGTTCCAATTTACTCGTTTTGACATCCACCAGGAGTTCAAAGTCAAATAATACGTTAGTCACCTGAGGTTAAGACATCTGTGCGGTCCCCAGAATGAAATTGGTTAAATAAGAAAGTGGTCAATAGGGGCAAATCCATTGTCAATGGGTGTTGTCATATAGCATGAAACACCAGAGAGCAAAGCAACCTAGATGGTTTCTTTACCATATTGCTACTACTCAACACTAAATTGAGGTGAATTGGCACTATCCACAGCTTCTTCACCTCAGTCCACTGGTTAAATGTATATAAAAAAAAGCCAGGAGGCCAGTGCCTGCAAACTAGCCACCTTGTAATATTTTATTATATTTGGGAATGCTATCCCCCCTTCCCCCAAGCTAAAATATGACAGACTGATCTGGAGAGCCTGGATTTATATCCCCAGGCAACATTTAATAGGTAAAGAACTGGAACAAGTGTATCTGAGCTTCCACCTTCAAATAGTAATCATCCACTTCAGATGCGGGGCACTGAAAGGTCTCTGAAACCTCCATATTGAACCAGAAAAGGGAAGAGGGAGTGCCAAGTAAAAATGCATTAGAGCTTATAAATGATAAAATTATTAAATACTGGTGAAAAATAGCCAAGAAACGCCAATGCATTTTAGCAGTTAGGCCTTAATCGTGGCTATGAATAAGACATTATTAAGTCCTGATGGCTGAAACGCATTGGTGCTTTTGCCTATTTTTCACGAGTATTTAATAAAGCTCTAATGCATTTTTAGCAGATTTTTATGATACTCGCCTTTTCCCATTTCTGGTAATTTTGTATTTTTTTTAGTACAGGAGTTGGGCACTGGCAAAGTCGCAAAAAGGTATAATAATTTGGGGTAAAATAGCTATTTTAATGGCAAAAAAAAAGAGATGAGGTGGATTTTCCTCTGAAATATAGGGAATTTACCTTATGCCGCGTACACACGGGCGGACTGTATGGCGTACGTAGTCCGTCGAAACACATTTCAGCGGACAGTCCGCTCGTGTGTGGGCTTCAGCTGACTTTTTCAGCGTGCAGTCTGGCGTACTAAGTATTTCGGATTTTTCGAAATTCTGTCCGTCGTACTTTGGTTTCAGCGGACAATCCGCTCGTGAGTAGGCTAGTTCGACGGACTAAGAATGGCGCATGCTCAGAAAGGATTTACACGGCGGAAGGGTGCTTTGCTGTGTATTGGACTTCCTATTTCTAGTCCCGTCATACGTGCTGTACACGTCATCGCGCAAGCTTTCGACGGACTGTTTGTGCATCCGTGTGTGGTCAAGTCCGTTCAGTCGAAAGTATGACGGACTGTCCTTTGGATTGTATGACGGACTAAGTACGCCATACAATCCGCCCGTGTGTACGCGGCCTTAGAGGGACAGAACGTTTCCTTTGTGCATAAGTAAGCTTATTATGGCATATTATGATCTGTCAGTTTTTAACTCCTAATAATAACCACAGCAAAGAGATGAGCTAAATACATAAAGATTGAAAGTAGTAGGTAGTACATTAGCCCTTATATTAATTTTAGGACAAACAGCCTGTTACTTTCTTATATATAAGAACAAAATGTATTTCTAATTTGTGCCAAATTAGCTGTTAAACAACTGTGCAATATTTTGTCCTTACACCCTAATGTCACATATGTCCTCAAATGTGTTAAATAAGTCATTAAAACCCTAACATGTTCAGTGAAGACTTTCAATTAAAAATAGCCACCAGCAAATGAGAATGAAACAGCTCTGAGTTGATCTATAAAGTGCGCACAGAAGATTTAGGAAGAACTGCTTTTTTTGGTCATGTAATAGGAAAGATTGCTTTGATCTCCCAGATACTTCACTTTTCCCATTAAGCCCAGTCTGCAAGCAGAAAGTCAAAGGAATGAGGTCTTTGCATTATATTTATAAAAATGGTGTTGCTGCCACTTAAATGTGACAGTTAACCATTATTTGCACAGATAACAAAGAAAAAATGCGTCATTCAGGTAAGATCCTTTTATCGTATTATGAGCTGAATATGCCATATGTCTATTGTCACAGGAAATAAGATAAATGGCACGAAAAGCCTTTCACCAAGTGCTAGACCTGTCATACTGATCTAGAATCTCATATTGTGCATTTAATGGGAATGTATGGAGACTACAGTAACATAAACACAAACAGGGAGCTGGTAGTTAAATGAGCTCCATTAGTGCGTGAAAGATTTACACCGATCAGCCATAACATTATGACCACCCACTTAAAACTGAGAAGGTCCACCCAAACAACCTCGTTTGCTGCCAAAACAGCCCTCACCTATCCAGCTATGGATGCCACTAGACCTCTGAAGGTATGCTGTGATATCTGGCACCCAGTGGTCAGGGGCGTACCTAGAGCATTTGGCACCTGGGGCGGATCCTATATCTGGCACCCCCCCCCCCCCACCATAAAATGTAAAAACACCCACTGTGTCCCCTGCATACCTCTGCATCCTTCAATATCTTTTTGTCACTACTGTGTACCCCCCTCTCCACAACTGCACCTCTGGACCCCTTTAAATAACACACAGTGCCCTGCACCTCTGGACCCCTTTACATTACACAGCACCCTGCACCTCTGGACCCCTTTACATTACACAGGACCTTGCACCTAAGGACCTCTTTACATTACACAGCAGCCTGCACCCCTGGACCCCTTTACATTACACAACAGCCTGCACCTCTGGACCCATTTACATTACACAGCTCGTGTACCTCTGGACCCCTTTACATAACATAGCACCCTGAACCTCTTGACCCCTTTACATTACACAGCGCCCTGCACCTCTGGACCCCTTTACATTACACAGGACCTTGCGCCTAAGGACCTCTTTACATTACACAGCACCCTGCACCTCTGGACCCCTTTACATTACACAGGACCTTGCACCTAAGGACCCCTTTACATTACACAGCAGCCTGCACCTCTGGACCCCTTTACATTACACAGCAGCCTGCACCTCTGGACCCCTTTACATTACACAGCTCTTGTACCTCTGGACCCCTTTACATAACATAGCCCCCTGAACCTCCTGACCCCTTTACATTACACAGCCATTGTACCTATGGATCCCTTTACATTACACAGCACCCTGAACCTCTGGACCCCTTTACATTACACAGCCCTTGTACCTCTGGACCCCTTTACATTACACAGCACCCTGCACCTCTGCACCCCTTTACATTACACAGCTCCTCACAGCTCTGGACCCTCTGCATGTTACACAGACCCCCTACAGTGCAGACCCCCCTCCCTACCATACAGACCCCATCTACAGTGTAGACCCCCCTACAGTACAGAATCCTCCCCTACAGTGCAGACTCTCCTACAGTACAGACCCCTCCACCCTATAGCGCAGACCCCCCCCCTACAGTGCAGACCCTCCTACAGTACAGACCCCTCCCCCTACAGCGCAGAGCCCCCTACAGTACAGACTCCCCTACAGTACAGAATCCTCACCTACAGTACAGACCCCCCTACAGTGCCGAATCTTCCCCTACAGTACAGACCCCCCTACAGTGCAGGACCCCTCCTACAGTGCAGGACCCCTTCTACAGTGCAGGACCCCCCTACAGTGCAGACCCCCTACAGTGCAGGACCCCTTCTACAGTGCAGGACCCCCTACAGTGCAGGACCCCCCCTACAGTGCAGACCCCCTACAGTGCAGGACCCCTTCTACAGTGCAGGACCCCCTACAGTGCAGGACCCCCCTACAGTGCAGACCCCCCTACAGTGCAGACCCCCTACAGTGCAGGACCCCTACAGTGCAGGGCCCCCCTACAGTGCAGGGCCCCCCCTACAGTGCAGACCCCCTACAGTGCAGACCCCCCTACAGTGCAGGACCCACCACAGTAAAGAACCCCCCCTACAGTGCACAGCCTCCCCTAAGGACCCATAGTGTACCTTTGAGCCCAAGGCAGTGGCATTGCAGGGGGGAGGTGCAAGCAGCACCCAAGTGGAGTGTCACCTGTCGGCTCAGTGATCCGGAACCCGGCGCAATAATCCCCTTCTCTCTGTGGTCGCGTGACTCACGTCGCGCCGTTCTGATGAAGCTGCCTCCCCCTCCTTGTCTACACAGTGCTATGCATGCAGGAGGGGGAGGTGGCTTCACTCTGTTCGGCTGTGAGTGACAGCCGCTGCCCGAGACTGATCAGAACGGCAGCGCGACGCGACCACAGAGAGAAGGGGATTATTGCGCCGGGTCCCGGATCACTGAGCCGGCAGATGTCACTCCCCCCTGCAATGCCGCCCACTGCCAGTGCCTCGGGCTCTCTCTGTGTGGGCTGCGAACCCGAGGCATGGCGCTGTCTCCTCTTTAGTTGCGGAGGAGGGGGGGGGCGCTGACCTGACCCCCCCCCCAGTGTGTGGCACCCAGGGCGGCCCGCCCACCCGCCCCCCAACTTAGTATGCCACTGCCAGTGGTGTAACTAAAACCTTCAGGGCCCCGATGCAAGAAACCATGAAGGGCCCCCCTGACAGGGCCCTTTACTCCGAGCTCGGTGGCGGAACAACAGGGCTCAGTTGCAAGTGGGTGGCTGCATGTAAAGGAACCAATTTCTCAATTTCCCGCGGCTTCTCCACCTCTCCCTCCCACAGGCATTCAGCGGCTGCAGGAGGAAAATGGAGAGATGGGTTCCTCTATGTCAGTGTTTCTCAATCTTTTTCCAGTCAGGGCACCCTTTAAGTATATCCCTATGTGAATGGGGCTGCACTGCAACCCCCCTGCAACTGTGTGCATTGCATGCAGTTGCAGCATAGTGATGATGCATTTAAAGGGGTTCTAAACCCTCGTGTTTTTTCACCTTAATGCATCCTATGCATTAAGGTGAAAAAACACCTGGCAGTCACCGGAACCCCAGCCCCCCGTTTTACTTACCTGAGCCCTGGAACTTCACCAGGTGGAGATGTGCTCTTCCTTTGCCCGGGGTTCGCGGCTCCTGATTGGATAGATTGATAGCAGTTCAGCCATTGGCTCCTGCTGCTGTTAATCAAATGCAATGATGTGGGTGTCGGGGGGTCCTGCAAGGTAACCCCCCCAGGAGAGCGCTTCTCCTAGGGGGTTATCAGATAAGAGGAGGAGCCACGAGAGCCGCTGAGGGACCCCAGAAGACGAAGTTTGGGGCCATCCTGTGCAAAACAAGCTGCACAGTGAAGGTAAGTATAACATGTTTGTTATTTAAAAAAAAAAAAGCAAACCTTTATATCACATTAAGGGGTTAAAACAGGTGGTCAGGAGGCAACATATTGCCTCTTTATGGCTGTCAAATGCCTCTGAAAAGCGATCGAAACACAGATCGCTTTTCAGAGGAACAGCATTTTTTTGCTGGTACTTTGAACAAGCAAGAAAAAAAAACAGTTCTGATTGTACACATATGGGATAGGGCTGGGGAAAAAATCGATTTGAATCTTGAATTGAGTTGAGAGGTAAAATCGATTCAAATTTTAAGCAAATTGTTTTTTTTTTATTTCTTTTTTCACCAGGATTGGTGCTGACACCGTCCTGAGGTCCAGTCCTAGGTAAGGCCGCAGCTTCGGCCTAGTCCTTGAGGCCGGAACCCACAGACTAGGACGAAGCCGCGGCCTCGCCTAAAAAATCCTGCCCACAGTTCCTCAGGACTTTTTTTTTTTTAAATCGCCCGGCTCTAATATGAGGAGGGGGCACGATTAAACGCAAATAAATAAAATGTGCATACATACATCTAAACAGCGGCGGCTGGTGCTCCAAATTTTTTGGGGGCGCAAAAGAATTTAGAAAAAAAAATCATCAATGCAGCCACTGTGCGGTCAAACGCTGCCACTGTACCCTCAAATGCAGCCACTGTGCCATCAATCGCAGCCACTGTGCCCAAACGCTGCTACTGTGCCCAACAAAGGCTGCCGCTGTGCCATTAAACGCTGCCACTGTGCCATCAATTGCAGCCACTGTGCCATCAAACGCTGCCACTGTGCCATCAATTGCAGCCACTGTGCCCATTTAACGCTGCCACTGCACCCTCAAATGCTACAACTGTGCCATCAATTGCAGCCACTGTGTCATCAAACGCTGCCACTGTGCCATCAATTGCAGCCACTGTTCCAAACGCTGCCACTATGCCCATTTAACGCTGCCACTGTGCCCTCAAATGTTACATCTGTGCCATCAATTGCAGCCACTGTACCATCAAACGCAGCCACTGTGCCAAACACTGCCACTATGCCATCAATTGCAGCCACTGTGCCATCAATTGCAGCCATTTTGCCATTAAACGCTGCCAGTGTGCCATCAAATGCTGCTAGTGTGCCCTTGAATGTCCCCAGTGTGCCCCCCACCGCTCACCATCTACACACATACACATACATATGCACACACATACACGCACATACATGCACATACACATGCACACACACACACATACATACATACACATACACACAAATGCACACACACACACATAAAGTCTTTTCAAAAACAGCAGCGCTTTCTCTATCTTACCTCTTCCTGCTGGGTACTGCACTGTAGGGGGAGACAAAGAGCACACACTGCTTTCACTTTAGTTATAAGCAGTGTGATGATTCCGAGCTCCCCGCACAGTGCTGATTACACTTCGGCTGAAGATCGGGGAGCTCAGTCTCAGCCGCCTGCTCCTTGAGATATACAGGGGGGCCCTCAAGGGCCTTCTGCAGCATGGGGCCCGCTCTCCTTGGCAATTTCAGCGACCCCTATAATTCCGCCACTGCTGGCACCAAGATGTCAGTAACAGATCCTTTAAGTATTGTAATGCCGCATACACACATAGCCAACTATCCGGCGGACTTAGTCTGACGGACTTCCCGCCGGACTGTCCGCCGGACTTTCCGAACGAGCTACTTGCCCACACACGGCACTTTTTCAGCGGACTAATACGGCGTACTAAGTCCGCCGGAATATCCGCCGTACTTTTGAAATGAACGGACTCGCCCACACACGCGAAGGAAAGTCCGCTCATTTTGAGCGCGTCTCCAGGTAGCCGGGGGCCAGCGAAGGAGGCGTAGCTGGCCCCGTCACCTGGTATGGACTTAAAGGGGAACCCCTATGCCGAAAAATCAGCGTGGGGGTCCCCCCTAGGTCCAGATCAGACCCTTGTCCGAGCATGCTACCCGGCCGGCCAGGAAAGGGGGTGGGGACGAGCAAGCGCCCCCCCTCCTGAGCCGTGCCAGGCCGCGTTCCCTCAACATGGGGGGGGTGCCTTGGGGAAGGGGGGCTGCGCGCCCCCCACCCCAAAGCACCTTGTCCCCATGTTGATGAGGACAGGGGCCTCTTCCCGACAACCCTGGCCGTTGGTTGTCGGGGTCTGCGGGCGGGGGGCTTATCGGAATCCAGGAGCCCCCTTTAATAAGGGGGCCCCGGATACTGGCCCCCCACCCTATGTGAATGAGTATGGGGTACAATGTACCCCTACCCATTCACCTATAAAAAAAAAGTAAAAAAAAAACAACACACAAGGGTTAAAACAGTTTATTGCACAGCTCTGGGGGTCTTCTGTCCGTCTTCGGGGGTCTTCTCGCCGGACTCCTCCGCTATCTTCTGCTAGCTCTTTTGCTAGCGGAGGAGCCCAGCTTTCTTCTTCGCCACCGCCCTCTTCTTCCGACTTCGGGGGTCTTGCCCCCCTCTTTGGTTCTTCTTGCCGGGCCACCGCCTTTAAAAGAGCTAGAAGAAGGCGCGGTGGCCCGGCAAGAAGAACCGGTCTTCTGTTGCCGCTCATTTCAAAAGTACGGCGGATTAGCACACACACGGCCGTACTGTCCGCCGGACAGATTGGAGTGCAAAAATACTTTCTTAGTCCGCCGTACTTTTGGGTAAAAAAAGTCCGCCAGAGGCTACACACGGGCGGATTGTCCGGCAGACTTGAGTTGGCCGGACTTTTCCACCAGATTGTTTGATTGTGTGTACGCGGCATAAGTTAGAAAGCTCCATGGATTCAACCTATTTTTCCAGCACATCCCTCAGATTCTCGGCTGGACTGAGATCTGGAGATTTTGGAGGCCATGCCAACACCTCAAACTCATTGTTGTGTTCCTCAAACAACTCTTGAACCATGTTTGCAGTGTGGCAGGGCATATTATCCTGCTAAAAGAGGCCGCTGCCATCAGAGAAAACCATTTCCATGAAGAAATGTACTTGGTCAGAAGTTTTTTTAGGTAGGTGGTATATGAAACAGAGATCTCCACATAAGGTTTTCCAGCAGAACATTGCCCAAAGAATCACACTTCCTCCACTGGCTTACTTTTTCCCATAGTGCATCCTGGTGCCATCTCTTCTCCAGGTAAGTGTCGTATGAGCACCCGGACATCCATATGATGTAAAAGAAAAAGATTAATTCTTCTTCCATTGCTCTGTGGCCCAGTTCTGATGCTTGTATGCCCATTTTAGGTGCTTTCAGCTTTGAACATAGGTCAGCAAGGGCACCCTGAATGGTCTGCAGGTATGCGGCCCCATACACAACTGGGATGCCCATTTTTTCTGCTTTCACCACATCAACTTCAGGGATAACGTGTTTATCTGCTGACTAGTATATTCTATCGACTTTCAGATGCCATTGCAATGAGATAATCAATATTATTTACTTGACCTGTCAGTGGTCATAAAGTTATGGCTGATCAATGTATGTACTGTCATATCATGACATACAGCCCTGAAATATCTAACCTCTATATTGTTCAATACAGTAAAAATAACTCAACAAATGGTTTTCCTTTTAATCCTTCTGGTGGCTTGATGAGTGAGAGATTTCTCATTTAAATACCACTGCCACCAGCTTTTAACTATAATATAATGATAATTAAGCTTTTTTCTGTGCACAGTTTGATGCTGATGCAGCTGCCTGGAGCCTTGGCATTTATTGAGTGCAAAGTAGTCATTTATAGTTCTTTGTGCACTCAGAAGTCATCCTCATTATCCAGTGAATCTGAAATAAAGAACAAATATATCAACCACTGAGTTCCTATACAGTCTTAGAAGCGAGAGAGCCCTGAGCCCCCCTTCAATGCATCATACATCCCCCTCTAGTAATCGTACTCTTTCATTGACTACTCACCCTTTTATATTAATTCACGTACTGTCCTTTCATTGACTAACAACTGATGTACCAAATCACTTCTGTTGTTATTGGATATTTCTGTTGATGTTACTTGTCATATCAATTAACACAATGCCGTTATTTTAATTAAAGTGAGTAGCCTTGGATCTCCCATGAGCCTTTAGCGAGGGGAAGAGCTTGTACCAGGAAACCTTGAATCTCATAAAGATGCCCGATGAGCGTTTCATAGAAGAGAAATTAACTTGGCTTGGAAAAACATAAATATGCATAAATGTACGTTAGATATAGTTTCAAGTACATCTTGCAAAGTGCTGTATTTACTGGATGACTTTGCCGTAGAAAGCCAAACAACAGATAAATATTGATGGCGACACATTGTGGAAACAATGCTCAATTCTAAATATTTTAGCTCACATGTTCATTTCTAGCAGCACTGCATGTGTTGATGTTATTCCCCAACTCTCCTGATCTAGTCCTCAAGGACCTCTCATGTCTGAAGATTTATAGATGTCTATTGTCATTACAGAAATCTTTGCTGTCTTATTGTTCTACCATAAACTGGTTACATAATAAGGATAACCCTGACTTGACTTCTAGTATGAGATTCAGACACACAGATGATTGAATGCCTTGTACTAGCAAGGATTTCCTTGAAACATGACCTGTTATTTGTTCCCACTTAAACGATTTGAAAGCAAGTTAAATGCAAAGGTAAAGACATATTGCAATTTTCATCCACAAAGGCCTGGTATTTAATAGGACATTACAAGCATTTTAGTGGTTTAGTATGAAATTATTTAGGTACATGGGACCACCCAAATTTGCCCATCTTCAGTCAAAAGGTTTGATTTCACTTTGGATTTAGAAGCAAAGGGTTAGTAGAATGTTTGTCTGCCATTTATTGATGTCTATGTCACTACTAAGGATATTTCCCCTCACTTCTTACTTGTCAGGAAGTGATGGGAAATATTTTTAATGGGGACATCGAAAAAAATTTTTTTTTGAAGAGTAGGGAAAGGGTAAAACCTCCGACAACTAGTTACTGTCAAAAATTGGTGGATTACTTTAAATAGTAAGTGACATATATTAAAATTCTCACTAAGGTGATGAAAAATACACACCAAAATAATATAAAGAATAATAATAAAGAACTACCTTGATGGTGCTACTGGTCAGGCAATAGCTGCTCAAAATATTAATTCCTCATCAAAGTGTTAACATATACATAATATGTGAGAATATAAATGAATACAATCATGCCCAATCATGTTAAAATAATCCTATTAGTCGAAAAGAGTCCTAAGATATATATATATATATATATATATATATATGTATATGTATATATATATATATATATATATATATATATATATATATATATATATATATATATATATATATATATATATATATATATATATATATATATATATATACATACATACATATATATATATATATATATATATATATATATACATATATATATATATATATATATATATATATATATATATATGGTGAAAGTGCAGTGACTTCAGTAAAACGATGCATTCTAAACTCATGCCACACACCAATATTACAATGGGTGATTCAAACAACTAACACTGCCACCTCTAGGTGCAATGCCTGCTCACCTCCACAGAAGACCATTAAGGGTAAAATTCAGCCATGATTGTTTGGATTCTGAGTAATCCCCAATGGGAATATAATGCCTCGTACACACGAGCGGATTTTCCATGGGAAAAAACTTGGATGGTTTTTCCAACGGACTTCCGCTCAAGCTTGGCTTGCATACACACAGTCACACAAAAGTTCTCTGAACATTCGACCGTCAAGAACGTGGTGACATAAAACACTACAACGAATTGATAAAATTAAGTTCAATGCTTCCGAGCATGCGTCAAATTGTTTCCGAGCATGCGAAGGGATTTTGCTTGTCGGAATTTGTACAGACAATCAGAATTTCCAATCTGAACTTTTTCCAACCGAAAAATGCCAGACGGGATGGTTTGAGTATTTCAAAAACTGCTGATCTATTGGGAATTTCAAACACAACCATCTCTAGGGTTTACAGAAAATGGTTTGAAAAAGAGAAAATATCCAATGAGGATGAAAATGCCACACAACTTAAATAAACACCCATTATAACCAATGTATGCAGAATACCATCTCTGAATGCACAACAAGCACAAGTAGATGAGCTACAGCAGCAGAAGACCACACTGGGTGCCACTCCTGTCAGCTAAGAACAGGAAACATATGCCCCGTACACACGAGTGGATTTTTCCACTCAAGCTTGCCTTGCATACACGAGGTCACAAAAAGCTCTCTGAACTTTCGACTGTCAAGTATGCGGTGATGTACAACACCGGCTCATCGTACAACACTACGACGAGCCAAGAAAATGAAGTTCAATGCTTCCGAGCATGCGTCGAATTGTTTCCAAGCATGCGTAGGAATTTTGCGCGTTGGGATTTGTACAGACGATTGGAATTTCTCATCTGAACTTTTCCCGACCGAAAAATAGAGAACCTCTCAATCTTTTGCTGGATGGAATTATGTCAGCAAAAGTCAGATAGAGCATAGACGTGGTCAGAATTTCTGACCAAAAGCTCACATCCGACTTTTGCTGGCAGAATTTCTGATCGTGTGTATGGGGCTTTAACTGTGTTCTGGAATCCTAACATTCCTCTTCAGACACCCAGCACCGCTCCTTAGTATGCTGCTCAAAGTGAATGAGAGATGATCATAGCACAACAATGCTAGTATAAAAATGTTATTAAACATATAAAACAATGCCCACTCACATTTACAATATCTTGTAAGATCACTTTGTAGTAACAAAACACTTTGGAGAACTCGCCTCCTCACCATTGCATCCAGGTATACGAGACGGAAGTGACGTTACCCGCTCCTCCCAACGCAATGTGTCACTGGTCATGTGACTTTCTCAAGGAAAGAGTTTTTAAAATTCAACTTTTCAAACTTTTTTTATTTTTCCGCTGGATCCAGAAGTCAGCTATGTGCTGAAAGGCAGTGTCAGCTGTCAATCAGGCAGCTGGGTGGATCCTAACAATATTGTTGGGATCCTTACAGAGTCTGGCACGGCTCTGTCCTATCAGCTGATAGCAAGCAATAGCCTACTATCAGCTGATTCTGTGTTACAAGAGAACAAAAGTAAATGTACTCCTTTGATTAGACTTCTCTTAAAATGAATGAATGGGAAAGGAAAAGAGTCACTTAAAGCCGAACTAAAGCTATCAATATTTACCTTTCCCTCTGTCGGCACCACCATGTTCTCCTGTGTGCTGGTCTTTGGCCCTCTTCTTCGGCCAGCATGGGATGGCATGACTCCTATGAATGCGCAGGAGGCCATTGTTCCAGCATACAGGGACAGTGCAAGTGTTGTGAGTTGGGCTGTGCATGGACAGCTCAGTTTATATCACCGGTGAGGAAAGCAAGCAGGCAGGTAGGTGACTTTTATTGAAAAAGAGTTGTTGAACCACATACTAGTAATTATGGTAGACTCGTGTCATAAACCACGTTCTCCAGCAGTGTGCTTCCATCTCCACCTGGTCTTCCTTCTGGGTTTGCACACTGCAGCCATTTAAATGGCTGGGCCACAATGATGTCACTCCTGCGCATTACAAACTTTGTGCCCTGAATGCAGATAGATAGATAGATAGACAGACAGACAGACAGATAGATAGATAGACAGACAGAACAGACAGACAGACATGGTGTCACTCCTGCGCATTACATGTCACTCCTGCGCATTACAAACTTTGTGCCCTGAATGCAGATAGATAGATAGACAGACAGACAGACAGACAGACAGATAGATAGATAGATAGATAGATAGATAGATAGATAGAATGATAGATAGATAGAACGATAGATAGATAGAACGATAGATAGATAGATAGATAGATAGATAGATAGATAGATAGATAGATAGATAGATAGATAGATAGATAGATAGATAGATAGATAGATAGATAGATAGATTGTGCCTACAGGTAAGTCTTATTGTACATACAAATTTAAAGTGCTAGTTTACTACCGCTTTAACCCCATTATGACACAGTAACACATATATGCAGTGTCCATGTACGCCATGATCATATCGCCATGATCGTCAGGAGCAGGAGAGTCTATTTTGGCTTGTTCCTTGTAGGTAATAGATTATAGCGAGAAATATACATCTAAATTTAGAGAGTTTTTTTGAGGTTTTTTTTTTTTTTTTTTTTTACAATTTGACCAGTTTTCCTTATAATAATAAAAAAACAACAAAATAATAAAAAACGAGGAGATATACGTTATCATTTACCACCAAATGAAAGCCCAATTTGTCCTGAAAAAAACAAGATATAATCCACCTGGATACATTAGGTAGCTGCCATAAAATGTACAGTTTTATTAACACATCATAATTTCAAAATTGGGTCTGGGCACTAAAGTGTTTGTAAAGCTCAGACATGAAATTTGAAGAAAGCATATCCCTCTACAGTGTGTACTTGTCTTATTTAGAAGCACTAAGGGTAATTTCTGTCTGCTGCTTCATTCCTCTGCTATCAGCATGAGTCACTTATGACAAGTTTTCCTGACTTCAAGAGAAACATGGTGGCAGGGGAGGGACTTCCAGTTGACTGAGCTCTGTTCCTGTGTGCTGTGTGAAAGGGGGGAGGGGGGTTGTGTCTCTTCCCTCCAATCAGCTGTCAGAATTATCACTGAGTTCATCAAAGTGTAACTTCAGCCGACCACTAAAGCTTTAAAATTCTGAATTTTGAACAGATGTCGAGAAGAGAAGACTGCAGATAAACAGGATGTAGAAGGATTTGTTTAATCTCTGCCTATCCCTGCTGCCCTTTGAAGACGTCACGCGATGAAACAGAGGTAGAGCAGGGCCAGGATGCTGATTACATTGCAATTGCCAGTTCTACTTGCAGTCCATGACAGGACAGGCCTGGAGGTGAACGGCTATACTTAGCTGAGCATGTTACTCCCTAGTGTTGGGCAGGCAGCCGGATGCCGTCCCCTAATACATGCACCTGGCCCCTAATCTACATGCAGGGCGCCAGATGCATGGATTCCAATGGGTGTTTTTTTTTTTTTTTAAGCACATGATTAGAGCATGAGGCTCTAATTGGCTTAAAAAAAGAGTGGGCTCCAGGCGCAGAGCACTGCGCCCTGAGCGCACCCAGTTGTGTGACAATAGCTAATGAATATTCTCTATTGTCTTCCTGATTCTCCTCTGGGCAAATCAGGAAGCAGGTCCTGAGACCCAATTGGCTGAGAGGAGAAGTGATCCTATTAGCCGCAGAGGAGGAGATGTAGGGGAAGCCGCCATGAAGCAGAGGTGGAGGAGATGCAGGGTGATGCTGCCGCCCAGAGGAAGCGCTGCCTGTGACTTAGATGGGGGGTGATCCGACTAACCAATCAGGGGGAGGGGCACGTGGATTGTTTGCTGCCTTCCCCCCAAAAAAATATAGCACCAGCCGCCACTGTTAGAAAAGGAAGGGGCAGGTAAATTAAATATTTACTGGTCCCTTTGCTCCTCACCATCCTGAAACAATTTGCCACAGCATTCTGCCAAAGAGGAAAGGTTGGAAGCCAGCAGTGCTGCGGGGGGGCATGGGGCAGGGAAACTTTGGACATTTTTTTTTCTACCAGTATATACCTTATACAGCCCACTTCCTGTTTCTTGTCTGGTAAAAAGCCTAGGCTTATGACATCGTGCACAGTTCTTTCTCTCACTCTCCTGAGAGTTTGCCAGGGGGGATGAGTCATAAGAGGGCTAATGAGAGCTGCAGAGCTGGAGGTGTGCCTCTGTGTGTCTATGTAAATCAAGGAAGTGAACAGGCAGCAGCTTCAGCTGCCCACAGTTAAAATTAATGCAGTCAGATTCAGTGGAGGGAGATTTCCGCAGCATATTTGGCAAGTACAGAGTCACAGTATTTATAAAATATGTAAAATCAATAGCAATTAAAAAGTCCAACATATCCTGCGACTTCAAACTACCATAGCAGCACTCATGTCAGTCCATCAGCATATGACACACTTTTATATAATTCCTCATATAAGTAAAAAGTCCAATGAAGTGTTTTCTGTGAGTGGATAAAATTTCTTAAAGTGATATAAGCACTTGTAATTCGTGCACCACACACCCAAGCGTATCACCACGTGAGAAGAAGCTCACCCCTTTGGGGTTAAACTCACCAGAAATCTGAAAAAAACATGCGTCACAAGCACATCCTTTGTTGCCACTTCTAAGGCCGCGTACACACGGGCGGACTGTTCGCCCAACTTTGTCCGTCCAACAGTTTCGGCAAACAGTCCGCTCAAAATTAGCATGGACGGACATGGCCACACACGACGAACGAACAGTTTGCTGAAACCGTGCGCGATGACGTGAACGGCACGTATGACGGGACGAAAAATACGACGTCCTATACACTGCATTATAACTTTCGGCGTGAAAATCCTTTCTGAGCATGCGCGCAACTTTGTTTGACGAACAAGCCTACACACGAGCGGACTGTTCGCTGAAACAAGGTTTCAGCGGACAGTTTTACGGAATTTCCGAAAAACCTTGTTCGTCAAACTGTCCACTGAAACTGTCCGCTGAAAGCCCACCCACGAGCGGACTGTCCGCCCAAACACTGTTCAGCGGACAAAGTTGGGCGAACAGTCCGCCCGTGTGTACGCGGCCTAAGGAATATCCACTGTCTCTGCTAATATTTGTATTGGGTATGGAAGGCTCCAGTGAACAAGGATCACATTTTATCCACTCACAGAAACCACTTCATTGGACTTTTTACTTGATGAGGAGCAGGGTTGGACTGACAACTCATGGGGCCCCCGGGCAATAGGCGATTATGGGGCCCCCGGGCAATAGGAGATTATGGGCCCCCCAGGCAATCAGAGATTATGGGGCCACAAAGTATACACACACACACACACACAGTATACAATCACACAGTATACACATACATGTACACACAGTATGCACAGACATGTTTCTATTGGCTGAGAAGGTACTGGAGAGGTGGGGCAGCTATAATCTCAGGATTTTTAGACTAAAAGGATGTCGGTAAGGGACATGTCAGAGACAGATGTAAAAAAAAAACACAGATTTTTACATACTGTCCCTGATTTTACTGATGCTGGCAAACCTGATGGGGCCCCCTAGTGGCCCGGGGCCCTCGGGCAGTGGCCAAATGGTCAGTCTGCCCCTGATGAGGAATTATATAAAAGCGTGTCATATGCTGATTGACTGACATGAACGCTGCTATGGTAATTTGAAGTCGCAGGATGTGTTGGACTATATAATTGCCATTGGTTTTATGTATGATTTATTTTATAGTAGCTGCTAATACAAGTGTGCTTAGAGTATAAGTTATACTATTGACATCTATTTCCGTAGAGAAGTTTTTTCCTGGGTGCTGAGCTGTGCTATTAGGCCGTATGTTTTTGCACTTTGTGTTATATTATATATATAATATGAAAAGTGGTTGGAGGGAAGCTTCAGAATGGCAAAGGGGTCTGTATCACACATTATGTGAGCAGACTGCAGTTCCTCTTTAAGGTTTGTTTTACCCTCGGTCACAAAGGGGTTAAAGGAAGTTGAAAAACAAAGGCCCCTTTCACATGGTGCTGTCAGTTTCCACTACTCCGTTGATCCCCGCTTAGCGGGGACAGACCTGTCAGAGAGTCCGCTCTCCCCTATAGGGGGATTGGATGATTACGGACCACCTGTCTGTTTTCATCCAATACGATCCGTCGGACGGATGAAAATTGGACATCCATCCATCTGGATTTTGTGGAATAGATCGGATCGGGGCACATCGGATACCAGCGGATATGTCACCGCTGACATTCGACGCTCCATAGAGATGTATGGAGAGACCATTCAGATCCGCCTGAAAAAACTGACACGCGGATCTGAATGGTCTGCATGTGTGAAAGGGCCTAACTGACCGGATCACCAGGTGAAAATAAAAGAAAAACAAAAAGCCTGGCAAATAAAAACAAAGGCAGCCATCACGAATTGGTAATCTCAAATGTATTTATTTTCTGTATTTATGTATTGCCGGAATGCAATTACGAAGATGAAGGGACTCAACATTTGGCCAATGATGCAAGATAAGAATTGAAATATATGTATTTATTTTATTGTTGTCAGCTTCAGATACACTTGAAACCATTATGCTGCTAGTAAAAGAGCTAGCAAAAGAGCAGAAGATAGAGGAGGAGTCCGGCGAGATGACCCCCATGAGGGAAGAAGACCACCAGAGCTGTCTAATAAATAGTTTTAAAAACTTGTGTTGTGTTTTTTTATTTACTCTTTTTTTCCCCAGGTGAATGGGTAGTGGTACATCATACCCCATACTCATTCACATAGGGTGGGGGGTCGGTATCTGGGGGCCCCCATATTAAAGGGGTTCCCAGATTCCGATAAGCCCCCCATCCGCAGACCCCGACAACCAACGGCCAGGGTTGTCGGGAAGAGGCCCTTGTCCTCATCAACATGGGGACAAGGAGCTTTGGGGTGGGGGGGCCGCAGGGCCCCCCTTTCCCCAAAGCACCCCCCATGTTGAGGGCACGCGGCCTGGTACGGCTCAGGAGGGGGGGGGGGCTCGCTCGTCCCCGCCCCCTTTCCTGACCGACCAGGCTGCATGCTCGGATAAGGGTCTGCTATGGACTTTGGGGGGACCCCACGCCTTTTTTTTGGCGTAGGGGTTCCCCTTTAAATCCAATCTGCACTAGTCCCGGCTACCTGGAGCCACATTCAAAATTAACGGACTTTACTCCGTGTGTGCGCAAGTCCGTTCATTTCAAAAGTCCGGCGGACCTCCACTGCAAGTCCGGTCGTGTGTGGGCAGGTCCGCTCATTCGGAAAGTCTGGCGGACCTCCACTGCAAAGTCTGCCGGATAGTCCGATCCTGTGTACGCGGCATTAGAAGAGAAAGACAGGCTGGCAACTAGCTCTAAACAAAAAGAAAAAAAAAACAGTATTAGACCCTCTGCATTCTTAAATGTTTCCTTTAATAGAATAAATAAAATAATAAACTTATAATAAAAGATTTAACAAGAAACTTGCCCTGGCAGATAATAAATATATCATAGGCGTGCGCAGGGGTGGTGCCTGCTGGGTGTGCCTGGGCACACCCTAATCCCCTGACATACTTGTCTACACCTGGATGAGAGGAGCAGCAGGCGGCATATAGAACAACCGATGCTCTGCATTCTCTGCCCTACAGCCTTTGAAAAGTCTTCGGGAGGAAGAGGAGGAGAAGCAAGCATTCAGGGGTTGCATGGAGGACAATGCAGAGTATCGGTTGTTCTATATGCCGCCTGCTGCTCCTCTCATCCAGCCTGGTGCTCTATGTTTCCATCAGCTACTGTACTAGAACTGCTGGCTCCACCTCCCAGCTCCCCCTGACTCCTTCGTTCTAAGTAACTTCTGCAGGACCGCCCAGCTTCTCCGCAGCTCCGCCCATTGAATTTACAGCAGCAGGCAGATGAGGGCATGTCATCTGGGGGACTGCAATAGCCAGCTGATCCAGCAGGAAGAGCGGAGGAGGTCTCCACTGTGTTAGGACTAGGAGACACGTGAAGCCTGGAGTGAGCAGAAGACACAACAAGCATGGAGTCCACACTGAGTGCAAATGAGTGCCACCAATCCCATCCATCCCCCCAACCAACACTGCCACAATCCCATCCATCCCCCCTACCCAGCACTGCCACCGATCCCATCCATCCCCCACCCAGTACTGCCACCAATCCTATCCATCCTCCTGCCCAGCACTGCCACCGATCTCATCCATCCCCCCACCCAGCACTGCCACCGATCCCATCCATCCCCCACCCAGCACTGCCACCAATCCCATCCATCCTCCTGCCCAGCACTGCCACCGATCCCATCCATCCCCCCACCCAGCACTGCCACCAATCCCATCCATCCCCCACCCAGTACTGCCACCGATCCCATCCATCCCCCCACATAGCACGGCCACTGATCCCATCCATCCCCCACCCAGCACTGCTACCGATCCCATCCATCCCCTCACCCAGCACTGCCACCGATCCCATTCATCCTCCCACCCAGCACTGCCACCAATCCCATCCATCCTCGACCCAGCACTGCCACCGAATCACATCCACCCCCCCCCCCACCCAGCACTGCCACTATCTCATCCATCCCCCCACCCAGCACTGCCACCAATCCCATCCATCCCGCCACCCAGCACTGCCATCGATCCCATCCATCCCCCCAACCAGCACTGCCACAATCCCATCCATACCCCACACCCAGCACTACCACCGATCCCAGCCATCCTCCCTCCCAGCACTGCCACCAATCCCATCCATCCCCCCACCCAGCACTGCCACCAATCCCATCCATCCCCCACCCAGAACTGCCACCGATCCCATCCATCCCCCCACCAAGTACTGCCACCGATCCCATCCATCCCCCCACCCAGCACTGCCACCGATCCCATCCATCCCACCACCCAGCACTGCCACCGATCCCATCCATCCCCCCACCCAGCACTGCCACTGATCCCATCCACCCCCCCACCGAGCACTGCCACCGATCCCATCCATCCCCCACCCAGCACTGCCACCGATCCCATTCATCCCCCCACCCAGCACTGCCGCCGATCCCATCCATCCCCACACCCAGCACTGCCACCGATCCCATCCATCCCCCCACCCAGCACTGCCACTGATCCCATCCACCCCCCCACCGAGCACTGCCACCGATCTCATCCATCCCCCACCCAGCACTGCCACCGATCCCATTCATCCCCCCACCCAGCACTGCCACCAATCCCAGCCATCCCCCATCCAGTACTGCCACTGAATCCCATCCATCCCCCCACCCAGCACTGCCACCGATACCCATCCATCCCCCCACCCAGCACTGCCACCGATCCCATCCACCCCCCCACCCAGCACTGCCACCGATCCCATCCATCCCCCCACCCAGCACTGCCACTGATCCCATCCATCCCCCCACCCAGCACTGCCACTGATCCCATCCACCCCCCCACCAAGCACTGCCACCGATCACATCCACCCCCCACCCAGCACTGCCACCGATCACATTCATCCCCCCACCCAGCACTGCCACCGATCCCATCCATCCCTCCACCCAGCACTGCCACCGATCCCATCCATCCCCCCACCCAGCACTGCGACCGATCTCAGCCATCCCCCATCCAGTACTGCTACCGAATCCCATCCATACCCCCACCCAGCACTGCCACCGATACACATCCATCCCCCCACCCAGCACTGCCACGATCCCATCCACCCCCCCACCCAGCACTGCCACCGATCCCATCCATCCCCCCACACAGCACTGCCACCAATCCCATCAATCCCACACCCAGCACTGCCACCGATCCCATCCATCCCCCCACCCAGCACTGCCACTGATCCCATCCACCCCCCCACTGAGCACTACCACCGATCCCATCCATCCCCCACCCAGCACTGCCACCGATCCCATTCATCCCCCCACCCAGCACTGCCACCAATCCCAGCCATCCCCCATCCAGTACTGCCACTGAATCCCATCCATCTCCCACCCAGCACTGCCACCGATACCCATCCATCCCCCCACCCAGCACTGCCACCGATCCCATCCACCCCCACCCAGCACTGCCCCGATCCCATCCATCCCCCCACCCAGCACTGCCACTGATCCCATCCACCCCCCCCCCCCACGAGCACTGCCACCGATCCCATCCACCCCCCACCCAGCACTGCCACCGATCCCATTCATCCCCCCACCCAGCACTGCCACCGATCCCATCCACCCCCCCACCCAGCACTGCCACCGATCCCATCCACCCCCCCACCCAGCACTGTCACCGATCCCATCCATTCTCCCACCCAGCACTGCCACCAATCTCAGCCATCCCCCATCCAGTACTGCCACCGAATCCCATCCATCCCCCCACCCAGCACTGCCACCGATACCCATCCATCCCCCCACCCAGCACTGCCACCGATCCCATCCACCCGCCCACCCAGCACTGCCACCGATCCCATCCATCCCCCCACCCAGCACTGCCACTGATCCCATCCACCCCCCCCCCCACGAGCACTGCCACCGATCCCATCCACCCCCCACCCAGCACTGCCACCGATCCCATTCATCCCCCCACCCAGCACTGCCACCGATCCCATCCACCCCCCCACCCAGCACTGCCACCGATCCCATCCACCCCCCCACCCAGCACTGTCACCGATCCCATCCATTCTCCCACCCAGCACTGCCACCAATCTCAGCCATCCCCCATCCAGTACTGCCACCGAATCCCATCCATCCCCCCACCCAGCACTGCCACCGATACCCATCCATCCCCCCACCCAGCACTGCCACCGATCCCATCCACCCGCCCACCCAGCACTGCCACCGATCCCATCCATCCCCCCACCCAGCAATGCCACTGATCCCATCCATCCTCCCACCCAGCACTGCCACCGATCCCATCCATCCCCCCACATAGCACTGCCACTGATCCCATCCATCTCCCACCCAGCACTGCTACCGATCCCATCCATCCCCCCACCCAGCACTGACACCAATCCCATCCATCCACCCACCCAGCACTGCCACCAATCCCATCCATCCCCCCACATAGCACTGCCACTGATCCCATATATCCCCCACCCAGCACTGCTATCGATCCCATCCATCCCCCCACCCAGCACTTCCACCGATCCCATCCATCCCCCCCACCCAGCACTGCCACCGATCCCATCCATTCCCCCACCCAGCACTGCCACCAATCCCAGCCATCCCCCATCCAGTACTGCCACCGAATCCCATCCATCCCCCCACCAAGCACTGCCACCGATCCCATCCATCCCCCCACTCAGCACTGCCACCAATCCCATCCATCCCCCGACCCAGCACTGCCACCGAATCACATCCATCCCCCACACCCAGCACTGCCACTATCCCATCCATCCCCCTAGCCAGCACTGCCACCGATCCCATCCATCCCCCCACCCAGCACTACCACCGATCCCATCCATCCCCCCACCCAGCACTGCCACCAATCCCATCCATCCCCCACCCAGTACTGCCACAGATCCCATGCATCCCCCCAACCAAAACTGCCACAATCCCATCCATACCCCCCACCCAGCACTGCCACCGATCCCATCCATCCTCCCACCCAGCACTGCCACCAATCCCATCCATCCCCCCACCCAGCACTGCCACCAATCCCATCCATCCCCCACCCAGTACTGCCACAGATCCCATCCATCCCCCCACCAAGTACTGCCACCGATCCGATCCATCCCCCCACCCAGCACTGCCACCAATTCCATCCAACCCACACCCAGCACTGCCACCGATCCCATCCATCCCCCCACCCAGCACTGCCACTGATCCCATCCACCCCCCCACCGAGCACTGCCACCGATCCCATCCATCCCCCACCCAGCACTGCCACCGATCCCATTCATCCCCCCACCCAGCACTGCCACCAATCCCATCCATCCCCCCACCCAGCACTGCCACCGATCCCATCTATCCCCCCACCCAGCACTGCCATCGATCCCATCCATTCCCCCACCCAGCACTGCCACCAATCCCAGCCATCCCCCATCCAGTACTGCCACTGAATCCCATCCATTCCCCCACCCAGCACTGCCACTGATACCCATCCATCCCCCCACCCAGCACTGCCACCGATCCCATCCACCCCCCCACCCAGCACTGCCACCGATCCCATCTATCCCCCCACCCAGCACTGCCACTGATCCCATCCATCCTCCCACCCAGCACTGCCACTGATCCTATCCATCCCCCCACTCAGCACTGCCACCAATCCCATCCATCCCCCCACCCAGCACTGCAACCGATCCCATCCATCCCCCCACCCAGCACTGCCACCGATCCCATCCATCTCCCCACCCAGCACTGCCACCGATCCCATCCATCCCCCATCCAGTACTGCCACCGAATCCCATCCATCCCCCCACCCAGCACTGCCACTGATCCCATCCATCTCCCCACCAAGTACTGCCACCGATCCCATCCATCCCCCCACCCAGCACTGCCACCAATCCCATCCATCCCCCCACATAGCACTGCCACTGATCCCGTCCATCCCCCACCCAGCACTGCTATCGATCCCATACATCCCCCCACCCAGCACTGCCACCGATCCCATCCACTCCCCCCCCCCACCCAGCACTGCCACCGATCCCATCCATCCCCCCACCCAGCACTGCCACCGATCCCATCCATTCCCCCACCCAGCACTGCCACCGATCCCATCCATCCCCCATCCAGTACTGCCACCGAATCCCATCCATCCCCCCACCCAGCACTGCCATGGATCCCATCCATCCCCCCACCAAGTACTGCCACCGATTCCATCCATCCCCCCACCCAGCACTGCCACCGATCCCATCCATCCCCCCACCCAGCACTGACACCAATCCCATCCATCCCACCACCCAGCACTGCCACCGATCCCATTCATCCCCCCACCCAGCACTGCCACTCACCCTATCTCCCATACTCAGCACTGCCACTAATCCTATCCCCCCCACTGCTGCCACTGATCCCATGCCCCCCAGCACTGCCACTCATCCAATCTCTCCCACCAAGCACTGTCACTGATTCCACTCCTCCATCACTGCTGCCACTGATCTCATGCCCCTCAACACTGCCACTCATCCTATCTCCCCCCCCCCAGCATTGCTTCTGATCCCTGTTCCACTGCCACTCATCCCCCCAGTACTGTCACAAATCCCCACCACCACTGCCACTAATCCAATCAACCCCCAGCACTGCCAATGATCCCCCCAACTTTGCCACTCATCCCATTCCCCCCAGTACTGCCACTGAGCCCATTACCCCCCCCCCCCCCAACACAAACACCATCAACACCACTGATCCCAACAACACCACTGATCCCAAGCCAACACTGCCACTGATCCCAACCCCTCCCGCAGCACTTCCACTGATCCCATCAATCCCCTAGCACTGCCACTGATCCCCACCCCCCGCCACTGCCACTCATCCCACCCTAGTACCCTAGTACTGCCACTGATCCCATCAGCCCCATAGCACTGCCACTGATCACCTCCCCCCCTTCCAGCACTGCCACTGATCACCCCCCCCCCCCCCTCCAGCACTGCCACCGATCACCCCCCTTCCAGCACTGCCACTGATCACCCCCCCTCTCCAGCAAAGCCACTCATCCCATGCCCTTCCCCCACCACCACTGCCAACTGATCCCATTTCCTCCCTCTCTCACCCCCACATTCTCTCTCTGACCAGCTCTGCCATAAGATGTGAAATGTATTGAAATATTAAAAATTCTTTTAACACATTTCAAAATATATATATATATATATCCACACACGTGTGTTTCAGTTTTGGGGTGCACACCCTAATCCAATAGGCTGTTCACGCCTATGATCTATCTATATATATATATATATATATATATATATATATATATATATATATAGATCTAGACATCTATATATAGATATATAGATCTATATCTATAGATAGATAGATAGGTAGATATATATATAGATAGTTATAGATATATATATATAGATAGATATGTATCTATCTATATATAGATAGATATATATCTATCTATATATAGATATATATATCTATACAGTGTAAATACATATAACTGTGCATCAGTAATAGAAGGCAGCCCCGGTGACACTGCTAGTCTTGTATGTACAAGCAGAGGGTGACACCTGTACCTCTCTGTAATTGTCGGGATCCCCCAGCCGGGGATCGCTCCATCGCGCTGCCTCCCCATTCGCCGTCCAGCCCCTCTCTGGTTAAAGTCATTCCCGGCGTAGCCGCTAGGCGCTGTCCGCGGTGCTGAAGCCTGTTGGAGGTGCTGAGAAATCTAGTGGCGAGCAAGCAATCGTCTCCCAGCAAGCAGTGAAATGTAAGCTGCTCCTCACCACAGCTGATTGCAATTACACCAACAAACAACTGCCGGCCTCTCTCAAAGGAGCCACAACACGCTTCTTTCTTCCTCTTCCATTTTATTTGGGTAATTGCTTTTTTTTTTTTTTTTTCCTCCCTCTCCTCTCCTGTTCAGCCAGCACTTCCAACACCCGGGTGCTCCTTTCCAATGCAGCTCGTTTCCACACCGTGAGCAGTCAGTGTTTCAGCTTCCAAAGTATTGAGCAAAAAAAAAAAAAAGAGATCCCACACACGCTGCCAGAGAAGGTAGAAGGAAGAGAAGAGGCTGTTTATTTAAAGGGACTGACTGGAGTAATAAGGAGATTATCCTAAGAACATGTATGCAGCGTGCTTGCTGTTCTCTGCTATGGTGCATATCCATTGTCAAGGTAAGGAGCCTCTTATTTTGCCTCTGATTTATGTCAGTCAATTTGCCATTGTTTAGGGGAGCACGCGTCTTCCGTTTAATAGAGGTCAGGTTTGGCTCACGCCGTTTTCCTTTAAATAATGCACCGTACGTCCGTCTCAGCTCTCCGTTCTCAAGTTTTTTTTTTTTTTGTTTATTTGCCTTCGCCTCTTAATTATTGCCCCAGATCACCAAAGAAGCTTGACTAATGCCTTTCAGTCGTTTGCCCTAAGATTAAACCGAAAAATTGGATTCCACTAGATGTCTATGTCCTTCACAGATATGTCTGTTCTAAAAGTAAAGTGCCTGGGGTATCTCATAATTACTTCTTTTTCTGGTAATCTCATTTTGTTGGAAATGAAATGCCATTTAATCATTTGCCTTGAAATAATAGAATTTTTTATGCTGCGATTCGCTTCAACAATGAACTCTGCTCCCACTCTGGTGAACAATTAATTAAGTTATTGGCAAATCATTTACCTCATTTGTGAAATATTACATACTGTTTTTTTAATCTATTTTATGGGATTTCTCAAGAGAACATCTGGTTAATAGAGAAATTAGAAGGAAGGATGAAAATCATCAAAAGGCATGTCTTGACAGTTTAGTTTTCAAACTTGGAGGAGAGCTTCAAAGAGGCAAAACTTTCTACATGTGACATATGGGGAAGACATATACTATAGAACTCATAACACATCGATGGACATTTATACACTTTCATTGAAGGAAACAATATTTAATCTGCCCATAGTAACCGATCAAGCATTCTATTTTATTAACTAACTTTACATAAAGCTTTAATGCTGCTTGGTTGCCAAGACTGTACTATAATACTATTATACTTTCAGCTTTGACTATAGGGTGCAATTTTCACAAATTCTAGTACTCTGGTTTTATTGAAACTAATACATGGAAGTATGTTCCACATAATCACGGCATGAAATCCGAACAAGAAATGATTTGCAATAACTTTTAACTTTGTTAGAAGTTAACACAACGTCATGTAGTTCTAAGAACACATCTTATCAAACTCATATCCAACTTCACATGGAGCTTGTAGATTTGATTTTAAGGCTATCAAGTCGTGATTATTGATTGTCAGGATCCTTTCTCTCTCCCGCTTGAACAAACAATGCTTATCATCTCCTCTCTTTAAACATTGAGGTGAATATATGACTTGGCCAAGAAGTAAGTCAACTTTCGGAGAAGCTGTACCAGGCCAGATTAGGAAATGCAGTTTGCTTATGTAATAACTGCCTACGAAATGTATTTTCTATTTTATTTTTTCTCTGAATGTTAATAGGTAGGAATGTTGTCTCTTTCTTGTTTTCCTAAAGTTAAATGTGCTTCGCCTTCATTTTTTTCTTTTTTTTCATCTACTGCAACTCATTTGAAAAAAAACATCCTTCAAAGCAAATATGAAATTAGTGTCCTTCTAAAAATGTAATAACCCAAGAAAACAGTTGTCAGTCAGAGTATCAGTTGTTGGTAATTTATTAGTCTTTCTGCCAGCTGAGCTTGGAAAGCTGATTATGAACACAGAGCAAAACAATTTTCGGAGAGAAAGCCGGGCATATTTGTTAAACCAATAAACAGGAAGCCAGTGTAATAGAATTCCCCAAAACATGATTACATTTTAAAGTCACTTGTGGAAGTGTATATATAAATCTGGTTGGCTGTGGCTGTCCTAATGCTAAAAGCACTTGGCAGAGTTTCCAGTGACAGTGGAAGCGCCGTTTATTGTACCTTAAAATGCCTAGGGCCATAAACCAGGATGTAAAGAATGTTAATGCATATACAAGCATGGCATATAGTAGGGCATGGTTTATTGTATAGACTGTAATTCTATGTTTAGAAATACATAATGTATATAAATGTCACCCCTTTTTTGGTTCTTAATGTCAAACAAGCATTCATAACTTCTTTCAAGTCAACAACTTAAATACAAATGACTTTAGTTGACATACAGGGTAGAATATTTGAAGACATTGGAGCTGTTTGTAAGCTAATGTTTGCTTAGTCCAAATGTTGACTGAAGCTATAACCTGCACAAGAATAAGGTGTTATCCACCATCAAGGGGGGCGATTTACTAAAACTGGTGCACACAGAATCTGGTGCAGCAGTGCATAGTAACCAATCAGCTTTTAACTTCAACTTGTCCAAATAAGCTTTGACAATAAAACCTGGAAGCTGATTGGTTACTATGCACAGCTGCACCGGATTCTGTGTGCACCAGTTTTTGTAAATCTCCCCCTGAGTGTCCATTTAGTTATTTATATTTCATTTCTTGCAAAAACATAAAATGGGTCTCCATGATTTATTTATAAAGTGATATAGAGTCCTCTGCCTTTCCGAATAGACATGGCATCGCTACGGGCATAATTATTAGAATTATTCAGTGCAGTGATTGATCTTGGGAATTAATGTGGCTTAAGGAAAGATGCCTTCTTGAGGATTAGTTCATAGATACCTCAAAGTTTTGAAGCTTATTCCTTCTTCCCGATAAATGAAAATTCATAAGAACAGGATGAGTTTGATGAATTTACATGTTTGTTTATTCTTTTACTATTGTTAAGACATTTTTGAACACAAAGTAGGTTTGTCATTATATTAACGTTAATATTTGCTGTCTTCAATAGTACAGATTAGTCTATTTAGATTCATTTATCCAGGGCACCCCCCCACTAACCCAATTTACACAATTGTGATTTGGTGGCAAACCCAAGTTTTGTTGCCTTGTTCTGTTTAGCTTTCTTTGACACAGAGTTGTATTTGTATTGCTAGTGATCAGTTGATCACCATGTATGTGTTTTCAGCTGTCTCATTTTAGGTATAGATTTAAACTTGTTTTAGGCAACACATAAGTAAACCCAGCAATTGACAGGAGAAACTTTTGACCCTTCCTAAGGCCTAGCTTGAAATCTGGCCAATCAGATGCCTTCTTGCTGCCAAGCTTGGGTATTTAAGCCTTAATTCCATAATTGTTTTGTTATATGTGTTAATTAAATGGTATGCAGCAATCTGAGTTTCTGTTACAACGTGTTCTGGTAGGATATCTTTAAAATCTGCATGCACCTTCACCTTGTGGTCTATCTTTCTTAAACTTAAACCCTTAAAATATTCTGTTACAACGTGTTCTGGTAGGATATCTTTAAAATCTGCATGCACCTTCACCTTGTGGTCTATCTTTCTTTACGCACCCTTAAAATATTCTATAATAATGCATTTACATTTACATACATAAAGTTTTCATTACACATGTTGCAACAATGTTTATAAAAACATATATGAAGCAGCAGCGAATTGACAATGAAATAGTCCCTGTGTTAGAGGATGTTGCGTAATCAATAGATAAAAAAGAATGAAATCTATGCGCATAGCAACCAATTGTATTCTTTTGACTTTGGATAGAAATGGAGTTTAATGTTTATGGGTAAAACCTTCACTTCACAGACCTTCCATAACCTAAATAATATATATTAATTTCTCTGCATTGACCCTTTTGTAATGCAAATTGTGAGATCTTGCAAATAATAATAGTATGTATTTTTAAATGTAAAACAAGTTTGTATATTGGCTCTGTGTATGGTTCTGTACAGTGCCTTCATGTTGCTAACCACACAGGTCCTGCAAACCTGATGAAGGGCAAGGACACCTAAAACTGTTGTTTAGCATACTTACTTGTGTTTGCATGGCAGCAGAAAATATATTTATTGTGTGGATTTACAATTTATTTATACAGCATGCTTCCTTGGATAATTCATATGTACATATAAAACAATGTGTGGATTTGGAATTTGGTTGGAAAATCCTTTCCTTGAATGATAATATACAGTATGTATACACACGTGTATATGGAAGTGTGTGGTAAGCTATTGTGAGCTGCTGTAATAAAAAATAAAGATACAAATCTGGCTCAGATTACAAAAGAGATGTGTAGGCGTTTGTCAAAATCTAGATATTTGGCACAATGCGTCCTTCTTGGGTACATGCTACAGTGTGTTGTTATTTTATCATCATTTTGTTAAATTAGCATTTTGGTGTTTTTACATCTATCTAGCAATTTGATAACAAAGCAAAATTGACATAAGAGAAACAAATTATTGTTTTTCCTAAGTAAATGTCAGTTAAACAGCATTGGACTGACGTAGACGTTGGTTGTAGATTTTGGTCTTTAATGTGTGCATGGTGTTTCTTGTAGTAATCAATAAACACATAATTGAGTTATGGTTGGTAAATATTGTGATAGAGAAACACTTATCAATCCATTTAGGTTGTCCAAAGATAGCTCATTTTTAATAGAAACTGACATGGTGTCAGTATGATTGATGTTATTATACCCTTGGTTTTAAGTAGCTTTTACAGTGAAAGTTTTCTAAAGACTTTGGAAATGTTTTGCAGCTGAACTACATGGGAGTTTCTCAACCACGGGATTATAGACCATAATAAATCTTTAAACAGTTTTATCGAATGTCCCAAATTGATTGCTTAAGATTACTGTAGACAGACTTTATCCACTCAGAAAGAAGGCCACTGCAGATTATAGACTGCTAGGTGCTGTCCGATTTTAAAGTGAGTTATGTTAATAGAATACAGTAGCTCGAACTGTTGCTTACAGGCAGTCTGTTACAATAAAAAAAAAGTATCTAGAGTTACAGCAGTTAATTAACTACAATAACAGGCGTATCCTGATTCTGACTGTGAGTGAAATAATTTTACCATGAAATGGAAAATTCACTATAGCCACAACCATGCTTTATCTGTAATGTCCAGACACAGGCCACTTTCAAGATCTTCTTTCTGCTCTATAGTCCAAGACTTTTCCATTGCAGTTTCTACATCATTTCATTCTGCCCTACAACAATGTGTTTCAAACATGTCTAAAAACATAGCTTAAAAAGACAGAACCTTTTATCAGAAGCACACTTAAAGCCAAACTCTGACACACACTAAAAATATCCTCTGAATGCCACACTATGTAATAGTTTTTTTACTTTTTTCTTTTTTAACTGTTTTTCCTGTATCTTTCCCCATTCTTTCCTCGTGCTTTGAAGGGCCAGCTATGTCTGTGTTTTGAATAATGTTGGCTGAGTGGAGGGTCATGCTAGGTTTCAACCTTAGGATTTCACTGCTCATGCTTGTACCTCTGGGTGAGCAGTCTAATGACACATATAAAACTATCCACAGACTCAACTTGTCAATCAAGTTCTTTACCAACATCTCCAGATGGAACTTATGTTCGCCAAGACAAGGCTAAACTTATCTAAAGTCTAGAAGGACTGGGCAACCTGGCTAAACTACTCCCATTCGGATATCACTTTCTTACTCCACAAGTCTCCTTGCCATCAGGCTATAACTGATTACACTAATATTGAACCATCAATAGATCTTCTACTTTCTCTCATGATGTTTCTTCGGGAGTCATTTTAGGGATTATCTTAATAAATGCTTGATTTTATTAGCACCACTGTCTATCAGTTTTCTGGGTATCAACAAGTCCCTCCATTTATCCCAGTTCTGCCCCTGTTGTCCTCTTCCTTCCGGGGACGTGGACTTCAGCTCTGTGACTAGCCAGAGCCGTGTGACTTCGCTCCCACGCATGCATGTGGAAGCCGCCAGTCACGGCAGTCACTCGTGAAGAAACGACACAGAGGGTCAGTTTCTGCACAGTGCATCGGTGCAAAACACAGTAAATATCTCCTTACAGGTGCACATTTAGGAGATCTTTACAGTACCTATAGGTAAGCCTTATTCTAGGCTTACCTAAAGGTACAACTTCCACAGAGAGGTTTACAACCTCTTTAATGCCAGCCATAGACTGATCTAAATTTGGCCAGTTCAGCAGGAATAGGACGAATTTCAATCCATATTTGGGCAGGCTAGTTATCAACTTCAGTGCAACCAGCCTGTTGTTTTGTTTTTTCATAGGATCACTGCTGCTGGCTATAACCAGCAGCAGTAATCATTGTATGCTGAGGGAGGTGGAAACCTCCTGCTCTCAGAATATAATAGCGCAGTGGGATAAATTCCCCATCTACACTGACTATTTTGAATCAAGCAATTTTCCTTTAATCCATGGTTGAAGGAAAGAAAATTGCATAATGTATGGTCAGCATTAAGATAAGTCATTCAAATGCACTTATTAAACTCTTTCAAAATGGGTTTTCCTTTCATTCTTTACCAGCCCCGGGGTTATAATAAGTTTTGCTCCTGCTATCCTTTTAGATGTCTATGGTTCTCATTAAGTATGAATGTTCCACTGCAATAAATCTTAAGGCATTGCCAGAGATGCCAGATTCCAATAGGCCATCTTTCATTGCAAACTCTGAAGCAGTGGGGACGATTTACTAAAGGTTAATAGAAAGGGAAAGGTGAATTTTGCAAAGGATATCTATGGTTATCACTGGGATCCCCAGAACTAGTGCCCCCTTTGATTATTTTAACTGCTATACCTGTTCTGGTGACAACTCAAAAGTTTTAGATTATCTTTCACTTTCACTCTTGGTGATAATGGTTGCCAGAACAAATGGAGAGAGTAAATCTGCCTAAAGGGGCCACAAACAGCAACAAAACCTGACACGTTCTAGTAACTCTCACAATCACACACACACACACACACACACACACACACACACACACACACACACACACACACACACACATTGTTGTTACAGTTGCATCTTAAAGTAACGCATTAGGAGTGAAATAAGAAAAACGCTATTGCCAACACATGTTTTTGGAGGTGTATGATAGGGACTGTCATACTAATCCTTGATTTCCCAATTTGTAAATCAAGTAACTGGAAACAAGCATGTATGTTTTAGGGGTTGAATAGCTTATATAAATGTGCTTGCTTCATAGTTGACATTTATGTGCCTCTAATTCTCATTTAAATGCTCAACTACACCTAGAATGTCTAGTCAGTAGCATGGCATGATCTTAGAGTAGGTTGACATTTCTGCAGTTCCTGTGTGCCATGTTTACACCGAAACAGCAGCCCATTCATTTGCATGACTGCTTTGCCCTTGGGAAACGTGGGGAGAAAAGTCTGTGACCCTTTTTTCAAAACTCGGTCACACACCGAGTTGCCATTAAGTATTGATGGCACCCCTGCACGTCTGCCAAAGAGTAATGCGTTCTGCCTGCGGGTCAGGGAACCCATGCGATTAGCACCTGTTCCCCGACCCACATATGTGTGAGTAATTTTGTTGTGTGGTAAATAATACAATAATCAATGAAGGATCAATCCTGTGCTACCAAGCAATACAAAATATCACATGTATTACATGTACTGTAGTGATACACTAAAAATGGATGACAAAACAGGCAGTAAATGCATCAAATTACACTATCCAAAAACATCCCAAAGTCAGCTCCTAACAGGAGCTACCTTGGTGAGGTTTTGGAGTGGTTGGCAGTCCATTCAATTGAATGATGTAGATCCCAAAACTCTGCAAAAATCATGCAAAAAAAACAAAAACATGTCGCTCCAGCGTCACTAGATATCTCCTGCATGCTGTGGTTTCTCCTGCCAATTCCTAAATCACTCTAGGACATACAATCTAGTCTGAGGAACCACGGTGCTCAGTGGAGAGAGCAGGTATTTGACACACAGTAGCTGCAGGCTGAAGATCAGCAACTCCGAGAATTTTTAGTATTACCTTTAATAGGAAGGCTTTAGTTATCTTTTGAAATGATAATGACAGTGTTATATTAAGGATGAGTTCTTTTGTCTATGAAGTGTGGTCTTATCCATCCTTCTTTATGTACAAAACACAAGCATGCATGGTATGCATGGATATAAAGGAGGAGATTTACTAAAACTGGAGCACACAGAATCTGGTGCAGCTGTGCATGACAACTCAACCAATCAGCTTGGTTATTATGAATCTATTCTAGATTTTAGCTCCCATTCACACCGGTGCAACCTGTCATTCAATTTCACAGTTCCAAATTGTATAACAAAGTCGCACCCCATTGCCAGAAATTGAACAGTTCATATAGCCTGATGAAGGTTCCTGCGCTATTTTTTACCAATTTCATTGCGACTTGCATAGACTTCTGTTAAATGAAGTTGCAATCCGCAATGCAATCGGCAGTACAAATCGCACTGATGTGCAGCTTTGAAATCACGCTAAAGTAGCATAATTTCAAAGCCACACTGCTGTGAATGGAGCTAATTGTCAAAGCATAATTGAACAAGCTGATTAGTAGCTGATGGGTTATTATGCATAGCTGGACCAGATTCCATGTGTACAAGTTTTAGAAAATCTCCCCCAAAGTGTCCCCAAACAGAAGAGGCTTTTTTTTTCAAAACTGTCTGAAGATGTCTGAAAAATAATCAATGTAACCTATATACAATCCACTATTTAAGAGTTAATGCATGATAGAACAGTTTCTGTTTTTATTCATTCATTTATGCCATAACGTAAAAAAATAAAAAACATGCTCTCTCTATACATTTTTTGTATTACGTAGATCATTTGTGCAGATGGTAATAATTTAAATGGGTCAAGCTGGCTAGCGCACATGTTCTGATTTAACTGCATTTATTTAGCTTTACCTCCTGCTTAAAGTACTTCAGACACCTGAAGCTGTATTGAAATGCTACCCCGAGGCGCTCATAGCTAAAATGACTGAGACAGTTACTAAAGACTGGTGTATCAGCACAGCTTGTACTTACTGCTCAGAATTCTCCAGGGCCCGCCTGCAGACCTAACGGACCTGGAACTGAATAAAAATCATCATAGACTTATTAAACTGAAAATAGGAAAAAATTATAGTTAATGGTAATAAACATAACTGAAATTTCTACAGTCTGATGAATAGATTTAATACTAATTCAGATGTGCCGTAGACCATTTATTAAAGAGTGGGACAGAGGTGGACATAGTAAAGAATGGGACAGAGGTGGATTTAGTAAAGAGTGGGACAGAGGTGGACATAGATTTTAGAGGGCTCCTGTGCAAAGGACCACTTTGAACCCCACCCCCCCACCCCCATACACATCAGATGAGTTGTGGTGCTACCTTTCTGACTTCTTGAGGGGCTAATGAATGCTAATGAAAGCAGTGCCTACACAAGCAGCTACACATATACTGTGCCACATCTGGACATTCAATGTTATATTTTACCAGCTGTGCCTTTGCTGGCGATACAATTCTTGCATTTTGCAACGACTTAGCACCAAAGGAAAGAAAGGTTCACCCTCGGTCAAAGAGAAATATTGTTACAATTTAGTGTTACAGCCTTTAGTTTTAGCATTCCACATTTTTTTAAATTTTGGGCACAATCTGTATTATATTAAAATGAAAAAAAAAACAACATTATTGTAACAAAGGTTTAAAAAATACTCCATCCTTAACATATCTCCTCAAAAGGAACCATCCCTCTGGTCATGTTTCTGTTCCTACCAGTCTAGTTCTGTCCCCTACCCTTACGCCACCCTAGCAGCAACAAGTTACAACTCCCTTATTTCAAGGATACTATGGGGGTTATTTACTAATGGTCCATGAGGATATGGATAGTAGCAGTATTAGTCATGAGGATGTTTGTATTATATAGTATCAGCCCTGAACCGGTGTTGGGAAGTATATCAAGCATTTGTCAGGTATCAGTCCAAGTATTTTGAAGAAAGAAGGTTATATTGCACATTACTATTCACAGATGTGTTGGCAGCAAGTTACTGGTTGAGAGTGAAGGCACTGAGGTACTGACAAATAGAAAGGGTATAAGTGAAATAAGGGTATATTTCACCTCTTTAGATACTGGGGGGGACATTGCATGGTACATAAATAGTGGAACACCAACATTTTAGTTTTTTTTTTGCACAGCTGTATGTTCTTAGCATCCCTACCTTTCTCTGTAGGCCTGAACCTTACTGTACCCCTTTCTGTCTCCCCCATCATAATTCCATACCCTCGTTGCATTTGGTAAAAAGATGTAGGGGTGTGGAAAAACGGAACCAACGTTTTTGTTTTTCAAGAGCCTTTGGTTCAAAGATTGCGTAATGTCACCTGTTGTAATTTGTCATGTCTGTTGCTATGCTACCAACTTGTGAAATTATAATTATTTAAGAAATAGTATGAGAGAAGAATAGCATCACACTGATAATTCAGAATCCAAGTGTTTTTATGTAACCCTAAAATTCCAACAAAACAGACCATTGCGTTTTAGGGGTTTGAAAGTCCCTCTGTACCAGGACTCTTAGCCCTTGTACACACGGTCGGAAATTCCGACAACAAAATCCATAGGATTTTGTCCGAAACTTGTGTTGCATACACACGGTCGGACAAAGTTGTCGGAAAATCCGATCATATGTAACGTGATGATGTTATTTCGTTAGGACGGGACTACGTTCAGGCTAGCAGCCAATAGCTTTGGTCTAGGAATTTGATCTGAGCATGCGTGGCACTTTGTCCGATCGGAAATTCTCTACACACAAAGTCCGATCGGATCATGTTGTCGGAAAGTTTTATAGCCCAGCTCTAAAACTTTGTCCGTCGGATATTCAGACGGAAACAGTCCGATGGAGCCCACACACAGTCGGATTATCCGACAACACGTCTCGGACATTTTCCGTCGGAATGTCTGACCGTGTGTACAAGGGCTAAAAAGCAACAGGTTGTAACCATCTGCTAAAGCCTGATGCATTTTAAAGCCTTCACATTTTAACATTGAGCACCAACCACTTATTCCAGTTGAGTAGCTTTTACCCCCTCCATTACTTCCAAACCCCCAAAACACTTGCCATGGGTTGCCACATTTTTATCATTAAATAACATACATGGACCATCGAATATCTGTGTAGCACTCTTTTTGCCCCTTTTGGATTTCACCTGAAATGCACCATAGAGGAGTTTTCATGAGACCCGCCTGACCAGATTCACTGCACTCTATCTTATAGACTTCAATCCACATTGCAACATCAATCTGATTTTTGGATAAAACATCACCCACCCAAGACTTCTAAATACAGTATAACATATAGGACTGTACAGAAGAACGTTGAACACTACCAATTGGGGTATACGCGGTACTAAAGTTTCTAGGTACTACACGCCTTTAGTCACATATTGACTATGCATTACTACATTTGGTTATAAAAGAGTTATTTAAGTGAAATTATTGCTGTAACAAAAATGAATTCTTATTAACTTGTGTACAGCTACAGTGATAGTTGGCATTTAAGACTATAATAGTGTCTTGCAGTTATTCACACAAGTGTTTTCACACACTTCCAAGAAAGGTGTTGAAGGTGCTGATGAAAACACCGACCTGTGATATTCCAGCAGTGGAGAGAATCATTTGGAAGTGAAAATGTTGTGTTCCCAGGTGCTGCATAACATAAGGAATATTCCCGCCAGCAGACTGCTTTGCCTAAACTCTCTCTGTTTTCTTACATATTGCCCATTGCAGCATGCTTTGATGGATGGACTCTGGGCTTCCTAATGAGCATGGTGACAGGGTGAACTAATAAGGATAGAAAAGAGCAGCCACATTATAAGAAAAACCTGCTGGCTCGCTGCCTGCAAGAGCTGTTCAGCATCCGTAGAGCAAAACCCTCTAATCACTCAGTTATGAAAGCTGATTTTAAAGCTTTATGCCACAGTGGCTTTTTGACACTGAAAAGAATTGTCAGAGCTGGCAAAATTTGGTTCCTGATTAAATGGATTACCCTCAGTACCCGCGGATAGTCTGTGTGTCTCTGTATGATGTAGTGCTCAGCCAGCAGAGGGAGCCATGATGTGAAATTAAACCATTTGACATAAATAGCAGAAGGTCTGAGAATGTAAAACCTTCCGACATATTGCCTACTGAACTGCAGTATATCCAGCACGTCTACAGTATGATCATGACAAGGGTTTCATTTAAGCCTCGCGTACACAAGATCAGATTTTCGGCAGGGAGTTTCGTGATGACAGACTGTTTGCCTAAAATCTGACCGTTAGTATGCTACATCAGACAATTTTTGTTCACCTTTCAGCCAACAAATGTTGGATGGCAGGCTAGTAAATTTTCGGCAGACAACGGTCTGTTGTTAGATTTTCCTATCGTCCGTCCTACAAAAGTCCAAAGTAAAAACATGCATGCTCAGAATCAGTGCTCACCAAGCACGCCATTAGCAGAAGGTGCCCAAAGGGTGGCGCACAACAGCTGAAATTCCACATAGTACATCACTACGTTCACGTTTGCTGGCCGACAATTGTGTGCCGTTAGTATGCAAGACAAATTCCTGGCACACGCCCTTTGGAAAAACGTCTGACGCTTTATTGGCCAACAATACAATCGTGTGTACGAGGCTTAAGTTTATTTGTGTGCAGATGGATGTTTGTTTTTAGTAGCAGTCTCTCAAAGAGGTATATGTTCCATCCTGTGGGGCATGCTTAGGAAATAGGCAAATAATTGAATGAGCATTATAGAAATATAACAGGAACAGAGGAAGGAATTCTCAGTTTGGTTACTGCAAGACTGAGAATCTCTGCTGCTGTCTTGCATCTGATTGTGAGCTTTGCAACTAGCATGACTAGAAGGCAATCATTTAATCTGTCACAGGTGTTTGTGATAATTGTGGATCACAGTGGGGGTTGAAAGGGTGAAAGTAGTGGCAATTTTCGGCTGTGCAGAAACACTCATGGGTCACATGTAAGAGAATCTGTACTAAAGTTGCCCATGTATATGTAGAATTAGATTCTAATTTCTTTCCTGTGAAATAGAATTTGCCATCCACTGTCAGGTTTGGTTCACATATATGCAAATTGGATGCTTTTTGAACCGCATCCAATTTGCATGACATATGAACCAGCAGCCTTTTCTATGAAGCTGGTTCAAATATCTGCGGTCCATTTTTAAAGAGTCCTCTGCATTTTTCAGTCCCATTCAGGTGTGATTTCAAGTAAAAATGTGCACCTGAATCATTCCTGAATCAGTGAACAAAACTGCATCGGATTCCTTTTAAAAACGCCTCTGAAACTGTGGCCGGACATATGTGAACTGAACCTAAAGGCCTAACTTTACTGATAGGGATGTCCAGCCGGGGTTTGGGAATGTCTTTACATTCGGGAAGCTTTTCAAGGGTCAACTACATAACAAATGTACTCCCACGTCTTTATTGGTGATATTATGGGGTTGATTTATTTACTAAAGGTAAATCCACTGCAAGTGCACTTAGAAGAGATCTGAGGGGAAGATCTGAAATGAGGGGAAGCTCTGCTGATTTTATCATCCAATCATGTACAAGCAAAAAAACAGTTTTATGTTTCCTTGCGTGTCCCCCTCAGATTTACAACGACTGTACTTCCAAGTGCATTTGTAGGGCAAAGTGGATTTGCCTTTAGTAAATCAACCCCATAGTATCTTAACCTCCCTAGCGGTGATCCCGAGTCTGGCTCGGGTTGGGATTTTAGTTCCACAAGCGGTAACCCCGAGCCAGACTCGGGATCGCATCGCTGGATACAGGGAGGACACGGAGAAGTTACTTACCTTGTCCCCTGCATCCAGCGATGTCCTCCGCGCTGTGTGATCGAGCTGTCCTACGCTCGATTCACAGTGCCGAATGCCACCGAGCTCCGTTCCCTGTGACGTTACGGTGCACAAATTCAAAAAAGTAAAAGTACACAAAACACACACAGTACTGTAATCTTACAGATTACAGTACTGTATAAAAAATTACACACCCCCTTTGTCCCTAGTGGTCTGTGCAGTGCCCTGAATGCACTTTTATATTATAAATACTGTTTTTTGTGGCTGGAATTTGGAGATTGTCCATAGCAACCAGAAAGTGTCCCTTTTTCAGTGTTTTAGGATTTGATTACATTATTGAATAATTTTTATTATTATTTATTATATTATAAACTTTATCATACCCGGGATGTCTGCTAGACTCTGGTTTGAACAGATTTAAGAGAGTTATTCCTAAGAATTACAGGACTACAATATAAAATGCCAAATTTCCATGCAAAATAAATGTACCGCTTTCAGCACCTAAAACCAGAATGAATCATACCGCCAGGGAGGTTAAATGATGGGGGGTAAATCTTCCGGGGGTCAAGTGGTTAAAGAAGATAGTACACATTCCTTAGTCAGTCGGTCAGTTCATAATGATATTCCTGTAGTATGAAGTCATCTAAGGTAAACCCATCTTTAGATGTCCTTCTATGGCCCCTTAACCAGGTTTTGGAGGCACTCTTATACGTTAGTGAGCCACAATCAAGGAAAAATTCATTTCTCCATCATATGTATACTTACATTGGTAATTAAGATCATACTGAGAGTTCAGATTTATTTATTTTTCTGATATTTGAAGTATTTAAAACAAGAACACAACAAAAATATGTGCTTATTGGTGGGGGAAACTCAAATTCTGCCTACCGGGAAAATAAACACATTCAAATGTATATATATCATATGCTTTATAGCCCAAGTTAGTTGGGGATTCCTCCTACCTGCACTCACCCGAATCAGTAAATCTATACTGTAGCATGAAAACAATGTAACACAAATGAAAGAACAAATGATCAGATTATTAGTGTTGTACTATTCTGCAGTGCAAACATTTAAATCACTCAGATTTGAGTTTTAAGGCAGATATACAGAATATCAACAAAACAGGAATGTTTTATGTCATCCATATAATAAAACGAATGAACACTATCCTTTGACATTCCAATGAGATTTTAATATTTGTCTAAAGTATTGTGTCATAAATCCCATACCATAACTTTAATTCCTTGATGTATTCCAGCTGAATATAAAGCAGGGCCTACTTATCTGCATAAAATGAAACCTGACCTGCATTATATATCATAGCAATGAATTTGTAATTAGCTCATCTATTATTTTGTGATGAGTCAGTTGATATATTTATAGACTTTCTTTTCCAGATGTGGTCCCTACTTATGTATACAGATATGGTTCTATGCATAACACAGTATATCATGATAACTAATCAGTATGACTGAGGGAGTCCTACATTCCGCTAATTATTTCTGTAATTTGTATAGTAGTTGTGCTTTCAGAGTGCTTGTACCATTACAGAGGAGGTTCGATTAGACTGGAAAACGTCTTGTTGTGATATAAGTATTTGTCAGTGTTGTGTTCTGGATGTTCATTAACATTCGTATTTGCATTGTTTTATGAAGACTTGTCCAAATGGTATATATATATATATTCATCCATCCAGCCTTCTTTGTAAAGCTGGCCATACACTAGTAGAATTTCCTTTGGAATTTTTTTATTTTAAGAACGTTCGTTTGATTTTCTAATTGGAATCAGGGTCAAATCATCATCAAATATTGCACAGTATTATAACATTCATTGGAGTTTATTTTCTAAAAAAAGAGAGGCTGTTCAATCAGCAAAGTGAATGTTTACTAAGTGAGCATTTACTTTCTGTAACTAAGATGCAATTTACTATTCCTTTAACAAGTCATTCCTTCTCTTTCTTAGGTAAATCAACCCCTTTTCTGGCGTTACAATTCTGAATACCTAGCTACTGTGTTCAGACATATTCGAATTGCTTCAGACACCTGTGTTGATGATTAGAAGGTGTCAAAACCAATGATTTCCACCGCAGATTACTCTGCATTGACAGCATAAATGTAAGATTGAACCACTTGCCGTCTGCCTAACATATGTGTACTGCAGCAGGTCGGCTCTATTGCGCAAAATCATGTACCTGTACGTAATTTCATGCAATAGCCACTGGGTGGCGTGCGTGCGCCGCTGGGTGCGCAATCACGTGCTGATTGGACAGAGGGGGGAGCCACCCGCAATCATTCCCGAGAGAGGCAGAACGGTAGTCTGACTGTGTTAACAAGGCAGATCGCCGTTCTGACAGGGGAGAAGATAGAGGACTTGTATTGCTAAGCAGGGACATGGATCTCTGTCTTCACCCAGTTAGACCATCCCCCACACAGTTAGCAAGCACCCCCTAGGGACACATGTAACCCTTTGATCGCCCCTGATGTTAACCCCTTCCCTGCCAGTGTCATTAGTACAGTAACAGTGCATATTTTTAGCACTGATCGATGTAATCATATCACTGGTCTCCAAAAAAGTGTCAAAAGTGTCAATTAGTTGTCCAATTTGTCTGCTACAATGTCGCAGTCCAGCTAAAAGTTGCTGATTGCTGCCATTACTAAAAACAATTTTAAATAAAAATGCCATAAAAATATCCCATAGATTGTAGACGCGATAACTTCTGTGTAAACCAATCAATATACGTATATTGGGATTTTTTTTTACCAAAAATATGTAGCAGAATACATATCGGCCTAAATTGATGAAGAAATTTGATTTTTTTTTTTTTTTCATTGGATGTGGTTTATAGCAGAAAGTAAAAAATGTTTTTTCTTTAAAATTGTCGCTGTTTTTTTGTTTATAGCGCACAAAATAAAAACCTCAGAGGCAATCAAATACCACCAAAAGAAAGCTCTATTTGTGGGGAAAAAAAGGACATCTATTTTATTTGGCCACAGTGTCACATGACCGCACAATTGTCGGTTAAATTAACGCAGTGCCCTATTGCAAAAAATGGCCTGGTCATGTTTTCTATATTTTGATGTTTTCTATATTTTTATTATCCTGTTTCCATACCTCCCAACATTTTGAGATGGGAATGAAGGACACCTATTAGAAAATGAATGTAGGCATAGGACACGCCCCTGCCACACCCCCTTAAAGGAGAATTAACCCCCAAAAAAGGAGATTAATTAAATCCACAAGTGCTTTTTTTTACCACTACTATTCCTTCATATTGGCTTTTAAAATGTACAAATGCAGCAATTTAGAATTGGATGGAAGGTTTAGCACTGGGAAACACTTTTTGAAAGATAAAAAGTGCATTTTATATACATCTCTATAGATCAGACCAAAATGAGGGACAAAGGAGGAGGAATGGGGGACAGAGGGACATTGCTCGAAATCAGGGAAAGTCCCTCGAAATCAGGGACAGTTGGGAGGAATGCGTTTCACCCAACTTCACTGTACTGTGATTTTTTATTAATGCAAGATGATATAGCGATACCTTTGTAGTGCAGATGTCGGCTTTCTTTGTAATTAGAAGCATCATCTCCTGCTCCTGCCCACAGGCACACACCTAGCATTCTGAAGGCTAAATGTGACCCCGGATTTATGCATGGGGTTTCTAATATAAATTGTGATTTTTAAATATATACTGAACATGTTGTAAGAATGATCTCTCTGCTTTCTAGTGTAATTATATTGTGGTAATCTACAATAGCACACCCCTTGAAAGTGCATTTTAAAATTTTCATGAGACACTTCTTTGGAATATATTGGATCTTTTTAAATGAAATCATCTTCAGAGCAGACCCTCCCAAAGATAACATTATACTAGAAATTATATTAATAGCAGAGCACTAACCTCTTTTTGTTTGTGGGATTCTCATTTAGCTAATTAGTCCCTGAGTAGACATAATTCTAATCTCCTACCAGCTCAGACAGAGAAGCTTATTCTTTGTTTTACATGTGTAAAGCCTTGTACACACGGTCAGATTATTGGACAAATTTTCGTCAGTTTTTTTGTTTGATGCCAGTCGAAAGTAGAGAGGGTACTCACCATCAGAAAATGTTCTGATGACAGAATTCAATGTCAGAAGTGACATAATGTGTTGAATTGTTTTATATGTGTTCTTTCATTTCTGAGCATACCTAGACTTGCTCTTTTTTTTTGTCAGAAAACCGTACTAATAAAAAGAAAATCGAACGTTGTGGTCACATCAGACAAAAATTTTCAAGAATGCGCATCCAGCTTTTGTATGCCGAAAATTTGTAATCGGCTGTCAAAAGTAGCCTACTAACTATCAGAAAATCGGCAGATCGTTCATTGGATGAAGTTTATCTTCAGATTTTCTGACCGTGTGTACTGGCCATTAGAGTCCAGTGGCTTAATATTGGTAACTGTTTTTTTTTTTTATAGTTGACATTTATAGTATTTTACATTTTCATTATATTTTTTTTTTAATAGTTTCACTTTGTTCTTTTTAAAAGCCAAATTCCATAGAAAAAAAAAAGACAAACCCTAGCAGTGTTCCACAGCACTGTCTTAAATGCTCCTTATTTAAGCACTTCCCGACCAGCGCACGACGATGTACGGACGATGTACGGACTCGATCGCCGTGGGCATCCCCGCGATCGTCTCACGGAGCGGCCGAATGGAGGAAATGCCGTGTAAACAGCATTTCTCCATTCTGCCTAGCAACTAGTGACGCTGATCTCTGCTCCATGTGATTGGAGCAGAGATCAGTGTTCACTAAATGAAAGCCCAACCCCCCCACAGTTAGTAACACACCCCTAGGGACACTTAACCCCTACACTGCCACTCACTGGTTAACCCCTTCACTGCCAGTGTCATGTACACAGGAATCACTGCATTTATAAAGCAGTGATTACTGTATAAATGACAATGGTCCCAAAAATGTGTCAAAAATGTCCGATGGGTCCCCCACAATGTCGCAGTCACAATAAAAATCGCTGATCGCCGCCATTACTAGTAAAAAAAAAAATAATAAAAAATTATTAATAAAAATGCTATAAAACTATCCCTATTCTGTAAACGCTATAACTTTTGCCCAAACCAATCAATAATCGCTTATTGCGATTTTTTTTTTTACCAAAAATATGTAGAAGAATACGTATCGGCCTAAACTGAGGGAAAAAAATGTTTTTTAATATATTTTTGGGGGATATTTATTATAACAAAAAGTAAAAAATAATGCGTTTTTTTTTCACAATTGTCGCTCTATTTTTGTTTATAGTGCAAAAAATAAAAACCACAGAGGTGATCAAATACCACCAAAAGAAAGCTCTATTTGTGGGAAAAAAAGGACGTCAATTTTGTTTGGGAGCCACGTCGCACGACCGCGCAATTGTCAGTTAAAGCGACGCAGTGCCGAATCGCAAAAAGTGGTCTGGTCTTTGACCAGCAAAATGGTCCGGTCTGCAAGTGGTTAAAAAAGAAAAAAAAATGTTATAAGAACAATCCATATTAAATTCAAAATTTATTGTATGAAATATTACAAATCAACTTTAAATCCTCTACAAAAATATCCCAGTAGTTAAAAAAATGTAACAATATTATTATCCATGCATCTAAAAGAGCAATGAAGTATTTTGTATACTTTACTCAAGTACTGCCTGTATGGCGTGAAACATCCAACAATGAGAGATAGCCATCCTGATAGAAAATTTGCTCAAGCATAAACCGGCACAAAGGTAAATAATTAAAGCATAGCTAAACCCAAAAGCAAAAATTTACTTTATTTCAACTTACCAATCCTTAAATAAATTGGTTTTATTCATTTTATATATTTTTTTTTCCCTTTATTTTCACTTGGTGCTCTGGCGAGTAATAAACTTTTAGATTGACCTGAGCACATAGGAGAAAGGGGAACATGACAAGGTGGGCTTGAAGACAGTAATGCCCCATACACACAGTCGGGCATTCCAACGGACTTTGGCCCAAACTTGTCTTGCATACACACGGTCGCACAAAGTTGTCAGAAAATCTGATCGTTCAGAACGAGATGACGTACACCACGTACGACTATAAAGAGGCCAGTAGCCAATAGCTTTTGTCTCATAATTTATTCTGAGCAATTCCGTCGGAATTGTCTACACACGATCAGAATTTAAACAATCAGATTTTGTTCGTCGGAAAATCTTAGATCCTGCTCTCAAACTTTGTGTCCGATGGAGCCCACACACGATCGGATTTGCCGACAACAAGATCCGATCGCGCATTTTCCATCGGAAAGTCCGACCGTGTGTACAGGGCATAAGTGTTAAGAATGGGTGGGGAAGAGTTTAACAATATGACACGGAGAAGGAAAGAGGTGGTTATAAGGTATTGAGCCTGTCATATGTTTGCTGAAGAGCGATTTAGAACGCAGATTGCTCCTCAGAGAGCACCACAACTGTAAACGAGGCCTTACTGGCCGGGTCAATGGGTGAAAATAAATAAAAATGCCTAAAAAGAGAAAACAATTGCAGCCCCGCATTTATGGATTGGTGAGCTGCAATATATTATTATCATTTTGGGTTTTATAGGTAAGTATTATACCCTTTAAGCTTATTTCTTTGGGAAAGTAACAATCCCAAAGCATCTCCTTCTAGACTTTTTTGCAGTCCCCGGCATTAGGCTTGCTCTTTTAGTCTGGGGGATTGGAATAAGTAAAAATATTTCATAAAAATTCCTAGCCACACAGGTTTCCTTCCAGTTATGACCAGTCCCCCGGACACTTTACGGCATCATCACATATAATGTAGGGAAAGTAATCCAGCCCTGTGTGTGAGGACAGCAAGGGCCAGCAAGGGACATTTTTTTCAGCTGAGTGAGTTTGGAACATTGAACGAGAAAAGTGAAAGACGACTCTTTAATCAAAAGAATTGCTGTTTCTACAGAATGAAATGTCAATATTCCTATACAAAATCCACCAGGGAGCCACTGACACTGTATCCAGTCCCTAGGGGGTTCTCCGAAAGAATGAATGTTCTCCAAAGACAGAAGACATAAGCTCTCTCAGCAATGCACTAGATGTTGATATGAAAGAAAGTAAATACAAATTTCTGATGATACTGAAATAAAAATGTAATAGATGATCTAACCCTCCTCTGCGTTATCCAGAACTAAAACAAACATTTTGGTTGGATCAACTCTATTTATTAAAACGGTGTAGCATTGAAACTAAACACTTCAAGTACCGTTTGTCCCTGAAAAATTTGACTCCCATGATCCCTAGCTTAACCACTTCCAGCCGAGGCCTATTTCTTCCTTTCCTACGTGTAAAAATACGTTTTTTTTTGCTACAAAATTTTCCCCAAACATTATATATATATATATATATATATATATATATATATATATATATATATATATATATATATATATATATATATTCATATATATAAAATCTTTTGTTTTATTTTATTTTTTAGCAGAGACCCTAGGGAATAAAATGGTAGTCATTGGAATTTTTATATCACACTGTATTTGCACAGCAATTTTTCAAACACAATTTAAAAAAAAACAAAAAACACTTTCATGAATTAAAAAAAAAACCCCACTAAAGTTAGCCAAATTTTTGTATAATGTGAATGATAATGTTATGCCGAGTAAACACATACCTAACATGTCATGCTTGAAAATTGCACACACTCGTGGAATGGCGCCAAACTTTGGTACTTAAACATCTACACTTTAAACATTTTTACTGGCTACCAGTTTAGAGCTACAGAGGAGGTCTTGTGGTAGAATTATTGTTCTCACTCTAACATTCGCAGCAATACCTCAGATGTGTGGTTTAAACACCGTTTACATATGCATTTTTATTTTGACACTTTCCCTTAAAAAAAAAATTGTTGGATCACTTTTATTCCTATTATAAGGAATGTAAACATCCCTTCTAATAGGAATAGGTCATGACAGGTCCTCTTTAAGTCCCCACAGCTTTCCTCATTGCTGGAAAGCCTGAGATCAAAAAATAAATAAAAAATGATCTCAGGCTTTCCAGCACAAAAACCGGCAATGTTTACATCTGCTGGCGCCGGAAGTGACATTGTAACGTCGCTTTCCAGTCTCCAAGGGTTGTAGAGATGGCTGAGGACCATCTGGTCTGAGGTCAGCTCTATGGTAAACCGTGACCACCACCACCAGCGGATTCATTCTCTGACTCCCCGATCATATAGATGACCCGGGAGAAGCATTGGAGGGTGGCGGGGGGGGGCATCCCATCCCGTTGCCTGTAAAAGTCATCAAGTGGCCACAATGATGGCTTTTATTCAGGCATCATTCGGATATCTCTATTTAAAGTCCAGGACGTCACATGATGTCCTTGGACGGGGAAAGGGTTTTAAATAGTGTTCCTGGGAAAGAGGGATATAGATGTGATAAACATTGGACATGGAGGATAAGGAAACAGGTCTGAACATGGCTATTAACTGGTTCCCGACCAGCGCACGTCGATGTACATCGCAGAATGGCACAGGTACGTCCAATCTTCAATGCCCCCATGAGTCTGGTTGCGGGTCCCGTGGACTCGATCGCCACGGGCATACCCGCGATCGTCTCACGGGACGGCTGAATGGAGAAAATGCCGTGTAAACAGCATTTCCCCATTCTGCCTAGCAACTAGTGATGCTGATCTCTGCTCTATGTGATTGGAGCAGAGATCAGTGTTCACTAAATGAAAGCCCAACCCCCCACAGTTAGTAACACACCCCTAGGAGCACTTAACCCCTACACTGCCACCCACTGGTTAACCCCTTCACTGCCAGTGTCATTTACACAGGAATCACTGGATTTATTTAGCAGTGATTACTGTAGAAATGACAATGGTCCCAAAAATGTGTCAAAAATGTCTGTTGTGTCCGCCACAATGTTGCAGTCACAATAAAAATCGCTGATCGCCACCATTACTAGTAAAAAAAAAAAAAAAAAAAAATTATTAATAAAAATGCCATAAATTTATTTTGTAGACGCTATAACTTTTGCGCAAACCAATCAATAATCACTTATTGCGATTTTTTTTACCAAAAATATGTAGAAGAATACGTATCAGCCTACACTGAGGGAAAGAAATGTTTTTTTATATATTTTTGGGGGATATTTATTATAACAAAAAGTAAAAAATAATGCATTTTTTTTCAAAATTGTCGCTCTATTTTTGTTTATAGCGCAAAAAATAAAAACCGCAGAGGTGATCAAATACCACCAAAAGAAAGCTCTATTTGTGGGAAAAAAGGACGTCAATTTTGTTTGGGAGCCACGTCGCACGTCCATGCAATTGTCAGTTAAAGCGACGCAGTGCCGAATCGCAAATGGTGGTCTGGTCTTTGACCAGCAAAATGGTCCAGTCTGTAAGTGGTTAAAAAAACATAAACTGCTTTATTTACCCACTTACTGAACTTTAGAAGGTAGAAGTGAAGTGAGGAAATTGCAGGCACTTTTCACCTGGCTTTGAAAAACCCAAAAGTGACAAACAGCAATCAGGGGTGGAGAGTTAGCCTCAGACTGTTGTGTAGCAGGTAAGCACATGTGCATTTTTTAACCCTCTAGAGCCCAGCAGTGGGCAATGCCCTAATGACCCATGTGAATCCTTTTCACAGAGCATTTAGGGTTCTGCTCCTGGGATGGCCCTTGGTGGCTCTGCCCTCTCCAAAAGTCCTTAAAGACACCCGGCTTGACTTGACCAGTATCCCATGGCACTGCCATACAACATATAGATATGGAGTGTAGTAGTATAATATGCTGTCTTGAGCAAGCTGACCTGCAACCCTACTTGTGAACTAATCAGAGACAGGCAGTTTTCTAGCTAACTTGACCTTTGAAGGATACCGCAGAAACGTCAGGTGTATGGCTACATCCTGCCAGGCACAGAAAGTACTAGATCATTGTTCTAACTCCACTAGTTTATATTGGAATAGGATATTTCACAGGGTTTCTGGCAGTAGTTGAACAGAGCTCTGTCTGAGCTCTGCTGTACAAAGGACCACAAAAGGCTGCTACCAGGATAAAGGCACTGCTTACATTAAAATAAAGGGACTAAATGCTGTATTAATGAATACAGAGCTGCATTAACGTGTGTTTATTTCTACCAGGAGTTCAGGTTTAACATTATGATGGTGTCAGTCATATAAAAACTGCCGTGGTCATAGCACTCCACCCTCATTCAGTACGATGTTTTTTTTTTTCACATAAAGAAGAGTGTCTTTGATTTTACCCTTCATTTGTCCCAAGGTAATTACAGGCTGTCTAGCATTAATAATAGAGATATGCTAGTCTGCTCACATCCAGCTGTGTACTAATTTGTCCTGATTCAGCTGCTCACAAATCAAGCATACAGTGGACCTTAAATACAACTTCTACCATAAGGCTGAAAAAGCTGAGAAATAGGGAGATGACTGATTGTTGGACTTGATGGACTTGTGTCTCTTTCCAACCTCATCTGCTATATAACTTTGTAACTGATGTGTACTCGTATTTATTGATTTTATTAAGCAGCCATTGAAATCTCTGTGGTTTCGCTAAGACCCCCTCACTCCTACCCCACCACAGTAATTGGCTGGACTGGCCAAAAGCTTCTGAAAAGATTTTGAATGAGCAAATAGGCTCTTCTTTTTGGAATACTTGATATGCAATATCTGTTGGCAACAGGAGATAGACGGATTGCTTGAGGGACCTGCAGCATTAAGAAGGTCCTACAACTCCGAAATGGCTTGTTCCTGTTGCTAAACTAAAAAAATATTTTTTCCCCTTTTTATTTTGCTTCTTAACCCCGCTACGATACAATTGTGACTCATCTGATGTACAAGAGCCAGTGCAGGGTACAAGATTAAATATAAATGTTGATGAGCAGGCTGATTAGGAGGGAGACTGGAAAGGGGTGACAGCAGAGGGAGGGAAACAATTTAATTATCACCATGATTTTACCTTTAGACCTAAGTGAAATAAATGAAAATGATGTTCCGGGTGACACCCACCAATACAAAGAAAAGCTACCGAGACCGTGGAAATAATTTATGGGAATTAATTTCCCTACTTATTTTACTCATTACTTTGCAGCTACCGGCAGAAGCTCATGAAGCCTCATCAATAGACATTATTCAGAAAATAGCAGGATCATTTTTTTAACTTTGTTCACTGCATCCTTTCCTTTTGAAATCTGAGCAAGTGAATCATTTTCTGTCTCTTCTGATTCTAAAAAATGGGACTTGTCAGATTTGTTTGGTAAAGAATTGAGATGACGGGAATGAAGCAGCAGCCTGAAGCAAGATAGCACCCTACTGGGTTTGTTTTTTAAAGTGACCCTGTTCGCAAAGGATCACTTTTACCCAAAAGGCCACCTATAAAAGAAGAGGCAATATACTCACCTTTCCAATGGACCATCTGCCAAAAAGCTGACATTTCTCTGTTTGCCAGCCATGTATGTATTATGTGCTTCAGGGTGTGTAAAATACTGGCTTCCCTAGCAGCCACTGCAGTTCCTCCTGACAGCTTATACATCATCACAGGATGTATGAGCAGGAGGAACCAAAGTGCATTACATTGAAGGGCAAGTATTCACCCCTTGGGCCACCAGAAAGGTAATTATAGTATGCAGGTGGTCTGCTAAGTAACAGTGACCCTGTGGTGAATGAAATCTAAATTCGGATTGGTTGCTACGAATTATGTTTTTTTGTGCTTTTCTTATTTCAAATCCAACTTCAACAAAACGTTTTTACCTTTTGGATAGAGTGTGGAAAAACTTTTTGTTGCTAAGTATCACTCAACTGTGGGGATTCCTCCCCACTTCCTATCTTGGTCACAAGTGTTCAAAAAGAGATTGAATATATTTCCAATGATGACAGTAACACCAACAAAAGTATTTTTTTAGTACCATAAAAAAATTAGAACCTCTGTGTTTTTTCCTGCTGTCTTTGCCGTATGGTCAAGGTGAACCCTATTTATTCTCTTCTTTTCTTTTCCTAGTGTCACAAAACCTAAAACATGTGTGGGAAATCTCCACAATCTAGTCACATGGAAACAGTCTGATCCACTTTTTTAAAAAGAATCTAAAAAAGATTTGGTTCAGCTTTGTGTATAAAGGTTATTTTTATTAGTTTTGGATAGATTTGGGAAGGGTTAGACCCTTTGTTAAGTTTTTATTGATGTGTCACTGTCCTTTAATCCTATTGTCCCTGCTGTTAAAATTCACCCCTCTATTTCTCCTGGTGACTTAAGCCTTGTACACACGGTCAGAGAATCCGTCGGAATGTGTCCTATCGGACTGTGTCGTCGGATAATACGACTGTGTGTGGTATGCATTGGACTGATTCCGTCCGAATCTCCGTCCGACCCAATTTTCCCACATGTTGGAAATATTTCCCGACAGGCTGGGCCGGACGGACCTAATCCGATCATGTGTAGAGCATTTTCATCGGACCAAGTGCCACGCATGCTCAGATCAAATTCCTACATCAAAGCTATTGGCTACTAGCCTGAATGTAGTCCCATCGTAACGAAATTACGTCATCACGTTCTGAAAGATCGGATTTTTCGACAACTTGGCCCGACCGTGTGTATGCAACAGTTTCGGACACAATCTGTCGGACTAAATCCGACGGGCAAAATCCGACGGATCTGGTTGGCAGAATCTCCGACCGTGTGTACAGGGGCTAAGACAGACAGTAATAGGAAATTTTGAGTTGTGACCAAGGTGCTCTTGTGACATCTCTCTATAATGGAAATTACTTTCACTTTAAATAGATTTCCTATTGTGACTCCAGGACAGAAAGTGAAGGGAAAGTTTCCCTAAGGCCGCGTACACACGGGCGGATTGTCTGCCCAACTAAGTTCGGCAGACAATCCGACAGACAGTCCGTTCAAAATTTGCATGAACGGACTTGACCACACACGATGAGCAGACAGTCCGCTGAAAGCGTGCGTGATGACGTGTACAGCACGTACGACGGGACTAGAAAAACGACGTCCTATACACTGCAATGCAACCTTCGGCCGTGTAAACCCTTTCTGAGCATGCGCCATACTTAGTCCGTCCAACTTGCCTACACACGAGCGGACTGTCCGCTGAAACCAAGTTTGGACGGACAAAACCAAGTTTGAACGGACTGTCTTACGGAAATTCCGTAAGACTTTGTTCGTCAGACTGTCCGCTGAAAAAGTCAGCTGAAGCCCACACACGAGCGGATTGTCCGCTGAAACACTGTTCAGCGGACTAAGTTGGACAGACAATCCGCCCGTGTGTACGCGGCCTAACAGGACACAGTCAGAAAAAAAAAAATAACCTGACAGGGAATTTAAGGCTTTCCTTATCTAAAAAAATTATGTTTTAGCTTTACAGTCTTTAAATATATACTTGTGAATATGACATTTGTTTTTACGCCTTATTCCCAGTGCAAATTACCCATTATGTAGCATTGGCATTCTTATGGGAGATCTGTCTTCCATCAGGTGCCCCTAATGAATATGTCATTGTTACTTAACGGTGTTAAAGGTTATTATATAATTGGTTATTATACTGCAGGATTGTTCATTAAGTGTATGCCCAGATATATCTGCTGGATGGTTGGGTGACCTCGTGGTCAATGGTTAAGTGAGCTGAAACAAACCAAAGAGAGGTTAATTTCTTCTGAATGTTGGAACACTTTTCTGACCATAATTCCTATGACAGAATAACAAGATAACGCGTATAAAATCTAACAATAAAAAAGAATTGTGCCATATTGTTTCCATAAAGCCTTCACCTGAACAGCTATTAAAATGACTTGTGTAGCATCCCTTCCACCACATATGCCCTTCGTCTCTGCTGTGGGTAACCTCTACATTTAGATTCCTCTCACATTAACTCCATTAGACTAAGGTGTATGGAAACTCGCAGACTACATAGGTCTACTTTTGCCATACAAGGCTAAATACTGCAATTTGCTCATACTACTATAGGTCACAATGTACAGGCAGTCCCTGGGTTACAAACAAGTCAGGTTCTGTAGGTTTGTTCTTAAGTTGAATTTTTATGTAAGTTGTAACAGGTACATTATTTAAGTGTAACTCCAGACACATTTTTTTTAAAGTTGTGGATAGATAGCATAGGGAAGGCTTAACACCCCTGTAACATTTTTTGTTTTTGCTGTCCGTGCCCATGTTCAGAAGATTTCACCTCACTTTCTGTCCCTGTGACAATTGAATTTTGGAAATTTTGGGTTGTTGTGGGAACAAGGATTGGTGATAAAGCTTCAGTGGAGGCACCATTTTCCCATGATAACTCAGGAGTGGACAGGAACAGGAGTAAATTTCCTTTCCTATGGGTAGATTTCCTCTCACTTCCTATTGTCTCCCTCTGTTTGCAAGTATGAGTCGTATGTAAGTCAGATGTATGTAACTTGAGGACTGCCTGTACTAAACTTTTGTTCATTTGTGCTTAATGGGGACTAGGATATGAGAAGATCGTCAGATAAGTTACAGTGGTAAGATATATTATGCAAGATCCTGTGGTTATGACAACTATTCCTGGACATGTGCTGCTTATAGTTTTTGCTATTTTGTCTCAAAAATGTTAAAAATGGCTAAATTCTTGTACCAAGAGATAGGAGCTTGGTACACCAGGTATACACAGCCTCATATACCTGGTATATATACATATACATGGTAAAAGCTAACAAATGGGCAGGTCCTTTGTATGTTTCCTTATACTATGTTGATATATCATATGAATATCTACACTGGTGAGATGCTTCAAGAAGGCAGACCCAGAAAAACACTAGCCTAGTGTTCGAGGCATCAAGCTTTTCAATTACATGGTATGTCTAAAGTAACCCTGTCACAACAAGGTCTCTTATACACAGTGCCCAGACTGTAAAATAACAGGCTCTATACTTACCTTTCCGACCACCCATGAATTAAAATGCAGCCTTCTTGCAGTTCCTCGCCACTGCATGTATTCCACATCTACTATATGCATGTAAAATGCCTGCTTCCCCTTTGCACATTGTAATTTCCCATGTTGCCTCGTACATTCTGTAGTGCGATACAAGCCATCAGAAGGAACCACAGCACGTGGCAGAGAAGCAGGTATTTTTAGGGCAAGGTGCCAAATTCTAGGAGAGACTTACAGCAAAGAGTGGCCTAGGGGATTCTGGACATTTCCCATGGTCTATTTTCCACACAGCCATTGGTAAATTACTTAATTCATTTGAAGGAAAGCTGTTTGCCAAAAAAGTAACTTCAAAGTTTTCTGTTAAGCAGCTTTAAAGAAGCTAAAGCCTTTCATGTTGAATAAGCCTAGGATGAATTAGAAACTTGTCAGGTTTTTATTAATGATTTACAAAGGAAGTGAGCTGGGCCCTTGAGTAGATGGTTTGAGAGGGCTGTGTCCTAGCATTCGTTTGTGGATTTTGTTGGCAGCTTCTTTTCCATACAGTGACCTTACAAGTGGTCCCAGTGCTGTCTGTGCCCCTACTGAGAGGGGATCGCCCTCTCTATTTCTACTAGTGAACATTATACTGAGCGTGGATTTTACATCTTTTGAATAATAAGGAAAAGATCAGCTGAGGGGTCACTAAAGGTAGATGATGTACCATTTGACCTCTGCTTGCTGTTTTGGGCACAGTTTTCACTGTCCAGGTCCCCTTTAAATAGCTGTTCTGGATATTAAGGCAGCAATTTTGTTTCTGAATCAGTGTTCAGTTCACTAGAAAAAAGAGTGCTGTGACCACGCAACTTGCTACATATAAATCCCTCCCATGTGTTTTAAAATACAAGCCATTCTAGAAAACTCAAGACAATATTTTCTAAGTGCATTAGCTGCCCACTTAATACCACATTGGCTGTTGACCACATTGACATAACAGAATGTGAATCTAGATTATCCTTAAATGTAAAATCATTGCTGCTGTCATTATAGCCATATGTTAAATGTGCACTCTTTAGCTATAAAAATTGTTATGTAATTATGGTGAAAGCAGTTAACACATTACAACCTTATATATCTTCCTTAATAGGTTCCCATTCCCGTTCTCATTTTAATGGTAATATGGCCTATCAGGGGCAATTGTAGTTACAGTCATACTGCTCCTAAAATACATCTTTTGTTGATATTCAGAAGCATCTATGCTTTGGTATTTTCAAAAATCCCAAGAAAACCATAATGCTGTTTTGTATTTGTAACAATTTAACCCCGAAACTGGTAGTTTGGTGCCCTAGGCGTGTACCAATACATTTGGCCAACCTGTCCAAGCTTTGCAAACCATCTACTTCTATGCTCTAATGTGGAGGTACCACTGCCTCTCCTGGGCCACTGTATAGCTAGGAATAAGTGCATTGAACTTGGAGGGAAAGAGTTTGTTTATTAGCACAAGTCTGGCAGTAGTTTAGGATAATTGGTTTTACACAAGCTAAATTTATTTTCTCGGCACCGCAGCAGTCTATGTAACCTCTGCCCTGATCTTTCTGACATCCCTTTACTCAGTATGAACCACAGATAAGCTTTCTTGAAACAGAAAAATCTAAAAAGTAAGGGCTTAGTCCTCATTTCAGGATAGAGAACACAGGTGTGGAAATCTTTCCTGTAAGACCTCTGGGCCAATTGTGCATTTAGAACTGCTAGTTTACAGCACTCATATTGAATATTATTAAAGAGTTATTCATTCCAAAGAGCTATTTTAGGGTTGTTGGCCATCATTTGTGTTGTGCATGGAAATAAGCTTCTTGATTTTCACACACAAATCCCTGTGCAACCGTGCCCGCCAGCCACGTGCATCGTGTCCCCCGGCTGTGCAGCAGGTGTGCACACGCCCTCTGGTGGCCGAAAACGGGTAGGATGTACCCATATGGCATTTTGCCATGGAGTGCCATTGTGCTACAGTATATCTGCGTGATATGGTTGGCAAGTGGTTAAATCATCTCTGTGAACTTGTAAGATGCTTGGTAAAGGTTGACTTTTTTACATAAATCTGAGTAGCCAAGCGAACATGAACAGCCTGATGTAAATAAGTCTAAAAAAACAGAAAGAAAAAATCGAATTAGTTCTGGTGATATTTCCAGGGATAAATCTTCTGAATCTGAAATATTTCTCAGAAAACGGGGACAGCTGTGAACTGTGCATTGTCCTAATCTTTGAAATCTCGAGTTACCCCCTTTCCTATGTCTATATGTGCTCTCACTAGCCATGTTCAGTAAACATCACAATATCACATAGAAAGTCATTTGTTTCATTTAGCCCAGCAAATGGCTTGCATAGTGCTGTTTATATTCCTCTTGGTATCCATTATAGACCCGAATTGTGTGATCCATTGTAGACCTCTGGTTTTGTAATCAGCAGGTAGTTGACTGGAGACAAGGAATCTTCCTCTGCTGTTTATTTGGGTTCTGTACTGCCATTATTCAAACACCATATGGCAATCAGGACAGCTCAGCACAGGAAGAGAACGCCTTAAGCCAGCCATATGTCATGAGCCTTCCTTTCGCTCCAAAGGTTTATTTCAGATTTCTGAGATGTCGCAGACAAGCCGACTGTTCTACAGAGTTTGCTTGACAGGGTTCATTTCTCGGAGTGTAGGAAAATTGCTTCTTTGATACTTGATGTGGAATGAAGCTATCTCTCTCAACTTCCACTGAATCATCTCTGCTTTCCTTTGTATCTGAATCTTGAACATCACACAAAAGCGTTCGTTCACTTCTATTCAATTAAAGTCATCCTCGTTGCTGCACTCACTGGAGGAGTATGCTGTGACATTCCTTTAATGGAATAATCGCTGCATATGCAGCACATTGACTTATTCTTATATTTAACTCATCTCATTCTTTGGATACTAAAACTGCATTCTTGTCTTGTACACATACGGGGTCTGTTATTCTGTTATCTGTGCGATATAACCAGCCGGGATATGGTTAAGTGCTATCCATGAAAATAAGTTCCTACTTTCACCACTACTGTTGAAAAAATAAGAGGTCTGTTTCTTATTTGGATAATAAGAATATTTCAGGGGAGATTTGTGCAAGATGCCAATAAAACTTTATCAGGAAGAGACTGCTCTAATAACTTCCTCCGTAAAGCTTAGCCCCACCTGGTCTTTGAACAGTCTAGCTCCCTTGGCTCTAAGGCTGGCCATACACAGTATGAATTTCTTTCCTGCAACTACAGGTTGCAGGAAAGAAATTCAAATGATTTCACCATCAACACAGACAGTGTTGATAGGGGAAGGAGCAGTTGCAGGGGGGCAGGAGCAAGCAGGGGAAGACTATCGCAGCCACTAGCGATAATCACAAGAGAATCCGGCAAGCTGGTTGTACCCAAGTTGATCAATTGATCAACTTGGTACCTATAACCTGCCCATTAACAGTTCAAATCTTGGCCGGTTCCTGCTGAACCAGCCAATATTCAAACCGTATATGGCTGGCCTAAGGGAAGCAAGCAAGGCCAGCCGTATTTTGCTGTAATCATTGTTTCGGAAAGCACAAGGAGACTTGTATAGCATTTTGTAAGATTGGTTTGAAGAGCTCCTGATGTGTTAATATAGGAAGGTATGTAGACAGTTACATTTAAAGCATACATCCCAACTGTCATGGATTTGCCGGGACATTGCCGGAACTACAAGAGAATCGCGCTGTCCCGCAAATCCGTGCTGAGTCCCGCAGCGGAGCCCAGTACAAGTGCCATACTGGGCTCCACTAATCCTTCTGGCGCAGCCACGCTGTACTATAGCGGTCTCCTGTCTGCCCCGCCCCCTCTGCGTGTGTCAGCTCCTCTCACATAGGTGGCGGATAAGAGGCTTCTGATTGGCTGGAGCTGCTACCAATCATCCCTTGAACTCCCAGAAATGCTCTCCGAGTGCTGCCCTCCTAGTAACCAAACATGTCACGTATGCCCCGCCTCCTACAACATGCTTTTGCTCCCAGCGCACCCAAGATACAGGGACCTATTAGACAGGTACAGCTGTAATGATCCATGGGTATACCCCCTACTGTGGGGGGGGAATCTGATGGGGACACCTGCTGTGGAGGGGAATCTCATGGGGACACCCACTGTGGGGGGGGATCTGATGGGGGCACCTGCTGTGGGGGGAATCTGATGGGGATACCTGGTGTGGGGGGGACTCTGATGGGGACACCTGCTGTGGGAGGGATCTGATGGGGACACCTGCTATGGGAGGAATCTGATGGGGACACCTGCTGTTGGGGGAATCTGATGGGGACACCTGCTGTGGGGGGGAATCTGATGGGGACACCTGCTGTGGGGGGGGATCTGATGGGGACACCCACTGTGGGGGGACTCTGATGGGGACACCTGCTGTGGGGGGTAATCTGATGAGGACACCTGCTGTGGGGGGAATCTGATGGGGAAACCTGCTGTGGGGGGGAATCTGACGGGGACACCTGCTGTGGGGGGGGATCTGATGAGGACACCTGCTGTGGGGGGGGTCTGATGAGGACACTTGCTGTGGGGGAAATCTGATGGGGACGCCTGCTGGGGGGGAATCTGATGGGGACACCTGCTGTGTGGAGGGTGGGGAATCTGATGGGGACACCTGCTGTGGGGGGGGATCTGATGAGGACACTTGCTGTGGGGGAAATCTGATGGGGACACCTGCTGTGGGAGGGGATCTGATGGGGACACCTGCTGTGGGGGGGATCTGATGAGGACACCTGCTGTGGGGGGAATCTGATGGGGACACCGATGTAAGGAGAGACTCTGATGGAGACTTTGATATAAGCTGTGCATGCTGCAGGTCACTCTCATCTCAGGATGTCCCTCATTCTTAACTCTAAAAGTTGAGAGGTATGTTTAAAGTATTTCTAAATGTCTATAGAGTGCATGAGGTCAGCCAGGTATATTGGTGTGTCATCTGCAGATAAAACATAATTTTCCAGTGTTCCCATGCACAGTCATCATTAGATCCTTGGTGCCCAGCCTGCAGCCTGAGGGTCACATGCAGTCCATTGATGCATGCAGTGCAGTCTTTTCACAAAGAGTCTGTAATCACAGTGATTGCTCGCAGTCCCTAATACCTTGTGCCCAGTCTCTGACCATTTCCTTTAGTAAGGCTGTATTTCCACTAGTAAGCCTCCCAATCATCTGTATCATTTCATATACTGAATATTATGTGAGGTCAAGGAACTGCAGCTAAGGCCTTCCATTTGTTGTATGTTGACAATCACTGCATTAGATCATCTTATTATTTTGGTCAGGGGCTCTATGAGTAATGTTAAAGAGGAACTGCAGTCGGTTCACATAATTTGTAATAAAAACATCTTTGCCATTCTGAATCTTCCCTCCAACCACTTTGCATATTATTTTTTATATACCGTGATTCTGTAGTTGCTAAATATGCTGCAGAAATCTCCCTCCACTAAGTCTGGCTGCATCCATTTTAACTGTGGGCAGCTGAAGCTGCTGCCTGTTCACTTCCAGGATTTACACAGACACACAGAGCCACACATCCTGCTCTACAGCCCTGCAGCTTTCATTGGCCCTCTTATGACTCCCCCCCCCCCGCCTTCCTGGCAAAGAGAGAGAGAGAGAAAAAGCTGTGCATGATGTCATAAGCCTAGGCTTTTTACCAGACAAGAAACAGGAAGTGGGCTGTATAAGGTATTTACTGGAAGAAAAAAAATGTTTTACTATCCAAAGTTAAAACAACAAGGGCAGAAGAATTAATAAATGGAAAGATGAAAAAATGACTGAAGGTCCACTTTAATTATAGAGGAGAAAGGACAGCCATGTTGAATTCCTTGGTTATAGGGAGGTTGTTTGAGGGAAGCTGAGTTTTGTAAAGTGAAACAAAACATTCACAGCCAAGGAAGCTCCCATCTTAGCTTCAATTTATCTGCAGTTGCCATGGTGCTGCCCATGTGATCAGTTATGACACCAGCCATTTGAAGGCCTGATAGTTCAATTGAAATCTAACATAAGCATACTAGTAACTGTAATGCCGCGTACACACGATCGGACTTTCCCGCAGACTTGGTCCGGCGGACTGGAATCCGTTGGACAATTCGATTATGTGTGGGCTCCACATTCGGACCTAGAAATAAAACATGTTTCAAATCTATCCGACAGACTCAAATCCGACCGACTAAAAATCGGGAAAACCATTCGTCTGTATGCTATTCTGACGGACCAAATACGACGCAAGGACAGCTATGGGCTACTGGCTATTGAACTTCTTTGTTTAGTCCCGTTTACGTCATCATGTTTAACAAACGGACTTTTGAACGGACTTAGTCCGTTCATGTGTGGCCAAGTCTGTTGTGTTCAGAAAGTCTGTCGGACCTCCGCCGAAAGTCCGTTGGGAAGACCGTCGGACCTAGTCCGTCGAAAAGTCTGGTCGTGTGTATGCGGCATAAGGCTTTATTCACACAGCCATACAGTTTTTAAATACAAGGTTTCCCCCGCATCCAATTCATATGTCAGAGGATTGTGACCAGCTCTCTATGGAGTTGGTTCTGAATTGCACAGGAGTCCTGCACATCTTCTGGTCCGTTTCGGGTCCGAATTCAGAAAAAAAATTTGGACTGAAATCAGAACTGAAACAAAGAACAGGGACACACCGGACCCCTGCTGTGAGCCGCTCAGTGTGGCAGTGTGAATCCAGCCTTAAATCAGTGCGTTTAGTTCTGCTTTAAATCTAACTTTCATCTGTGGCCTCAAATATAAAAGCTAGATTCATGATATATATTTCACACCAAAGGTAAAAATCGGCATAAAAGGCATGTTTCCCAAATTCTTCTGAATCACGTTTTTTATATGTCCAGTGAAATTCAAATTATCTTCTCAGCTTTATTGTTAAGAAAGCTGCAGATTTACAGACAACATGTTAATATTCATGCCATTGGATCTTTCAGATATAGGGGAGGAGCCTCAGAGCTAGAACACAGGTGGTCACACCCACTGATACTCTGACCACTCCCAGCCCCCCAGATCAAAACAGACAGGCCTAGCTTGCAGCATAGGCCTGCCTAAATTTGCCTGTGATGGTTAACCTAGTAAAAAATAAAAGCCTTACTAGCACCTACCCACTGGTTGAGGGAGCTACACATTATTATCATATTAAGTACAATTAGTGTAAACATCTGATACTGTCTTGATGTCAGCTTTCTGCAATTGCCTGTAAAGTTTCTGCATGGATATGTCTGGACAGAACATGTTAAAGAGGAAGTAAACCCTGATGAGTTTACTTCCTCTTTCATTCCCTGCAAAGGTAAAGCATAATGGACTACTATGCATCGCATAGTAGTCCATTATGTGTCACTTACCTGGCACAGGAGCCAGCGATGTCACCGCTGTCCCCTGTAGTCCGGCACATCCATCTTCTCGGTGGGTCTCGCTGCTCCGCCGCTGTCATTCAGCGAAGCCGCAATGACGTCACTCCCACGTGGGAGCCGCCACGTGCGTCATATTCGCTGCATTTATACGGCGCATGCGCCGTAGACAGCGGTGCCTGTCTTTTGGAAAATATCTCCTAAACCGTGTAGGTTTAGGAGATATTTCTTGGACCTACAGGTAAGCCTTAATCTAGGCTTACCTGTAGGTCAAAGTGTGTTGTAAGGGTTTACAACCACTTTAAGCAGAAGAGAGAGGTGACCTCATCTGTTGTTCTGCTACTCCTTCGTTATCCAGCCAGGGGCTGTATTGCTGCACTGCAGTAGAGAAAATACAAGTTACCTGACTCACTATTTGACAGTATTATGTATATCTCATATAGATAGATAGAAAGATAGACAACATTATCAATCCTTTGGCAAGTAAAAAATGTCCTGTATAACTATTTCAATAGCATAATTTGCTGTTTTCCTTGGGTTCTCCTTTTTATATTTACAGTATCATGAATAGAGGTAACTGCAGGAAATGATGGGTAATAGTGCATGTCCACACATTAGTGGCCCAAAAATATAGTTACAGATCTTGAATTTTCATGACCTATACAGACACCCAAAGATTTTTGTAATAATTTTTTTTAGTTTACTTGTTGCTTGGAAATTATCTTTAAAGATTTTTTTCCGGAATGTTTAATATCACTCTTATATTATAGATTTGTATAAATGAATATTTCTTGCAATAAGGCAGATTTTCATCTTGTATAACAAATAACTGCATTCTACTAATTTACTTAATGACCTGCAGAAATGAAATAAATGAATGGATCTGGCCAGCCAACATCTCCTCCGGGGTAACATTTCTGTATATGTCCTATTGATTTTATCCTGATAAAGCTGTAAAGATACATTTATTTTCATGGTAATTGATTTTAATGGATAAAGTCCTCAAGAGTAACCTCAGGTCTGACCTATCCTAGTTCTATAACAAGACAGAAGACAGAAAGATCACCAATGACATTGTTAACTTTCACTGTTTAGGCAACATATAGTTATTTTTATTACAGTATGTTCATGCACTACAGAGTATGGAGCAAAGAGATCAATAATAAAGATAAATGTCTTGCACATGGGCAACAAGAAGAATCAGCAAACTGAAAATGGTAATCAGGAAATGTTACAGCAGTTATCAGGAACCTACCTCTGCCTCATTGTGAGCTTAACGGTCCTATGCATTTACCTGTGTGGGCATGCCTCCTGATTAGTCCACACTACTCTTAAAACAATTATAGCATTCGGATTGCTATGACTAGAGTGTGCTTCTGTTTGATCCGGTTATCCTGTTCTTTTTTCCTGTGGTTGTTCTTTTCAGTCCTGTCGTTAGAGTTACCCCATTATTAAAGAGGAAGTAAACCCTGATGAGTTTACTTCCTCTTTCATTCCCTGTAAAGGCAAAGCATAATGGACTACTATGCATCGCATAGTAGTCTATTATGTGTCACTTACCTGACACAGGAGCCAGCGAAGTCACCGCTGTCCCCTGTAGTTCCGAGCGTCCATCTTCTTGGTGGATCTCCGTGGGTCTCGCTGCTCCGGCGCTGTGATTCGCCGGAGCAGCGATGACGTCACTCCCGCACATGCACAAGGGAGCCGAGACTCACAGCATTGCCGTCATCGACGATGCCCCGCTCAGTGCGCCTGCGCACCGCTGTCTACGGCGCATGCGCCGTAGATAGCGGTGCCCGTCTTCGGGCAAATATCTCCTAAACCGTATAGGTTTGGGAGATATTTCTTGGACCTACAGGTAAGCCTTAATCTAGGCTTACCTGTAGGTCAAAGTGGTTTATAAGGGTTTAAAACCACTTTAAGTCCCTATATTCTTGGCTCTGCTTACTAGTTTATTGACATCAGGTTCCTGCCTGCTGTCAGTCTGCTTAGACCAGGGGTGTCCAAACTTTTTTCAAAGAGGGCCAGATTTGATGAAGTGAACATGCGCGAGGACCGACCATTTTGCCTGACAGTCTTTGAACCATTAAAATTCGGTCTAAGTGTGTTTGTTCGAACACTAATACATGGCCCAACAAGAATTCTCTTGCCTTTGTGGCTGTGTGTGTTGAAGAGATGAGCTCGGGCGTGCTATTTGGATATACCGTATTTATTGGCGAATAGCACGCACCTTCACTTTAAGAGGGAAGTTTCAGGATTTTTTTTTTTTTATTTTAAATAAAAAACTGTGAAGCAAAATAAGGGTCAGTGCCCATCTGCGCGCCCACCATTGCTGGGAATGCAGCCCCCACCATTGCCAGGAATGCAGCCACCATTGCCAGGATTGCAGCCACCATTGCCAGGATTGCAGCCACCATTAGCTAGGTTCGCAGCCACCATTGCCAGGATTTCATTCACTATTGCCAGGAATGCAGCCACCATTAGCCAGGAATGCAGCCACCATTAGCCAGGAATGCATCCACCATTAGCCAGGATTTCACTCACTATTAGCCAGGAATGCAGCCACCATTAGCCAGGAATGCAGCCACCATTAGCCAGGAATGCAACCACCATTAGCCAGGAATGCAGCCACCATTGCCAGGATTTCACTCACTATTGCCAGGAATGCAGCCACCATTGCCAGGAATTCAGCCACCATTAGCCAGGAATGCAGCCACCATTAGCCAGAATCTCACTCACTATTAGCCAGGAATGCAGCCACCATTAGCCAGGAATGTACTCACCATTGCCATCAGTGCAGCCTTGGAGGGGACATGGAGGGGGCAGGACGAGCGCTGAAGAACAGGAGAATCTCCTGTTTACACAGTGGCCTCTTTAAGAGAAAGTCCTGCCTCCTTTGATGGACAGGACAGTCGTCCAGTGGCGGAGATGGGACTTCCTATTACAGAGGCTGCCATGTAAACAGGAAATACTCCTGTGTGCACAGCGCTCGTACCACCTCCCATCTCCGAGGCAACCAGACTGAGACTATATATCTTTTGTGGCCCCGGCGCTGGGAGATCGTCAGGGGCCACAAAAGATATATATGTTTAGATAACCAGGCGGGCCATTCAAAACCGGACCATGGGCCGCAATTGGCCCGCGGGCCGGACTTTGGACATGCCTGGCTTAGACAATTACCCTCCTCCACCTGGTCTCTTAGATCCTGCTGACTTATTGGACTTCCTCTGTCCACTAAAGTGTATATTACCCCAACATTTCATATTCCTGATATGTGTCTGTTGTACCATGTGTTAAAACGTATCTTGTTCTCCTTGTATTTCTTTGTGTGAAATACCTGGTGATCCTACCGGTCTCCCTGCTCTCCTATTTCAAATTGACCACACCAGGGCATGGTATGACATCCTTCCTAGTGTGGTCAGTTATTTGCCAGTCCCTCTTTCCAATCTCAAACTGACCACAGTAAGCATGGTAGCACATCCCTCCCAGCATTGTCAGTTTTCTGGCTGTGCTGGGAACACAGCCTGCCTGTCCTCAAATGATCAGACTTGTGCTGATATGTCCCTCTGAACAGCTCCTCACTGGGAAGATGGTTGTATTGCTCTTTCTCTGCCTCCTGCTTACATTCCCTCCTGCAATCTCCACTCCCAGCTCTCTGAGCTTCTTGTGCAGCTGAGAACAAAGGTTATGTGATCACTTATTAAAAAAAAAAAGGAAAAAAAGGTATTTATTATATATATATATATATATATATATATATATATATATATAGATATATAGATATATATAGATATATAGATATATAGATATATATAGATATATATATATATATATATATATATATATATATATATATATATAGCGCACTACTCCCTTGGGAGCTGCTTGGTAGCTCATACCATACTGCTAAAATGCATCCATTCTTCCACCCCACATGATTCACAACAGACACATTCAGTAAAGTTGAACAGATAACTTTATTCCTCTTGCTGCAGTCCAAGTGTAATGGTGATGATAGGAAGTATGAGCTGCTTCCTCCTTCTAGTTCCTCTGATTAACTAGATCCCTTTCCCTTAACGAACCGACCAGTGCCCCTCTGAACAGCACCTTGGTAATTGGATGCTGGAAGTCTCAGACCTCCCCTGTCCCTCTTGCCTCCTGCGATCCTCCCCAGGCCAGTTCAGGAAAGTCCGGATGATACCCCGGTCTGCTTCGTCTGCTTTGCAGCTACTTACCGTTTCTTGAAAATAGGACCATCCCAGCCGGGATGCCTGGTTTAATCCCCCAGGCGACATGATGTGCGTGGACCATCCGGCACTGGGGCCTCTGAAACCCCAGGCCTTCAGGTTAGGTTCCTGCTCTCCAGCACTGGGGCCTCTGAAATGCCAGGCCTTCGAGCCTGCTCCTTGGAGTTACATTTTTGCTGCTTCACTGGACTCTTCCCATTCCTCCCTAGGAAGCATGTGACCTCAGTATATATTTTAGTCCTGCTTCTGCCCATACAAATAAATGATTTGGCCAGGGCCATATACACTGCCTGCACTCCAGTCCCTGACCTGCCTCCTTTCCAGAACATTCTTAGGGAAAGCAAGGGAGGGTTTCCCAGGGCAGAGTACAGGTGGTCACACCCCCCTCTATTCTACTACTCCTCCCAAACCAAATTAAACCACCAGGCCTAATCAAACAGGGTAAGGCACTGGCAATTTCACCTAACTCTTACATATTAGCACCCACCTAAAGGTGGTGGGCACTATATATATGTGAGTACACCCCTCCCATTTTTGTAAATATTTTATTATATCTTTTCAAGTGACAATCCCACCATAGATTGTACCTTTGTACTATGTTGCTCAGTGGTCTCCAGATCCCCTGATATTCCCGGTATAGTTGTGGCTTTGTATCATGTGACACTCGGTATATCCTTCTGATAGACTCTGTCCCTTCCACAGCCACTTCATGCAACAGCTAGAGCCTATAACACTCCCCTCTGTAGTCTTTAATTCACAGCTTTGATGGTGGGTGGGATAGAACACATCCTAATTAGCATCCAATTCCACCCAGTCATACCTACAGGAAGAGTTCAAACCTCCCACATTCCTCCTCACAGATCACAGCATTATTCATGAAGGAAACCCTTCATACACAGTCTGCTGTGCAGTGTTGCCAACTGTCAGTATTTTTACTGGCAGCCAGCAAAAAGTTTTATTTTTCTCCTGCCAGTAAATGCCACTGACAGGAAAAGGTTGCCAGGAATAAATATGGCTGTCGTGCTCGACTCATCTAAGTGCCTGCTACAGTGTGTTTGAGTGGCAACGGCAGGGGGTGGGTCTGGTGGAGGCAATGCCTGAGTGTGTTGTGTGATGTCATGGTGCAAGGGAGTTGAGCGGAGCGGCCGGAGTCTCATGTGCGGGTCTGCGGGACGGGAGTAAGGCAAGCCTGGAGCAGGACTGTCAGTGCTGCTTGGACTGGAGTGGACTGAAGGGATCACCTCCCATGAAGAGAGACTGCCACTATGACTCAGGAGGGGAAGTGTGTTGGTGAGGTATCATCATCATTTGTGCGGCTGCACGCTGCTGTCAGTGTCACTGAGTCATTTTCATGTGTGTGACGCCCATTCTAATTTCTTGCCCTCCTGAGTCCTGTCTCTGAGCTACTTAATTATTATATTAAAAATGAAAGCGGAAATGTTTTTTGCCTTAATATCTACCTAAATTTAATTTCTAATTTCATATTGTACATATTTGTAGCCTAAATACTGAAATTTCCACCTAAAACTGTAATTTTGTAACTTTTGGAAATTCCACTAAAAACTTGGCTGTACCAGTAAATTTTGGTTGTTGTGTCAGTAAATTTCAATCTGGTAGGTTGGCAATACTGCTACTGTGAAAGCTAGCTGTGCTGCTACTGGGCAGGATGGAATGAATCACAATAAGAATTAAATCCTGCCCAATTAAAAATGCCGACCAGTCACAACAGGCCAAGCATAACTAAGGGCAAAACGTTTTCTTTATTTTTTGGGTAGCGTGGAGATAGATTAGAATGTTTGTCAGTTTTTATTGCTGTCTGTGCCCCCGTTAAAGGGATTCACCCTCTCTATTTGTCCTGTTTACCATTATCATTGAAAGTGAAAGTTAAACAAAATCACAAATGTTTGGTTGTCCCAAAAAAAGTAATAGAGGAGAAATCTCCTAATGGGTGCACTAGTTCTGAGGACCTGGCGGTCCCCAAGGAATTCTCTTATTATGCAGGGATTTCCTCTCACTTCCTGTTTTACTATGGGATAGGAAGTGAAGGGAAATCTTTCAAAAGGGACACAGATGGCAAAAAATATGACCTTGTATAGGAGGGTATTCCTGTGCCAAGTTAGGGTAGAGATAGATGGCGTACTGCTGCATGCACTGAGGGGAAATGTCTGAACCCAAAGAGATTAAAAGTAAAGAAGTAGTGGTACGCTGTACTGGGGTGGAATTCGCCTACCCCCACAAAAACAGTATGCTATATCCGTAATTAGATTCAACAAGCAGTAATCCTAAAGATTATAAATTGGATAGGTATAAGTATAAATACGACATGTCATAACATCAGTTGCTCGAATAAAACATATGTGTGAATCCGTGCAGCATACTTCAATAGCAAGTAGTGGTACTTTCGGTGTTCATATAGCTGTAAAAAACACTAATAAGCAATCTAAAATATAAAAAAATATATAACATATATAAACTATATATAATATATAAAGTATAAAATAAAAATATATTCAAAGTGCAACGTGTTAGCGATAAATTAGAAATCGCATAAAGTGCAAGTGCTCTAATATAATAGAAATGGCTAACCTTCCCAAATATATGCAAATATATAGTCACAAACACGACTAATGTAAAAGACAAATGTCCATTTAAAGTGCAAAGTGCAGCGATTATCCTCAAAATCGCACAGAGTGCTAGTGCTTCAATATAACAAATGTGATTGATTGTGAAGAAATTGTGATGGGATAGTGGTGCTGGTGATGGGGAATATATCCTTCGTGATCCCGTATGGTCTGGTAATGGGTGTCCCCTTACCTTACTGCTGTAAGGTAACAGCGTGTATAATGATCTTTGGGATCCTTGGTAGTATTTCCCTTTAACATCCCATTGTGGTGTTCACAGGTCCTGGCAAGTTGTGTGGCCCCTTTAAGGGATTTCTCTAGGATATTTCAGCAATAGGGTCCCTCAGCGGAATGGCATGTATATAGAGTCAAAAAGACATGGAGGAAGGATGCCCCATAGTGTAGTATATTTGAACAGTAAGTTTTTTATAAAAAAATGAAAAAGACAAATACTCACAAACACAGAGTAAAACAAGCGGTGTATAAACTACAATTATTATTATTCAGCACACTATGCTGTTTAACCTGCTGTAGGGGAACAGTATTTCTCTCTCTTTTTTTTTTTGTTTAATTTTTTTAGGATTACAACCTCTTTAATGTAATGGGGGACTTCACTGACCCATTAACGTAGAAGCCAAATGTAAACTTTTACAATAAAAACAATTTGCCTATTACTTCAAAAGCTTCTAGCTCTGCATCCACTAATGATTTTAACTGAAAGTAACCTCTACTTCTAGATTGTAATCATATTCTCTGTTGGAAATTCTCTGATTATGACATGTTAAATATAAATATAAAATGCTCGCCTTAAAGTGAAGGCCACTTTTATTTCTGTTGTCCTCATGGTGGGGCCCTTTATTTATGTCCTTGTGGTGGGGCCCTTAAGAACCAAAACTTTATTACAGAAAATATATAAACATATCATATGGAGCTTATTGCTTACTATTTTTTTTTTCAGTTTTCTTTTTTTCCAAATTCATTATTTTAGCAACAGTGTGCACAAAATAAATACACAGAGTTAGGCTCGGTTCACACAGGGGCGGCACGACTTGCAGCGCGACTCACAGATGCGACCTGCACACGACTTCAGCGGCGACTTGCAAAACGACTTCTGTATAGAAGTCAATGCAAGTCGCCTGAAGTCGCCCCAAAAGTAGTACAGGAACCTTTTTTCTAAGTCGGAGCAACTTGAATCGCTCCTATTAGAACGGTTCCATAGTACAGAATTGAGCGCAACTTGTCAGGCGGCTAAGTCGTCTGGACAAGTCGCCCCTGTGTGAACCGAGCCTTAGCATTATACAACAGGTCTGGTCTCAAGTGAACATGGGAGACTACATCGAGGCGTGATTCATCATAATCAGAGTGGCTGAAGCTCATAAAATTATTAGTAAACAGTAACTGGCAACAAACCAAGCTAGCGAATTTGCGTCAGTGAAGATGACCCATTAGAATATGTGGGCAAATGCTAAAACAGTGTGATAGTTGGCAAATACGCAAGTCACAGGTGGGTTGGGGAATCAGACTTCCTGCCAAAGGGCTTTATGTGTTCGAAGAACCATAAGAGAGAATAAGGGAGTAGAAAATGCAAGGAAAGGGAATAGAAGCAGGGTGAAGTAGGGGTAGGGGAAAAGGGGGTATTTGGGAAGGGTGGATGGGGCAGAAAACAGACCTTCCCTAGGCACCAGATGTTTGTTTACCCAAGACTAGGGGGAAGGAGCTAGCTTCAGGTATCTCTCAGAAAACGTAAACTGAGTCCAGTAAACTTACATCTTGTGGAAGCGGGTCTCTTATGTCCTCAAGCATTTTATCATTCACTGATTTAATCCACTGTGACACCATAGGAGGTGACAGGGATTTCCATTGTGCCAGTATACATGCCCTGGCAGCATTAGGAAGGTGCCTCAGCAATGACCAGAGGTAATTTCATTTAGATAGAGGAGGCATGCAGCTGGGTCCTATTCAAGAAACAGACAGTTAGGTCAGGAATCAAGACACAGACATCTCGCAAGGACAGGCAGATTTATGGACATGACCGAAAGATGTGAATTTTACAAATTGTTAACCACTTCAGCCCCGGAAGATTTGGCTGCTGAATGACCAGGCCATTTTTTGCGATTCGGTACTGTGGCGCTTTAACTGACAATTGTGCGGTAATGCCACGCTGCCTTTTTCTCCACAAATAGAGCTTTCTTTTGGTGGTATTTGATCACCTCTGCGGTTTTTACTTTTTGCGCTATAAACAAAAGAGCGACAATTTTGAAAAAAAAGCACAATATTTTATACTTTTTGCTATAATAAATATCCCCATTTTTTTCTAAAAGCTAATTTTTTCTCAGTTAAGGTGGATATGTATTCTTCTACATATTTTTGGTAAAAAAAAAAAAATCGCAATAAGCGTATATTGATTGGTTTGTGCAAAAGTTATAGCGTCTACAAAATAGGGGATAGATGTATAGCATTTTTATTATTATTATTTTTCACTAATAATGGCGGCTGTGACGGATCTCGGTCCCCCCATATGAGAACCTCCGCTAGACCTGTGTCTCCTGTCTTCCAAATGCACCTGCAGCCTGCAGACTCGCCATAACCAGCCCTTAACCCCTCAATCACGAGACAAGCCACACGGGTGTTGAGGGTTAAATATCCAGAGCATCAACTCTTTATTAAGTACCAAACATACACTTTTAAACACAGTTTAGGGACACTCCTCTTAGCCTTGTCATAGACTCAACTCTTGTATAATCGAACAACTACAGTTTAAACACATGAAGGGATTATGAGAAGCAGGCAGCCTCTCCTTACACATCCCCTGCTGAGATGTGTCTCCAGACCTTTGTATACGTGCCATGACCCAACACAATTAAACACAGCAACAAGAGGTGTGGGGGGGGGGTAGGGAAGAGGGGATGTAGCATTACATTACATTATCTCAATGCCATTTTGTCCCCAAGTCTCATAGCCCCACGCTTTGGGAATACCGCCATCTTGTATATGCCTTTATCAGTTAAAAGTACATTGTTTGTGGAATAAAAGTATATATTTAGCCCAGCTGGGCCAATAGGTTTAGGTAGCCAGAAACAACTCCACAAGCCCAGCCACAGATATCGCATTCACCCGGTTCCGATGAACCGGCAACCGCGGACACAAATGTTTGGAGTTGGCATCTTCTCCAGGTGGTGGAAGATGACAAATAGCATTCCAAATCTCACGTTGTCTGCTGGGCCATAGTCTGTGGGTAGGAGGTGAGCCCACAGCCCTTCCCAATACACACAGTGATAGTGGGTTCTGTCACAGTGGCGATCTGCGATTTTTATCAGGACTGCAACATTATGGCAGACACATCGGACACTTTTGACACATTTTTGGGACCATTGCCAATTATACAGCGATCAGTGTTATAAAGATGCACTGATTACTGTAAAAATGTCACTGGCAGGTAATAGGGTTAACACTAGGGGGCAATTAAGGGGTTAACTGTGTTCCCTGTGTGTGTTTCTAACTGTAGGGGGAGGGGGCTGACCTAGAGGAAGTGACAGATCGTGGTTCCTAGCTAATAGGAACTCACAATCAGTCACTCCTCACAGAACAGGGATTAGTGTGTTTACACACACACGTCCTTGTTCTACCTCTCGTGCCCACGTTCGCTTGTGGCCGGTGGTCATCGTGACCCTCGGCCACGAGCATCGGCATGCTAGCAGTGCAGCGGGTGCATGCCGGCTTCTGCTATCCCTATTCCGCAAGCCGATCTATAGCTACTCTACGACAGCTCATGGTATCGTGCCGACCTGCCGCAGTAAAATGGCTGGTCAGCAAGCGGTTAAGATAATAGGCTGTGGGTTTAATACTAAAGAATTTGTATCAGCGACCAGCAACCAAACCTTCTCCCCTTTAGATCATGCACCAGGATTGTGTTCCTGTGGGGAGAAATGGCTTTTATTACTTCCTGTGACATCATCTCCAGGGCTGTAAAATTCTTGTAGGGGCAGTTACTGGGAACTATGATGTAGACAATCCCCCGGAACTACATTTCTCAAGAGCCTTTTTGGGATTTAAAGCAATAGCATTGTCTTTCTGCCAAAGAAATCAATGCATGCATGTGGAGAGCGACAGATGAGTGTTGGCAAACAATGCTTCAGATTTCAGAGTAGAAAGGGCACTGTGTTGCCAACTCAAACAGGATGTTAAAAGCACACTAGACTTCCTGGCAGTTCAATGGGTATTTTTTTGTACTTGCAGTCTCTATAAAGGGATGAAACATGGAGTAGCCCCCACTCTCTCTTCCCCCTACTTCTATACTAGTTTTGTTTTCTCCTTCTTTATATAACAGTTTATCCTATTAAAGTAATGATAGTCGGGAATAGTCAGGATCTTGGCCTTGGAAAAGCCTATTTACTTCTCCTAACTATCCTTTACCATATTTGACTCACCATTTCATATATATCTTGATCTCCCTCGAACTTTGACATAGTACTTTTGTTACACTACCTTATCTCTTTACCTTTACTCTTTATGTTTGCTGTTAATAATGACTGAAATCACAGCTTCCAATGCATATGTTAAATGAAATAATATACCGTTGAATGCTCCTTACTTTATCTCCAGAGAAGCTTCACTAATAATTCATTTTTAATGCATTGTATTACCACGAATGATATTTTATGACCTTTGTTAAATCTTGAAAAACATAATAAAAATATTTAAAAAGAAACATGGCGCAGTATACTGCATATTTTGTTTTTTGCATCTGCATCTCCCCACAGGTAATATATGAAAACAACATGATTTTGTCAGGTGACAGATCTTGTCGAGAAAATGGTCCTCTTTGTATTGATATACAATAAAATGATGTTTAAGGAAACTGTAATACTGTAATGCGTCGTACACACGATCGGATTTTCCAATGGGAAATATTGGATGTGAGCTTGTTGGCAGTAAGTCCGACTGTGTGTATGTTCCATCAGACATTTGTTGACTTTCCACCAACAAATGTTGGCTAGCAAGTTCTCAAATTTTCTACAAACAAATGTTTGTTGTCTGACTTTCTGATCGTGTGTACACAAGTCCGTGCTACAAAGTCCACCCATGCTCAGAATCAAATACGAGCTGGAAGCGCTTGGCCTTGTAAAACTAGCATTCGTAATGGAGATATGACATACGTCTTGTACATCACTAAGTTTGTAATTGTTGCCAACATTTGTGTGAAGGCAAGACAAGTTGGAGCCAACATCCTTCGAACAAAAATCCACGGTTACGTTGTCGGAAAGTCTGATCGTATCTATGGGGCATTTAGGCCCCATTCACACCTGAGCGTAACGTTTTCAAGATTAAAGTTGCTTGATTTTACTGCAATTTTGACGCAATGTTTGCTGCGTTGTTACTGGGTTTTTCCATGATTTTGGCACATTTTGCTGCGATTTTGTACAGGTCAAAAGGTCACCAATGTAAAAAGCAGAAAAACACCCAAATCTGCCTAAAAAAAAGTTGTTTGAGCTTCAGGCGTCTAGGAGCTTCTGGCTTCGGGCATTTTGGAGTGGAGATGTGAACCATCTCCCTAGAGAATAACTGATTTTTCCCCCTCCCACGTTTTGTAGCTTCAGCCTTCAAGCTACAAAATGCTCAGGTGTGAATGGGGCCTTAGACTTGCTGCCGGGGGCCAGCAAAAATGCATAGTTGACCTGCATTTTTGCTGCCCACCAACCGCCCCCTAAAGCTGCAATAGACAGTGGACAGGGATGTTTACATGGCGATGTCACAATGCTTTGCTTTGCGTCCGCTGCAAACTTCACCTGACATATAGCGAGTCGCTTACTGAATGCTATACATTCAAACAAAAGTGAAAGCACCGCAAACGTGGTTGTGCTGCGTTTGTCAGCAAAAATGGGGTTAAAACAGGTGGTTAGGAGGAGTCGCATTGCTTCCTAATGCAGATTGGGTTTCAGAGGCAAGGTAGATTTAGATGCGTCTAAATTTACCCAAATACAGTTGTCCAGGTTTGAAAGTAGGCCGTAGAACACTTGTAGAACATCAATGGTAGAAAACGTTCTTGTATCCAGGCTGTGTGGGCATTTTTTTATTTTTTTTATTAAATGTCCTTTAGTCAGTTTATGAGATCGCATAACACACAAGACACATTAAAAAAACATCAATTCATCTTTAATATTTATTGAAAATATAGAAACATCTATCAACCCCTAAACATAAGGACCTTTCCTTCTACAATGAGTCAGCAGACGATTTTCTCATTAACACCTTAATCTCCCGGCCTGTTGTCATTCATTTTGTCAAGAAAATTCAGTTTGCCAAAGGATGAGAAGAAAGGTCAGGACCCATTTACAAATGCCATTTCAATCATCTTCCGTCTTCTTTTCACTTCCAGTTCACATTACCTAGTTATGACCTTTACTGTAGTATCAAACTATATATCCTATGTTTCTAGAAATGTCAAAGTACTAATGCAGATGTGAGGGTAAGCAGGACATTTTAAAAGAAATGTAGATTCATAAATCTGTTTGTGTGTATGCAAGAGAGGTTATTCGGAGCGATTCTAAAATGTTTTGTATCTAACAAAAAAAAATGATATGCAAAAAATTGTATAGCTAACGTAATTGTGCAAAGATTATGGTACAAACAGCATAAATCCACTGAGCACTATTTTTATTCAAAGTAACCACATTCAATGGCATCACTATAATACAGTCTTGCTACTGAGCGCTGGCCATACACAGCTCAAAGTTTGGTGAATTTCTGCTGAATAGGCTAAAGTTAAAGGCGTGGGTGATGCTGTTGGCACTATCTGCCTCAGCAAAAGTCAATTTAAAATTGAAGGAGCTAAAGGACCGGCATTACTGTTCTGAGAGTCAGACTAATAATCAGTCACACAGTCTTCCTGATGACCTGCCTGTGTAGCTCTCCTTTGTATATTTACCCTTTTCTAGACATGTGCACTGCCAAAAAATGTGTTATTTTTCGTCTCATTCATTTTTTTTCCGGGTCATTAGTTATGATCCCAATTCATAAATTGGTAAATTAAAAAATTAGTAAATTCTAAAATTCGTAAATTTCATAAGTTCTAAAATTCTAAAATCCGAAAATAAAGAATGATAATTCTAAATAATAACTAACTAACTAATAATAACTATTAAAGTGGAAGGTCACACAAAAAAAAAATAGCATTACTATTCTTAAAAAAAAAAAAAAAAAAATTTGAAAAAAAAAAAGGTTTTAACTTACCAGAAACCCCTGTTGCTAGGCAGATCTTCCTAATCTGCCTCTTCCTACTTTGCGGTGATCTTGAGTCTTCTCCTCCTCACGTTGTCTTCTGGGGAATGGGACGCACTGTGTTGTGGGAACTATGTGTGTCCCAGAACACAGCGCACCCCATTAACAAAGCGCTGCATGACTCGCGCATGCGCAGTAGGAAACGGGCAGTGAAGCCGCAAGGCTCTACTGCCTGTTTCCCTTATTGAGGATGGTGGCACCGGGACACGATACGAGGGACGTTTTGGCCTCGGGGGGGCGACATCACGGGCGCCCTGGACAGGTAATTGTCCTTATTAAAAGTCAGCAGCAAAAAAAATTCCACTGGAACACCCCTTTAAATTATAGGTATTGGAATTTCCTTTTAAATTTGGCTGTTAGTGAATGTAACAAATACGAATGTATCCGAAGTTAAGAATTATCCGAAATAACGAATGCCGCATCTAAACAAATGGAACAGAACAAATTAATAATAAATAATAGTAATAAAACCTTTTTATTATTATTATTATTGTTATTTATTATTATTAATTTGTTACGTTCCATTTGTTTAGATATGGCATTCATTATTTTGGATAATTCGTAGCTTCGAATTCGTTACGTTCACTAACAGACACATTTGAAAGGAAGCTCCAATACCTATAATTAAATAGTCAGTAATTATTTCAGATTTTCACATTTTTGGATTTTTGAATTTCAAATTTATGAATTTACAAATTTTCTAATTTACACATTTTTGAGATTACGCATTTTCGAATATTCGAATTTATGAATATTCGGAAACATTTGTTAAACAGGTTTTCGTTAATTTGGATGTTTCCGAATTAACAAATTTGTCAAAATTCTTTGAAAAACTAATTTGGAAAATAAATTAATTGCACATGTCCACCCTTTTCCTCCTTCCTTTCATTCTTTCCCCAACCTTCCTACTGACAATCTCTTGCAGAGTAACCTGCCACCCTGTAAATTATTCGAAGCTTTGTCCTTCATTACCCGGTCTGATTACATCCTAACCCACTTTCACTTTAGTCAGTTCAACACTCACAGGTTTGCAGATGCTCTTGACTTCCAAAACTGGTTGTATTTAACCACTTGCTGTCCACCCTATAGCAGTTTTAGCTCTCCTGTGCAGAATCGTGTATATATATATATATATATATATATATATATATATATATATATATATATATATATATATATATATATATATATATATATATGCTTCTGCACTTTCACCTGAAGGGGGCATGCGTGTCACTTCTGCTCTGATTATTCACAGCCTACTTATATTAAAGTGGTTGTAAAGGCTTCAGGCTTTATATCTTAATTCATTCTTTTTCATTCTTAATTTCATTCTTAATTCTCTGCGTTAGGGTAAAATAAAAAAACTTTTATGTGCAGCCCCCCCCTCCCCCAATACTTACCTGATCTCAATCCAGCACTGTGCTCGAGAGCAGTGGGGCTGCTCTCTCTCCCTCCTCACTGGACTCAGTCAACGATTGGCTCTTGCTGCTGTCAATCAAATCCAGTGATGAGAGAGCAGGAGGGCAGGGCCGAGACACACAGGGGGTTATTTACGAAAGGTAACTCCACTTTGCACTGCAAGTGCACTTGCAAGTGCAGTCGCTCTAAATCTAGGGGGTAGATCTGAAATGAGTGGAAGCTCTGCTGATTTTATCATCCAATAATGTGCAAGCTAAAATGCTGTTTTTTATTTTCCTTGCATATCCCCCTCAGAGCTACAGGGACTTTACTTACTTTTATTGCAAAATGGATTTGCCTTTAATAAGTAAAGCCCACTGTGTCATTTGACTCACACAATTTGACTCAGGAGTGAGCCTGAGCGTGTGCCACAATAGAAAACATCTTCCTACGGTACTACACCAAGAAGAGGAGGAGCCAAGAGCATGGACCGGGGAACCCCAGAAGACGAGGATTGGGGCTGCTTTGATTGTTACAATCACTTTAAGCTGAACAATCTTTAAAATGTACTTTGTTAAGATCCCCACACATTTACTTCTTTGAATTCTGTAACAAGTATTCACTATGCCCTATTGGGTAGACACTGCTGGATCACACATTTCACAGATTCTGCCTTCTGAACTACAGAGGTTCTGAAAGGAGGAGTTTCAGGAGTACAGCAATCACTGCTTGCAGGCAGCAAGGTACCATGGGATATGTAGTCCTTTGAAATTGAAATTAAGCAGCAGAGGAGAATCCAGGAAGTTGAAGAAAGAGATGACCAGCAGACAGGCACTGCTCACAACATAAAAGGGGATTTTTCAAGTAAGTTTATTTTGGGTTGTCAAAAATGACTATTTGTATTGCTATTACAATGCTGATGTTATAAAATGAAAGTGTGCAACTTGTGACCAAAGAATTGCTTTATTAGTAGTATTACGATAGTACTGCACATACAATATTTATATCATTGTTGGTTGATGATATAGTCATGTGAAGGAACCGCAGAAGGTTTTCACTAGTGGTGAAAAGTATTTTTGTGGTGTTTTTTTTTTACGTGAAAGTCAGTTTATCAAAGGTATTGGACCAGTTTTTGCTCCCATGGATATTGCTACCTTTTTAATGGCGACTTTGTGTGAGGTGCCTATTGAGGAGAGCAGGAAATGGAGCATTTGAAAAGGAGATGAACTATGATTATTGAAATAAAATGCCTATTCAAGAGTCATATAATGTATATTTTCAATACATAATTGCTTATTTCATAAGAATACATGATTCCCCACCAGTGTACTACTTTATATTGTAAACTGAACATTATAATGCAACAATTAGATAAAATAGGAAAGACAGTGATGCTTATAAATAGTATATTGCTGTCAGTGATAATGTGGGAATTTGTCAGAATGTATCTTCCAGTGGTGTGATTATTCATCACTGATTTATTTTTATTTTTTTATGTATATCTTCATTTGCAAATTATGTTTTCAATTGCTCTTTAAAGCTGATTTCCAAGAAGAAATGTATAATTGGTACAAATGCAGCGCTGTAATCGCTGATACATCATGAATTGTATTCTTTCTTTTTATATGCAAGTAGTACCTGACATTGACCTGCTATCAGCCTCTTGCAGTCCCTCTTTAGCAGGGCTGGATTGTGAGTGGCAGAATCAGCAGAGGAAGCCAATCAGTTTATTTGTTGACAAGCAGCATACTGATAGGAGGAGAAAGCAGAGTGACAGAGCCCATCACCTGTGCCACTCCTCTAAATGTGCAGTAACAGGCTGGAATGGGTCCAAGATGACTGAGGACATCTTATAGTAGAAAAATGTACTGCAGGGTGAAGCACTAGATTGAAAATGATTGTATGCAACAAATTATGGTTATTTTATTTTATCTTGAATGGTCTTTTGATCTTGTTATCGGTGACTGGAGGTCTGCTTCAATGTCAAAAGGATAATGCAGTGAGAACAATGTGGACTGGAGTACTGAATGATGGATCTGTGTTGGTATGTTCCCAATTACAATATAAAAAAAATGTTGAACAGCTGAACAGAAAACAAATTCATGTTCCATATTTTTCTACTCAGCTTTCTACTTTTGTGTAACTGGTGCACAATTGCCCAGACCTCAGTCATCCTAACCAACAAAAGGAACCTATACCATTTTCTATATTGACCATGGCTAGCTGTCTCTTTTAAAGGGTTCCACCAGAGCTATGCACCCCAGCCTAAAACTCAGACTGCCTCTATCATAATTTACTATGTTGTAGGTAAAAATTATTATATTTAATTGTTTTAGCAGTTTTGTTTCATTACAATATCCTACTTTTAATTAAAGAGAGTCTGTAACCTTGCTCATTCAGTGCAAAGTGACTGGTTCTCTTTAAGGCCCACTCTCCAACTCACATATACTTACCTTTACAGCACTCCATTGCTTCAGTGCTTTTAGGAGAGCATTATCTCTCCCCTCAAAATACAGCGCTTGGTCTTGCTAGCTCCGTTACCAGCTAACACCTAGTATTTTGCAGTGGCTGCCAAGGAAGAAGGAGAAGTAGAGAAGTATTGTATTGCGTATATAGTAACTTGGTCAGGGGGTGAACCTTAAAGAGACTAGTTTTGCCCTGAATGGCAAAGGTAACATGGATCCTGCAATGCACAAAAACAAAAAAACAAAACGTGCACTAGGGTGGGTCGCATGCATACCTTCCATCTTTTTGAGATGAGAATGAGGGACACCTATCAACACACCCTTTGCCACGCCCCCTTAACGGAGAATTGTACAACAAAACAAGATTGGGTAAACCCACAAGTGCTTTTTTTACCACTACTATTCCTTTATATTGGCTTGTGGAATTTACAAATGCAGCAATTTAGAAATCAGATGAAAGGTTTAGTACTGGAAAACACGTTTTAATAGCTAAAAAGGGAATTTTATATACATCTATATAGATCAGACCAAAATAAGGGACAAATGAGGAGGAATGAGGGGCATTGCTCCAAATCATTGACAGCTCCTTGAAATTAGGGACAGTTAGGAGCTATGCACATGGTCTCCTCCTGAAGCGGAAGGACATTTTCCTATCCCCCAGGTTGCAAGACTCCTGACGGAGGCAAAGCACACTCTTTCATCTGGCAGAAAGACCCAGTGGACCCTTCTCCTCATGATCAGCAGAAGCTGACCACCAAGTACTAGGTTAGGGGCTCTACTGAAGAGAGAACCTCCCTCCCCCCCAAGGCAGGGGAAAGCCCTTGTACACACGGTTGGAGAATCCGTTGGAATGTGTCCTATCGGACCGTGTCGTCAGATAATCCGACTGTGTGTGGTATGCATCGGACTGATTCCGTCGGAATATCCGTCGGACCGAATTTTCCAACATGTTGGAAATATTTTCCGACCAACTGGTCCGATCGGACATACTCCGATCATGTGTAGAGAATTCAGATCGGACCAAGTGCCACGCATGCTCATATCAAATTCCTAGACCAAAGCTATTGGCTACTAGCCTGAACATAGTCCCATCGTAACTAAATAACGTCATCGCGTTCTGAATGATCGTATTTTCCGACAACTTGGTCCGACTATGTTTATGCAGCAGTTTCGGACACAATCCGTCGGACACAATCCGTCTGACAAAATCAGACGGATTTGGTTGGCAGAATGTCCGACCGTGTGTACAGGGGTTTAGACTTTTGGTAGGCTCAAAGAACACATGAGAAACGTATAGCGAAACACATGTGTAGAGCAAATAAATGCAAAATAAAAAACGATGACAGTGTATATACGATAGATAGACCCTGTGAGGGGTATGGTTCCACAGTTAACCAAAACTGGGGGATACACACTCCCTTGGGCCCGGCGACTCTCTGCTGTTTGAAAGTGAACATTTAAAGGGCCCTTTGGACTACTCGTTCAGTTTAATTATTGAATCAGGCATGCAAGCAAAGCTGGATTCGCTGCAAATACGTGTCTTGATCAATTCACCCATCGTTGTTGGTGTTGCATTTAGGATGACGCTTAGAGAGCCCAAGGCCCCAAGGTGATTTTGTAACAGGCCTTTATGATACCTCCTAAAGAACAAGAGTGACCTGAAAAGTTAAGTACATATCCAAGCTAAGCCTGAAAAAATATACATTTACATATTCAATTTATACTCTAAAAAGGGTACAGTATAATGGAACTTTGCCATGAATAATGTGCATATTAAAAAAATCTATATATACCCAAAGAAAAGCACAGCAAAACTGTTAGAAATAAAGTATGCAGGAAAGTTTGAGCTGAATCATATGTATGCAAATCACATTTCTATACGAGATTTTTATTACTGACTTGTTCTTCTCTTAATCAAAGCACAGGAAGCATTTGTGGCAATAGCGCCTAGCTGATTTGCATTAAAAAAAAACTTGTGATAGACTTTGCTTTGCCCAGTAAAGCTGTCAGTCCTACAATTGCTAGTGTGTTCACCCATATATCTGTCTTTCGATATATTTAGATCCAGTTGAAAGAGGGTATTTATGTTTAAGATGTGCCATAATTGGCCTGAGTCATTTGGTACTTTGGTGCTATAAAATCACTAAGGATTAATTAGGCCTTATGGTTTCCTGGAAAGGAGAGAAAGTAAGATACAGAAAACCTGACAATGATAGAGAAATTCTCTCGGCTTTCATCTATCTTCATAAAAATACAATAAAAATATGTGTTAGAACCTCTCCCACAGGAGCAAGGAGGGGCAGGCACGAAAGGGGGGAGTATGTCTTACCTCAGATGATAACATTATAGCACTAATTAATCATCTTGTGTCCTGTGTGTTCGGCTTCAACTTTTAGAAAACATTAAAAAATGGGATTAAACTGTGAGATCATCCCTCAGATGTGAGAAACACGAGGGAGGTTTTAACATCTCTAACACCTTAAAATCAAGTTAGTATTTAAACCAATTAACCACTGTCTGCAGAAAACATTAATTAAAGGTTTGCTCTGACCTTATCATTACTGGGATGTGTTCAACGTTTCTTAATCTTGTGTTTACAAATAGAACATGAACCCCAGGTAGAAAAATATATTTTTACATTTAAAACTGAACCCTATTTTTAGTTTTGGGTGTGGGGGTGCAATTGTCGCTTATATTGCTTCCCCATCTCCCTTACCTTAAAGTGGTTGTAAACCCTCTCACATATACCCACCCAGTGAAGCAAACAGCCCCAGATGATACACAGAGTTTAAACAAATTCTCATATATAAGTTTTACTTGGTTGTCTGCAGTCTTCTCCTCTCTACACCCTTTCAGAAGTGCAGATTGCAGATTGTGTTAAAAAAAGTCTTCCTCTGTCAGCAGCACAGAGGAAGGGGCAGAGAGACTGCAGTTACAGTGTGTGAGATCTGATTGGAGGAAAGGAACACACCCCCCTTCACACAACAGAAGAACTGTGTTGTGAATAAACAAGCTCCATTCTGAGCTCTTTCTAACCTCCCCCCCCCCCTTCTTAATGACACAAATTTATCTCATGTGTCGGGAAAACTTCTCAGACGTGACTCATGTTGATAACAGAGGAGCAAAGCACCAGAGTGAAACAACACTCAGAGTTTTGGAGAGAGATAAGTAAACACTGCAGATATATGTGGTTTGCTCAAATTCCATGACTGCTCAAATTCCATGACTGCTCAAATTCCACTTTAAATTCTCATCCCAATAACACTCAATCTTCAGTCTACATAAAAGAAAAAACAAATGCAGGTGCCTCTGAGTTAGACTGTAACATATATATTAATAAAAACACATAGTAACTTATATCTAGGTAAACAAGGAAGGGTACATTTGTGGGTAAACGCTCTGTGGGGCATCCATCAAGCTACAAAAAGGAGTGTGCATTTCTCCTACCACCAGGGTGCGCCAGCCCAGAAACATGTCACGATCAAGCCTGTGAGGTCATCCCCTTTAGCTCTGTGATCCAGGAAGTGTTCCAAGTATTTCTCCAGCTCTCCACATCATACCATCTCCCTTCCGGCTGGAAGAGCCCACAGAGCAGCTGAGACAGCCTACCCTCTACTGATCAGTGTGATTAGTGCCCCCACAGAGCGTTTACCCACAGATGTACCCTTCCTTGTTTACCTAGATGTAAGTTACTATGTTTTTTTTTAATACACACTTTACAGTCTAACTCAGAGGTGCCAGCATTTGTTTTTTCCTGCATATCTTGTAGACCTCTTCTGCTTCCCTGCTAAGGCTGGCCCTTATAGACTATTTTTAGGCTGCATAGCAGCCCATTGGTCACTTGGACTTCAGTACTATAGGATCTGTTTCAGTACCAGTGCCACATGTATATTTGTTCAGTCTACATAAAGCCAGTCTCAACTAGTATACATACAGTAAAAAAACTAAAAAACTTATAGACCTTTCCATGCTACTAAATAATAATTTTCTTGTATATCTGCACATAAAAATGTCTCTTATGTATTATCCCAGTAACCAGAAGTAAAGATTCTTTCCCCATAAACCTTAATAAAAACCTAAAAGAAGTTTTAGCTGTCCTCCAAAAACTCTGGATGTGTATAGAGGCACGCGCAGTACTCATCACACTTGAGGTCATTATTTAAAATGTTTATTAAAATTGACAGTTCACAGGTGATGACGAGTAAAGCCAACACGTTTGGAGATGCCAGTTCTCTACCATCTAACAACACCAAAAGGGTCATACTCATAGTTGATTCTCAGATCCGAGTCACCCTGGGTTCATACTAGTGCGATGCGGGAACCAGGGCGTTTCCAGCATCGGTTTCCACATTGCTCCTCTCCCGCAGGCAGGTCACACTGCCTTGTGCAAACCGCTGCAGGTTTCATTAACTTTAATGACACCCCCAGCTTAGTTCACAGATCGCAGTGCGAACTGTGAACTCGCACAGGAATCAGACCACATAGGTGAGAACACCTACCGGATCCAATTCTAGTGCAGGGAAAAACAAGTCCCTACACTATTTTCTGTGCGAACCCAATGCGAGTTTAGCCATACAACTGTATAGCTGAACTCGCATTGCTCAGAGATCGCATGTGATCATGCATGTGATCACATGTGATCAAGTATGACATACCTCTATATACCAAGCATGTCTCCACCCCAAGTTTAGATCACCGACACCATACCTTCATTAACTACAAGCTCCTTTGAAGGAAAATGCAGCCAAGATCAGCTCCAGTAAGACCAGACCACACAGTAGTCCAGCGCTGTCATACACATACATTGAATTTGCCAAAACTCTCTCAGCGTTATTTAAGTTCTTGAAAGTGGTTGTAAATCCCATTCATGAAATCTGACCTATATGTCTGTAGTGTTCACTTATCTCTCACCAAAGCTCTGTGTGCTGTGTCTTTCTCCTGCTCCATTCCTCTGTTATTAGCATAACTTCTGACAAGTTCTCTGACACAGGAGATACAAGCAGCAGGAAAGGAACTTAGAGATAGAAAAGAAGAGAGCTGGTCTATTCAGAGTACAGCTCTGCAAGTTTCTTAATTCCTCTATGTGGAGGGGGGTGTGCACCTTTCCTTCAATCAGTTCTCACACAGTGTAAGCCCAGACTACCCTCCCATTGCTGAAACAGGATGAAAAATTTGTAACCAGGTGTGCACTTTCTAAAGACTGTAGAAAGGGAAAGACTGCAGATAAACAAGTAAAACTTATGTAGGAGGATTTGTTTAATCTCTGTGTATCATCTGAGGCCGTTCACTTCACTGGGTATATGATAGGGTTTACAACCACTATAAGGGCCCGTTCAGATCACATGCAGTGCAGTGCTTTTTTTGTGCATCAAAAAAGCATGGGAAGTAGGTTATATGGGTTCTAATGGCATAGTTCACACCAGTGTAGTACATTCCAGTGCTTTTCAGTAACAGGAAAAAAAAATACAACATGCTTCTTTTTTCATGCATAGAACTGTACTGGAATGTGGTAAAATGCATCAAAAAGGCGTTAAAAACTTGCATGCAGAAACACGTCGGAGGACATTTTGGTGGTGTGAATGGGCACTAAAGCGGAACGTAACTGTATGTGAGCACCACAAACTGAAAATCCTATTTAATATATTTTTAATATTCTAAGGAAGCTCATACATCCAGTGTTCATGTTGTATTTTGTTGGGAAATCAATTTGAAAAACACCACACTAACTCTTCTAGCCATTGCCATCTTGAGTAAGGACAGCTGACTTATGTAGCATTTACTTCCTAATATTCACCTACTTTTAGCTAAGGCATGCAGACAGGAGGGTGTATTTAGCTGAGAACGGCAGTACTCCCCTCCTCCAGGTGAAAGGAAAACAAAATGTGCATGTTTGACACCATTTAGACCTAGGCCAGAAACCAGGAAGAACCGAACCCAACTGAAGAAATGTAAAAAGATCAGAGCAATTCTGATCAGTCAGTGCTGGTACAAAGCATCGCTCTGATCTGTCCTAGAAGTGATGCATAGAGAAGAGGGAATAGAGCGGGGGGTTTAAAATCCTTGGACCACTGCACCGACTGCATGAGCACCGATGGCTCTTTACCTACGGAGGTAACTACAGCAGGGATCGGGAGTGCAGAGGATGGTGTTAGTTTACCTTTAAATCTTTTTTTCTAAACTTTAAAACACTTTAGCAATTAACCAATCATAACAACACTCAATTGTACTGCCATGCTATCACTGATATGACACTGAAAATTGTCTGCACCACAACACATTAAAAAAAAAAAAAGTCCGCCAAATGTTTGGTGCCAAATACAATTCATCCTTGAGGGTAACATGAAATCTACACTGGTCATAGAAAAGAAAAAAAAAATCTTGTTTTATAGCAACTTCTGGACATTGTTTTTTTTTTATCATGCCTGTAACTGTAACAACAGCTGATGCAGAGTGTTTATAGAGAAATGCAAGGTTGTATTGTACTTACCTGTCAATGAATTGTAAAGCTCTTCAGGTAATATTCAGCATATTGTTAATTTTTTTTTCTCTTCTTCATATGCCTAACTATAAACCCAGCATCGAGATATCAAAGTAATTCAGCAGAGAAGCTGAGGCATTTCTACCATACACCTATGTATTAGAGTAATTTGCTCCAATTTTCTAGCATTAGCCCAGACTGTAACATGTGGTGTCAGCAAGAGCAGTTGGGAAGGGATTGCATGTAGCACAGATTATACAAAAGCAGCACCATGACCCATGCTAAATGGAGCTATTTGCTGTATCCTTGCTTTAAATAATCAACCATTTTCAAAATTGATTTTAGAGTGAAACCATCATAAAACCACATGCTGATGCTGGAAAGAGCATTACTTTACATACATTTTCCTGCCAAATATATCAGTAATTTTCTATAATATATTTTTATGTAATTGCATTTCTTTTGCTTTTTATTAGTACATGGTATTTCACAAAATTATCTATTTTTGATATAGTTATATACTGCCCCCCCCCCAAAACATGAACTGTGCTTTTTTTGTACATGTTAAATATTTTGTTTGGAGGGAGGTGTTTGATTTGATTAATGTCAAATTAGAATTACCGCTTCCCTTGTCACCAGAGTTGGCCATCTTGGGGATTCCTGATGACGACCAAAGGCCCCATCACAATAAACTGCTTATTTCATACTTATTATTCCCAAAAAAGTGATTACCGTATTTATCGGCATATAACACGCAATTTTTTCCCCTTAAAATCAGGGGAAAATCGCGGGTGCATGTTATACGCCGATCCTCCACGATTTCTGGGCTCTGGGCGGCTTTCAGCCGCCTTCGGCCCTTCTCGCGACTTTCGACCGCCTTCAGCCTTTCTCGTGGCTTTCGGCCGCCTTCGGCCTTTCTCGCGGCTTTCGGCCACCTTTGGCCTTTCTCGGCAGCTTTCGGCCACCTTCGGCCCTTCTCGCGGCTTTCCGCTGCCTTCGGCCTTTCTCAGTGGCTTTTGGCCGCCTCCGGCCCTTCTCGGCGGCTGAAAACCACAGAGAAGGGCCGAGAGCGGGCGAAAGCCACTGAGTATGGCCGAAGGTGGCCTAAAGCCGCCAAGTACGGCCAAAGGCAGCCGAAAGCCGCCGAGTATGGCCGAAGGCGGCCGAGAACTACCGGGCGCCGCTGAGATACACAGGACATCTCAGATTGCAATGAGAACAGGCAGCATGACAAGGCTGCAATGAGGACAGGCTGCATCACAAGGCTGCAATGAGGACAGGCTGCAATGACAAGGCTGCAAATGACACTGACAAGGCTTCAGATGGACACTGATAAGGCTGCATTGATGGGCATTTATAGGTAAGTTTTTTTTCCTTAAATTTCCCTCCTAAAAGTTTTTTTCCTTAAAATTCCTTCCTAAACTTGGGGTGCGTGTTATACGCCGGCGCGTGTTATACGCCGATAAATACGGTATTTGTAAGTGGTCTTCTTCTGATCCACCAACTCTGTCCTCCTGGCTAGCCATGATTGACGCTGCATTGCCACTTTATGAATTGACATATATTAGCAGAGGGTGCCCTTGGAAGTTCGATAAGGTGCGGCAGCTATGTACGTCGTCTTAGAGGGGTTCCCCAGTTCTGCCTCTACTCTGAATGCTAATTTGGGCCTGTGCCCTGCCTCCTTTGCTCACTATCTCCTCCTCCTCCATTCCACGCCAGACACCCCTTTGTGTGTACCTCTTTTAATAACAGGCCTTTACCAGATTCTGTCATGATGTACCTTTCAAATTTTTTTTATTGTATTGCATGTCACAATATGTTGGTTGATTTAAGTTGATTGTAAGTGTCACCAATGTTGCCTTGTCCATTGGCTTTTCAGCCATCGTATGTTCAATCAGTTCTTTTATTTTTGTTCTGTTATTTACCCTTCTAATAAAGAAAACCTGATTGTTAAGAAAAAAAAATATCTTGAATATTTGTCTGAGAAAAAAAAAAAATATTTTGAATATAACAATATTGAATATAAGAATGCTAGTCCAATATTTGACCTTGGTTTAAAACCTGTAATTGTCTTTTCAGGCAATATGCTGTTCACTTAGCAAAGTGTATGTTTACTTTGCACAATGAATGATAATAAAAAGAGGAACTGGTGTTCAGTTGTGTGCCAGGGAAATTTCAAAAACAGGATTTTTGCTAGCACATGATTGGTTAATTGAAGTCAACACAGCTTTATCTTATTTACTAAGCTCAGTGAACATTCATTTCGCTAAGAGAACAGTCTCTATTCCTTTAGTAAATAAGCCCCACTATGTAAAAACTACCAGTGATTTTGATATATCCAAAGCTGTGGAGTTTGTTTGCCAACATCTTCTGTTCCAACAGTTTGTTTTTCGGAATCATCTGTAGCCAGGCCCACAGGAATATGGCTTTGGTACATGAACTAGGCCACAGCTCTGGTGTTCTCAAATCCAAGTAAGGCTGCACTCCACATTCAATGATGGCCATTGAATAACCCAGACACAGGGGTACCCAATGGGGTATGACCATACATACACTGGTTGATCATTACACTTGTCAAGCACTCATGTAAGGCTGCTTAACCTCCTTATAAGTCTTGTATACTATGCTCATACTTTATTTTCTTTTGAAACTCTGTCCAGAAAATGCCTTCCAGAGACATCAATATTAGCCTCTCTTTCGCTTGCCAGTGGGTCCTTTCCTGGAGCTACCATTCATCCACCTTCACAGCTGTGTATATGGAGCAGTTCACAGACAAAGTAAAACTAGTTTTTGTGTAAAATCATTTACTAAAAAGGTCATACAAGTTCCTCAACGTGGAATTCTCTACTCTAAGCTATCTATAATATTACATTGAAATTTTCAGTCTTAAGGTATTGTCATAGTATTTTAGACATATCTGGATAAAGAAATATTGTACTTGTAGAAATGTGTAAATATGTTATATAAATATAAAATTATGTAAACCATCAAATTTTAAACCCATGAACATTATAAAAAAAAATGCAATTGACACTATAAAGAGTGCATTTGCACATGTACATTTTTGCATGTTCCTGTGCAATGCTTTTTTGACAATCCATTAATTTAAATGGGCTGCCGAACGTGAATGTGCAAAAAGTAAGGCAGGCATGACTTTTAAAATCGAGCCACACCAAACTGCTTGGTACTGTGGCACCATACATTTCCAAGATGCGTGGGGGTGCCATTAGGAATTTATGGCACCCATGCGCATCTGCTGACAGTAGAATATTCCTGTGCAGTGCACAATTGGTGTGAACTAGCCCTAAAACCATTATAACTTTCACCTAAATGAGAGGAGTGTAGCAAAATGTGGCTATATCTTAGTTCAAACTTGGTTAGACTGGATGGACTGGGGTTTGGGGTAATTGGGGTAAATGTTCATTCTTAAAGAGGAGTTCCACACATTTTTTAGTTTATTAAAAGTCAACAACTACAAAAAAGTGTAGCTGCTGACTGGTAATAAACAGACAATCACCTGTCCCATGGTCCAGCGATGCGGTCACCTGGAGATTTCCGCCGGCACCGTCAAAGCCACTATTGGCAGCCCCGCTGTAAACTAAGTACCCACTCCCCCCCAAAAAATGACATGCCAAATGTGGCATGTCGGGGGGGGGGGTGTGCTTAAAACAGAAGTTCCACTTTTGGGTGGAACTCCGCTTTAAAAATAAAATAAGTGGAGTAAACATTCTTAGCCACACCCATTTGGCATTTACTTGGTGAACTTGACTTGGATCTAAACACGGTGAATGCTTTAATTAACTTATACAATTTATAGTGTTCATAGTTCTTCCCATTGACTAAAAAAATCATAATAAAAGGTAACTAATGTAAAAAAAAATGTTAAAACAAAATGTTTTTGCTTTTGCTTTCATCTGCTTGAAATTCACTTTTCCCATGAATTTGTGACTAATGACTAAAGAATTATGTTTTCCACTATGCATTTCAAGTACTTGTAAATGGTAATAAACAGGAATCAGGGTTAGAGGAAGAAACATATCACTGTGAAGAGAGTGCCAACACGAGTTTGTTTTGATCTATTGTTCCATTATCTAGTTGTGTTTCTGTCAAGCATTCCCTGCGTGTGATACAAACAGTGAGGGATCATGAATTCATTTTCTGAACTAAGAAAAGAGGCTTTTGTCTTGTACTAGCCATGTACACAATTAGCACAGCAACTCAGAGTATACACTTGTGGGGACATATGTTCCCTCCTTCAACACATATGCAGTATTTAAAGGGATGTTACTGGCTGATAACATGAAAATCACATCCATAAATTTGAAGCAAATGATTGGTAAAATTAATGTGCAGTGACTGCAGCAAAGCAAAATAATTATATAATAAAGAGTGAAGTCATGCATAATACAATGCTGGTCTGGTCTGAACATCTTCCAAGTCAACGGAGGATCAAGGCGTAACTTCTGGGAGTAATAACAGGAGTTTCCAAACTTAAGAAGAGCTCAAAAACCTGCATGTTGGAAAATCTTTGTAAATATGGCTAAGTCCTTTCTTTTTTAAATTTGAAGAAAGGGAATAGAAATTTATGTATAGTTAGAACCTTCTATTTTTATTTCAGATAGAGTAGAAGAACAGTTCCATTAGATGTAAAAGGAAGTTAGGAGACATTTCTTCAAAGTCAGGGGGATATCCCACTGGAAGATTTTCCTTCATCTTTTGTTTTAATGACAACTGTGACATTTTGGAGTTCCCATCACTTTCTGTCATGGTCAAATAGAGAGGGTGACCCTCCCCAATGGGTTTACAGAGAGCAATGAAAACCTGCCAGGGGTTTTAATATTACCCTACTACACTTTAACCACCTCAATACCGGGCACTTAAACACCTTCCTGCCCAGACCAATTTTGAGCTTTCATCGCTGTCGCACTTTGAATAACAATTGCGCGGTCATGCTACACTGTACCCAAATGAAATTTTTCGATTTTTTTTCTCACAAATAGAGCTTTCTTTTGGTGGTATTTGATCACCTCTATGGTTTTTATTTTTTGCTAAACAAATAAAAAAATATTTTGAAAAAAAAAGTTTTTTTTTGTTTCAGTTTCAAAACTTTGTAAATAAGTACATTTTCTCCTTCACTGATGGGCACTGATGGGGCTGCACTGATGGGCACTGATAAGGCGGCACTGATGAGGTGGCACCAATGAAGTGGCACTGATGAGGTGGCATTGATGGGCACTGATTTGTGGCACTGATAGGCGGCACTGATGGTCACTGATAGGTGGCACTGATGGGCGACACGGATGGACACTGATAGGTGGCACAAATTGGCACTGATAGCTGACACGGATTGGCATGGATAGGCAGCATGAAGGGGCGTGGATAGATGGCACAGATGGGCATGGATAGGCAGCACAGATGGGCATGGATGGGCACTGATAGTTGGCATGGATGGGCACTGATAGGTGGTACAGATGGGCACTGATAGGTGGCACGGATGGGCACTGATAGGCGACATTGTATTGTATTGTTTTGTATTGATGGATGCCAATCAGTGCCAAACAATAATGCATGCCAATCAGTGATTCCCATTGTGGGCACTGATTGGCATCCATTGTGGGCACTGATTGGCATCCATTGTGGGCACTGACTGGCATCCCTGCTGGTCTAGGATGGCATACCTGGTGCTGGGCATCCCTGGTGGTCTGGTGGCATCCCTGGTGGTCCAGTGTCGGCATCCTGGGGGGGCTGTGTTGATAATCGATCAGCACAGACCCCCCTGTCAGAGGAGCAGCCGATCGGCTCTCCCCTACTCGCGTCTGACAGACGCGAGTGAGGAAAAGCCGATCACCAGCTTTTCCTGTTTACACTGTGATCAGCCGTGATTGGACATGGCTGATCAAGTGGTAAAGAGTCTCCGTCAGAGACTCTTTACCGAGATCGTAGTTTCGGGGTGTCAGAGTGACACCCCGCAACAACGATCGCCGCTATGCGTGCCCCCGGGGGCGCGCAGTGGCTCAAAATCCTGAGGATGTCCTATAACGTCCGGTCAGGATTTTGAAACCACCTTGCCGCTGTCATTTGACTATTGGCGGATGGCAAGTGGTTAATAATACATGTGCCACTTACACCTGGCAAATTACAGGACACAATTGGATTCTGGTTAGCTAAACAGACCAATCAGAAGTAGAGATGGGTGGAAGAATTTCTTGGACTGAGATAGTGTTCTGCCCCATTTCTTCAGCCTAATGTGGTGTTTGTGATTTCATGGAAGAAGGTAGGTAGGGTGATGACATCCAAGACATGATTACCTTAATAACAAGTGCATATGAGAAGGATATCTGTGACTTTGCTCCAAAATGGTTTCCTGATTACTCATTCTGTTCACAAAGTTTGCACAAAGAATAATACACAGGAAACAGTAAACACATTATAATTACCTTTTCCTTTAGTCCTTTAGTCTGTGTGTAGATACCCTCACTGAGTTACCAGCATTTGCTGAGAATACAGAGAATTACATATTAGTCTGGAAAAATTGAGTGTTAAATGTGGATCCAACTATGAAGAGGAATCGTCAGTTATTTAAGCTAAGTGCTAATTAATTTTGAGAAGGTGTTTAGAAGATTTGGCTATTCTAATAAAAACTTGACATGACTGAATAAATTGGAATCATTCACATTTACATTGTGGAGAATTTAAATTAGTTTTAGACAATGTGCACTTTGCATACCAGAGTGGGCAGCGAGTTTACTACATACAACATACAAAAAACATGTTTTTCTTCCATGTTTTGTGCTATTCCTAGTGGCATAGGTTTTTGATGGAAAGAAAGAAAGAGCGAGCCAATAAGCTTCAACTTAATATGAACATCTACTCTTTAGACATTATGGCAGAAATATTCTAAACTTCTCAGGGATCACCTCTATATAGTTTCTGTGGGTCACTTCATTGTATGCAGTATGTAAACTCAATTATTAAAATTAGAAGGCTCAAGCAAGAGAAAAAGGATTGGAGCAACCTATGATTTCTATGTAGCCTAACTTAGGGATTAACGATTCTTAATGAAACCAATAAAAGGCTGCAACACAATTCAAGCAAGCTGAAAATTGTATACAGAGTAGCTTTACAGGTAGATAGAATTGATTATTTTCTTTTGAATTCTGTCATTAGTTTTGTCGACTTCCAAATGCCCCCTTCTCCCTACTTATCGGAAAATAATAATAATAATACTTTTTTTTATATATATATACAGTATATATATAAAAAACTTAAATACTACCCGCAGGTCCTCTCATGAAAGTCCTTGTTCTGGTACTTTCTGTTATAGCATCACAGTGCTCTGATTTTGTGCTCTTGTATTGTCACCCTGTCACATTGGCTTTACCAGTTGCTGACATCTTGCTTGTTTGCTGCCGTTATGTTAATTAGCGTTGAGCTATTAAAACTGACTTCGTCTAAGCACAGAACTTTTATCCCATTTGGCAGGGGCTGAATATCATTAAAGCAGGTTTTTCTCCCACTGCTATATATGACAGCTTCCTTCTTTTGTTGTCAATGTTTTATAGAGGTGCCAGGTTTTATAGAGGTGGAGGTGGCCATGTCATGTCACCCAGCCCCATTCATTTACTGGCTGGAATTCTCAGTCATTTCAACAAAGTGCATGGGTGATAATTAAAAAAAACACTTGGGGCTCCCCCCCCATAATTCACACCATGCCCCTCAGGTCTGGTATGAATTTTAGGTGGACCTATTGCAAAAAAAATGGTGTAGGATCCCCCAAGTTTTATAACTTTCGA